>NC_139332.1:17027500-18227500 GCF_056507025.1 Lutjanus erythropterus
TTTCACTATACCCTTACATCCAGGGTATCTGCATCTGCCCTTTTTCTCCACCCAAATAGGCCAGTGGTCAGTGTTGTGTTTGCTATAGTGATTCCATAATGGTTCACTGTTGCAGGCAACATTGCAACTTTCCATGATGGCACGTTGTTGCCTCAGGGCAACAGCTGCATTTTAACAAGTATCCACTATTAAATTAGTAAATAAGTTGCATGAAACTATCAAAACTTAAAGTTTACTCACCTATTAGTGTGAAGACATTTTTTTCCAGGTGGAAAAGGGACAAAAAATAACTTTTTGAGTCTTTTTTTTGCAGCAAGATAGCAGAGCTGTCTCCTTAGAAAAAGCCCGCCAAGAAGGGTTTCAAAATCGCTTCCTGGAGGTCATGTGACAACTTAAAGCATTGTTAATGGTTCCCTATGGTTTTACCTCTTTTTTAAAGTATCGCATCATTTAAAGGGATGCATTGTGGAGATGTGACAGGGCAAAAATGGCTTTGTTGCCTGAGGGCAACATGGTACCATAGAGGGTTAATAAAGTCAATTTTATGGGGTGTGTTATTTTGTTGGCATTTTTCTGTGTTTTTAAGTATTACAATTACTGTACTGTGGACTTTTCTTTTATCATGCTTTTATTGTATCTCAAGTTTTTGGTATCGTTACCTTTACTAGAAAGAAAGTAATTGCTACATGAAACTGCTTACAACAACAAGATCTGTGCATCATCTTGAGTAACCGGGTCAAGAGACATTGCTATCGAGTTTTGGAGCACCACAAGCCAAGTGCCATCCAGTTCCATTATATTCGAGAGAAGGCAGAAATCTCTAAAACTCATAAATGTATATCAAAACTATCTAGACAGATAAACAGCACACCAGGACAGCTGAAAATGTGCACTTTTGATTTCTGTGAAGAATTGTCCCTTTAAATATTTAAACTTTTCATTCATACCTGCACAGAGTAGCGCCCGTTCACAGTGTGTGTTCCAGCAAATGCTCCCAATGCATAGAGTTCTCTGCTGCTGCCTTGTGGTGTCCACCGGTACTGCAGGTAACAGCAAAAGGTGCCGTTACACACCTTCACTTCTCCCTCTGTCTCCTTTAAGAGGACGAATGTAAATGGGTCGTACATCATGGATGAGATGACGGTGGGGGTGAAGGGAGGGACTGAAGAGGCCATGTCAGGAGGAGAATCAACACAGGCGTCTTTGTGACAGTAACCAGAGTCTGTAGCTGTAGATGGAGTGGAGTCTTCCCTCTCCTCTGTGGCCACGCTCTGCCCCGCCCACAGTGGGTCTAAGATAGGCACCCTGGCCACCAGCAGCTTTCCCTCCTCTGGGTCTCCTCTCTGGGCATGATGGTAGGTGGCAGAAAAAGGGGTGTAGATACCACTTCCTGTCATGATGAGTCGGTCATTACGAATGTTGGCTGCTAGCAAGGTGATGTTGGCACCTAAGCTGAATGCTCGCTGGAACTGGATCGTGTCCAGTAGAGGGAGCTGATTCATCCAGGCTGTGGGGAAGATCAGCTGACGCACACCCTGAAAGGGATCCAAGGAGAGATGGTTGTTAAAGGGGTAGTTCGGCTTATATGAAGTGGATTTCTATGAGGTACTTATTGATAGTCAGTGTATTACCTACAGTAGATGGTAGTAGGCACAGCCCCAGATTGAAGAAGCAGCAGGAGTACTGGTGCAGGAAGCTAAGCAATGTACTACTGTGGACACGGTCAGCAGCAAAACATGTTTTAGCCACCCACAAATCTACGCCATTACAAAAGCTAAATATTACTCTCTTAAAACCACCAGACTCCTGTAACAAAAACTGTCATTCTACCTCACAGAACATGGGAGTTTGCTCAGCAACCACTGTCGTGATCCGTTAGTTTGGTGTTTTGAAGGGTTAGTTCAGATTGACCAAAGTCAAACAATAACACAAAGTAACAGATCGAAGGACAAGCAACTCCCGTGTTCTGTGAGGTAAAATGTTTAAGGCTTTGGAGGGAGTGATATACATTGTACATTCCTGCTGCTTCTACAAACTGCTGACCACCATCTACTGTGGGTAATACACTGACTATGGCTAAGTATCTCATGCAACCCCACTTCAAAAGATCTGAACTGTCCCTTTAGGAAAACAGGACACCACACAGTAATATAGGGTTGAGAGGCTGTTTTCCTACCTTCTCCAACAGAGTGACTGTGGGCTTGTGAAACAGGATGTCAAAGCAGGTGATGAGGCCAAACCTCCCGGCAAAAGGTGTATCAAATGTTATGACCTCATGTTGTGGTGGACTGTCAAAGGCCTCCTCAAAGTATAGATTGTGTTTATGGTAACGTGCCACCAGCAGGCCATCTGACCTGCACGAAAGAGATTCAGACGGTTCACACAAAGAAACTGTACACTTGCTGGACTTCAGCTAAACTATTTCTGTTTTAAAAGTTTTACACTACACCTGAAAACCACGTTTGTGTTGAACTGCCAGCGTCCATCAGAGGGACAGGTGGAGGAGGGGTCGGTCTTCAGGGGGCAGGGCTGCAGGTCGGCCATGTTTGCTACCAGGTAAATGTTGTTACGACGAGCCATACAGCTCAACTGCTGGAGAACCTGTCAAACACAACAACCTCGAATGTGATTTCTATTCACAGAATGGTGCAGCCTACTGGTTTCTCCATGTCAGTATGCCTGTTCAGTGACAACATCAAATCTAAAAGTATGATTGTTTGTGCACCTCAGTGTTGTTGTACTTGGCTGGCTCTGTGCAGGGGTTCCAGCTCTCCTGCTGAGGATCAGGAATGGTTTCTAGGTAGCCAGAGATGGAGGAACGGCTGAAGTTGAAGCCCTGGAGACCATCTTCTGGAAACACCAGGATCTGGGCACCCTGACCCAGGGACAATGAGGACAGAGTATAGACTTGAGACAGGACTCAGGAGACAAATTTCGGAGATGTCGGTCTCGTGGAACTAAATGGCACTCCAAACACCCATTTGATAAGAAACTACTTTCTTTTGACAATAAAAAGAAAATAATTCACACATGAAAATGCTCACATCAAGGTCTGTGGATTGTCTTGAGTAACCAGGTCATGATTTGTGCAAAAAGACATTGCTGTTGAATTTTTCAAATGATTTTTGGCACTTAAGGAAGGTCCACCTAGTTCCATTATATTTGAGAGAAGGCAGACATCTCTATGACCTATATCTGCGAAACCTGACAAATCACACCAAGATAATCTAAATCCATGATTTTTAGGAAACTGGGGGGAAGATGAAGGAAAATGCACAATAAACGAATAATACAAACATTATGTTGGGGTTTCTGGATAAAAACTGTCAGCGAATAATAAACAATTATTCAATTATTAAAGCTTAAACAAAAACTTGGTAGTTATTATTGCATAAATAAAAATAAAATAAAATAAAAGTAAAGAAATGTATTCAGAAGTTTGTCTACTTATCTACAAAACTCGAGTGGGGAGGGCGGACAAGAGCCATTTTTGAAGCATGTAAAATTTGGGGAACTTTTTGATTTTGGGGTGAACTGTCCTATTAAGAATATAAATACTGTTTTTTATGAAGCGAGCAATAAGAAACCCAACTTCTAACTGAAAAATAAAACTTGTAAGTTTCTCCTGTTGTGTTCATACCTGCTGAGCAGCCCGGGCTGCCTGCTCCTCGTAGACCTCCAGGTTTCTCTGCAGGTGCTGCAGGGCAGCGGCTCGGGACAGCGGGACATGAGGCTCCGGGTTCAGGATTAAATGATGCTCATACACAGCAGCAATGTACGAGGAGTCCACGGTAACAGGCTCTGTTTGTACAACAGTTAAAGAAAAACTGACCAAAACGACAACGCACAAAAACATGTTTTCTTCCCTGAGAAACATGAATGGCGTAACTCCGACGAAGCAGTTACATCACAGCACCTGAGAGGTCAGAAGTCCTACTGGAGATGATAAGAGGCTCCCCTCGCCAATAGTGTTGCGTTTACAGTATAAATCTGATCTGATCATCAAGATCGCAGTTTGTGCAGCAGCTCCACGTTTTACATTTTCAAAACCTTATCTGATAAGCTACACCGGATGGATGAGAGAAAGCAGCTTTTTCACAGCACTAATGGAAACCTGAGAACTAGACATAAACAAAACTTTATTTTGAAAATACCAGACCGGAACCTAAGTACATAACCCGGAACCACATGGTCTCGTCCAGAAGGAAACCCAGACCTGCGAAAAATCTCGCGAGAGTGGTAATTTTAACTCAAACTACGACCATTTCCTAACCACAGCTAAGCGTGTTCTGTCCCTACGCGTACCAGTATTTTAACCACGGTGTTCCCATATTCTGAAACATTATTAATTTGTACAAGGTACACAGTGAACAACAACAACACGTACAAATCTCACGAGAGTTTCGCAAATCAAGAGTTCTCTTGTAGACACGGCAGGAAATCTGTCCTTTCCATATCTAGCGTGAGCAGGACTTGAGATAAACTTGGGTTGTAACTTTGCACTTCGAAAGCTACTTCGACATTTTTAACCAAATGAAGACGATTTCTACAAACTGACCACTGCTTTTTTTTCGTTTTTGTCCGACGCCTCCAAACGATTTGAACCAGGACGTGTGTTAGCGTTTAGCATTAGCAAGCACCGTGTAGCACAATGTCAACAGCACCAGAAACACCACCATCCCCAGCAGGAGGAACGGCTGCCCCTGTGTCACAACCCGGTCAGCTGTTTAAGAGCTGCTGGAGCTGTCGGCTGATCTCTGGAGGGGGTTTGATCCTGTCTGGAGCTTACGTGTTCAATGCAGCCCGGAAAGTGCTGAGACAAGGTGGACCTACCTCCATGGGGACAGTAGCACAGATCACATTTGCTGCTAGTAAGTTGTGCAAAAGACCCTTCTCACAGACAGCAGGCATGCTGACATGAAATAGTAAACACAGGTGTTAACAATGATATAACAGAGTATTTTTACAGTGTAGATCTGAATACTTCCTCCACCACTGGCCACACTAAATGGGACAGGACCTTGAGTAGTATCATTACAACACCTAATGTTACCCTACTATTTCACATTAATATGGCTGCCGTGGAACAGGTCCATACTTGGACATTTTATTCACTCGTAGTCTTTTTACACAAGAAATGCTCACCTGTGTTTATCGTTCAGGTTTGGCTGCATGGGGGCTTGTTGTCATCGTCGACCCGGTGGGAAAAGCGCAGAGGAAGACGTGAAGGTCCTCACATGACAGCATGAATGAAATGTTTAAAATGGCTCAAGCATGGACTGCAGGGTGTTAATGGACACTGTGACACCAGGACAAAGAAGATGCTCTTTCTTGAGTCTGTAGGAAAGTTATGTTGTGATTTTGCACTATCACTGGAGTAACATATGTATCATATGACATTTTTGTTGTCGTGGACAGACCACACTATAACTCTGAAAGTTGTTGATGTGTTGAATTAAAAAAAAACTAAAGACATTATATATATTTTTTTCTCTCTGTCATCCTTGAACCGTTTTGTAGAAACAAATATCTTACTTTTTTAAATTATTGTAGAAACCACTTAAGTACATATAAGCAAAACTGCATCAGTTATCATCAGGTCAGAGTCTTTGACAGTTGTAAAATTATTTGAAAACTCATTTTGAGCATGCAACATAAAGCTATTAAAAAGTCATTGGATAAATTAAAGGAGTAGCAGCACCTCATGATGACCACATAAGCCTTAAAAATATAAATAAGATGATTTTTTCATTCCCAGTGCAGCCCCTTTATTCTTCCTGTTTTTGTCCCTATTGTTTTTGCTTTTCCTTAAAGGGGCAAAGCTGACAGTCAGCTGGTGGTAATAGTTCCTTCATGAATTAATCTTGCTTTGGCTAAAGGGATAAAAAATAAATTACACTGAAAAAAAAATCTTAAATATACAGAAACAGTATAATAATCTGTGCAATAAATATGTACACAATTGTCTAAAATATATACATAAATGTCAGAAAAAATCTGTTATTCTTATATTTTTTAAATTTCTATATATTTCCATGTTTTTATCATGTTTTTAAAAAAATATTTATACTTTTTATTCCTCTTTATATTTCCACTTTTATTTTTATTCTTTTACAGATCTATTCTTTTTTATGCCACTCATTTTTTGCACTTTTTGCCTGATATCAACAAAAATCAAATTAAAGCTCATCTTCAGGACTTTTGTTTCAGATTTAATTTCATATTCAGTGTGCTAGAGTACAGATCTAACAAGAGAAACTAACACGTCCAAGTTTCTGTACATTTTAAAAAGTTAAATTTAAGACTTTTTAAAACCATTATGAACACAATTCAAAACCCATTTTATTTCCATACTGGCTAAAAAAAGGTTTTAGTGATGAAACAGTTCATCTGTCTTAACAGTCTTTTTATGACTGATATTTAGCTACCATGCCTGCAAATACTGCTGGGAAACTTCAGCCATGAGTGTCTTCATGTACCCAGTCAGTCTTTACAAACCCCAAATGCAGCCAGCAGACACACACACACACACACTGTGGGTCAGTTAGTCTGAGTTACCTTTTATTAGTGTTATACTGATCTGAGCACAACTGCTCACAAGGAAGAGTTTGATAAGCATGATGCAAAAAAACACCCTAAAGTCATTTTCAGTCGCATAAAATGATCATGACATTCTGATTGATTTTTTTTTTTTAGGTTAAAGAAAAATATGAAAATAGAGTTGACAGTACATTTAGGCACACTATTAACACATACTGTACACAGATATGCACAATTTCATTATCATAGATTATCATAAATACTGGGGTTAAAAAAAAGACAAGCCTTCCTGTATGGAGAGGTGTGCAGAACGTTAAAGGTGACAGACACCTCCTCCACCACCACGGGGACAAAATTCACCTCCCAGTCAGAGAGGCTCCAGTTCATGTCCTCCTGCTCAGCCAGTCAGAGTCCATCGGGGCTGCTCAGTGCAAGCAAATCAAAGCAGACGAGGGAGTTCCATCCAATGACTGCAGCAGAAAGGGGCTCCGTCCGGCCACATTTGCTACGTTAAGTGCTCATTAGCAGTGATTCCATTGGTCACAGGACATTGGCTCTCCTGTGAGCCTATTGGACAGGAGGAGAAGAGGGGACGGCCCCTCTGGCTGTACGTTCATAACAACAAACATCTGTTCACACTCAAGAGAACAGGCTTGAATGCATAAAACGCCACTTATGAGTTAAAAAGAAGCAGTTGTTTGACGCCGCCTCTGAACTAGCTATAGCCCAACGAGCTAACCATTGGGCTGCGACACAGAAAACCCCCTGCCACTGCCCAATCCATACCCCAAACACAGATTCTGTACGAGTGGGCGGGGGATACGTGGAAAATATCCCCCACGCCACCAAAAACAAACAAAATAACTCAGACTTATAAAACAAGTCTGTAAAATAAACATTGTACTTTTACAACAACGGAATGTTAAGTTGTTGGGATATAAGAAGACATTTGTGGGGAAACTTCTTTCATGTTTTCAACTATTAAAACAATATGAATTACTTGTTTTCAGTATACAATGATTCAAAATGCACATGCATTACAGAAAAAAAAATATTGCACAAAATTAAAGACATTTTCTCTGAATAAAAGTGATTAGGGATATATCTCCATATCTCTATCTTGATTTCCTTGTAACGTTCAGTCGTGTGAAGCAGAGCTACCTCTAAGCGTGCGTCTCTTGGTCAGTATATACTGTATGTAGTTTTAAGGCTGGTTCACTAGCTCACACTGGCACAGTTTCTGACTGAAGAGGGTTGCATCTTTGTGCTAAACACACACACACACACACACATTCACACACAGTTCTACACGAGCCAAATACAGACTAGACCAGAGAGTACATTCTTTGAGGGTGCGTTTTGACAGCCTCCCACGTGACCTTTGAGGTCATTAAAAGAACAGCTTTGCGTTCTCTTTTCTCACACGATTAAAGGGATAGTTTGGATTATTTGAACTGGGGCTGTATGAAGTAGTTAAACAGCGTATTACCTACAGTAGATGGCGATCAGCACGCCCCCAATTTGTGTCATGTACTGCTGTGGACAGGGTCAGCGGAAAAATGTATTCTAGCCACTTAAAAAAAGGTCCACCTAAAAATAAATCAACATCAATTTAAGTGTGTGCTATATTTAGAATATTTTTACCAGTTTACCTTGCTGTCAGACGGCCTTTCCTGATGGGAACCTGCCATTATATAAGCCAGATATCACTCACTCCAAACCAACCAAACTCCAAGGACAAAATAAACAATTTTACCACATAGAGCACAGGAGTTGCTGGTCTCGATCAGGTAGTTTGTGTTATTGTGTGACTGCTGTGTTTTAAAAGGATACTTTGGATTTACCAAAGTCACGCAATAACACAAACGAACTAAAAGATCAAGGCAGTGGTGGACCAGCAAGTCCTTTGTTTTGTGAGGTAAAATTGCTGATTTTCGCCAATGCACTTTGGTTGATTTGGAGAGAGTGACATTTAGCTTATATAGTAGCGGTTTCCTGTCAGGAAAGGCTATTTAACATCAAGTAAAGCAGTGAAAATATTCTAAATATAGCATACAATTAATTTGATAATATTTTTTTTAAGTTGGACTTTTTTTAAGTGGCTGAAATATGTTTTGCTGGCGCTGTCCACAGCAGTACATTGCTTAGCTTCCATGCTGGTACTCCTCTCTGCTGCTCTTACCCGGCAACCACTATCTTCTGTAGGTAAGACACTGACTATTGATTAGTACCCGATACAAGCCCACTTCAAACAATCCGAACTATGCATTTAATGACATGAAGCACAGTAATGTTCAGAGTATCCCGACATCAAACCAGTGCACACACATGTATGGAACAGCATGAGCTTTGGTTGTCACAGGTTATGACAGTAGCATTAAAGGGGGTGTGGCCTATTTTTCAAGGATCCTGGGTAGTACAAATGACGTAACACTTTGGAAAGAAAAAAAAATTCTTATCATGTCTCACGAGAAGCATTGAGGGTAGAAAAAATGCGGACAATAAAAATGTAAATCATCCTTTTCAACCCATATTTGTTCAGTCACATTTTAAAAACAGCGCATTTTGGACCCAGTGCTATTGACATATTTGGTTGCTATGAAAACAAAACATTTGCATGTGAGCAAATGTGCAGCTTTTGCAGATAAAATGTCTACAGCATGAGGGTAAGTTTGACTACAGCTGAGGGGCCAGGTCACTGAGATGGTGGGCTGTGCCGGCCACAACACAGAAGCGGGGAGGTAAGGCAAGGTGTGGGTCTATGCTATCTACTCCTGCAGTTTAAAAACAATACAGTATCTGTGGTCTGCTCTCTGGACCACGAGAAAGCAGCATCAACTGGCCCAGGATAAAGCTAAACACAAGTATAAAGTCCAAAAAAGAGGAGGAAAATATCTGAAACTGAAGAAAAAGACTGCCATGTTCAGTCTCGGTGCAAATTACAGGATTTGTGTTTGCGCATGTGTGTGAGAGGAGGGCAGAGTGTGTGTGTTGTTCATCCTTCAGTTCTGTCTCGACAGAAATAATCAGCTGGATAAATTGGAGTGTTTTCACTGAAAAGAGTGTGCGAGGGGAGTGGAAGGGCAGAAATCACACACCCGCACTCACACATACCTCAACATTCACATCAGGCCCCCCACTCTCACTCTCAGCTCTCGAGTCTGTGTGTGTCTAGTCGTCCCGCTGCCTGCGTCCTCTCGTGTCACCTCTTGAGCGAGGAGGATTTGAGTTTCTGGCTGTATCTGTGGATGCGCGGCGAGCGGGAGTGCAGCTTGACGAAGAGCTCAGGGAATTTATACTGGGGGAACATCGTCTCCAAGAAGCCCTCCAGGAAAACGTAGACAAGCCGACGGTTCATGGGTTGGTACTGAAACATGTCGAAGACACGGAGGATGCCCTTTCTCGTGGTGTCCGCTCCTATGATGTGCTTCAGCTCATCTGAGATAGGGAGAGAAAGGGAGTGGAACAGAAGTTGCAAGTTTTTTATTCCTGTTTTGAACAAGGTTATACAGATAATACTGTTGAAATAAAATAACAGAATGTTCTGTCTCCTTGCTGGTTGTTTTCATACATCCACAATTTGCACCACTTTTGCTAGGCGGCTTGCTTTGTGCCACAAAAATAAATGTATATATTTATATCATAAATGTCTGATGAATAGTTGACTAATGGTTTTAACAAATGAAGACTAGTCAAAGAGGAAAATCTTTAGTTGGACGCATCCCTAGTTTCAATAGCGGCTGAGAATGGACAATCCAAACACTGCCTCTGGTTACGTCCTTTCGTGTTTCTCACGAGTTTCGTGGCCACCATAGTTTCTCCTGCAAGCTTGAAACAGGAGGGAGAGACAAGGTGTTTGCGATTTCAAGCTCACCACTAGATGCCAAATCCCACACACTGGTCCTTTAATTATCCCTTTGCTGTTGTATTGGGGAAGACTGAAGCATTGAGCTGTTTAGTTAAATAAGCAGAGACACGAAACTCAAGGAGTGAGGCAAACGTTAATCTTTTACAGAATGTAAGGTGAAAAGGGACAGGTGAGAAACAGTTGCTACAGTAGAGAAGATAATGTAGCTCCAAACTTGTAAAAATGTAAATATGAATTTCTTCAGATCAACTGTTTAACTCTTTTCTTTGTAAAACTACAAAAATTATTGAAAAAACTTCCATTAAAGTGTAAATTTGATGTGTGTCTCCTGTCGATGTAAATTCTTAAATGCACTGTATTCTTTGCCTCATTACAGTAGTCATAATTGACTAGTCTGCCACAAGGGGGGACAATACACCCAGTCCACAGTGTAAAACAAACCTGGACCAACCACACAAAGGTAAGACTTATGTCTTATCAGAGGTGTTTTCCAACTGTATGTTTCTGCTCCACAAGAGAGAAGGCCTCGAGGATGACGAGTAGGAGGAAGAGGCTGAGTGATGCCTAGATTAAGTTTGTTTGTGTGTTTTCACCTGGCATGATGCCCAACAGGCTGGTCTTGGCAGCTACTCGTGTCCTCATGCGGATGCTCTTGTCCCGACGGGGTGGGGTCTCAGCCAGAATACCATTGGGCCAGTAGGAATCCCTGCACAGAGACAGAGCCACTGAGGGTTACTTATAATTCTTCTGACCAATCAGAGTTATCTGAAAGACAAGGGGAGGATTTACCTGAACTTCTTGACATAGTCGGCAACCTGCTCTGGGGAGGTCAAGTAGTCCACGTGATCCACAATTTTCCTACAGAGACAAAAATGAAAGATGATTCATGTTGTATTTAATGCTCTTTGTTCTGTGTTTAAGACTTCTGAGAGACTTTCTGGAGCTCTGGATGGACGTGTGCTTGTGTTCAGTCTGTCTGTACACACATCTTGTAATCCATGAATGTTAATCCTATTTTGCTGTTTGCTCAAGTGGAATTGGTTCTGCAAAAAAGATACTGACTGTGCATTTTGTTTGTCTAAAATATTCTTTTTTTGTTTAAATGTTTATCAAGTTGAGACACCTCTTTTCATGCCACAAAAACAGCTTAACTCCATGGTGATGTAGTAAATATGATGGAGATTTCAGTGTCAGTTATGATAAAGGTCTGGATGATACAACACCACTGACAAAAAGATTAAAAGACCCTCCATCGTTCTTAAATCAAATGAAGTTCTGCAAGATTGTTAATAGGTTTGGTTGAGTATGGGATAATTTATAGACTTGTTTTGGTTGGTGCAGAAACCCTTCTGCTAATTTATGACTATTCTGCTGTATATTTGCCTATATTTCCCCAGGGTTTGTGAACTGTATTCAGTCTGCCCTCTGACCTGTTGATGGTGTCTCCATATGTGGCCCTGATGAGCTGCTGCAGCAGGTTCTTGATATTCCTGCGCAGCCACTGGTTCTTCTCTTTAAGGTCAAACACCTCGTCCATTAGCAGCAGCATCACCCTCAGTGGGATGTTATCATCCACCTGGACACAAATAAATACACATATGAATGACCACTTTACATAAGTAATAAATAAATACATGAATAAAATCACAAAACCAACATGCCGATTAACTCACATTGTCATCAAGCTGAGCAGAGACTCGACAGTGTTCAGGGTCGATCTCAGACTTGGGGAGGAGTGGAGGCACCTGGGAAAAAAGAAGAGCAGATGGTTAGAGGCTGGATGAACTGAGATAACAGGACATGGTAAAAACACAAACTGATAAAAAATAAATTAAAAAACTTACTGCTCTGCCTTCCCTTACTAGGATAAAATGTACTTGCTCTATGTGATGGTGTTACCTTGAGTATGGACTGTTTAATGTCCTGGCCCAGTCGTTCTGACATGCGGCCCATGTTATCAGAGACCTTGGTCATGCCCTCAGCCAGACTGTCTGGCAGGGCCTTCACCGCGTTGGACACGTTCCTCATAGAGCTCCTCAAAGGATTTACAAATGTGTCTATCTGAAGGGTGGAAAAAAAAAGAAAAGGAAAAAAATGTATATTATAAAACCTGTCACAAGTTAGTCATCTGTAAAGTAGAGCATCTCCCTGTGATTATGAGTATACATTTGTATGTACAACACACTAAAATCTTAACTACACACATCATATCAGAGGTCACGTTAACCAAATATTTTCCATCACTGGCTGAAAATTTTAACATGTGCAAAAAATCTGAAGGCCATCTGTCATTCTGACAGATTTAAACACTGAAGGAAATCTACCTTAATGAGTGGTAGTGTTGTAAGCAGTGCAAGAGAGATCACCTCAAGCCATATATAAGCCAAATAATTACACACTCACTACAGGGCCATCATATTTTTGAAGTAAAAAATATTAAAACATTCAAAGGAATCAAGGGAGAAAATCAAATGAATGATGTACATATTTACAAGCTATAGGTACATCCTAATCCAGAGATGTGGAGGTAAAGAGTGAGAGAGATGCTCAAACCTGCCTCCCCCATGTGCCACACCTGACTGCCTGCACATAGTGCAGGAAGAGGGGGTTGCTTTTCAGGAATAAAGGTGCTAAGAGGGCTAAAAAAAAAACCCCTAAATCTAGCAACAAAGTTACCAAGATGGCAACACTAATAATTATGTGGTTTATAAACATTGTTCCATCCTGTTCTTGTGAATAAGGACGGACTGATATGGTGGAGGATGAAGGCCAAACAAGTTGCTAAAACTAAACTTTGTGGTTTCAGCACATCTCAATTGTTGACATGAAAAGTGAAAGTGAAAATCTGTTCCTCTTTCCCCTCCATGTCTAATATAAACATAAGACATTGTTCTGTTTATTAAATGTTATTGTAATCAAGTTGTTTTTGAAAAAAATATTAAATAGGCTAGGTCAAATCATAATTTAAAAAATTAAAATACATGTAATAATATATTGTGAAATAAAAAAAAACGTTTATCAAAATCACAGACAAAGGGAAAGTCTAACACAACCTCAGTTATGTATCTGCAGTCATTTGCTAGTAAATTAATTAAACTGAAATGTTTGACAAACTGTACTGACCTTGCGTGCAAACTCGCCCTTGCCCTTGCTGTAGGCCTTGTTCTCTAAGAAGTCATAGACATAAGGAATCAGAGTTGGACAGGCCTTCACCATCTCTGGGTTCAGCAGCAACTGGAACACAAACGCAAACGTTATTAATACACACTCCACCAAATGATGCGAGGCAAAAAAGGCATTCAAAATCTGACTACTCAACACTGACATGTAAAGCTGTTACCTGTAGGTAAGCATTGAGGTCTTTTTTTCTCTTCTCCAAGAAGTCTCTGTCCATGTTGTTGAAGGTCTTTTTCCCCGGCAGCTTAAGGATCGACGCCAGGTTCTCAAACTAAAACAGATTAAATACACTCAGAAGGAGACCAAGTTCACAGGTTGTTGTTCCACGTTTAAACACTAACACACACCTGTTCTGTGATCCTCATATGGAAGTCGTGGAAGTCCGAGTAGCGGCGATACGTCTTCCAGCAGTCCTCACTGCCGTCATGGTTGCGTCGGAACACAGTGATGGCGTACAGCGCGTAGGTCTTACCGTGGTCGTTGCAAACCCCTGCAGCACCCCAGAAGCCGGGAAGACAAGCGTCAGCTACCCCGCCCAGGTAATACATCCAAAATGGGAATTGGAGGATGAGGGGGGTGGATGAAAGCAGAAAAGACAGAGGGGAAAAGAAAGAAAAGAATGTGCAGTTTCAAAGTATGAGGGGGAGGAAGAGCAAGCAAAAGAAAGAATGCAGAGCAGAGGGTGGGGGGGATGTGATAAAAGAGAGACAGAATGACAGGAAAAGAGGGAGGGAGGGAGGAGGAAGGAAAAAGGAAGAACAGAAAAATAGTGAAGGTGATGGAATGAAAGAAATAAAGAATACTGGAACAGTATGAAGTGGCACAGCAGACATGATGAACAGAGGAGGTGAAACGTTGAAAGAAAAAGAACATGCAGGGAGGGACGACTAGGGGAGATACCTGATATACTCAACTAATTCACAGACTCTTAGTTACAACCTAATCCCACACCAAGTAAAAGTCAAATGAAGTGTAAAATTTGTCACACTGATTTACAGAAAATGCATAGCCTCAAACTTTTAGACTTTATCGCAATAATGCTCACAAAAGGAGCGCATTTAAAACTCTGAGAGAATGTGTGCATGTGTACCTGTGTCAGAGATGAAGGCATGTAGGTGCATAGATTCATCATGGCAGGAGTTGGACAAGTCGTCCAAAGACTGAAATCACAAGAGACAAGTCAATCATTTATCCCAATAACACAGTGCAGTGCAGCTTTATCGTGGATGATGGATAAAAAAAAAATGTCTCCACATCAGCATTTTTCTGAGCCCTGCAACAGGAAGTTGAACAAACTTACTAGGTTTATGCTTCCTGTGGGAGAGCCATTGAAGGATTCCCCGTCACCGTCATCAGATCCCCGATAGCTTGGCTCTTTCAACATGTCCAGCTCTGCTAGCATGCGGACATAGAGTGGACTCTGCTTGAAGGAGGGGTAGTAGCGTTCGTCACGTAGCATCATGTCATACACCTGGAGTAAAATGAGTGTGAAACTGTTTAACAAGTGGGCAACAGAAACTCGGCCTCACATTCAAAAAAAGAACAAGAAAATGAATGATTTGCCTTTGTGGGGGCCTCTGTGCAATGCCTGAACAATCTCACGTCATTTTAAAATAAATGCTTGTGTGTGACATTTGAGTGGAGTTTCTTCATGGTGGAAAAATTTTTTTTTTTTGCCATGGTGATTTTTTTTCTCCATGCCAGGGACAGTAAAGTGCAGCAATGAATCATGTACTGTAAGTTCATCGTATGTTCATTTTTTTTCAAGGGTACACAGCTTTTATGCTTTTATGCAATAAACTCAGCTTTTTCAATAATCTTCTCCTTGTGATCACTTTAATTGAGGTCTTATATTGAGCAAACAGAAATTTGAACACAAATAATAACTTGATTGCCAGCTGCACTATCTGACTGAAGCCAACTGTGTCAATCTATATTTTGTTCAGGGTTGTTTTCAGTGAACATCACCAGGCCTGAAAAATATTCTATGGGAAACACTGATGCAACTAAGTGAATACAATTTCATTGGCATGTGTTGGTGTGGTTCATTAAAATTCACCCATATACTGATAAAACATACACTTCTCTGGATTTCATCGAATATCTCTGGTGTGGGGTCATCTTTCTGTAGCTTCTCCCCAAGTTTTATTACGGACGCCTCGTCCACCTGCACCCTGGGAGAAGCCTGTTGGGAAAGAAAAAATGGGCAGATGGGTGTTTGTAAATGCATTTTAAAAGGCATAATACACAAAATCTTAAGAAAAAAACATATTATTGGCTCATATAAACATAATCCCTTTCAATCATCACTTATTCAGTGGAAGTGTGTGGTGTTGTCTGTATCTGCAGAGACCCTGCAGCTACCTGCCAGTACCTGACAGTACTTCCTTATTTTCTCACTATGCTGCTGTGCTCTGAACACTTTACCCACCTAGAACGTCTGTATTTGACATCCTGGGAATGATACCCAACGATCGACTATCTTTCTGGCTAAAGAACTGGTACTTAAAAACAATGTTATTAATTAACCAAGAAAATACCCAAAATAAGTGTAATGAGATCTCTTGTGAGATCAAAACATTTTTCTTTAGTGTTTATCTCTTTTATGGCTAAAACACTTAAGCTGAAAGACACGCCTCCTACCTTGTCAGAGAGGTATTGTTCGTAGACACCCAGTGCAGCAGCCTTCAGCAGCCCTTTGGTGGCGCTGGGCTGCTTCTTGCCATCTTTCTGCCAGCCCTGCATGGCTTCCAGCTGCTGCTGAGCCGTTACCCTGTAGCCCTCCACAGTGAGCCAGAAGAACAGCTCGGCCTGGGCCCCCGCCGCCTGCATGAAGTCTGGATTGACAGACACACGAGAGTTGGTCCAAATGGTGTTCATCTACAGTTGCACTTTGGCTATACCTACATACACAGTGAGTGGACCATAGCCTTTTGGCTGCTTGTCTTGCCTGCTGATCTTGTAACCAAAGGTCCATCTACATTCTACAAACATCTACACTCTTAAGTTAAATAGTTACTCGGGCCTTCCACTTTTATAACTTTGGTTGGTTAAAATTTTGGTGTTTTGGTGATCCAAATATATTCATTCTTTTAAAAAAAAAACATTTTTAATCGAGCATTTCAAGCAGGGCAAATGCTTCAATGAAAGAACCAGCTATTATGTTTAGGCTGTGGGCTCTTGCTCATTTTCCACACCAGATCTGACGTAACTTGGTATGACTCCTTGTTTGCACACACACGCACTCCATGGAAATCTGATCTGTGACCTTTTAAAATCTGTGACGAGGTCATGTGGGACTGAGGAGTGTACCTAATGAGGCAGGTCGGGGTTATAAAGTCTAGAGAAATGGAATAAGTTATGGATTATAAGGACGATTAACAGGAATGTTCAGGATTAAGGCCATGGGATGACTACAGTGACGTTTGGCACCCGTGGTGTGTGATGATGGGTTTCCAGAATTACCCATGAAGAACTGCAGGGCGATGTTGTGGATGAGGATGTGATCCAGTGGGATAACACACAGCTTGCCAAAGTTGGCTGCCAGCTTCAAGGCATCCACCTCCTACATGACACAGGAAAAGGATAAGCAAAGTCTGGTACAGAGATAAAACTGTTTTCTTAAACTAGCCGGCTCCAAAAGACTTCACTAACAAACTGACTTTGAGCGATTGCAGCTGAGACTTGCAAACGATATTTTACCATCACACTAACAAATGGTAATGTGTGTTTTTATTGGATTCTCTAGTGTAAGCAATACAAGGCTGTGCTGCAGTTTCTCACCTTGCCAGACTGCAGTCTCTGGATCCTGGTCTCACACACCTTCTTCACAAACAGAAGACTGTTAATCTGGTTCTTGATTACATTGATGTCTGAAGGACAGAGAAACGAAGACATCATGGAGGAGAGGAAAACAAATCTTAATGTATGTGCTTTGTGCCTTCCCCATCACACTATTGTGTTTTTACACAAAATTGTGGTCCCTTTCAGCTCAGAACAGCATTTTTTGCGCATATGTGAACACTCCAGAATAACTCTGATCCCCCAGAAACAAACTGTACTAAGACCTTCTTGGGAGGAAGTCTGAGTATGGTTCTCCTCGGAGTCTGTATTGTGGTTCGCTTAACCTGCGAAATGCAAATACAAAGTGCTCCAGGTTCATGTCACCCTTCGTCATTGTATTTTAGCCATACAGGCTTGCTGTAAAACGATGACACACTATTGCACTGGAGCACTGGAACACACAATACTGCCTACTAAATGAACAATTAAGTATGTCACTACCAGCAGGGGGCTAGCGCTTCAATAAAATTTTGATTGATTGTTCAGCCCTAAGAGATACAATGCATTTTGAGGCTGAGTATTTAAACTCATGGCGCATACTACAAATTCTTGCTAATCTAATATACATCTGGACATTTCTTGTACATACAAAATCCTCTTATGAAGTTGAAACACACTACATACTCAATTTGCTGTCATACTTAGTATGAATAGTACATTAGTATGCAATTACGGGCACACTCAAATAGATGGAATCATGGCTGTTGGTAATGCTAGCAAGAGTAGTGGATGAGGAGAGTTTTGGTCCAAAGTAGAAATTACTGTACTTCTCCAGATATGGAACAAGGTACATATCAATGGCAACTGTTGACAATGCACAAAAACACTGAGGTTTTCCACTAATACTCGATTCATATGATAAGACCACACTGCAGTGCTGTGTTTAAGTATAAAACCTACATCAAAAGTACTTCACCACATTTAATAAAATGAGAAAAAGTGGAGAATTATACGACATAAAAGACACTCGCCCCTTTTACATGTGTATGGAAACACCTGTGCTCCAGGGACAGTGGGAACAGAACGAGGCCCCATCAGAGCTGAAGTGGACCAGGAAGAGAACCGAATACTCTTTCAAATGAACTGACAATATGAAGGCAAAAGAACTGAGTCCCTTTTCTGTTGATCCATTTCAGAGGACTGAGTTTGTTTTGTTTCGAAAGTGTCAAAGGTGAAAACAACTTTTTTCATGTGTGTGCATCTGTCTGTCAGTAAGGAAAAAGTGAGTGCCCACCATCTCCAGCTGTGTCCAGTGAGCGGAGGTACTGCAGCTCCTCCATCACCTTGTCCTTGACGGCCTCCAGCTCAGCAGGCTTGTCTGTCAGCTTCAGGATGTTCATGAAGGCTTCATAGTTACAGCTGGAGTCCCGGATCTATACAGAATCACATAAGTTTACACAGTCATTCTGCTTAATTTAATTTGCCTTCATGATATTTTACATTATTTTTTACAAAAAGTTGGTTCAGGTAACAGCTAACAGGCTGGAGGGATGGATGAATGTGAGTGTCGGCTCTCACCATCCAGATGACAAACTGGTTGATGTAGTCTGGGTCGCTTAGCTGATTGATCAGAGGAAGTAGCACACCACGTGCCAGCACCTCCTAAAAAAAACAAAAACATCAGACTGCATTTCAGGCACCTTCATAACAATCTACACGACAAACATACAGCCACGTGGTCTGATGCTGCAACGTAATCTATTCAGGAGTATAGTGTTGTTGGGAAATAATACTGATGGCTGGCAGCCAAAGTGGTAGCAGCATTTGGCCGGTGGCTCAAATGATAAATTAACAGCACAGGTTGTATGACATATTGTGTGACTGAATACGTGATTTTGCGCCTCATATTCACATCTCAGACTAGTGAAGTCATGTGTGTTGTGATCGTCTGACAGACTGTGTAAGTGAGAGTGTTTATCTTATTTGCACTCACCCTTAGGAAGTATCTCATGTTCTTGTTGTGGAAATCTCCAGGAGGTAGTAACAGATACAGAAGCAGCTCGCACAAGTCCCGAAGAAAACCTGACACACGCACACACGGCATATGTTTAGTCTTTACTAGGTGCAGCATTGAGTGGCAACACATTAGTGGGAAGAGTTCTTCATGACAGTGTGAACTGCAGTGCGTTTACCTTCTTCATCCTTGTGTGAAGTACACACCACATCTCGACAAATCTTCCTCTCCATCTCCACCTCGGCCTCAAAGAAGGAGTCCACCAGCTCCTCTGTTATGTCCCCTGTTGAGACATCACTCTTTTTTTAATCATTAAAATCATCATTATCTGGCTGTTTACTTTGGAATAATGTTTCTGCAGCACAATCATAATCATTTTGTAGTTTTTTTGCATTTTCCTCTTCACAAAGAGATGCGTTTTTTAAAGTAACCATATTTCACTATGAACAACACACATGTCCTCTACCAATACCAACAGTTTTTTAAGTTTGGATAAATGAGTCAAACACAATCAGACTGAAAGTTATGGTTGGACAGATCAACATCAAAACAAGTAAGTATTTAATATTTCTGGCATGACACTCATTAATGCTTCTGTTAGTCCTCCAAGCAAATGACCATGTTATCAATTAATCATGTTGTCACAATTGTATGAAATTGGTCCTTTGTCCCAACTCTAATTGTGGCATAACAAATTGGATCAGGCTGATATTCGGCTGTGGACTCAAAGATCTTCTGTGAACTAGGTTAAAGACAAGTTGCATCAACCGTGAGTGAAAAAGCAAGTGTGTACGAATGTGTCCTCTTACTTTGCTTGTCCTCTCTGTCGGCGAGGCGATCCTGGGCTTTTCTAAAGACACGTAAATGGGTGGCAAAGTCGTCCACCAGGCGAGTGGTGAAGTAAGGCTGCCAGTCCACCTCTTTGGACCTTGACACATAAAACACACACGATAATAATTTAGAACATTGGAAAAAAAAACATAAATACAGAAAACATTCAAAATCAAAACAGAAAACGTATGTGTGTCTTGTACCTTGTAGAGAACTGGACGAGGGCATTCTGTAGCGTCTGTCTGATCTCCAATAAGAAGGACTCATCCTCGCTCAAAGTGTAGTACCAGTACTGGATGTAGTCTCTCAGAGCGAACTGGATCACCTGCAGACATACAGAAATTGGAGAGGGGGGAGGATTCAGCAAAGACAACCCCAACAAGCTGGATTGACGGGGGTGGAAAGTAACTGGAGGGACTGAGTTAATTAAATGCTACACAAGATCTGAGTGCAAAATGTGTAAATAAATCACAATTAAAATCTGTTGATTGTCAGAGTCTAGTTAAAAAAATCCAGAGAACAGATTACGCATCTGAGCAGTATGATTCAATCAAACCCACACATGAATCAATATAACTGTCATTATATGCTGACATGAGCTGCAGTGCGAGGGAGGATTTTGCAATGAGAATTCTTTTATGAGAAAAGAGACAATGAAAATGTGCCAGAAAAATCCAAACCACAAAATGTCTTTCAGAGAGCATGAAGCAGGTTAACATGATATCACATTTAGCGGTGCATGACCTGAAGGTTCACATATTCTGCTGAAATGATTAGTGTGCATTTCACAGGGAGGACAGGAGAACAGAAGCACCTTAGTAGAGTAGTTAAGTGTCATCTGACCATCACAAACTGCTGTGTCTGCACTTAACTCGACCAGCCACGCTGCTTTACTGAGGACAACATGCTAAAAGCTTGTTTTTTGCTGTTAAGTGTTGCAATGACAGGATGGGCTGGAGAGAAAAAAACTGTGGCCAGCTGAGAAAAGCCACTAAGCTCATCTTCCATGTGTGCAATCCTGACAGACAGTCAAACCATCATTTACAGCATCTATTTACAAATGTGTTAAGCTGTAAAAAATTCTGAATTAATTATCGACAGACTCACAGCCAGGATGAAAATATAACACGTCAGCATTGCAACAGTCTTTTCCTTTGACTTAAGCAACATAACGAGAGGAGCATTAGTGAGACATTGACAGTCAAACAGGACAGAAAGTTTCAGTTCCACTTTCTGTTGAGATGAAAAAGACAGACACAGTTACCTCCGTAGAAGGCCACAAAAACACATTATCTGCTCAAGTGACTTAAGTAACTGTTTTTTAGTAGCTACTGTACTACTCAGTGTAGAGATGTAAACACAGGTTTGTTTTGTCTGATTTTTCAGGAGAATCTGAGCAGGACAGGATGAAGTGAGAGAGACAGAGGGTCAAGCTTGCATTTGTCACAGCCCTGTGCTCGTAGGGCTGCATTTGTGCACATACAGCAGAAACACTCCTTTGCAAAGATAATTTCCCGCTCAAGACAGTTCTGTGAGCTCATATGACATGCACACACACCTGGTTTTCATGTATGCAGGATCTGAGATTAGTTAAAGGCCTTAGAGAGGGTCCGTTTCGTTTCTTTTTATTAGTATTTTTTCAATGCAGCCAACGCCTCATCTCCTTTCACTCTTCAAAAAAACCAAACAAACAAACAAAGCATTCTAATACAGATTGGGACATTGTTTACCATGGCAACGGTAGAAACTTTGATACATTCAGGTTAGTCCTAGTTAGAAGTAAAATTGACAAAAGTAATTTTAAAGACAACCAGCTTGTTTGATGTTGAGAGAGAAAGTAGTGATGCTTAAAGAGATCATAAATCAACGTAAAGACAACTAGAATTATCGCCTTGTGGTTGTATGCCTCCGTGAACCAAACAAGTTCCAGTTTACATCCATATCTGTGTAATATAAGTAGTGAAGACTGTGAAGGATTTTAACTAAAAGGTATGACATTTATTTTTTAATTACTATACTGACACATGTTATTCCAGTGAAAAATTTTGAGTGAGTTCATCTAGAGAGTATTTTTACAGAGGGGTAGAGATGACTGATAGAGACCTAAACATTATGATGCCATAGTGAAGTTGGCCTTTGACCTTTTGAATATAAAATGACATCACTTTATCATTTTACACTGTTAGACACTTGTGTGAAATTTTGTCATAATTAGTGTTTGAATTCTTGAGTTATAGCCAAAAACATGTCACGATGACCTTGACCTTTGACCCACAAAATCAGCTTATTCTTGTGTCCAAGTGTATACTTGCGCAAAGTTTGAAGAAATCCAATAAAGCATTCTTGAGATACTGCATTCACAAGAATGGGACA
Organism: Lutjanus erythropterus; assembly: GCF_056507025.1. NCBI lineage: Eukaryota > Metazoa > Chordata > Actinopteri > Lutjaniformes > Lutjanidae > Lutjanus > Lutjanus erythropterus. The sequence continues at coordinate 17,050,087 of NC_139332.1, forward strand.
GATGGACTTTAGATCACATTGACCTTGAACTTTGACTACCATATCTGATTTGTTCATCTTCGAGTCCAAGTGAACTTTGTACAAAATTTGAAGAAATTCCTTCAAGACAGTTATGTGATATCGTATTCACAAGAATGGAACAGCCACCGAGTCACAGTGACTTTGAACTTTCGAATTTTGACCACCAAAATTTAATCAGTTCAGCCTTGATTCAGTCATGTGTGCCAAGTTTGAAAAAATTCCATCAGAGCATTCTTAAGATGTTGTGTATGGACAGATGGACAACACAAAAACATAATGCCTCTAGCAACCGCTTTTGCCAGCACAGAGGCATAAAAAAAAGAAATTAATAATTACATGCATTAACAATGTATGTGATCTATGTCTTCATACAGAATGTAGTCAAGATGGAGAGTTGCCAGTTTTAAGTGTGTGCCAGCAACATGCTTTGTCAATACTCATTAGAACTATTATTTTTCTACATATTTGGTCGATTACATTTTCATTTGTTGGAAAATGCATCTTTTTTGTTGGACATAATCCAGCATCTATCAGGTGACAGACATCCTGCTTGAGACTAATCCGATGACACACAACATAAGGAGCCAACTTCCTGTGAACGTGACACACTGAGGATTCAGTGTCAAACAGAGTGGTGGCTACTTTAAGGCTTGAGGCTGTGGAGCTGCTGACCTGGACCAGCTGATGGGTCAGACAGTGACTTGAGTCAATGTCCAAAAAGTCTGGAACGTTAGTATTTGTCACCCCGTCATAATCCTTTTATCTTCTCTTCTAAGCTGTTGTCCCATTATCACCTGTGCAATGCTTTTATGACTGCTCGTTCAGCTACGCCACGTCATAGCTGAGTGAAGTGTGCAGTAGGAACAGCACAGCCCACAGAAAGACTAAGACTAAGACTAAGACTAAATACAGTTTTAGAGAAGAAACTATCAAAACTTCATATCACAATATCACATATAAATGTTAAACTGTACTAAAAATGCTCAAAAAAGTACTGACACAGATTAAAATCATTTCACTAAGTTTTATATTGAAAACATCTTAACGATTTGAAATGGCATCATGGCCTCTGCAATGTCAATATTGTCATTTATGTAAAACAAACCAATGTTACATGCTGCACGTGTGTCTAGGAGACTGTTGCTAAATTTGGTTGATGCTGGACAGTATTTACTGTGAGTTTTTGAAAGCTTGGGAAATCAAACATGCTTTTAATGATAATTAAAATTTGAAATAGCAATGCTAATCATTGGGCATTTAAAAAGGTGATCATTTTATCCCGGTATGGGTCAACAGCACCACAAACAGCCGCCTCCAAAACAATCATTAAGTTCAATCACCAAAAACAATTTTAACAAATGATAGTAGATTTTTTGCAGGGCTGCCATATTAGACTGTATTTGTTTTATCATACTTAATATTGTGGCAACTGAGTGTAAATCAAAAATGTGTTTTTGTAAATCAAAAATGTGTTTTTGATTTACACTGTCAATCACTGTTTGTGATTCCACAAAAGAGGCAAGAAACAGTCCACTAAGTTGACTGCTTTGAGGTCTAATGGGATACCGTAATATACAACACGCTAATCTTGAGATGAGCAGCTGTAAAACGTAGGATTTAATTTCCTATACATTCCTCACAGTAAATTACTTAAAAGCTTTTATTATGAAGCTGCAAAATCAGGATGTCAGGTATTCACCAGCAATTTAACACAACTCTTATAAAGTTGAAAGTGAACTTGTAACAGTAACATAAAACAGATACCTGAAAGTACGAACAGTGATGCAGGACAGAGACTTCAAACTACAGAGATTCAGTAAGTGGAAGCTACAAAAGTAATGAGAGCTGAACACACAGAGACTTTTAAAAACATCTTTCTCTCTGCTCTCTTGTACAGACAGGAATGCAACTGTTTAAGGAGTCGACTCTCTATCTTTAGTTTTAGGTGGATTATATTAATAAATTATTCTTGTTGCGAAGCTTTTACTGCACTAACAGTAACATAATGTCACATCACCTGTCTCCCTTCTGCTATGATCCTTGTATGTGTGCACTGGTAAAGCACACAGAGAATAGAGAAACAAAAAGAAATGTGACAGAGAGCAAAATGCAGTAAGGCTCTCACATTGAACTGAAAAGGGAATTAACAAAAATTAAATATTTTGTGTCTTTCAGGGGGGTCGGTTGAGGAGTGTGAATGTATACAATTCACGATTAGGACAGATCATTGTGATTATTTATGAAATCTTTCATCTCTTGCTGTGAAAATGTACAATTCTGTGTTTTCCCAACTTGACTGTCAAAGGCGCAACATGCTGCTGATGAAGCTTTGACACAGGAAGTCACATACAAAGACACAGACAGACACACACAGACACCCCTACCTGTTGTAGTGGTTCGTCTATGAAACTGGAGCCGGTCAGTCTCCTGTCAATCTTTATGGGCTTCATCTCCAGCTTCATTTCATCCAATGTCTGAAGGAGACAATATGAAAGACAAGAAGTGAAATGTGAGCAATCAAATCAATGAAAACTTAAATGAACTATACGGTAACTGGCAAGCCGGCTTTGTCAACAAAGTGACTTGAATAACAGCTAATCAATTTGTTTGTCTAGGCGAGATCAAAATGTATGTTTAAGCATGTTTACCTTCAGTATACCAATTTGTGTGGGTGGCAAGTATGAATGCTCGCACTTTTCCAGGTGTTTCTCCGAGTTGATCTTTCCATAGAGCAGAGTGACCGCAAAGCCCCTGGAAAACAGAAGTGAGAATGAAAGAGAAACCGATCCATCATCCTCCTGTACAGACTGTTGTGGTTAATGTGAGACAGCATACTTATGCAAAGACATGACAAACTGTTTGGAGGTCTGCTGCTCACCCTCCAATGAAGCAGAAGATATAAAAAGCCAGGTAGAATATGGCAAAGGGTCCAAAGGTGACGAGGAACAGCACGACTCCAAGACCCCCCCATCCCCAGATGGACAGACTGGCCTGAAACACACAAACACACAACACAAGTTAAATACTCTGTGGATTTCAGCTTATACCTTAACCGGTCTGATGATAATCAGTGCTGATCAGAAAAAAAGACTCCTGATAAAGACATTTAAATCTTTTATCACTGACAGACTGAAAGACGGATCTGTTAACATGCAGACTAAGACTAGACATCAAATATATCTACTTTCATGTTTTAAGGCATCAGTTCCCTAAATAAAACTGTTTGGACTCGGCTGCACACTCCATTCTGAAGGAAGAATAACAATAAATCAGCAGCACTCCCTCCAACACACACTAAATCAGATCATCAGACAATTGTACAGTACAATGACATCATCCGTAGAGAAGAAAAAACACTGTTCTACACTTTATATGTTGGCGCAGGAAAAGATTATTTAAAAAGACACACTGTGGCGTGTTGCATTGTTAGAGAGTATCAGGCATAGACTCTGTGTGTGTGTGTGTGTGTGTGTGTGTGTGTGTACTCATGTCACATCCTATGGCTTTCCTGTTATTGTCAGTTCAGGAAACCAAGCTCTCATTTCCAGCTAGCAACTCTGTGTCCCAGTTTTCCACATAAGCTTTTCTAGTAGCTTTTTTTCCATCCCCCTACTATGCACATTACTACTACAGATGTAATTACTGCACATTACAACATAGAAACACATATATAACACCATAACACCAGCAAACTCAAGTTTAACTTTTAGCCGCTCAATATGTACATATATATATACGCTCAATAGTCTGAGAGAGGAGCAAGGCCAGGCTGGCAGACTGAAGGTACAGCCATACACTGCAGTGCTAATATTCTGTCACTAAATGTTTTTAAGGAGGCACTGCACACTTAAACATGTTTTTTAAGTTGTGAATTAAATTATATTACTGCACTGTGATGAAATGCATCAATGTTGGTTGGTTATAATATGTTTATTTAAAAAAAATCTGCATTTCATGGGTTGAAAATGGTTCAAAATGTCACCCACTAAATCATCCTGCAGCTCCAGTCGACCCCCCTCTCTCTCTCAACCCCTTGCCACTTTTTAGCATTTTTTCAAATTATGCAGTGGGTATAGTTAGGCTCAGTACAGAAATGCCTGACTAATTTTCAGGTACTTTAGGAACAGTGTCACAATTACAGGTGCAAGCTGGTCTAACAAAACCAGGTCATGCAAACCTTAGCAAAGTATTATAATATATCCAGCGTCATGAGATAATGTGAACAGTGCAGTTATCTACAAAGGGGTGGTTAAACATGACAAACGTGCACACTTTATAAAGGTCACACCGTGGTCATGGAGCCATGAGATAGAGACACTGACAGACACCATGATGATCAGCAGTGATGATGTTCAGCTGCCCTACATTCATACTAGAGTTACTTAGATAAGCAGCTCCACTGATGGAGCCAGATAGGGATGGACAGAGCTTCCTCAGGACACTCAAACATTGTTCTCTCTGCTACAGCACAGCCAACTATGGACAATCGGATAACACACATTAGACTGGCTGCCAACTGTGTCACATTTGGACATACAGGTCAGCCAGCCACAATGTATAGCTTGACCACAACACAGGGAGACTATTGAGAACCAATGCAAACCACCGATGAGGAATATGATCAGTATTTGTAAACTAGACTAAGTGCAACCTGTGGCTCTGCTAACATGCATATCCATAATTATATCTATTACTAGAAAATGCCTCAGACCCACTGAACACAGGTTGTTGTATACGCCTGCTATGTAGGACACACTGTTTAAGAATTTCATTACTAATCTAAGTACTAGTTTAATTATAAAAGCTTCAGTACAACATGTTTTGTTCAACATCAATTTTAAAAACACCCCCTGAAAATCTAGAGGCATTGCTGAACTCCTGCCAAAATGCACAAGCATGTCTCATGACTATGATGTCTTAATGATATTTTCTTTTGTTTGAACTCCCAATCTGGGTCATTTAATTTCATATATAAAAATCTGCAAAGGAAGGTGCATCATGTAATGAAAATTAAGTAGGGATGCATGATTTGGTAAAAAAGCCACATTGCGATTATTTTTGACTGAAACTGCGATATGCAATATAGTTAGTGGAAATGATCGATTTTGCATTACAACTGTCATGTTAACTGAAAAAAAAAATAAAATAAATTGTGATGAAGTGGTATTTATTGAGGTCTGTACCAAACAAACATGTTTGTTTGAAAGCACAGAGGCAGGTGGAAGTGTGTTTGCTAGCAATAATGCAATCAAGTCGAAACGTTCTGCCTTGGTCATCTCTGCCATTCTTTAAAAAAAAAAAAAAAAGTCATGGTGGTTTCAGATGCTCTGTTTGTCACTTTGTGCAGGCATAGTGAGAAAAAAGGCACTGACCTGGGGAACTGACAAATGGCTCAGCTTCAGCTGTGCGAAAACCTGACAATGGCTGACCAAAATGTTCTAACATGTCAGAAATTGATCCAAACACCAGATGACCATTTGGCAGCAGTTGATCTGTCCTCATTCCCCCCTGTGCACTGTATGGAAAATAACACCCAACAAAGCTGAAATTCATCCAAACACTACAATACTATAATGAGTTGTGTGGTTAAAAAACCATGCCAGAAACAGACTCAAATCAGACAGTGTATATCAAGCTCTAAGTAAACGCATTCCCAAGATCTCACAAAGCCCCAGTACTTGAACCTTTAATGCAAGGGAATAACAACAAAGAAAACTCTGATGTTGTCACAAAAAATATGGTCTACCTTTTTGTTTTGTCTTTTTAATTAACACATATTTAAATTATGTCATTAGTTACTTAAGTCTGACATTGGTAGTCATTGTTCTGCTAGCTTTTCTGTCTGGCTTTCCTTATCAGTGTGGATATCTCTATTCAAACCACTTTTGTTCATGGTGCTCCATGGCGTATGCAGAGCATGGTGGGTTACAATGAACAAAAGATCTCAATCGGATCAGGCTTCATACAGCTGATACGGGTCAATTTAAAAAATTACTTGATTGGCTCCAGTTCAGAGATCTTGCAGATCAGCTTGTGACATCTCTAGTCACCACACCAGCTGAGGACCAGCTGATTACACAACACACTGGAAAAATTAAAACCTGATGCCGATGGCTGTCAGTGAGGACCCTGCTGACCCCGACTTTATTTACTCATTGTCAACCAAACGACTACAAGACGGACTGAGCCCTGTCAGAGTGTAGGCAGACAGAAGACAGCAGAACTGGTTTTAAACATACATGTCATTACATTAATAGAACAACAGAATCTCTGAGTACGCCTTGGAATATATGACGCACAGCAGACAGTCACCTCACTTACAAACCTGGTTATAGGAGAAATCAGGTTAGAACAGGAAATTAAGCATGTGTGTTCACATGTGCTACAATTACTCTAAAGCCCTCATTTACATACAACTCATCATCAATAACCAGCCCCCCCTTCCATATTTTAATTGTACTTAAATTGTATTATGTAAGAAGTTGCAGACTGAAGGCTTTTCTTCTATTGATATATTGGCTGTGTTTATATAGGATAAATTATACAGAAAAAAGAACATTTATAGATTAAAAAAAGAGTTATTTTGCAATGATCCCTAAAAAGTTCTTAACACTTGTGACAAAGATATGTAACGGATGCAGGATATTTTAAGTTTAACCAGCTTATTACCAGGGTTATTTGTTCCAATTTCAGTCTTACAAATGAAATATTTTGGATAAAAAGAATTATGTTAATTTAAAAAAAACTTTTTTGATTACAAAGCGTCTCTAAATCCGTAATCCATATCCATAAAACCAAGCACATGGAGTTATTGCAAAATGTTGACTATTACCATAACTATACATGTAAGTGTCTCGGGTGCACGTGTACACACTGGTGTCCTGGTTGCAGAATGTGTCCAAACTGGCTCGACTACTTCGTCTTTCTCAAGTCGTAACAGGCTAGGACAAAGTCACTAATAGCAGGGTTATGACTCTGGGAAGAGAATAAAGCTGGTCAGAGAAAAAGACAATTGTTACAGTGAGCTAAGAGTGGTAGAAATACAAAGGAAAGCTTTTTACAGAGCACCCAACCACAAACTTTGACTATCTTAACTGAACTACAGTGCAAGGTCTGATGTTAAGGTTTTTTCCTACTTGTACTTTCCTAAAGTACTTCTCAAATCTACTTGCCCCATCTAAATTCCTACTTGCCCTTCCTAGGAGGTTCTTTTTCTGGCTGTGTGGTGCATACTTTCGCTCACAACTTATTTCTAACTAAAATCCATTGCCTGCTGACTATATAAAACACTACAAAACACTTCTTTCTTCAGTATTTATTAGCTATATTATAGCCAACAAAGAAGGGATAAAAGAGATAAAGAAATTGTAAAGAACATAGGGGGTAGGACCAGTAAAGTTTTTTTTAAACTTCCTCTTACCCCTGTTGAAGATGAACAATATTATTTATGTTCATTATTTGTCGTTAATGTGCTGTTGATGATCCTGTTTGTCTTTTTTCTTTTTTATAGCTTGTATTTATTTTATTTGTATTATTTTAACATGTTCAATAAACTTTAAACACAACTCAACATTACATTTAACCGGGAATTTGTAGAGATCAGTGCAGTCAGATAGGTGAAATGTTTAAGTGCTATTTCACAGTAATTAAATAGTACCGGTTACTAGGGTTGGGTGATTGGACAAATATTTCGTCTATCAATGATGGGCTGAATCCATTGGCGAATGCTTTTTTTGGCTGATTTTTAGAGTGATATTTGTCATTTTAATGTAACAGTCTGCAGAGTGACAGCCTCTGCTCTACACCATGCTCTCATCCAGCAGCGCAGTACACACCCACTCAGCCGACCATGAGCTGGGTGACGAGTGAGAGGGAAAACAGCCTGCAGAGTTGGCAATTGTTGAAAGAGTGGACAGACTAACAAAGGCTTTGGTGAATTCTACATGTTTTTCTGTTGAGTTCAAATTAAGTGTGTTTTGTGAGGAGGTAACAAGCCAATTAAGCTTGTCTTAGTTTGGTAAAAGAGAGAACATTGAATTCAGAAGGTGTATGGTTGTATTTCTCCATTTAAAATGGAAAATAAGTGTAAGAACATGTAATTTCTAGATGGTTTGTGAGTTTACTTTGTCTATTGGACGCAGTGAATGCATACATCATGCGTAACATACTGAATTCGCCACTTGTGCACATCTCCCAGCTGAGACCTGAGAGGAGGGGAGGTAGGGGTTGGGGGACAAAGATATCGCGAATCGCCAACGGATGGGCTGACAACGCTGTCCACGGAAATGAAAGACGAAAAACATAATAATGATAATAAAAAAATGATCTGAGTCGATGTTTGTCTGATCAGGCATGTCTGGGCAGGTTTTGCTCACCCACAGGTTATTTTTAGTTGTCCCAGGCATTCAGGCAATGTCAGACCCTGCTGTGTCATGAACTCTGACACTTTGAAGGCACAATACTCCATTATCAGCCACAATATTGTCACCATTGACAAGAAAACCAAATAAAACTCTAGGTATTGACTTTCCTGCCAACCTCGATGAACAGCTTGACCTGTAGTAACACATTTACTCTGTTTACCTTTCACCCACACAGTAATCAACGTTCAGAAGCTTTCAGCAGCTCAGTCATCACTGACACATTTATTATCAGCAGGCCTAGGCTACATGCTAACAGACTGTCTCACACACACGCACATGCACGCATGCACACGATAACAGTGTAGTAACTAAGTCTCATAACTGTGTGTTAACCTTAAGTAGCAACTGCTCATTGGACCTTTTTAGTAAACAACCAAGTGCACAGCACCAGACAGGGCTCAACAATAATGACTGCCTAGTGCAAGTAAAATGTCATGCCAGGCTAGTAAATCTGACTCATGATTCATGATTCATCATGATTTAAAAATCTTTGTATTTTAGGTTGTGTGTCCCTAAGAGTTGCTGTAGTGTTGTTGCCTCAAGTTCAAATTTTGACATTTTGGTCATTGCACTATGCCTCTATGTAATGTTTATTATTTCCTTATTAAAAGCAACTAAGTGTGGTGCAGAGACAAAGACCCTTTTAGACCCTGCAACGATATAATCATCCATTGCGATGGTTCACTGTGGACATCATCATATGCCGTAGACATCTCCCAACCCTAGCTGGCAGTAAATGTACAGTTTGGTTTTCAGTTCCTCGTTGAAGACATGCTGCAGCTTCACAAAACCAAAGCAAAGCTCCTGAGTGTGTGTCTGCTGAAATAACGTCACTATGATGATCAGCTCAGATAGTACTGCAGATAGTACTCGCTGGTATGTAAACCATTTTATACAAGTTTACACTAATACCATCATAATCCCATATACCCTAGTAAAATGTCAGGAAGGTGTGAAGAAATGAACGTACAAAAAAAAAAAAAAAGAAAGAAAAAAGATACCACCAAGCCTGTGAGCTACTTGATGTAAAGATGTAAAGGAGGAGGGCTGGGCTGTGTTATTGTAAATATAAATGATAGGGCAGATTTAGTACTAAATACCAGCATCAGTTTAATAAATAAAATAGCAGATTACAACCAGCTTTTTAGAACAGTATAGGAGGAAAAGTAAGGGGTTCTTATTTATAAATTTGCCTTGGTGTGAAGGCAGTTTTCCAAAATAGAAGAAATACTGTCCGAGCACATCCAACTAAAGGCATTCATTCCCTGAGAAAGTATTTGAATGTAGATCAAATGAGTAACGTAAGTCCAATCTGACGTCAATAGGACCAGTGTGCAGCAGACAGTGAATGTGGAGGCTATCAGTAGGGCTGTATGATGAGGCTGCGGAGGCTTGGCTCTGTAGGACAGATGATAACCGACACTCTTGAGTCATTACAGCTTACACAGGGTTTTAAACACGAACCATCTGTTCTAGTGATTAACACCCAAGCCCATCGGGAACGCACACATCTAAACATCTAGGCAGTTCCTTATGCAACTAAGACACACATAAACATGAGTGTAGCAATACTTTGAGTCTCCGAACAAGATGTCTGCACATGTAGATGGACACAGATGATTAGTTCAACTGATCACACAAACCCCGTGATGAGATGTGATCAGATAAAAATGAATACTTCTGTTACAATAACGGCCTAGGATCATGTACAGAAATATTCCCTTTTCAGTTCACTTTACTACAATGCTAAAATATCTTCAAAGACCAGAGTGTTACTTTGCTATTTCTTAACTGTATGATACCCAAAATGACAAATCTAGTCTTATACCGATATCAATATATTGATTCATGTTCTTGCTCTGCTTTCATGTGGCCATTTCTCCCTTTCTTGCTTTCTGTCTTGACTAGCAGCAACTGGAGCTATGCACAATCTAAATGTTTCAAAGCACTGCCACATAGAGAGGTAACTACTGGACGCCCTTGACTCCAGGCACATTCAGACATGCACACACAACCTCTTATCAGTGTCTTAGAGATTACATTTCCCAGATTTCTCTGTGCAACTCATACAAATCCACACTCAACTACACACATACAGCACTGTACCAGACACACGAGTGAGAAGAACTGCTCAAGGGTGGATATTGCTATTTTTGTGACCCATGCACAAGTCCGCAAGCGATAAGCTGCAGTCCCGATCAGTGCGGTCATTGGGCGAGAGGTTAACTCAGCCCATTAAAGCTCTCCTGTGGGAGATCCACAGTTAATGCTTGAGAGGGAGTGAAAGTGAGTGGGACTGACTGATCATGCTGGCCTAATCCACCAGGACCACCATAATAGAAAGAGCTACTATATTAGCCGTAGGATTAAGTCTCTAGAATGAAAAGAGTGCAGAAGTCAAAGTCGGCAATTAAAGAATTGCTCCAGTAATGGTGTTTAATTTCCAGAGATGACCAGAAGAATGTCCCGTATTGTCTTGTAAAAATGAGACCTGAAATTGTCTGGATTATAAGAATATGTAGGGCTGGGTAAGGTTTAAAAACATTACTGATACTGATATCTAGCTTTGATACTGGCTCCTGAACAATACTTTTTTCAATGCCAATTTTATAAAATCCATTTTTAAAAAGGACAATTGCATGAAAAATTAATAAAAATTAATAGTGGTACAGAGTTGGACTATATTAAAATATTAATTGTCAAAAGAAACATGAACCTCTAACAATAATCCACCCAATCCAAAAAAGAAGAAGAGAATGACTGTATGGGTACTGGCACATTTGTGGTACTGGGAAATATTGGCAGAGTGACACCTCTTATTTTCTTCTGGCCCATGTCAACTCTCCTTTTACCTGTTGGTCTGCAAACAACACCATGCTTGCCATCAGAAACGCTCTCTGCCTCGTCTCCAGGTTATCTATCCCTACAGCATCAAGGAGAGGTTGCGCTGGGGACGATGAGGTGAACAGACTCACTGATGAGCTAACAGGTTAGCTGCACTGAATAGTTAACAAGAAGCACAAAGTTCACTTGATCCCCGTCTCTGGACGTAATGTTAACATAGTGTCTTTCCAGCATGCCTAACTTAAGGAAGGTGGATCACCAGCATCATAGAGAGGCAAAGTCACACCCCTTCTGAAAAAAATATGAACGTTAGTCTATGGCGAGAGACAAATAATTTTTTGTTCCTGCTTGAATTGTGCCATGAATTAAACGTGATATTTGTCAATTTAAAAGATAATTTTACAAACCACAAACACACTTTGTGGTAATTTTTTGTTGCTTAGATTAGATTGTTTTTTTTTTAGTTTTTTCGCACAATGGATGTCATCACCACCAACATGGCTGTCCCTTGTAACATTAGTTGGGAAACAAAAAAACGAGGAAGAGCCATTGCTTTATGACTATTTCCCAGAATGAAAACACACAGGCATCGTAGCTGTAGCAGCTAACATTAGATTTTGGAGAGAGGAAGTCAATGCATAACTTCTGTGACTTTTGAGTGTGTAGTCTTTATAATTATGCATCTTTACAGTCTGATACTTCAAATTTCACAGCAAACTGCAGCTTTCTTGACTTATAAAATTATCTTTTACATTGACAAACATGTGTGTACCTCATGACACAATTCAAATGGAATCAAAACATTATCTGTCTCTCGCCACTGACTACAGCTCATATTTTTTCCAAAGTTAGGTCCCATGGTGGTCCACCAAAACCGCTGTGACTTCACCTCTCTCAGCTTAATGACGCAGGTGAGATTAACTCTGAGGTATCAAAGTTTGGTTCAGACAGTACAATGACAAGGCATTTCCTTGTCCATGGATTGGCTGATGTCTTGCCAGAATCTCTAACCTATTCTGTCACCTGAAGGTGGTCAGCTTTCCACTGTCAAATCACTGACAGCCCACATGATCAAACGACACAGTAAGTAGAGCAGATAGTGGACAAATCTAGCTGCTTGCTAATTCAAAACCTGTGTTGTGCAATCCCCTACTAACAAGCCTTCAGCTATCATTAACTGAACTAGTTTAACATTAGGTGGAGCAACAAGTACAGCAGGAGAGCAGACAAGGCCAACACGACTCCACTCTTCAACAGGCCAACAATTTTCTAATAAGCAAAGCACTTCTCACCTGAAAACAACATAATCTGAGGTAATTAACCAGCTCTTCTTCTGTAATCACAGAAAAGTTGGTGTTTGACCGGCAGAATGCTTCACCTCCCACAGATTTGAAGTCCCAGTTAAAATGTATCAAGTGGTGTATGAGAGAGTATGTAAACACAACATGATCTATTTACAGTAGATGTACAGTGAGGATAAAACATCAGAGAACGAAAGGACAGTTTATGGTCAGCACCTTAAATGGAGAATCAACTTTGAACTTGCTCACATTTTCCTCTGTAATGAATTTCAAAAGATCTAATCATGGGTGGACAGCTGTCCACAGAAACAAAACAAATGCAGAAGATCTGGGCTGACATATTGAACACTCCATCAACAAAACATTAAATTTGTGAATATCTTTTGGAAGAATGGTATTTATCTCTCCAGTACAGTTCCATAACAATACTTTATGTTTCTGGTGGCCAAATAACTTACTAATCTTCTTTCCCTTGATTTGTCACCCAGTACACATCCCACAAAAAGAGTCTTTGGCCAAGGTGAGGTACTAATTAGCCTTCTACTCTTTAGCTGTTTGTCCAAGCACTTTTGTTCCCTTATTTTTCTGTTCATCTCGGTATGACCAGCTCCCTCGAGCTGTAGTTTGATACTGATACGGTTACCCTGGGGAAGGTTAAGTCAACCAATCCTCTGCTACTTCTTTTCAACTTCTAGTGGGAAGTCCTCCAGGAGGGTGTATTTAGAGTAGGGATGTGCCATATTATATCATACACAATACATATTTTTTTCATTATTAAAAAATAATCATATCACGATAATGCCAATTTTACAACTTATGGACGTCACTGTTACACACAGCAACAAGTGTATCTGAAAGCAAAAGGATCATTGCTACCAACTCCTTGATGGAGGACTTGTTTCCAAAAAGGGGAGCGATTTCAGCAGCATGGAAGAATTGAGAAATCAACAGGCGAATGGTAGGCAGGGAGATTTTTGACTACAAAACAGCAAACGACAGTTGTATATAAGAACTGCAAACTAATTTCACCTCGTCAGGCAGAAGCCCCCAGCTGAAAATGACGAGGGGTAAAATTCCCACGAGGAGAGCTCATAAATTGTTTTGAGTTTTAACCAAAAAATATTTTTCAATACTTAATCATATTGTCAAGAATACTGTAACTGCAGAATACCCATATTGCCAGCTCCCAATCTAGACGTTTATGTTATTCACCCTTGACTCGCAAGTCAGTTTCTAAACACTTCAGTCAATAGAGACTGAGAACAGTCTCCCAGTTTTTGTTGCTAAAACTGGGTGCAAACAGTTACAGAGTTTAAAAAACCTTACACTGCCAAACTAATCCCAAATCTTTAGGGTGGAACTTCATATTGGGATGGTAACATGAAGAGGTTGTGTGCTTACTACTGAGGAGACCGGGGGAAGAGCATCATGTCCAATAAGGCTGATCTGTAAGGAGGGTAGGTTTGTTAGGGGCCGTTCTTGCAGCTGGTCAGACAACCACCTTGAATTGAGAAATCACCCGGCGAATGGTAGGCAGGGAAATCTCTGATAGTCTAGTATCATGAGACTATACTAATGCAATATCCCAGCCACTAGTAGAAAACACTACAAACACGGGAACACAAGAACAAGCCAGAGACACACCTACTAGGGATACCGACATTCTACTGGGAACCCTGGCCTCTGCAATAGTAGGCTTTTGCATCATGTGTGCTGCCCCAAATTTGTTTTTGTTTTTAGCTTAGCAACTGTAGCAGTATGAGGTCAAATGATGAAACCGATACATTAAACAAAGCAAAATCCAGTCATTACTAGTGACACAAGTCTGATCCTGATGTGAACTTTGTAAAGCGCATCCTGTTTCTAAGCATGACCTAGACAAGCTGTGAATATATCTGGACACAAGGAACAACTCTTAGCCCTAATTCTTGAAAGGTGTCGGTCTGTTTGACAGCACAGCTGCTACTACTGTCTGAAGGAAGGAGGGAGAGGTGTATTAGATGACAAACAGGCCTGATGTGACAGCGTGCTGGCCTTAATGTCCACCAAGCCTTGATTAAGACACCTTAATGAGATTTAGCCAGGGGTGAAAAGCACTGAGATAACTTTGTGTCTGTGGATGAACACACAATGCACTCACACCCCCCTACAACAAACTAACTCAGTGTATTCATCAAGCCAAAGGAGTTAATCACAGTCAGACAGAAAAAAGTCAATGTCTACTGCCAAATTGATCATACTATTCAAAGTGTGACAGAACTGCAAAACACGAGAGCAACATTTTCACAACATGCATTTAACGTGAAATGACACAAAAGCACTAACCATTGCATAAAGAATGTAACTGACCATAATATTATACAATGCTACTGAAAGTCTGAGTCAAAACCTAGGAGATGAAGCCGTCATAGGGTAGTCAAATGGACTGAAGCCAGTGGCTTATTATTAGCCGAAAGGCAGCAGCCTCCTACGTAAAATCTTGGATGATAATGATGACAATGGTGATGTATTAAAGCAGCAACTGAGTTTTCCACATCTACTGTAGTGTCTCTGCACTAACTTTACATTTTAAATCCACAATAAAGATGCTACTCCAGTGCTGGTGTGAAGCCAAAACTCATCACAGGATGCTCCAATACAAGCCCATAATTTACTTCAGACTGAAGGTTAGCAGGGGACAACACTTTGCAAAGAGCTACTCAGCTACAGTTTAAAGCGACAGTTTACCCTGCAATCAAAAATACGTATTTTCTTCTTGCCTGTAGCACTGTTCATCCATCTATATTGTTTTAGTTTGAGAGGCGAGTTTTGCAGATATCTGCTATAGAGAAGTCTGCCTCGTATTGAATATACTGGGAATAGATGGTACTCGCCTTGTGGTGCTCAAAGCACCAGAAAAAAGACCAAAAAAAAAAAAACAACACATACTCAAGAGCACGTAGGAGCCATTTCCTTTCTATGGTTGACAGAAAGTAGAAATCTCTAAAGCCGATCCTAAACAATCGAGATGGATAGAGAGCACTACAGGCCAGAGGAAAAATTTGTAATTTTGATTTTAGTGTGAACTGTCCCTTTAACACCTGACTGCATGTTAGACAGAAATCTGTACTACCTGTCAGACATGCAGAACAGTGCAGTGCCAGCTAAAGCCTCATTAGTGAGGCTAAACCTGTACTTAAACTGCTGGAGAGGAGCCTGAATGTGGTGAGGTCACCTGCCGCTCAGGTGAGGTGGACTGACAGTATAGTCTGTTTGCATGTCAGCAGATGCCATGGTCAGTGGTGTATGTACACTACCGTTCAAAAGTTTGGGGTCACCTGCCACAAAAGCTTGATTTGGGACTTTTAGATTGCTGATTGTTTCAAACAGACTGACAACTGAAAGGGCAGAAAGAGACTAAGACATCTCTGAGCAACAGTTCAATAAGAATATCAAAAATCACTTGTCAATGGTCAAAGAAACTGTTAGCTTAGACAAACCAGGGTTGAACAATAACAATAATGTCTGGGCAAGTGAAATGCCGTGTCGGACTATTAAACATGGCAACTCATTTGCCTCAAGTGTGCAAGTGGTAAAAAATAATTAAACTATTAAGATAATCAAATTATCATTTAAGTCATTTGTCATGCAAAATGTCATTAAGCGCCATATTCAGCCCCTCAAATATGGAGATTTCCTGCTTTTCTTAATTTATAATCTATCATATTAAACTGAATATCTTTGGGTTTGGAATTTGGACATCACCTTGGACAACAAAAAACTGGGATGGACATTTTCCACTGTGTTCTGACATTTTATAGATGTTGCAGACCCATATTAAACATGATAATGAACTTTATTGTTGTTGTTATTTAATAACTGCTATTAAAACAATTAGTACATGGGCAATCAAAAACATACTTCAGGCAAGTAGATTTCTACCCCACTGAAAGACAGCATTGACATTGAACCTTGAAATCAGTAGATTTAACAGGAACAGATGTATCACTGAATATCAGCTGAACATATTGTGGACTGACAAATCAGTTTAAATCTATTCAATCTAACAACTGAATAGACTACAGAGGGCCCAAAGAAAAACAGGTTTCCAAAGTATTTATAGCTCAATTACAAGCATTATGGTTCAATAATGATCTAGGGCAGTGGTTCCCAAACTGGGGGGCATACAGCAACTGCAGGGGGGGATGTGAATGACTAGGGGAGAAATTTAGTATAACAAGTTAAATGAATATAATTTAGGTAGGGGAAATTAAAAAAACAAGAGTCTGCTGATGCTCTCATGCTAACCTTTATTTTAAAAATAAAAAATCAACTTTTTTTTAACCAGTTGCTTCACCAGTTTTTGTTAATGATTGATAATACTTGAAGTGAAGTGGGCTGAACTTTTTTTTGTCTTCTGAAGGGGGGCATGCTAAAAAAAAGTTTTGGAACCACTGATCTAGGGTCACTTACCATTGTCTGGACTAGAAAACAATTTGAAAACGAGAGGATATTTAGGGGCAAAATGGTTACAATCATATTCTCTCCTGCCATGAACACTACAGGGACATAAGCTAAACTGTAGTTGTAATCATTTAGTTGTTTTGGGGTCCAAACTTTTTAAAAAATCATTTGGTGTCTGATTTTGATCTTTACTCATTATTGAAGGATAATGTATATATCTGAACTGAGTTAACCCGAGTGCATTGAGAAACTGCATCACGTGGGAACTGAAGCAAAACTACTATGTCATCACATGTCACACTTAAAAAAAATGGCTTTGTCACAGCTTCAATAACCCCTGACCAGCATCAATGGACTGATGACAACCTATAAATATTTTAAGGCAAGCCTGGCAGGTCAGTTGTTTGTGTCTGACAGGGTAAGGCTACTGATTGAATGTCACTGGAAACCACCGGACAGCTGTGCATACATGTTTATACACTGACATAAAAGTGAAATGACAAAGAAATGCCACAACACTGTCATCCCGCCAGTTAAGCTAGCTGTCACCGCTTAATATGCCTTAACATGCTTGTTACCCATCATTAAGGTTGGCTAATCATAAAGAAAACATGTTGCTAAACAGTAGTACTCCACCGTCAACCTTGCTAACACCAAATCTGTAACTTTATTTCGCCTGTAACATCAGCTTTTACTCCCTCCAGTCGTTGAGGCAGCTAACGCCCAGCAGCAGCTCACCTGTATCTGTTGTGATGTAGAAATTCGTTCTTGAGGGACGTTACTCATAATCTAAACGCATACTACCGACATTGCCTGTGTCCAGCTAATTCTTGTACGGTGTTGACAGTGCGGTTATCCCAAAGCTCATCGTATTAACTTAGCGTTAACTGTGTAATCCCGAGCTGACTGCCACTTATAGCAGACAGCCTTTCTGGAAACACAGCGGCTGTATGAGTGCCTGTCTGTCAGCTTGTGTGTTTACCTGCGGGGCTAACGCCAGGGCGCTAGCTGCTACATGCTAACTAGCCATGTCTGTCACTGGAAAACAAACTACTGTAACGACACACGGGGCTCTTTCACTTACCTCTGCAAACATCGTCTAAAAGGCTGTGCGTGCGGTGGCTCTGCCTAACCCCACCACATCGTAACATGCGAGGAGGAGGTGATTTTCTCGGTTAAAAACGGTCGTATTTCCAATCTCCGTACTCTCTTCGGAGCGTCGCCATGTTTGCAAGGTTTATGTCTCGGGTGCCCCGTTTCTGGACGTCGCGCCGTGATTGGCTGGAAGAGCGATGACGCAGAAACACACCCGTGACTGATTGACAGACACAAATGCAGCGATAATCACGATTGACTGACCCAAATACTGGAATACTTTAACAATTTATGACATATTTAACTAAGGCATATCACTACAGTGGAAAATGCTTTTCCCTGCACATTGCACATATTCTTTATACTTTATACAGTGTAAATCTTCCCATTTCTTGGTCGATGTTTTGCATATTTCAAACACCGTACAGCTCTTTTTATTTACAAATCCAAATATATTACATATTTTCTATAGGGAACGGTAGTAACACTTATTTGAGCATCAGGAACTCAGGGGTTGTTTGCAATAAATCTAAATCTAAAAAGTTGAATGCATGGGTCCCATATTTGTCTGCTAGACAAACAAAACCCACTTTGGACATCTACAACACAGTTAATGTCAGATGAGTTAATGACATCACATGAGTTAATGTCAGATACAAAGAGTTCCATAGTTACAACCTGTTCCTCTCCTGGGGTGAGTTGTAACAATGAGAGTTAATAGAGATAATTTGCTGATTCAGTATCCACAAATTCCAATTTATGAAAAAAAAAATGATTTAAATGATAAATTAATAAAAGAATAAACAGTTTTGAATTAAGTGAACAGTTTAAAGTGATTAAAAAACACTTCATATATGTGTGTGGACTGTATTCATATATATTAATGTGCATGCATCACATAATGGTTCAATCACTGTCAGAGTTGTGAAACATGCCCACACACACACACTTTCAGAGAGTGCAATGTGCACACATGCACGCACACAAAGACTATGACTAGCACACGCACACCCCCAGTCTGATCCTGATTCTGACAACATACATACTTGACCTACACTTCTTTGTACCTTGAGTTTGCAAAGTCATCCATTCACACAATGCAGAAATTCAGTGATTACATACACAGCTAACTGTTTTGGCATGTGGGCTTAAAGGATGCATGAGTGTATAGCATCAATTTAAACTAGAGAAACTGCTGCTTTAGGTTATATTAGTCAAATAATTATATCTACTATACAATGAACACTAGACAAAACTAATCTTGATTAAAAAACAAAAAAACAAAAAAAGTTGTTACTTGGCTGAAAGCCAGTTTTTTCAGTAATAAAATCCACAATGTTGCTTACAGAGACATGCCACTTCTCCTGTGAGCTCGAAAGGGAAATAATGTTATACAATACTGATATAATCTCTGCAGCACTTGACTGAAAAATGCAGTGATAATCAGGACTGATCGACCAAATAACAACAATAATATCTCACTATTTTCTGACATCTCTTGGGTTTGCCACAATGAAAAAGCAGTTTCCAAATAATCAACAACAGCATAGTTTTCATCACCCAGTTTAACATAATGGTGACCTTCCTGATACTAGTCAAATAAAGACTGCACAACAAAGGACAGAGGCAGGTCACATGGTTGACCAGTGGCTACCTGCAAACCTGGTGATGAATGCATAATTCATTGCCCCAGTGCCACCTTCATTAACCCGAGCTATTCCTTACACTCCCTGGCAAAGAGAGAACAAGAAGATGGGGATGGAAACAAAGAGGACACATGGACAAAGAGTCCTAGAGTGACTGAAAAAGATTGTTAGTGAGATCTCTGTGTTGTTCTGGCTCATGATACCTGCTGTCTCCAGGTGGACAGAGCCCCGGCTGGCTCGCGCAGTAGGTAGGGATGAAGCAAAATAAAGTCTCTGGCTCCTCTGTGTCCAGAAGAGCGGAGTGCACTCACCAGGCTGCCCATTCTTCTAACATCCAGGAGCACACAAAAAAGACTTCCCCTGCCTTCTCATGTTTCTTGTGTCTCTATTTTCCTCTGTCTTCCTACTTGTTTCTCTGCCAGTCTGCCACAAAAACACACAGACAAGTCATAAAGGACTTTATACCCACATTTTATGAGTTACAAGCCTGTTATGGGCAGAACATGTGACATGCTTATTGGTGTTTCTACATCCGCTTCTGTGAATATATCAAGGTTCAGTTGAAGCAATTTCCCATATGCAGGAAACAAGAAAATGGTGACATGTTGGTCATCATGTTGTTGTGCAGGTCTGTTCGTCACTGCATGCATGCATGTGCCTGACTTTTAAAGTAATCATTGCAGATACAAAAAAGACATTTCACTTAATTTTGTGTCATCAAATCTCTGAATCGCACTTTCTGAAAAGGTCCAAAGACAGGTGTTCAGGTACTTTTTGAGACTGCACAGACATGAGTCCAAGTTAAATTCTAACCTGCCATACTGCATCTTTACCACTAGAGGTCACTATCATTCTATCAAACTCCTGTTAGAGGCTGCAGATGGTCTAAGAAGTATTAATAGAATATTATACATACATTATGTTGTGCATACCTGTTATAGTTTCACAAACATCCAGCAGTCTTCTCAAAGAGCACAAAAGCACAAGAATGACTCGCACATATATAAAATGCTAAGAGGATTTTGAAGTCTATTATTGAGTGTAACATTTGTATTGCCAAAATTCTGCAGAAAAGTGCAAAGTGGTAAAATTTAAAGTAGAGAGTCGAGAGACCTTTAATGTATATGATACAAAGGTAATGCAGCAACCACCCACAAGATGAGACAACACTGTTTCCTCATCGCCCCACCCCCCTACAAAGCTCCACTGGAAGCAGCCATATTTTGGTACCATTACAAATATTTGCCTCAAGAGCATACTAACTGACAGTGGAGAGGTGAATATGCTGTAGATAAGGAATGGTTTGCAATGTTTATATTTTTTATTGATTCTCCTGCTGTGGTTCAGATCGATTGTAATTGACTGAATTTAAGCTGATAACAGTCACTGCTTCAGTACTCATCAATGAGAAAATGCATCGTTTTAAACGCCACCCAAAGTGATCAAAAGGTAGGTTTGGAACTGAGTACCACTTTAGAGGACAGGGCAGATTCACAATTTTTCATTTTTGTCTCACAACACCAGTCTGGTAAGCAGGACCAGCTCAAACTTTTATGGGGCCCTAAGCAGAGTTTCATTTGGGGACCCCCACCACCTCGGTGCTGCCAGTATGACTGATTATTGTCGATGCTTGTAGTTCACACACCCACTGTGAACCTAACACAGCCATTATCAGTTTTAGTAGTTGTAGCTGCGTTGCTGTTTGGCTTGCATGTTTGGGCTTTCAAAATAAAGAAAGAGAAATGCCCAACAGTTCAGCACACGCAGCGATGTTTCAAGAACAAACAACAGCAATGTGGTAGTAGGAGGTGTCTTTTGCAATTTATGTGACAGTAGGAATGTGAGCTGTATTTGGCTAATATAATGGCTATTTTCTGAAAAGGGAAAAAGCTCTCTGATGGCAAGGTAAAGCTATGAAATTACTGTAGTGTACACTTAAAATAATGTTGATTTTTTTTAGGTGGCTACAATACCTTTCGCTGCTGACTCTGTCCACAGCAGTGCACGGCTTCCTTTCCCACACCAGTAGTCCTGCTGCTTCTCCACACTGGGAGCGTGCCAACTGCCACCTACTGTAGATTATACACTGACTATGGATAAGTATCTCATACAACTACTACTACTTCAAAAAAAAGGTGAAAATTTGTATATGTTGCGTCACCATATGTCAAGTAAATTGCCTAATAACCCAATCATTTATTTGTCATTTAAAGGAGCCATTGATTTACTTCCAGATGTAACACACTCTTTTTGCTCTGCTTAGTAAGCCAGTGATTGACCTGAGGCACGGTGTTCATGGTGGTTTGGCCTGGAGGAGGAGGACCTGTGTGTCATAGTTCAGAGGTCATGAGGTGGAATGTGACGGCCAATGGTAATTTAATGACGAAGGAAATGTGTGTTATAGGTACATATCTTTGTTGTTAGGTGGAAATCTTACATCTCATAAATGTCACCTTTTAAAATACAAGAAAAATGCAACTTATTTGCTTTCAGCTTGGTGCAGTCTTTTTTAGGATATTGCAAGGATTTTGAAACCTATGAAGCGTGAACTGTGATACTCACAGTCAGATAGATATATAGATTAAATATGTATCTCACAGGGCTTAATACACTACACTACATTCTTCTAACAAAGAACCAAATTCCAACAAAAGGTTTGTCTGTATCCATATTTTGGCAGAAATATAGTTTTTGGAGCGTACATATGGATAGTGGAGAGTGGATTATGGTTTGAGAGGAATCCACTGAATTCAGGCAGACCACAGCTTCTGTAAACTTTTTACAGCCACCTTAAGTGAGAGTTTGATACTCAAAAGTTATATTAGGCAGAGTGTCACTTTAACTGAATTGCACTAACAAAGATTAATTTAATCTAAGATTAGTTACCAAGTAGAGTTGAGCTAGGTTTAAAATGAATAAACCCAGATTTAAAATTAAGCAGAACTCTGCTGAGCAATTGAAAACTATAGTAAATCTAAGTTTATTGATGTAAACTGAAATTAAATAGAGTTTAATCAATATCGAGATGCTTGCTTACACAACTGAAAATAAATCACTAAAATTTGAGTGCTGTCAGGACCTAATGTAAACTAGGGAGGAAAAGCATTACTTTTTCAATGCTCTGTATTCCTTAACAAAATGTTACATTGCTTGTTAGCTAACGTTAGCTAATTAGTGGACATTTTATGTCATATGGTAATATACTTTGCTGTTAGCTAAAAAGTTGATAATGTTCATTCTTTCCTAGCTAACGTTAGCTATAAAGTTAACAAAATGTTATTTTTGCTAGTTTTATTAAAAGTTTGTTATTTATGTTAGCCTATATAGGTCAGCAGGGAAACTCAAATTCCTCCTATGCTGAGAAAAACTTGTTGGCTGAATTAATAGGGAAACTTCCATCGCAAAAAGGCAGCTATTTAAAAACTTAAACCTCCTCAAGTGTAAGTTTAAAGTTAAGACTAGATTGCAGTTTAACTTAGAGTTTAAAGTTTTGGTGCAAAAGACTTAAATTTAATCTAACTTTAGAGTAAAAACTAAACTGAGGTTTTTAAATTCATTTTAAAGTTAAACCATTATTTATTCAGGTTTAAAAATTAAAATTAAAAAAGACCTTGCTGGTGCAAGCCTGCCTAAAATGGATTGGCATAGGAAGATTTTCTCCTGACGGCAATAGTAGAGAGAAGATGTATTAATTTGTCAGTTGCTAATTATGTGGCACAATGTGCATCCTCAGTTGCGTGTCTGTGTGTGTTGAGCCTGTGGTGGCAGGGTGACAGAGTAGATTAGGGGTGACACTGGCTAAATGTTTGCAGATGAGGGCTCCCAATATCTAATCACCACGGTAACAAGGGTCACCAGGGTAGGCCAGTGGGCCAAGTTGCCCAAGGCACTGTGGGTATTAATGGGGCAAGATGTTTACTCCAGAATCAAGCGTTTGTGGGTATGTGAGTGCGTGCATGAAGTTAAGTGTGTGTGTGTGTGTGTGTGTGTGTGTGTGTGTGTGTGTGTGTGTGCGCCCTTAATTGTCCTGGGACCACTTGCCTGGGGGGAAAGTGTGTTTGGCTGCTGCTCTTCCAAAATCCACTTAACACAACCTTCTCCCCCCTGACCTCCTCATAATCTATATGGTCACAGTCCTGGCAGAAGGAGGACACTTCCTGGTGCCCAGCAATTGTGTCATTCCAGTGATGTGTGTGCGACCCTGTGGTCCGATACTAACCACTGTAACACATGCACAACATAAGTTAGTTTACTGTCCTTGCGGGGAACATTTCTCAGTGTGTGACATTTGGTATGACATTACAGAAAGACAGAATAATGAGCCACAGAACAGATACGGGACACAAGCAAGGGTGTAGGTTTGATTTTGAGTGTGGAGGAGACTTAAATTTGGCAGGTGGTCCCTGCGTCGTCCTGCAGAACATGAATTTGTGTGATGTAATGTAAGCTCTCTTGTGAGTTAGCCTGCCCAGAACAGCTGTGTCTTTTACTGTATATCACTGACCAATCAATATATAATATAATATTGATCGCATAAAGTTATAATCACAGAAAGCAAAGCTCCACGACAGCTTGGATTGTCTAGCGTTCTGGCCTCAAGCTCTCTCATCTGACTGAGTTCACTGTGCTGTTCCTAATTCATCCAAAATGCACTCCAGTAATCACATCGCTGCATGTCAAAGAGGCGGGAACAAGGCGAAATTCTAAGTGATTTAACCACATAGCAATTAATATCAAATTAGTGGTGGGGGCACTTCGAAGTAATCAGAAGAGTGGTAGGAACATACTGTTCCTGCCATAAATTACGCCCATGGTCCTAAGAATGCTGCACACTAACCACCATCCAAGTGAGACAACAAATTAACAAAAACAGCAAGTAGATGGGCTTTAACTCTGAAATATCCTCATTATAATTATATAAGCTGAAGACTGAAAGTCACTGAGTTTGCTGTGAAAGAAATCTGGCATTCAACACTTTTTTTTAATGCAGCTATTCACTTTAAGCAATTTCACCCATGTATACTCATACACACTGATGGTGAGGTTTAATGTTTAGTGTTTTGCTCAAGGATGTTTTGACAGGAGGAGCCAGGAGGCAGATAGGAGGAATCAAAATTAAATCCTAGGATTCATGGATGACCCGCTCTAACCCCAGAGCCAGAGCAACCTCTAAATTACAAGTATATCAGTAAAAAAAATGTAAAAATATTTAGCATATCAACAGGAACAGCGTTTATGGACTTTTTACATTAGAAGGATAAAAGAAGAATAAAAACAAAAAAAGCACTTGCAGTCTAAATCAGAGGGTTTCAATATTTTCACAGCCAAGGTCCAAATACAAGAAAGAAAATATACCTATATGCCCTCTGATGTGGCCAGTTTTTAACACTTCTATTTAAGTTATGTTAGTTTAAAATGTAAACTATGAACGTTTTTAGATCTAAAACTTTAAATATTATCAATTGAACTATGAAGCTTCTGGTAGGCAAGAAAATAAATATATTAAAAAATAAAAATAAATAAATAAATACATATATTTTTTAACGTGGAAATTTAATCCTCCAATAAATCATGGCAGACATCAGTTGCTGGTACCCGAAATCAGAATTTGATGTGATCGCGATGTAGATCAGAACATATTCAATGTGTAAAAATGATGAGCGTGGACTTCAGGTGCACAGGTTGTACTTATTCTTTATTACCGATTAGTGTGGAAAGGGTTAAAACAGTTTAAGGACCAGTGAGTAGGTTTTAGTGGCCTCTAGCAGTGAGCTTGCAGAGTGGAAGTACCATGCCTCACCCTCCCCTTCCAAAGATATAGAAAAACCTATGATGGCCACGAAAGTTGTGAAAAAGGAAAAAGACAAAAGGCTCTGTCTAGAGTCTCTGTTTGGTTTGTCTGCTCTGGGCTGTGAACCTGCACCTCCTGTAGACAGAAACAGCTCATTCTAAGGTAACAAAAACACAATGATTCTTATTTTCAGGTGGTTATACACTAATGAAAATAAATGTATGAATATTATATTCAATTTCTGATATGTTCTGTCCATAAATCCCCATTAATCCTTTACACTGTACCTACAACGAGCATACTGTAATTAACTTCAAAAGAGAACTTCTTTTTAAAAACTTTTGCTATTCTCAGTGTTTGTATTGGTCCCACTTCAATTTATGGTTAAGATAAAATAAGCACATTTTTCTTGTGAGTATGAAGACTTCCTATATTAACTCTATCAATTCATATATCAAGTATTATTATATACAATTCTGAAAATACAAAAATCTGTCTTTCATCCCGTTTTGACTTGTGAACTCACTTAACTCTAAGTAAAGTTGCTTGTGAGATCACTGGAAGGAGTTTTTACAGCGTTAATCGCCCACATTATGTGTTAAACTGGGTGGTTTTATTGTTTGTTCATTCTATTCTCATAAAACCAGCAGAAATTTTTCCTTTTTATACTCTCCCTCAGCCTGTTCACAGTTAGGTTTGTACAGTAAAATAATACAGCCATGTAGAGATAAGAAAGATCTATGTTTCACTTTTCAAAAGAGTTCAAATAAACCTGCTTTTCATCCATCTAGGAAATTCCACAAAAGTGTTGTGGGGATACTGTGGGCAGGAATACCACAAGTCTTCAGGGAACACCGCAGGAGAATATTTCCCGGAATTTCAGGGCCTGTGTAGCCACAGCAGCAGCTCGTTTTGGGTCTGAATGCAGCTCATTTTGAGATAACGCAGGTAGCAGAGCTTTTTGTCTCCTTGACTGTTCCCCTCTGGAGGACCTGAAATGAAAACAATAAATGGAGAGAAGACGACAAGGAGGGAGCAGAGGGGGGAGGAGGAAAAATATAGGAGAAGAGAAAAAGGTGCATTTTTCAAATGCTGAATAATTTGTCTGCCCTGACAAGATGCTGTGCAGGACCACTTCCTGGGGCTCAGGTTTCAGTGTGTGTGAGTGTAAATGTGCTATGGGGGGAGGGTCCACTTCCTGCACCAACTCCTGATTTTGGGGGCCCTGAATTTGTGACAAACCTGGAAAGAAGACACAGTGAAAGCAGGAGTTTGTAAAATATAAAAACAAACCAATTAATATAGGCTGTAGATATTTGCATGTGGGAACAGAGAGTGTAAAAATGTCCCAACAGCCATTATACAAAAATACAGATAACCTAAAATCAAAATTTCCTATTTTTTCCTCTGCCCGTAGAGCAATTTATCCATCTAGATTTTTTGTGTCTAGATGCTTCGGTGTGAGTTGCTGAGTTTTGGAGATATTGGCCGTAAAGATTTCTGCTTTCTCTTGAGTATAGTGGGACTAACTGGCACTCAAATGTAGTTGAAAAACCCAACATCAGTGTCGCTTTCCAAGAACCATCAACCGGTTTCATGTGGGAGCTACTTTCTTTTTCTTTCTTTCTTTCTTTCTTTCTTTCTTTCTTTCTTTCTTTCTTTCTTTCTTTCTTTTTTTTTTTTTTTTTTTACCAAACTACACCTGCAAATTGTATCACTGTGAGCAGCACTAATGTCACAGCTCAAGGAAGCCACCATAAATGTTTATATCCTGCACTGTCACAAACGCAAGCCTCTCTTCCATCAGTAGACACATGCTTCTGTCTGCACAGTTTAGTGTAGTTATATTACTTTAGTGACAACTGTCAATTTTTTATGTATCATTGCATCCTTTATCAGTAATAGGAATTGTTACTTCCAACCAACAGAGGGCAGCACTGACAAGTGTTCCTATGTGTAAGTTACACAGTAGGATTTAGTAGGAGATGACAGACAGGATGCTAGATATTATAACCAAATGTTTATTGGAGTAAATAAATAATTATATAATTAACAGTGTTTAAAATACTATAGGCTGTGCTACATCTACTCTTCAACTGTCAACTATTTTCAGATAAAACAAAAGTAATGAGTAATACAGTCACATGTCTAGTTCTCACCAAAAGTAGGAACTTTGTTATGCGTTACTCCCAACACTGGTAGTGATATAACTGGCTGGAAAAAGATTTCCTACAGGAAGCTGTTCACAACAAGGTCTGTGAATTACCTGGAGTAAGTGGTTCACTTTTTGTTTGTTGTTTTGAGCAACGCAATTACATGAGAGAGGGCAGTCACCTCTAAGGCTGATATCTACAAAACTCTGCAGCTCATTTAAAAAAACTAGATGGATAAACAGCACTACAAGTAAGAGGAACTATTCCTTTAATAAAGATTTTAATAGCAACATGTGGGTGTTTTACCGACTCTTGCTAATGAAACCTGTATTATTTCAGTGTATAACGTTCCCCATTATTTGTGTGTGGATTTGTGCATTAGTGCATGCAGGTGCTGTTCATGTGTGTGGCCTGAGGAAGCGGTGTACGACCAGCTCTAAGCTAAACAACCTTGTCCAGACATTATGTTTCCCCTCCCTCTAAATTCATATCAGGTCCACCATTTAATAGCACGGTTGATACCCCTGTGGTGTTTTTGCTAATAATCTCTGTTTATCTTAAAGCCACAGCCACACCAACCTGTCTGTTTGTTCAGCGCTTTGTTTCAGCTTAGTTTTGCTAAAATACTTACTGCCTTGATTGATTGATTTCTCTTCGAGTCTCTTCATGCTCTGCAGTGTGTATGTGTGTGTCCAGCTTGGGGCTTGGCAGTGTCTGTTCTGAGGTTTCTGTGGCTGCAGGTAGCGGACCTGTTCACTTAAACACTGTACCTCTAATGTACTCCAGATGATCCAACTATTTATAACTCTCCCCCCCACACACACACCAACAGACAAGCACACACACACGCACACACACACACACTCCATGCCCTGTTGCAGTCCAGGCGCCTGGATTTTTACTATAGTAACATTACTTAAGACTAGTTTGCTGGAACCACACACACACACACACACACACACACACACACACACACACTTCTGTTGTACAATTAAAAACTATTCTGAGTTCAATAAATAGAAATTAAGTGATGTAAACCAAATGAAATAGAGTTCTATAAATATGGAGATGCTTGCTTACCCAAAATAAAATAAATAAACGAAAAATAACTAAATTTGAGTGTGAGGGACTTTGTAAGTATGAAGTAACAAAACATTGCTTTGTTTGCTAGCTAGCTGGTTTACACTTGGGCTTTACTGAGCAGCAGCACGTCCATGTTGCCCCATTATTTCACGTTTTTGACTAATGATGAACCCTACTATCTATCTATCTATCTATCTATCTGTCTATCTATCTATCTGTCTGTCTGTCTGTCTGTCTATCTGTCTGTCTGTCTGTCTGTCAGTCTGTCTGGTTTGCTAGTTAGCAAACATTTAATAAAGTTGCTTTATTTGGTAGCCAGTGAAAAAGTTACTTGTAAGGACTTGGCAGAGAAGCTCTAATTTCTCTTCTTCTGGGACAAACTTGTTGGCTGAATTATCAGCTGAAGTGAAAGAAAGAAGAGAAAGAAGAGACACGTATCAGCATCACAAAACTCAGTTGGGTTGAGTCTCTCTCTCTCTCTCTCTCTCTCTCTCTCTCTCTCTCTCTCTCTCTCTCTCCTCTCTCTCTCTCTCTCTCTCTCTCACACACACACACACACACACACACACACACACACACACACACACACTCCTTCCTTGCATTTATATGTGCTTTTGGTGTCAACTAAACCTTTTGCCTTTTTTTTAAATAGGTGGTGTTACTTTACACTTTTCCTGTTGTGCCATGACTCCAGTGTGTGTGTGTGTGTGTGTGTGTGTGTGTGTGTGTGTGTGTGTGTGTGTGTGTGTGTGTGTAAAATTGGCACTGACTCAGACCAAGCAGCCTGGGGAAGAGAATTATGGGGCATTTAGGCCTGTTTTACAGGTCCTGAAAAAAAACATGCAAATGCTTCATGTGACACCAAACGCCAGGCTTATAAAGTCACACAACCAACACCTTCTGAGTCAGAGAAGAAAATGAGACACAGACAGAGAAACAACAGCCCGAAAAGAAAATACAACGCTCTAATATTAAACTTTTTGTAAAGTGAAAACACACACACAGATTCAGAGCACGATTGGCCAGAAAAATGCTGGCTGGCGATAATCACTGCATCAGCAAGACTTTGTTTTCTTACAGTCCCGGCATCTTTCTCTTTGTCTCGGCTGTGTTTTTATTTCTTTCTTATAATACACTCACACTCTCCACCGCTGCACACACGCTTTTGGCGAAGGGCAGTGAGCACATAGTGAGGCATGATGAGTGTTATTGTATTTGTGTGTGGAGGTAAACAAAAATGGGAGAAAGGGAGGGAGTTTGACCGAAGAGGAGGAAATGAGAGAGGGGAAATATTAAACAGAGCGAAGGAGATTATACGATAGATAAAAGGAGAGATGCAGAGGGAGGGGAGGATTTGGGATGGGAAAGAGGGAGAAAGAGAGTGGTGGAAAGACAGAGAGCGACCACCTCAAAGTCATAAGAGAAGAACTGTGGAGGGAGAAATAAAGAAGGTGGAGAGAGGAAGAGGGAGACCACCCTACAGTGAAAACCAGAGGGAAGGCTGCAGATTTCAATGTCTATTTCTCTCCCAGCACAGCTCCCCTTAGACCAACACTGAGGCTGGAGTCTTTCTTACTGCCAAGTCATCCCTCACTTTACCCGTGTGTGTGTGTGTGTGTGTGTGTGTGTGTGTGTGTGTGTGTGTGTGTGTGTGTGTGTGTGTGTGTGTGTGTGTGTGTGTGTGCATACTCACTCATGACAGGGGCCCCCAGAACGGCTGTAAACTGTGCTCTGGTTATTGGTTTCAAAAGAGTAAAGCTTGAAAACTTTATATAATCCCAGATGATGCAACACCCGTAGGCTGGGTTTCCAACAAGGATTAAATTTTAAACCCATTTAAATCATGGTTTAACTTTAAATTATCTTGAATCAAACTTTTAAACTAGCTTAAAACGATCAAACATTTCATTTAAACCTCAGTTTAGTTGTCACTCTAAACCTAAATTAAATTTAATTCAGTTGCACCAAAAGTTTCAACAACTTCCAGTATCAACTTAAATCTTACACTTGAGGAGGTTTAACTCATAAAATGACTACATTTTTGGGACAGGTCAAGAAAAATAATCAAGTTCTTTTAAGAAAGTTAAGGGACAAACTCAACCAACGTTTTATGAGTTTTATGATGTGTCTCTTCTTTCTTTCATCCTAGTTGATAATTCAGCCACCAAGTTTTTCTTAAAGAAGATGATTAGAATAGATTAGGATTTTTTTCCCCAAGACTGTTTTGCCTAGTCCTGCTCTGCATGCTGTGATTGACTGTGAGTGTGACTGTAGGCTGGCAGGTGGGAGAAATTTAGCAAGAAGTCTGAAGTGGATGAATGGATCAAACACAAGACTCTCACCCAGGAGACTGCGCTTTGTATCCTGTGTAAAGCTTAACATCACCGTTAACTCTTTTTAAAGACTTATTTGACTTTTTTTTTTTTAGTTTTCAGTCTCAGTTTGGTTAGAAACAAAAAATATTTGGGCAGGTTTACTTCTAATGAAGCTCAGCGTAAGTTCAATCAGGAAGACCAGCCTCATTCATTCACAACTGTCTTTCTCTCCCTGCTCTTTTTACCCACTATTCTCGATCAGCTCCAAGGCGTTCACTCCAAGTTAACCAACCAGATTTAGATTTCTCCATCAGCCAATCATGTCGTTGTGCCAGAACTTTAAATCTGTTCTCCTCTCTGCCACTTTCAGCTGTCATTTCTGCACAGAATTGTCGTGACCCTCGCCTCATCTCATCCAGGTCATCAGCCATCCCTTCACCACCACCAGGGTCTAGACTCCATCGGAGGTTTCTTTACTAATCATGGCTTCACTACCCACTTTATCTTGATGATGTCACGATGGAGTCTAACCACCAAAGATTTTTCACATTTCTCTCTAAATTGTGCACGTCAAAAAAATATACTTGTGCACTCAAAACGAGTCTCTCCTGATTGAACTGACTACTTCTGCAGGTTTAGGCAAGAAAACGTCTTAGGAACAAAAACTACTAACAGGCACAGAAATGTGTGTAGGTTTAGGAACAAAAACTACTTGGGTAGGTTTAGGAAAAGATCATGATTCATGGTTGAAATAGACCCTTTCACAACATTAGGAAGGCTCTCAATCACACGGACACTTAATTGAGCCAACAAGATCCTGGCAATCACAGCTTAGTAGTTGTAGCCAGTCACAGTACGGTAGGGCAGGATTAGGTGGAACAGTCTCAAGGAAAAAAATAATGCCAAGCATTATATGCTTTTTTCTAACTTTTTATCTAGCTAGTATAAAACTTTTAAACTTCATAGCTCATTTGCAAGCAAAGCAATGTTATGTTAACTTTATTTATGTCAATTTGGATAAGCAAGCATCTCCACATTGATTTTACTTTATTTAATTTCAGTTTACATAACTAACTGGGATTTAATAAATTGAGATTTGTTTTTAATTGAACAACAGAGCTCTGTGTAGTTTTAAAACTGGACTTACTCCTCACTCACTAAACTGTGTGTGTGTGTGTGTGTGTGTGTGTGTGTGTGTGTGTGTGTGTGTGTGTGTGTGTGTGTGTGTGTGTGTGTGTCTGATGAATCTCTGGCCAGAGTCAGGACAATCCTCTCTACTATTAACACAACGAGGAAACATACATTTCCCCACTGAAAGTCACACTCCCATCATTGTGAAAGGCCCTATGTTGAGTCAAACAATGCTCTCTCTTGTAGAAATAACACAGAGTGTGTTGTGTGTGACCCCGGGGCTTCTCCATACTGATAGTCCATCTATGCATGATAAGAGACCAGTGTGGTTTCAAAAGGTAAACATGGAGAAAACCCTCCAATCTCCATCAATACACCCCCCTAAAGTTCCCCATTTTCAGCTGGAATTAGACATTCAAACAGCTCAAATCCAATAAAGGAACTTTGTATAGGTCCGAGGTAAATTAAGTTAGGAGAAAGAGCCTATGTGTTTGAGTGAGCTGTGCTGGTCTTTGATAAAGTGCGTATGTTTATATTCGTAAAGCGGGGGTCACTGTGATATTGTCTGGTATGTGGAGAGTTATAAGAGGCTTGTGCTTAACTCAATCTGCAAGATAAACAGCCCCGGGGGCAGGAGCACTGAGAGGATTCATATAAGTTCGCTCCCTTCTTCCTGCCCTCTTTTCTTCCTCTTTTTCTCACTTGTTTATCATCTCCTTCATTTTCAAACGCACTCCTCCGATCAGGCAGGCATCCTTCCTTCCCTGTTCTCCATACTCCATCTTTGTGTAGTCCTCCACCCATTCATATGAGAGGGATTAGTGAACTGAGTGGGTACTTTGTAGAGGTGAATGTGGTGGCTCGTGGTCCAGCTGAGGGTCACTGTAGGCTGGGGACAGGGTCAGTTTGAGAGGTCAGAGGTCAGGACTGATGGGTGCAGTTGGCACCGTCCTGAGGGAATGTGTGTATGTGAGTGCTCATTATATTACCAGTTTTTGCCCTGACTTCCTTTCTGTCACTCTTCTGTCACTCTGTTCCTTCCTGCTTGTTTTAACAAAGCCCCCGACTCAGCAGAGAACTGTTTAACGTTCAGGCATGTCATTTAAGAAGTGCTCCAATGATTTAACTTTGTGCTTTCATAGAGTTGTGCAGACCACAAAGGAGAGATTTTAATGTCCAGATGAAACGGCATTTTGAGAGTCTCTAGCTTCTGTATTGTGATGCATTTCTGTGTGAAACAGGACAGGCAGGTGTGAGGAATTTGATTTGACCAGCTAACTAATGAATCTTAGCTCTGTACTGATAAAAGCTGAGGACTGATTGATGAGTGGATGCCATGATATATTATTAGTTGAAACTGGTAAGTTCAAGCCTACATAAGCATGCATCATGTTGTTTTACAGTAAGAAAAGATGACTGGATTTTGATATAACAAGACAAAGAAAATTTATTTTTTTCATATTTTTTGGCATGTATTGTTAAATAGGTGACCAATGATACAGGGGATGTCATCTAAAAGGGCTAAGAAATCATTTTACATTTCATCTTGAAATTATCTACATTGAAGCAGCCTCTATTTAAATAACAGTCACACTTGTAAATATTGTTTCTACTCTTTTTACATCCATTTTTTCAAGTGTTTATTGTCTTTTCTCTGTTTTTCTATTTATGCTGTTTTAATTGACAGTACTTGCCTTAAACTTTACTCATATTTTTAGTACTGTGTTTAATGTTAAGCACCAACATACCTCAGTGAATTCCCTATAAGTGAAAACCTACTTGGCAATAAAATCATTTCTGATTCTGATTTAGTCCCTAGTATGTGCTGCATCCTACAGTTCCCATAATGAAGCTCTGTAGCATCCTTCATTAGAGTACTAATTTCTTTCAAACACCATACCCCTAGTTTTTATTGTAGGCTTACTGTTAAGAAATGTGTCCAAAGTCCAAGACAAATAACTCTGATGACATCATCAGGGTTATTTTTCTGACTTTGGAGAGCTCCCTCCAGAGACTGGTCCCTCATGTGTAAGACTGGCCGCTTTAAAATGGCAAATGAAAAGTCAGTTTGAGCTCAAAATGCTACACTTATGTTGTATATACAGTAAACATGAAATAATGAGGGCACCTGACTTTTGTCTGTCAAATTGGACTCGGCTGTTCAAAATGGTCCCTGTCCATGGGACATAACTTCAGAAAAAATATGTCTATAATGGTAGTCTATGGCAAGAGGCAAATAATTTTTTGATCCTGTTTGAGCTCTACGAACAAATTACACATATGCTGTTTGTCAATATAAAACAAAAAAGTCACAATTTGTGGTTGGTTTTTTATAGTTTAGTTTGGTTTTGTGTGAAACCGCTCAGTGTAACTACATCTCTGGTCTCACACAATATAAACTGACACTGATCTTTTGGCCTCTTGTAAAGTTATTGTACCTGAAGTGTTTTATCCAGCTACTCAAGAGAAAAAAAGAACTGTTGTTGTGTGAACAAAGCCGAGTATGAAAACACACAGGCAATGTAGTTTCAGTGGATGATATAGTTTTTGGATTTTTATGTAAAAAGAAAAAGGGAGAATTAAACATATGTGATTTATGCAATCAATTAAAACATGTTAATAATTTCTCCCTCTGTTCACAGTCTTAACCCGGTTCACTGTTATCATAGTTTATTGTACCAGTGATGAGTGGGTTGCAGTGATATGTAAATAAGTCTCTCATTTTAGTTCAGAGAATGTCCTCAGGTATGATTGTCCTGATTTGAGATCTATGAGTCAAAAGCAGCAGAATGCAAATAAAGAGAGTCTAGTGCACACATATACACTTGCACTAACTGCTTCAGCTTGAGATGAAACACAGATAATTAGCTCTAATGGAAACCAGACTTGCAAATCTAGTCTCTCTTTCTGCCTGTGTGTGTGTGTGTGTGTGTGTGTCAGTCCGACTTCCTCTCCCCCCTCCTGTCTTCTTGTGGTGTTGAGGGTTAATGTAAACCAGCTCTTGTTACCCCATAATGGGGGACTTCAGACAGAGATGGAAATGAGGGAGACAGAAAGCTGAAAGAGGCAAAAAAGGAGAGGTAGGACAGGTATAGGACTCTGCTCGAATGTTTAAATGACCAACCAAACAGCAACACGGGCCTGCTGTGGATGTAGAGGGGCAAGAAACACATTTGAACAGATTTACAGCTCCTGGCTTTATTAAAGCACACACAGGCCTGCACCTTTGACTTTTGGATCACTTTAAGGGCCGCAAAGCAAAGAGATATAAATGGTGATTAATGAGCGAGAGAGAGTGTGTGTCAGTCATCAAAGAGTCTATCATAGCACACTTAAATCCAGAGAACCAGATGCCTTCACACTGATAACAAGCGGTCATCCCATTACCTTCAAACATCAAAGGAGGAGTTGCAGGAGCTGAGTCCCCCCTCCTGCCTCTCTGTGTGGAATGTATT
Organism: Lutjanus erythropterus; assembly: GCF_056507025.1. Taxonomy (NCBI): domain Eukaryota; kingdom Metazoa; phylum Chordata; class Actinopteri; order Lutjaniformes; family Lutjanidae; genus Lutjanus; species Lutjanus erythropterus. The sequence continues at coordinate 17,085,788 of NC_139332.1, forward strand.
TCCCTGTTTGGTAGGCGTGAGAAATCTCCCTCTGTGTGTGTATAACCTATATATGTATGTGTGTGTGTCTCTGTGTGTGTGTGTGTGTGTTTCGAAACCTCAGAGGTGACATTCCTCCGTGTCAGAGCAACAGCCTCAAGTTTAAGATAACATGGCCACGGTGATCTAAGGGTGGGAATCGATTCCCCCCAGTGGCTGGCGAGGGGCCTCGGGTCAGAGCTGATGGCTTTACCTTCCGCACGCACACCCGTGATGCAAAAACACAGTAATGTTCCCATAATCATCCCTCAACAACCCTATGGAGAGACGTGGAACGCACTATGATGTGTCTGTATTGACCTCAGTGTCTGTCCAGCTGAGTCCATCCCTCCACAGTTTCACAGGGTTTTTTGGAGGAGTTTTTTCTAAAAAGTTTGGATGCATGTTGTGATATTTTTTGTGATGCTGTTTTTTATTGTAGGAAATAGGTTGATTTTTTTTTTTTCTTTTAGTGTATAATTTCTTCAAAATAAAAAGGCAACTTGTTTTGCAGAGAATAAAACCTCACTCTGGTCTGAGTGTTCTCAGTAATCTGAAAATGAATAAATGAACTATGTATTCCACAAAGAAACAAAATCTTTTCGGAGCACAAACTCAGTTAAAACAATTGTTGCAGTCGTAACATCACAACTTCCTGGAGGACTGAACTATAATAATAATAATAATAATGTATGAATCATTTGGAATATTCAGGGAGAATTTGATAAGAAGAGAATTCATTAAAGTTCGAATAAAATATCATATGGCTTTATAAGAATATTTTGTTTATCTCTTGATATTACTATTTTAAGTCCTGATTTGATCATTTATCGTGTTCATATGCACCTAACTAAACCAATGACTATGTGCAATATTTCTACATAAACTACATATCATTCAACACCCTCATACACCACCTCTCCATGTCTGGACACACCACTCTATGCTCTATTTATCTGCTGAATGCTCATGCATTCTTTTTACTTGCATTTTATTGTTATTTTATACTTTATGAAAAAGAAAGTTCTTGAATCTTCTTAGACTTGCTCTTTTTTCATTGGAGCTACAGGTATAAATATGAAAATAAAATTTGTTTTCAATTGTCTGCATGAAAATTTTGAGTTAACTAGATTTGAAAATACAAGTTGAGGTAGTTTCGTAATGATTCAAAACAAATAAACTTTACTGGTAAAATAAATGGTGAAAAAACAGGTTCAGTAAGCTTAAGATACTAAGTTGAGCCAACAACTTCTCACTCACATTGACAAATATTTCTGGCATTTACTACAATTTATCTATGTTTAATTACCCAATTCAATACTAACAATCATGGTTTTCAAACTGGAAGGTCTCAGGACAGTACTAAATCTCAAACAATGCATGCTGGGAAGTCTGCTAATATGCTGATTATTTTTCTTTAGAAACTGAACTCCATTTATTCAACTCAACATCAAACTTCAAGTTAGAATATCTTGTTTCTAAGTTCTGAATGAATACCAGAAAATTTAAGTTTAATTAACTTGAATAAATAAAACTTATGTATTTATAATATAATATTTATGTTAATGAGAAAAGATAAGTTGATAGCACTTAATTCCTGTATGATTTTTCTTTACAGTGAAGCTATTCAGTTTGCATAATGTGTCCACTCCTTTTATCTGTCTGAGCTCCTGGAGTATAGCTGTTGTTCCAGCACCTGCAGGAGACTCCCATGCTGACCTGTGACTCGGAGGACATCTGGGAATATCATGCATGCCTCCCACAGCTCCACATTCACCCTGTTCAAACAGACCACCAGCTAATTATGGCTTTCCCAGATCCCTAAGCTTAAGAAATCACTACAGAATAAGCCACGGGTATGAGATGTTTTCTTTTGCTGCCTCTGCTGTGGTCTCGCTAACTGGGGATTCAGCAACAAGCAGTGAAAATAAACTCTGCATAGGCTCAAAGTGCTGAGATATGAGAAATGAGTTTGTTTCAAAAAAAATTTCAGATATTTATAACAATTTTTGTGTGACAAACAAGCACCCTCATGCCCTCTGTTGATGGTCTTGAAATTATCTATTTTATTATTTTTTATTCAGCCTCTTGTTGTTGAGTCTATAACGAATATCCAGACAAGTGAGAGGCAAGAATGATACTTTCATTTTTTAATTCAAGATATTACCAAATATTTACAACACTCAAAATGTGCAGACTCCAGATCCATTCAGCATTCTGAGATATCCCCAAAAATAAATAAACTTTATTTTAGTGAGAGGAAAAGGAATTTCGAACATGTGTAGAAAAATAAATACAAAATAACTTCATTTTCTGTGAAAAATTGTCACAGGGAATGTGGAATGAATTGTCATTTCTCTCTCAGGTTTCAAAACAGAGCAGTTCCTCAGAGCTCATTTTGTTTTTACAACATTCATAGTCGCAGTGGTCTTTCTTTCTTCATATCTGTCCCGTCTGTCCTAAGTGCTCCCTTTGCAAACATTACAGTCCATGCAATGGGAAATATGAAAAGCCCGCTCTATCCTCTGGGGCCTGAAGCTCAGCGGCTGTATGGGCCTCAGCTTTGCCTGTTGCAGTCTGTCTGAAAGGCCGGCCTGACCCACTGGTTCTTCAGTCTGGATAATCTGTGAAAGAAATAATATTTTGATTAAGAAAAACATCCAAAACACATAAATGTATCAAGAGCTGCAACTATTTGGCAATAATTGATTATTTTTAAGAAAAAAAAAAATCAAAATTCTCTGATTTCAGCTTCTCAAATGTGAATATTTTTCTGGTTTCTTTGGTCCTGTATGAAAGAAACTCAATATCTTTGAGTTGCAGACAAAAAAGACATTTGGGGATGTCACGTTTGGGAAACAATGATCAACATTTATCACCATTTATGACATTTTCTGACATTTTATGGACCAAGCAATGAACTGACCAATCAAGAAAATGATCAACAGATAAACTGATAATGAAAATAATCCTTAGTTGCAGCCCTAAATTCACAGTTTGTATGGGCTCAGGTTGTAAGATATGTCTTAATGCATTTGAAGGTTATATTTGCAGTGACGTAACCTGGTTATGACCTATGGGGTAAGCAGCATAAGTTTGGACCCTCCTGTGCCCCCCCTTCCAAGAGACTACAGTTATAATAAAATGTTCACTTCCTTGCAATAATAAGGTGTTGATAGTTACTGAAACACATGATCGAAACTGTAAGTTCCTGAAACAAATATCAGTCTTGTTCTTTGTGTATTATCTTGCATACTGAGCTAAAAAATTTGAAAGCTTGATTAAGATCACTCTTAATCTCTTTTGTGCCGGATCAAATGTGCCCCTCTGACAAAGCAACTGGTCCCAGCCTGGCCCCAAAGTAAAACTGCTCTAGAACCGCTCCTGTGTTCACATTTTAAGGTGGATGGTGAAATCTTGTGGCTGTTCTGTACAATCAGGGAGCTCCACCCCTTTCATGATGAAATGAAGCAGACCTAATGCATTTTAGAGGTGTTTTGAGGGGATGTCATACAAATGTTGCAGCAAAACATATCCCTAGTGGAAGACTATAACTATATTATTTTTTAAAAATTGGATTTCGGTGCTTAAAATGCACACAGGAACATTTTGACACCTCTTATTTGCCTACACTCCTTCTGGTGACATGAAAGCCATGCAAATATTGCAACAAAAGTATCCACATTGGAAAATTACAGCTATATTTGTTTTATTTTTCGTCTGTTTTCGGTGCGTAAAATGCGCATAGGAACATTTTGGTAAAGCGTGTCTGTCTACACCCCTTTCAAGATGAAATGAAACAGACTTAATGACTTCTAGCAGTGTTTTCGAGCATGTCATACAAATATATATTGCAACTCTGTTTGTTTTTTATTTGTTTCCACTTCATAAAGGAACAGCAACATTTTGGTACTGTCAGACTGCAGGATGAGGACAGTAAGGTGCTGAGCTTACCGTGCTGCACCATCCACAGCAGCCCTGATCTAGTGGGATGTAGTAGACAAGGACCACGCGCCCCCCATCCTCCAGACCGAGAAGGCGTAGCTCAGGCGCTCGTGCGCCACGTAGCTGCAGCTGGTCCCTCGCGCGTCCAGCTCGTCGCTCTGCAGGACTTGGCACAGGAAGTCGATGTAACGGGCAGCGAGTTTCAGTGTCTGGATCTTGCTCAGTTTGTCCGACGGCAGGGTGGGAATGATCTTACGTAGCGACGTGAACGCCTCGTTGAGGGACTGCGTGCGTTGCCGCTCGCGGATGTTGGCCATGACGCGTTGTGTTTGCAGGTCATCGAAGGAGGGCTCTGGACTGCTGCTCCCTTCGCTCCCCGCGCTGCTGCCACCTCCTCCTCCTCCATCGCAGCTCTTCCTGCATCTCTTCTTCCCGGGGTTCGGACTCTCCACGTCTCCCTCCTCCTCGTCGTCCGCGCTCCGCCGCGCCGCCCGACGCTTCCTGGCGCCTCTCCGCGGCAGCTGACGCTCGGTCTCCTCCTCGCTGTTCCCCGCACTGTCCATTGGGGAGGGGTCCTCTTCCCGCATCGTCTCGTCCAGAACTTTTCTGTGGCCTATAGGACCGTAATAACCCCTGACCTTAATCCGCTGAGCTGTTACAACAACAACAAACAGCACAGGTAATCAGAAGTGTGGCCTGCAGCGGGGATGTGGACTGGTGTAACGGTAAATCTGTGCGCCACAGAGAGGCAGAGGTGTCTGCCAGACTGGGACGGCCGGAGCTCTTATAGCGGGGAACAGGCAGGAGGATTTTGGGGAGCGCTGTGATTGGGTGAGGAGGGGTGTAACATAATACTGCAGGAGAGGGAGAGTCTAGCTATAATATCAGGAATGATGTTTAAGACATGCAGGCTCCTTTAGAGGAAGATTGTGAGAGGGGGGTTGTGGGGGCCCGCTGTTGTTAGATTTGTGCATGGACAGTAGGAACTATATGGAAGCCCAGTTCTGCCAGTAAAAAGAAAAAAATCCCAATGGTAAATATTAATTATGAGATTAAAACAATAATAATAATAATAACAATAATAATAATAATAATAATAATAATGTTTTAAATCTCATAATTATTAGGTCTAATCTCATAATTAGCCTATGACGTTTTTTTAATCTCATATATGAGTTTTTCTAACATAATTATGACTTTTTTAAATCTTACTTAGTTGACTTTTATCAGGTAATTATAACATATGACTCATGATTGGAAATTTTGTAACATAAATTTGACTTTTTAATCACAGAAGTGAACTTTTATCACATAATTTTGGGTTTGAATCTCACAATTTGTCCTTTTTTCTCAAAATTATGGATTTTTATCTCATAATTTAGAGGGTTTTTTTCTCATAATTCACTTTTATAGTCATAATATGGCCTTTTATTACATAAATACAACTTTTTTTTAATCATCCCTTTACCTAAAAGCCTAATATTATAACTCATAATTAAAGTTTTTATCTCATAATTTTGACCTTTTATCTTATAATTATGGCCTTTTTTATATTTCAGAACTACAACCTTATCTCATAATTATAACCCTTTACCTTAAATATAAGTTTTTAAGACACACCTATGACTTTTTTTTGTCTCTTTTTTTACTGACAGAAATGGGCTTCCATGGAGTGTCTCACAATTAGGGATGAATTCTTTCTCACTTCCCCAAGTTATTTGCCTTAAATGCATAATGATCCCCCGTTCTCATTCTTTCATTTATTGTAAATTAAACATTTAAAATTTAATCTCTGGTTCAAATCTGTACAATTGATTCTGGCAAGAAATGAGACCGTTTGCCATTTTCGTTTCATTTTTCAAATCTTAACCCTTTTTTAAAAAAATTATTACTAAGTGATAAATTTGCTTGTACTACCGTCCCATTTCAAACAAATCAGTGAACTATTCCCACAAAGCCTGGTGTCTGTTAGGCTTCTGTTCCAGGTCTAGACGTTGCCTGTGATGGGAGCAGCGGTGGCGGTGAAAATCATCAGACCTACTGAAACACAGGAGGATGTCGCAGCAGGAGGTCTCCGCTCTTAAAGCAGGCCGTGGTGTTTATTTTCCCGTCAGCGGCCCCGCGTTGAGGTATGTGCTTAAATAGGTCTGATTCCCGCAGGGATCTGGACACCGCGGCTCAGGTTTAAAAGACGGGCCGTCCCAGGGAGCTCTCAGGGCGGATCCGCGCTCACAGCGGGGTCGCTGAAGGCGGTGTACTGCCGGAGAGCAATGCAAACACTGGAGGTGATAAAGATGGACAGAGACACTCGCACGCACAGAGTCCAAACACGCACACATGGCCACCCAGCTCTGGGGCCTACCGCGATATAATATCAAAAATCCAGCAGAGACACCTCCACATGTGGCTGCAACTGGATCTGGCAACTTTTGGAGGTGGTCTGTGGTGTGGATTATCCACAGAGAGGCCTCACCTCTGATGAGGGAGGATGACACGCGGTCCAGTCCCTTTTTATTATTGGAAGAACCGCCACAAGTGCCTTTAGGGCCTGGATCTCCCTGCCCTAAATATCACTGCATTTCAAATAGAGAAGGACAGCGTATATTTGGGCTCGTCACGCGGTTTACCTCTCCGGAGCTTGTCTCTCGCCTTTCACCCCATCTCTGACTCAATTCACACCTCAGTGCCAAAGATAATATCCAGCGTCCTGCAGGGAGCCTTGAATTTGCGATTCAAATCGGCTCAAGCTGAACTCATTTGCACCTGACACGGTTGATAAGACTTTAAGGGTCAATAAATGTTTCTTATTTGTTCTCATTTTCTTTTTGAGAAGAAAACCTTAAGTACGTTTTTATTCTGAGCTTCACCTGTTCAATGTCTGCATCAGGTCGCTCTCCAAGGTGCTGAAATAACACACCTGAAGTCCTGCAGTCAGCCTCCTTCAAAACTGACATCACGTGAGTTGAAAAATAAATGTTACTTTTTCAGACATTTACAAATTTACACTTTTAAATTAGAGGCAGGGTTCTAATGTAGCTGCAAGGATTAGTCAATTTCTTAGACTAATCCATTCGATTAGTTTCCAAATGGCTGCAACTAAAGATTGTTTTCATTGTTGATTAACTTTTTGATTATTTTATTGATTAATCAATTAGTTGTTTGGTCCATAAAATGTGAGAAAATGATGATAAATGTTCCTCACTGTTTCCCAAAGCTGGAGATGACATCCTTAAATGTCTTGTTTTGTCCACAGACCAAAGATATTCAGTTTACTGTCATATTGAGAACCGAAGAAACCAGGAAATATTCACATTAAGAAACTTAAATCAGAGAATTTGTGCATTCATGATCGATAAATCATTACAGCTCTAGTGCCAGCATTCTGACAATCCATTAATTGTTTCAGTCATTTTTTAAAACAGAAAATTTGGGTTTTAGACTGTTGGTTGGACAAAAGAAGCAATGTAAAGACATCACCTTTGCTATGGGAACTTGTTTCCCTCTATATTTTATAGACTAAACAATTAATCAAATAATCGTGAAAATAACTGGAAGATTAATCGATAATGAAAATAATCGTTAGTTGCAGCCCTACATTCAGCCAACTACAAAATAAATGTAATTAGGCCTTATAAAACTGTCAAGGGCATCGATCGACATTAGGCTTCCAACTATGCATGCAAAGCCTCATGCAAAGTGTAAAACTGAGAAAAATAGCTTTGAAGCTTTTTCGCTGGCCAGATTTTATAGTTACTGCAACTTTTTAAACCGCATTTTCTCCTAAACATAGCAAAACTGGCCCATCAAACTTTGTCACAAGATATAAAACAGATATCAAGAAGTTCATTTTTGGCTTTTCACTCAGTTTGGATTAAAAAAAAAAGTGCCGTTAGTCTTTGGAGTGACCTTAATGAATTTGAATTTTGTTTCGTCTTTATAATTGTGACTCAGAGCAAAGATCATATGAACCATCATCGTATAGAAATTTATTTTAAAGCATCAATCAGAAATATTAAGTGAAATAGTTGGAGGAGAGTCTCAGCTTATTTAGGTCACATCTAATAATTTATACTAGTGGGAAAATAATATCATGCTCTCACGACTACAGGGTACTTTTATGAATTAAAATGGGGTTTGAAACGTCTGTAACAGTTTCAGATGAATCCTGTTGTCTGGTTCTTTAGAAATCCAGCCACACCACATGTTGGATAAAGTTGGATATAAATTTCGAAGTCCATCAGTTCAACCACTGAAGTGGCTTTATCATCCAGTTAAATCTCCACGTAATAACGTTCACATCGGACTGTTTTGACTACTTTGCTCCAGCAGGTCCGTCATAAAGGAAATGTAGACGATGGCCAGGCGCAGTGTGTCGATACGGGACAGTCTCTTTTCGTAAGCAAATGTGGGAACTTTCCTCCTCAGCTCATCAAACGCCTCATTCAGGCTGAACATCCGCTTCCTCTCCCGCACGTTGGCCGCCTGCCGCTGGACCACGGTGATGATCCTCCTCCGTTTGGACTTGGTGGAGTGATGCCCGTGCGCCCCGCGGCTGTAGCACCTCGGTGCGCCCATCACCAGATGCTCAGCGCGCAGGTTGTTTTCCAGCTCCCGGTTCCAGGGCATCTGGCTGGATGGGTCGTTATCCACCTGCTGCTTTAGCTGAGGAAACTCCATCAGGTTCATGTCACTGACAAAATTTATTAAGGTGGAGTCCACTAAGCATTCCTGCATCTCCACATCCAGTCCCAAACGGCAGTCTCACGGAGAGGATGCCACTTTTATATGTCTGCTGTTCAGTCAAGCGTAAAAAGTGACGCCAATCAAAGCTGAAATCATTCAGCAGACACGGAGACAGGAGATGCAGGAGAGCATCTCAACAAGTCAATCCAAACTCATCCAAATCCGGTCAGAGCGCGACAGGGTGAGATCCTATTTGGCCCAAGTCCAAGGGCTTTTCCTGCTGTTTTAATAAGTCGCCTCACAGCGCGAAATCTTTCATGTCCCCTTCAGCGTTAAATCAAGTCTATTTCTTACGTTAGTCTGCCGGTGAGTGAAGTTGAATCTGAGGAGAAATGCTTTTAAAAAGCCCGAGAGGAAGCTGGAGGGCCCCGTCAATTGATGCGCTGTCCTCCTGGAGGCCCTTAATGAGCTCCTGAAGACCGGAGCCTCTTGACAGAGGGTCATACAGTCTTGTTTGCACTCTCCCCTCTGCTTCAGAGGCTAAATAATGACACTTTTATCGCTTAAACAGGCCAGGAGAAGACCAAATAGAACATTCCCTAACAGTCGCTATACACCACATGCTTTTCTGTTGCAAATTAAAGCAAATAACTGTCCGTTCCCATGGCAGGACAGAGTCCACACTGCAGGGACTGCTCACAGGGACACTGTGTGCCTCTGGAGAGGGTGCTTGGTCACCAGTGTTGGGAGGGTTACTTTAAAAATGTATTCTGGCACAATTGCTAATTATCTGTTAACCACAATATTAAAGTAACTTGACTTGATTACTTAATGTTACCTTTGGATTATTTAAAATATGCTGATATCGTTTAGCCTAATACGATGTTTTATGTCTGAATGCATATTTGATCAATAGCAGTAATTTTGCACATTTAAATGCACTCTGTTAAGTATGGTCAGTTGGTGGTTGTAGCTAATGTTGGTTGGTAGGTAAAGGTAGTGGTTGGTTTGTGTAACAACCATTGGCTGATCTGTGTAGCTAACGTTGGCACTTGGTTTGTGTAGCTACAGCTGGTTGGTAGCTGATGTTAGCAGCTGGTCTGTGTAGTCTTAACTGTAAAAGGTTATTTAGATTAGATGTTGAGTCATTGCATGATGACAGCCTTTTCACAGCTGATGGCAAAATTTGCACTGTATTGAGATGTTTCTCTTTTCTGATTTAAAGACAAAATAATGGAAAAAAATTTCCACCTGTTAGGCATTGTTTCATCTGAGGCCATGATAATAAAAGGACAGTATAAGCGTAAGGTTTCATTTGAGCCCAGAGTGGTGTTGTGAGACTCATGAGATGTTGTAATGTGTGCGCACTGCACATGGTTCTTTACTTTAACATGAATTTTTCAAATTAATCGTACTAATGATACCAACTTTTACTAAATGTATTTGTAATCTGATTACATCTGTTATTCCAAAAGCAGTGATGGAATACAGTTACCTCAAATTTCATTACATATCAAGTCTATTGGTCACTATAAGAAACTCTGCTTTAGTGAGACTGAAATGTTATTTTGTGTTGGTGATGATGATTGTGGGGACAGTCTCATCTTTTAAGCCTGACCGGATTTGCTTTCTGAGCTTATTTGAAATGTCCCATGTTGCTGTTGAGGTCATGAGGTCATTTTACCCTATTAAGGTTTTCCAATATAAATTGACATGAAGAAAGGTTGCTTTTCATACACAAATTCAGACACAGGAACTGTCCAGAACAGAAACAGTCTTCAGAGTTTTTGGTTTCTTGGGGTTAAGAACTGACTCATGGGCATTTCAACTATTGTGGTTTTCAGGAGGAGAGGGTAAAATTTGCTGAATTCAGCTAATGCAGTGCCGGTGGTTTTAAAGCCCACTCATGATGACGCATTGTTCCAGAGGCATAAAAATTCAAACTTCCTGTAAAGATAGTACTCCTTAGAACTCAAAACACTACACAGACAAGTTGGATATGAAAGGTTCTAAAAGTGATTCATTGTCAAAAATGTGAGTTGAGATTAGTTCAGATAGATAAACTTGAAGTAAGGCTGAGATCAGTGGCTGGAATGAAACATGGGGCATAAGAAAAAACAAGCATCACACAGGAGTCACAAAACACAAAGAATTAGTCAAACAAGAGCTAGACTTTGACCACACGTAAGCAGCGGAACAGCAAATGACTGAACTGGTGAAGACTGGTCTGAATAGCCAGAGTTTTAAACCACAGGAGCTCAATGAGCTGATGAACCACATGTGAGTAGGTGATCACAGCTGGGCAGGTAATCAGGCAGCCAGGGAGAGGGAGAATACAAGGCCAGACAAACCCTGCATTCCAAATTGCATACTTTTTCTTTTTCTTTTTAGTATGCACTGCAGCTGTCCTTACAAAGAATGTACTGTTGCATGCAGCATGTGTACATTTGGGACATATACTTCCTCAACAACATTACACCTTGAAATTTGACAGGAGAGGGGGGGAAACAGCTGAACACAAAAGAAATGAGGACAATGACACTTTCAGCTTCACATGAGTGGACTAAATAGGCGAGTGATCATATTAATAGTTAAAAAAAAATTACCGATCACCAAGGATTGGTTGTCCTGGGGAGGTCAGAGGCTTTGGTTGTTCCCAGAACTGCTCCTCTGGAGCTTTGCAGAGATTTGCATTTAAGCTGAAGCTGAAGTTGACAGGTTGCTCTGATGGTATGTGAGTGCATCTAAGTACACTTGCAAGTAATGTAATTGCATACGACATTATAGTTTGTTATAAGCTATTAATTAAGTGCTTATATTCTGCTTATAAATGATACATGAGGAAGGTAAAATTAAGTGTAAGTTAGTCATCATGAATCAAAAGTAAATAGAATCAGGTTTGACCCTTGTTGGGCATTAAAACACTTATAACTTCTCATCTGTGTGTCTGTTGATCAACTTTGAGTAACATGTTGCTCCCATCATTGTCAACATACAACAATAACTCTGAGTGTTCTTGCTATTTGAAGTGCTTTTTATGCATTCCTGTGTGATTTTTCCACTTACACAAGTGTATAGAGTACAAGTACATAAGTGTCTCTGTTGTACACACACTTCCACCTAAGTGTGTCTCCTCCATCTCTCTCTGCTGCTTCTTCTTCTTCTTCCTCTTGCTTTCTTTTTTCCGGGCAGGCGGATAAACATGATGGGACATTCCGCTGGTTGTCGTGGAAACGCTGAGAAAGCACAGCTGGGCGGGAGAATATGAGGTAATCTCACCCTGGGGCTGCTGGGTAAATATTGGTCTTAAATAAGGAGTAAAACCCCAAAAGAGTCACACAAACACAGAGGCACACACACACACACACACACACACACACACACACACACACACACACACACAAACACACACCTATCCCAGTTTTGTTACGAGTGGAAACACAGGAAAGACCTTCACACAGAGACTCATAATAGCCCATTTCCTGCTCCGTTCTGTTATTATTGGTTGCACAGAATTAAATTAATGATAGTTTGTGGTGTGACTAAATGTTTGTGGAAGTAAACAGTTGAGGTCAAGACAGATATGACCTCAGAATGTAACCAAAATGTTGTCAAAAGGTCTGGATGCTCACTTCAGTCAAGTGGATTTTCATAATTTTTGTTCTAAATCCAAGAGTCTACAGTCATGCTAGTGGCTCTGTGAGACTAAATACAGCTGTGCTTTGAACAAAATGCTAATGTCAGCATGCTAACATCACAATTACATACTGATGTGTTGCATGTTTAATGTTTACCATGTTCACAATTTACTGCACTGTATTGGCATGTTAGCATTTGCAAATTAGCCTGAACATCAGGTAGAGCTAAGCCTGATGGGATTGTTATTAGTTGCACCTAGGTCAAACCTTAAGCAGACAAAAGATCAGGGTATCACCAATCTTGGGCAATGGTGTGGGCAATGGCCAATGTTTCGGGGGTTCCGGCGTAGCCTGGTATCCAGGCCAGGTCTTCCCCTCCCGAGCACTGGTCATTGTTTATGGTCGTTGTTGAGATGCAAGAATGAGGTTGGAGGCTAATCTCTATAGCATAGCATGGCTAATAAAACTGTACGTTTGGTCAACACAGATTGTTATCTTGAATTTTAATTGAATTATCAATAACACAGACACTAAAGCTGCCCACACATGATCAGAAATGCTCTGCACCGGCTCTGCCTTTGTTTTTGAGAGCGATGGCACCACACTAGGTGATGCGCCACACCACGCAAAATCCCCACAGAGCGCTGCACTCAAGTTCCAATTATTTCAAGTTTGACCTCGGCTGCCACTGACCTTTGAAAGTGCAACCAATGAGATAACAGCTGTATGTGATGATGCAGCCAGAAGCAAAGCAAGCAGGGAAAGGGAGAGAGAGTGATGGTAAAAAGTGTTTTAGAGTTCTTAAAACTCCATAACACAACATTAAAACACACCACAATCTTGCCAGTAAAAGCAATGCACGGCAAAATTTAGCAGTTAGATGGGACTATGAGAATTGTGAATATGGATATACAGTAGTTTGGCAACTTGGTTAAATCCAAAGCCAAAGTTAGCTTAGCTGTTTGTATGCTAGGCTGACATGATGCATAATGCTGCACTTTGCTCCTGCAAGTCTCTGCATCCTACCTAACTTTCTCATCATGTGAAGGCAGCTTTATAATTTTAAAACTGAACTTCAGTTCATAATTTGCATTGAGTGACTCTAAAGAACATCCAAATGCTACCTAGCATGTCAGTTCAATTGTATATGCCTTATCTCACAGAACATACTGTAGCAGAAAGTCCAGCTTGACACTAAACCCCTATTGGATATTGTGTCCATATATCTTAATACCACAGTAAAATCTGAGTAGGTGGTTTGGGAAGAACAGACTTCGAGAGCTGTGTGTTGGGAAACATGGTTTCTAATATGTAAGTACGCCGTTCTCACGTTGAAGCAGTTGTCATGTAGTAGTTTTTTTAATATAGAGATCACCAGAGAATAGTATGTGTCCAGTGTGCTGCTCCAGAGCAGCCAGAGCTGTTCTCACCATGTAAATCTGTCTTCCTACTCCTCCTCTGGTTCAGTCCTCAGTGTACTGTAAGAACACAGCCAAATCTCTCCCACCACCACAGTAAATCTGAAACGAGACACTTTTCTCTCGTTCTGTTTCTCTCTCAGCTTCTTTTGCTCTCTCCTGTCTCTCTCCTCCTCCCTTTTCCCTGTTACTGTTTGTCTCCACTCACTGATCCAACATACAATACTCTAAAATCTTAGAAGTAAAGGTGCAAGCAAGAACTATTAGGGGTTCCTCAGCTTGTCCTTATAGGGGAACCCTCTTTGGTTGTTGGAAGAACTTTTTCTAAAGGTTCCATTTGGAACCCTTTCAGAGAGTTCTGCCTTGAACCAAACATGAAGGGTTATATCAGAACAATTAGGGGTCACCCAGGACCCCCTATGAGAGGTTCTACAGAAAGCTCTTCTATAGTGCAATGGCTTCACCTAGAACCCCTTTTAGGCTCTTTTCCACCAAATTGGCTTTGGTTCTTGAATCAGTTCCATTCAAGATTCGTGGATCCCTGGTGCTATCTAGCAAACCAGCCTGCGTTACCACCAGGGGGCACAATGCACAACAACCTGCAGGATATGACACTCCTACTTTGCTTCTCAAGAAGAACCTGCGATTCTTTGGTTCCAGCTGGGAACCAACTTTTAGGTTTCAGAACCAATTACTTTTTGGTGGAAGTGCTCCATTCAAAGACAGGTGCATGAATCAGAACAAGTGCAAAAGGCCTAGCTGAGGGTTCTCTCCAGAACCTTTTCAAACAAGAGCTCACCCAATAGATCTACTGACAACCCTTTTATATTTCAAGCATTTTATCTAGAACCTATTCAGGGGGTTCTATTGAATCGGAATAGAGCTGGTTCCATATTGGTGGAAAAGGCTTATCTAAGGGTTCTATCGAAGCTCTCCATGTTCTAAGGGTGCAAAACACCCTTAGAACCATTTTATTCTCCAAGGGTCAAGACCCCTTCTATATTTCAAGGGTTGTTATCAAGAACCCACCCAGGGGGTTCTGCTGAGAAACTTTTCATATTGGAAGTGTTTTGTCTGGGACCCACTTAGGGAGTTCTACTGAGAATTCTTTTACACTATGCCACAGAGAACCTCCCTAAGGGTTCTTTGGATGAAAAGGGTTTGAAATAAAACCCTTAGACTTACGAATTGCCCTTGACAAACCTTTTCTTCCAAAAAAAAGGGGGGTTTTCAGAAGCAAATTTTTCTGCGTAGAACATCAGCCATTCCGGAAGAACCCTTTTGGAACACATTCACTCTCTCTCTGTTTTGCAAATTATGAGAGTGGAGAAACTCAACTGTGGTGACAAAGACTTTCTTTGGACGCAGATTAACATACGTGTGACTGCATGTGCAGCCTTTATAGACAGCATATGCTTGGCAAAATTATTAATCTTACATTGTATAACTCTGGCAACTCTGCAGTTTATCAGGGTCTTCGGAGGTAGCGTTTGAAAGTTTAAGAGAGAGGCAGTCAGAGGAGACGGGGGAGTGAGGGAGATGAGTTTAACTCTTGACCTCTGTCACTCTGACTCTCTCGCTCTTTCTTCCCTTCTCTGTCCACACCCAGGAGCTGACTCATTGGCTCACTTGTCCCACCTTCCTCTATATCTCGCCCTCTGATTGGCTGGGCACTTTAACCAACAGCCAGTCATGCAGTGTTTACATGACTGGGTGGCCAGTGAAACTTCGGGTTCATGGGTGTGTGTGTGTGTGTGTGAGTTGGATAAAGCCCAATACCACATCATATATCTACCCCCTCTCCTCCACCATTCTTCCCCACTCTTTCTCCAAACCTACTTTTTCTTCTACTTGCCAAACCGCTGCATGCCCTCAGCTCCTCCTTTCCGAATTGCTCTCCCTCCCTTAATCCAACCACTCAGACCTCTCCACTGCCACACTAAAAACACACACACACCCATGTCAGCACCTTGCCTCGACTCCCCCCCCCCCCCCCCCCTTTCTACTGTCTGAGTAATGTCTGTGTTTATTTTCTGGAAGAAGTTCACCCGATCTTTACTGTGTATTTTCAGGGTGCCATGTTTCATTTGTTTTAACAGTCATATTCTCAACTCTGGTTTGTCCTGACATGCCTGATAGAGCAGGGAGACTGATGCCACTCTTTCATGATGATGATGATGATGATGATGATGATGATGATGATGATGATGATAATGATTAAGGTACTGTAGGTTTGTCCTCATGTCGTGAGTTTGTCTGGGTTTGTATGGCTGTAAGTCACAACCTGTTAAATCAGCGGTTGTTCATTTTGACACTGAGATCGTTTGTGTGAAATATGTTTACTGTTCCAGATAGATTAGACTTTTTTTCTCTGCTCACCACGGCGCCAGAACTGCTAGCAACCGAGGTGAGTTGGAAAATATGAAGAGCACTGCAGAGAAACGTCACCAATTCTCACACAAGCAGTAAAAAACAATAAAACAAAACTTTTGAAGTAAATGTTTATCTTTCCAGCCGGATTATTGATCTATAGGCAGTGATGAAAGTAATGGCAGCATCTATGGCATCCCAATAAAGCTCCTCTTATTTCTTGTAATCCCTTTGGACTCAACACAGTATAGAGAATTCAACTTTATATGTGGGGGTTAAGAATTGATTTGTAGCCCCTACATGCCTCCAACAAAACTTTTCTACTTTTTCTAGTGTGGATGACAATTTTCACACTTAGACTTGTGCTTAGACTGAATTCAGTTTCAAACCTTACAAGAAAATTATGGTCAAAGCCTTTAAAGTTGTGGTAGGCAGTTTATTTGGCTTCCTTTGGGCAAAAAATAATAACCTTTAGCATATTGCAATTCAGTCTTCAGTCTGAGGAGGAGATCGCTGCTCCTCATCTTGGCACATGTCAGGAATCTTTGGCAGGAATCTTTGGCAAGTCACTGGTAATTTCAGAGAGAGGGCGGTCCTATTGGTTGTTGCAAACAGCCTTTCTGCAGAAAATACTGCAACTTCTGATGAATTTCCAATAATTCCTTTGCCTACAAGGGTGTACAGTAGCCCACAAAATGGCTTATCTCCTCAGGGTGCTTTAGGCTCATTATGTTCAATGCCATGGCGCTTGTATTGAGTGTGGCAAAGAGGCATGATGACAAACAATGGGAAATAACTTTTGAAGGGGGACCGTTGTGTGTGTCTGATGCATGAGCCTCCTAGCCTGCTATTAGACCGTATTACAGCTCCCTGTGAAGCCTAGGGTGCCTGGAAGGGCATCTTTGAGAAGATGAATTGCGGCGAGAATGACCGGGGTCTTGGCGAGTCTCATGTCGTGGAGAGCGAGCCTTATGCAGCATGAGGTTTCACAGGGCAACCATCCCTTTCTGCTGCTTTTCAATCTTGTGCGTTTTGTAGCTTTGTGGTGTGGCACAGGCAACACAGAGAGAAAAGGACAGGTTTGAATTGTGTATGTTCAATTGTTGCCTTCTGAAGCTTTAATGCAAAGGGTTTAAAATAAAAACATTTTCTTGTGTTATTGTTGCTTTATGGTGCCTGTTACATTGTAAACTTCATGAAACTAGCTTTCTTTCTCATTAAATTAGCAGCACTACAAGGCAGGGGTTTGCAACCTTTACTTTCAAATGAGACATTTTTGACCAAAAAAGAAAATCTGTCTGGAGTCACAACTATTAAATTCTCTATTTTCGTTAGAGGCTTTTCTTATTTTGGTTTTGGCATCCATAGTTAGCCTCTGGAGACTTAAGACTAGCCAATGAAAAGGTTCCAAGCCCTGAACATAGGCTATTTTAGTTGACAAAATATTAAAACATTATTTTTGTTCAGTGTATAGGCAACACATTTTCACAACCGGAGAATGTAAGCATCACTTTAGGCCTACATCAATGAGAAATGAAAATGAAAATGTTAAAGAAATAAGCCTTATTCATTTCCATATAAAATTTGTCGAGGCCACAGGGAGCTGCTGGAGAAGGGCAAAAGAGCCACATACAGCTGTGGAGCTGCAGGTAGCAGACTGCTACTGTAAGGTATTAATACACTTAAACCTTTACCCACAGTGTGGAAATACATATGAAATAACTGATTTTAATCATTTGGTTTAAATATTTGACTATTTAGACTCACCTCAATGCCAGACTCGTCACAATGTACTTGTTTCTGTAGCTTTTGTGGCTTTTTAGTACATTTTTAAGCAAAAAATAATCGCGACTAAGCTGACGAGGGTGCTTCAGTCACCAGTAAGTGGAGCTCCACTGTTAAAAATTCCTGGATTGGTCAATAACAACAACGATCCAGTACAGTCAGTTCAGTTCTGTGTTGAAGATATGTTCGTACTTGAGCCCAACGCTTCAGAGGTCAATTAATGAAAATGTTTTTCTCAGTCTAAATAATGTGGGAACATGTGGGCAGATCAGAGCACATTAGCTGAATCACAGCTTGATCTTTTCCAGTGTTTTAGAAAATTCTTGTGAAATTCTCACACACAGCTTCAAAATGAAACTGAAAAAAGAGATAAGCACAGTTGCTGTTTTGGAAAAAGACACGACTAAAAACTCCAGCTCATGTTCACATGACAGTACCAGAGAACATGCTTATAGTTGTTATTATAGATACACTTTATAGTTACTTATGACGATCCTGTGGCACAGATTGATTATTTTTGAAGCTGTATCGTCTCTTTTTTAAATTATAATTAAACTATACTCTTCATTCTTATTTGACCGCCATAACAATGTTTCTCTATAAGTCTGTTTCAAAATAAAGTTGGTTCACTGTGAGCTCTCAGAGTCACCTTTAACATGCATCTCTAAACTCACTGACTCAACTGGAGGATCTTTGCGTCTTTTTACATTAACACATTTGTCATGTGTAGTCTTTGGTAATTAAAATTAGCCTTCTTGCATGAGTCAGTGGAAGATTCACCGATCAGGGAGTTTCTTTCATCTTCGTGTCGATGGCTTTATAAGTACTTTTCCAACAATCAGCTCTAATGTACACATCATCAGCGGCACATTGGCCACCCAGGTTTCACTTTCTCTTCATCTCACACTTTCTTTCTTGCTCTCTTTCCTATACCTTCAGCTCTGCACTGCAGTTTGACAAGGTTGTCATAAAAATATAATAATAAAATATTTAGTTGTGTCTGGGGTATTGTCCTGTAAAGCCACATGACTAAACATGAGATCATTTTTTCCAGACCCAGAAGTTTTTTCCCCCCTTTTGGCTTATTTATTTTTCTGTGGTTTTGGGAGGTTGTGGCTGCAAGTCTGATGATATGCTGTGTGTGTTCCTCTTCTTACCCCTCCTCTCATTACTCCTCTCCACATCTCTGCTTTTCCCTCGATTTATATGCAAAAGGTATAGGGAGTGATAAAGATACTTTTTTTTATATATTAGCTTGTTGTTCCACCGTAAATCACTGTGTTCACTTTCACTTTATGTGTATACTCCTATGATTTGGCCTCATTCTTTCAATATTAGCTTTGTCTCTGTGGATGATGTTACTATCATAATAGCCGTATAAAGTTAAGATTAATTGTTTTTTGTTTTACCTTTTGTCCTTTTCCTGCCATATTTCCCCAGTGCTTTGGGTGTAGGAGTTACAGTTTGGTCTGAACACTGTCTAGACGCCTATGAGCCTCCCATTACCTCCTGATTACAGTGAGCCCTATTAATCTCACTGGGCTGGCTGGCCAGGGCAGAGTGCGCTCACACACACACACACACACACACACACACACACACACACACACACACACACACACACACACACACAAAAACAAAAAAACAAACAGATGGGCAGACAGAAAATAAGATGAAAATTCAAATAAACTAAAAGAATGGAGAAAGACTTAATTAATGCTAGATATGAACAATGCAATGCAAATATGTAAATATTATATTATACCAACATGTGATGTAATACGTGTTAAGTGTAAGTCTGATCATATGTTTTTATTATGCACCAAGGAAAACTGTGTACATATTTAAAAGATGCTGTGGTTGGAACTTATTCAGACCCTTAACATTAGTTAAAAGTAGAGATAGATAACACTGAGTGAAACTGAAAACATGAAGTAAAGGAACTGTTTCTGACGCTGGACACCATTGAACTTATAGAGTGAAGACAAATATAGTTTAGAGAGATTAATTTTGTGTAAATATAGTGTAAACATTAGGTCTATGTCTGAGCACACTTTACTGTATAACTGAAGAAGTCTGTAAAACGTGGTACTTGTGGGTTACACTTTTTGGTTGAATAGAATGGGTATAATTATGTTCAGTTAAAAATATTTATCGTCAAAATGAAAAAAAGTTTGTTTTTTTTTACTTGTGGAGTCCCTCAAGGGTCTTTGTTAGGCCCCAGAATATTTTTATTGGTACATTCATGTCTAAATTGCCTAGATTATACTTAATTATTATTTTCAGAATAAAAAAATACTCTGGAGGAGAGTGGAAAGACAATGGGGGGACAGTATTGTTTCTGGTAAGGTGTGTCCTTGAAAAAAATCTAAGGGGAGTTCAGGCAACTACCTTTTATTCAAAAATGCAAGATGGTCGCTAGATGGCAAAATCTCCATCTGGTATCCCAAGACTCGTTTTACATTGAATTTTGGGTGGGGCTGGGTCTAACAATTTCTTTAAGTTTCCAAAACCGACAATCTGACTTTCACATTCAGTTCACATGGAGATTAGTTAGATGTGTGAGGGTGAGTAAGTACTTGAATCTCTCATTCATTCTTTACACAACCACTTTCACTTTTCATGTGAAAAACCAAGTGCAACTCCTTGAATGGCTTCCAGGACACTCTGTCTCTTTCTTACTTACTTTCTAGTATAAACTGACCAAACTGGAAAGCTCAACTGAAGTGTTAATACCTGAAAATGTTATTTCTGTGAAATAAAGTAAGTATTTACAGAATGTATTTTGTTAGTTTGCACCTCTGTCTACCTGCACAATGTGACACACACAGAGAAGAAGAGATCAGATAAACAAACAGTTCTGTGATCAACAGACTCTATTATATAATCTTATTTAATCAGTTGTTTCATTAACATGTTCACTGGCTCCCTGGGGTATCTAAAAGATAATAAGCGTTCAAAATTGGATAAACAAACAGATGGATGCAGACAGTATTCCCTTGAGCAAAATGGTGTCACAAGAAACACCCGTCTGTTGTCTCCAGGGTTACTGAGGGCAGGACGCTGGGTGTCGGGTGCCAAGGAAACAAGCTAACTATGGGAATCCAACTCACGGACCAAAAGCAATGTTTACTTTTGGGGTTAATAGTGTGTGTGCATGTGCTCTTGCATACCTGTGTGTGGACATTGATCCCTTGGGAAAGATTTCAACGCTTGAGCCCGTCTGTGTGAGCGCGGGCTATTTGCCCACCTGAGGGAGCATAAAAAACAGAGATGCAAAACAGAAGTGCCAAAAATCTCTCAGAAATGCCTTTGAAAATACCATAAAGGGATTTCATGGATGTCAGTAGGCCTGTGAGAGATGGGCTTTGATACGACTCAGCCCTGGCTGGGCCTTGTTGGAGGATATATGGCCACAGTTGCACGGCTCTGACTGGTGGAACACTTAAGGTTTTATGACCTGCTGCCATTTGGGGCTCTGGGATGGAGCAGAGTGCCGACCACATAACTAATTAGGCCTGGCCAACGGGGTGTGCGAGGATGGGGATTTGTGGATTGTGGGTTTGTGGATGTGGTGTGTCTGCATGAGTGAATGAGTGAGTGAGCCAGTGAGTGTGTGGCATGGGTCGTGGTGTGTGCATGTGTGTGTCCTGAACCTGGAGGATTGCGTCAGGGAGCCGTTTGTTCTCCATTAAGACTTCAGGGGCTCTTTCATGTAGGAACCGCCAGGCCTGGAAACTTTGACACAGGAGATAGAGAGACACAGCCAATCTACACACACATTAACACAATCTACAATCTACACACAGGCTTGGAGAATAACAGATTGCATGTAATGGGATTACTTATTCGGGCTACAAAAAAGGTAACTGTATTACAGTTACAGGGGGGATACATTTAGTAAAAGTGGGCATTATCAGAAGGGTTACCATTTTTTTTCATGTTAAAACAAAGAACAATACATCACCATGTACTAGGGGTTTCAAAGACTCTTCGACTGGTCAACTATCAAAACCACTTGTCGACACTATGCATAGTTGTAGACTAATCATTAATCTGCAGTTTTAACAGAATGTAAGGTATTTAGAGAAGGCTAAACCCATGTTAGTCCTGCCTACATTAGATGGTTGTGTTTGAGAGTGTTTTGACAGGAAGTCATCATTGTTATTGAGAAAAAAAGAAAAAGTATCCCCCCACGACTAGTCAACTGCTTTTGGGAATAGTCAGCAACAACCAAAATGCTTTAGTTGTGATTGCCATACCATGTACGGTATACACACATTACAATACTTTACAAGTCTGACAACACCACTCTGGTCTCATTTATAACCATAGGTAAGCTTATATTACAGTAAATTCATTATCATGAAAAAAATACTGTCATCAGCCAAGGACTTGACATCTAATCAAAATAAAATGCTAACGTTAGCTACACAGACCAACTGCTAATGTTAGCTAAACAGACCAATTGTTAGCTACATAGACCGTTAATTTTAGCCACAAAGACCAACCATTAACCGTAGCTACACAAACTCACCGTTAAACTTAGCCACACAGACCAATCGCTCATTTTAGCAACACAGACCAATTGCAGAATGATGTGTGGGTAAAAACACAAGCCCTAGACCAGAAGACGTTCATGTCTTTTTACTTTAAGTTTGAGTGTGAAGTGTGAAAAGCAAACTTAAAGTACATTTAAAGGTGCATAATTACCACTGTTATTCTAAACATGCATTCACACACAACAAGGGAAGGAAGAGCTGTGCCAACAATTAATAAACCCTAACAACGGACAAAAACATTAGGCTAAACAATTTTAACATATTTGGTAGTGAGGTCATCCAAAAGTAACAGAGAGTAATCAAGTTACACTATTTTATAATTGTGCTACTTGGATTAGGTTACTGACTACATTTTTGAACAGGTACTAAGAATAACAGAATACATTTTTAAAGTAACCCTCCCCATCCTGAACACACACACACACACACACACACACACACACACACACACACACACACACACACACACACACCAGAAATCACTCCTTGAGAAGCAGCAAGAGACAGACTGAGGTGTGTGAAAAGATAGTCTGGCCTGCTCAACAAAAAAACAACAATCCTCTTTTTGTCTCAGCTCTCTTGCTCGCCTTCTTCTTCTCTTCATCGGAGGATCATGAAGATAAACGACCGTGCCTAGATATGAGAGTCCAGTGGCAGGACGGGGTGGGTGTCAGAAGTGGAATGTGTGTGAACTGCACACCGCCTTCTATAAATCAGAGAGACAAGTAGGAGGAGGAGGGAGAGCAAGAGGGGGAGTCAGCATGAGGGAGTGTGATAGCAGGAATGACAAGATAAATGAGTGGTGATGGAGGGAGGGGGCACAGGTGCAAGAGAGGTGCACCCAGGCCGAGGGTTGAATTTGGGCGAAACAGCGATAAAGGCAGAGGGAGGGTCGTGGGAGGACAAATGACACCGAACAATTAAAAGTTGACTTGAACTTTTCAGATCACTGTTTTCAAATCTGTTTATAACGTTGTAAGTGTTGTGCGTATTTGTGCAGTTGAAACAGTGAAAGCTGCACTACCCAACGGCAAGTGAAGGCATTCTGGGAAAACTGGGAGCGATTTGTAATGACTATGTGATTACAAGTACACTGGATCATTCAAAACATTTTAATTGGAGTTAATGTTCTCCTGCTGAAGGCTAAAACCTGGGTAATGTGAGCTTTTAACTGTTTATTTTATGTGAGTGGAGGCAGATTAGCCCATTTCAAATTATGCATTAGGACGACTCTCAAATAGTAATAATACTTTAAAAATCAGTTAGAATTACTACGAACAATTGTTGGGTTTCCAAAAAATCCTTTGGTGATAATGCAGATATAAAACACAATTAAAGCAGTGGTTCTCAAACTTTTTCTGGATGAAAAAAGTTCATGTCCCTTAACTCCACAGGGTTTTTTTTTTAAATAAATTATTAAGCATTGACAGGGGACACAACTAAAAAAACGAAGAAGAAAGGTCTGCATGGTAGCATCAGTAAACATTAGCAAATGTTTGTTTATTTTCCCTACATAAATCATTTTCATTCAACTTAGTTTTACTGCATATTTTACCCCTGGTCATCCACGCCTGACCTGCAGTGGCTCGACTCCCCACAGTTTGAGAACCAGTGCAAATTAAAGGAAGAGTTCAGCATTTAGGGATACTGCTCTCATATTACCCTAAAGATGTTAACAGTTTCTTAGCCTGGATCAGTTGCTAGGCAACCAGTAGAGACTTTACAGTAGAGAAATTCCTGTCAAGAAATAGTATTAAATAGCAAATTGCTGTACTTATGCTTTCATAAGATATAACGTCTTAGTAAGTAAGCTTTAGACGTACTGGTAGTAGGGATGGGCAGATAGTTACATTGATTATCACAAGCTACTGATTTAGTATAGATTCCTTTTTTAAAAAAGCAACTGATAATAACACTGAATAAATACAAAACATGGTTCAGTAGACCCTTTTACAGTTTGCAAACAATGAGCAAGATGCTGGCACGTTTTGGCAATGGATGTACAGCAGACCACAACAGCTTGTCAATGAGCGATGCATGTTTTGATCGCGTCCTCAGTCCGGTCAACGTGTTTAACAGCTTGCAGCCATAGACACTTGCTATGAAACAGTCATAATCCTGTGCAACTTGACTCGACCAGTGGAATAGGAATGGATTCTGAACTGTACATGCAACTGCCAGACATTTTGGTGATTCTGATGCTTGTCAACCACCTAATTCAATGTTTGCAGCTTGATAACTCGTCTGGATGACTTGGGGAGACTTATACTTCTGTTAACCACATTCACGTGAAGCTTTTTGATGACGTCGGCTGTAAAAGAGTATGTACTGTTGTATGTCTGTACCAATAAACGGCCCTCACGTTTTTATTTAGATGACCTGTGTCACATGACTGTGGAAACCTGAGCCTTGAGAACTGAGCGCACAGCTGAGCCCAGTCATGCATGTCCATATCAAACTTGTGAGTTTAATTCATCCATGGAAAATGGTAGCAAGGAAATGTATCGTGGTGTGGTTCTACTTTTGAGCTGTTCATAGAAATACAGCAATATGGACTATTTTTGACAAGAAAGTCCCACAATTTTCTGATCTCTTTTATCATTGTTTTGAAAAGTTAGGTACCCATTTAAGAAATAATCAGTATTTGTAAAATTGTAACCAAATCTTTTTTTTTTTTTTAGCAAATTAAAAAAAGAAATTGGTATTATCCACCCCTCACTGGAAGGCATGTTTTAGACTTTGGACAGAACCAGGCTATTTGTTTACAACCTCTATGCTAAGAACTGTCGCTATCTTCATATTTACTGTACACATTTTATTCCCCTCATGATGGCAAAGTCCTGACCTGCGAGGCACTGGAGTGGTATCAATTTTCTCATCTATCTCCTGGTAGGAAAGAAAACAAATGCATTTCTAAAAACGACTCATTCAATAAACACTCATGACTTTCTCACTTTTTAATAATACTTTTAAGTCTGCAGCTCTAAATGTTAATAAGTCATTATTAAAGGCTTTTAATTAGAAAGTACAGATGTTTATGATCAGGTGTGACACATGAGGAAGAGCCAGCCAAGTTAATTGCAGCTCCTTATCTGTCCTCTCCAGGCAGCTCCCGATAAGCTCTGCGACTCTTAGCACCTCACAGCTTATGAGACTCCCCACTGGAAGCCAGAGGGCGGGTGGAGGGTAAAGAAAACACAAAGATCTTTAGGCCGTCTCTCAGCACTTTATCACTCGACACCCACTGGTCAGCATAAAAGGGTTTGTTGTGGGAAGGAGTTTGCCATGAAAAACAAGAAATCTTTATAATAATAATCACTGCAGAGGTATAGTTTTCTCAAAGTTAATGCAATGTTGTAGATTTCAAAACTCAAGATATTTTGCAGCCTTGCTTTGCCTTGAAAAGGACTATTTTCTTAGAAAAAAATCACAGGGATTTCAAATGATTCTGAAGGAAAAACAGAAACAGCAACATTTCAAAATATAGGGCTCTTTAATTGGGATGAAAAGTGAATATTCAATTTCCATTTTGTCGGTTTTCAGTCAAAGACAGACAACAGACCTTCATATGAAAACTGTCAATGCAACACTGAAGGAAAACTGAAACACGACACATAATTCATGGTTGTACTGTTTTCACTGTATATAATATATTTCAGGGATGCTGAGTAAATACTGCAAATATTTAGTAGTTAAAAAATCCTTCTGTTGCAGCTATCATTAAAGACAACACTTTTAAAGACTGCACAGAGGCACGTCTGGTATAAATTTGCATTTTTTCCCATTTAGCTCCATAAATTTGAAGCAAAACCTGGTTTACTTACTTTGAGCACCATGTTTAACAGATAAAGTTGTCATGACAGGAATGAAACCTGTTTTTGTGCCTCAGTGTGGATGTATGCAGTAATTTTGCTCCCCCGTCAGGCAGAGTCAGGGAACTGCAATCCAACAAGATCAGCTTCTGTCCTCTCATATAGAAAGATGTCTTCTGTAAGCCTGACCCTAAAATGACCTTAGAGTAGCTCAGAAGAACCCACTGGGTTATAGCAATCCTGCTTGCTATAAATTGTGTCTAAGTGTAAAGGCACATCAGCATAATTCCTAAATTATTACACACAATTAACCAAAACAGAATCTGATCAATTTTTCAGGCAAACTGCTCAATGCCGCTTTTCCTCTTCTTCTTGGACTTTGGCGTTTCAGGATCTTCACTAACTGTACTAGTTTCATGTTTCCTCTTTTTGCTTGACTTAAGGTAACCGTTGGAGTCACTGCCCTGGACGTCCAGAGGAGAAACCTTAACCTCCTCCTCCTCTTCTTTTGGATGTTTGTCCTTTTTCTTCTTCTTCTTCTTTTTCTCAACAGTTTCGTTGCCGTTTGCTTCACCCATTGTTCCGTTCATCTCTGGTGTCGTGGTGCCGTCCACCTGGCAGGAGAGTGCACCTGTGACCTCCATTTCTGTGTCCTCGTCTTTGACTTTGTCTTTCTTCTTTTTCTTCTTTTTCTTGGGGGTGTCTGCAGGAGACTCCTCTGTGGGTTCTGGGTTCAGTTCTGGGCTCGGTTCTGTCTTCGGTGGCTCTGGCTGGTCTGCGGTGACGCCAGACTCTGAGCTCTCACCCACAGCCAGCAACTCCTGCACCCTGAGGTGCACACAGACAAAACACAGTCAATCGAGGGTTAACCACACCTTGAAAATATCATTTATACAACCAGTTTCTACTTAAAAAAATTGTCATAATAAGGAAACTGTCAATCAACGGAATACTAACTGAATATTTTCTGTCACTGACTGATTTTATTTTTAACAATGATGGAAAAATCTAAAGACAGCTGGTCATTTTGACAGATTAAAACACTCAGGGTGATGTCCCGTATTGAGTGGTGGTGTGGGTTGTGATGAGGGAGACATTACCTTTAGCCGATAACCACAAACTCATTACAGTGACATCATATATTAAAATAAAAAAAAAATTAAGAAAAGAAAATCCATGAAGGGGGGGTCAAGAACTATTTACATTTTGCCAATCTGGGGATGTGATCCCTTTTTGGCAAATTAATGTGCTGCCTGTGTAGGGTTGCATAATCAAAAAAAAAAAAAACAATACATACAATACAAACAATATATTGTGATTATTTTGACAAATATTGATGTGATTTACTGTTTGTGGGAATGATCATTTTTGCATTTTCATTTTCACTGAAAAATACGACTAAAATCATGATGAGGAGACATTTGTTGGGGTCTGTACCAAAGAAACGTGTTTTCTAACATCTGGAGAACAACATTTGTAGGCCAGGGAACCAGCAGCACTACACTACTTCATTATAATGGTGTTTTGCCACACATTTTTGAAGCACTTCACCATACTGTGATTTCAAATAATTGTGCAGCTAATCACTTGCATCCCAGAGAAACTGAATACAATTATGAACTATGCTTCATCACGCACCTCTTTTAACTGTTTCCTGGTGTCGCTGGGGTAAACAAGGCTAAAGTTACCTCGAATTGGAAGTTACATTCTGCAGCTCAGTTTAGGAACAACATTTCAAGTAGCAAACATGTGATCAAACACGGCCCTGCTTCAAGCGCAGATGTGTCTGTGATTTGCCAAGGTGGAGAGCAGACAACCTCACACCACCAGTGCACACTAACCTGGTCCTGTCCAGTCGTCCTCTGATCAGCAGCACCCCCACAATGTCAGCGTCAAGCGCAGTCACCTCAAACTCCAGCTCTGCTCCGATCCTCGGCCCTGCGTCCCGCCAGGTTTCCACAGACACCAGGTTGGGTTTTGGGATGCTGGCGTTGAAGCATCCGTGCACCAGACATCCTACGTGGCTCACTCCTAGTTTATTCACCTTACCCTGTGAACAGAAACAGTAGAAAGAAAACAAGGATAAAAGTCAGACAGAGGTAAAGATGTGTTATTGTTTTCTTTGTTTACATGGGTCTGATAAACAATACCTGTTTGAAAAACCTGCAACTCTTGTTTTTTTTTACCAAAATGCACCAATCATATGCTCCCACAAATCCTGCACAGTTTATAACATTGTATTTTCCCATGAACATTTAATCACATGAATAGACTGTGCTGCATATTATTTTTGTTTACACAGTGATTCAAGTTTTTCCCTGAGCCCTGTTCATTGAAAGCCTTACAGCAAAACTACTGTGCCAAAACTGAGACGTACTGTAAGCAACTCTGGTTAAAAACCTCTGCTGAGAGCTGTAACTGTAAATCTCACCAGCAGTTTCTGTCCTTTCTTTGGCTGAAAGACAATAAAGTTGGCCTCTATGTCCATGTGGATGTAGCCGCTGTCGTCGTAGATGTGTCCATGCTGGCCCACTATCCTGATGTTATCATACGCCAGGGGGACGCCCTTTAGACTGAAAGAGTCAAACAGGTTGAGCTGAATTAGCTTAGTGGAGAACAGTTTGATACAGAACAACATGATATGATAAATATTAATGGTCAGATGAAACAAAGAGTCGTAATCCCATTTAGACATAATTTCAACAGAGCACAGGTCTGTTGTAGATTTCATCTTGTGCTTAAATTAAAAGTTGATAAATCAATTAGATATTTGACAGTAAATAAACACATTTAAGATTGTTCTCCACTACATTTATTGGATAATTTAAGCAACCAGTTTGTTAGAAATTTACACACAAAATGTAAGATCAGACTTGTGTTTCAAAATCAAAAATGCACATTTTGAACCAGTTACTCAAAATAATCCACAGATCTTGTTGTGAGAAGTTTTGTGCAGGGCTGCATGATTTAGTGAAAAAAAAAAGTCATTTTCCAGTTATTTTGACTGCAACTGTAATTGTGATATGCAATACGATTAGTGAAAATTTTGCATTACAATGTTCACTGAAAAACTATTACATATTACAGTCAACTACTTCCTTAGAGGGACAAAGTTCCAGTAGATTCTGCTGAAGAATTAAAGCAGTTCCTACATGAAACTGCTCACAACAAGGTCTGTGGATTATCTTGAAAAAGCCAGTCATGATAGTGATGTCAGTTAGATTTGGTTCAGTCACAGCTATAAAATATTAACTCATCTACCTATCTTTGCTCTACAACCTAGCCTTTCTTCTCCTCAGATGAACATAAACTGCAGATTGTATGAACCTCTTTTAAAAATACAAAATATATGAAATTTTGGGTAATTGGTATCAGCAAAAAAAAAAAAAAAATCCATATTCCTTGACAATAACACTAATACAGTAATATAGTTCAGCACTGACAGGGGGAGTCTGCTGCACAACTTGTGCGTTTACGTTTGATACTTTGAGTGCATTTTGCAGCTCATCAGGGATGTAAAAATCACAGTAAATAGATGACTCGATAGCATACCGAACTGTGATGATATCTACTGCATTAATTATTATATTGGTGTTTTATCTTATAAAGGACTAATGCATTGTTTTTGTTTTGCATTTGTGCAAACACAATCCAAGCATTTAGTGCCATTAAGAATTAATACCAATTTTTGGACTTACCAAAATTTGGAGTTTTGAGTCTTTGATATTGTTGCATCCCTATTATTCATACATGTGGTATACTTACTACATACTTACTATACTTATTTGCAGTGGAGCGTTTTTACCTCGAGGTACTGACACTTTTACTAAAGCAACAGGTCTGAGTATTTTATCCACCACAGAACAGGTCTAGTCTGGTTTTCAGTTCATTATCAGTAACATGGAGGTGAAAGTTTGGCCAGTAACTATAAAACTTGACTGTTTGAAAGACACAAGACTGTTAATCATGGTTGACTTTGTGTCAGTTTGTGGACGCTGTCTGCGTCGTGTCCTGACACAGCAGAGGTGTCATAAAGCTGAAAACTCGTGTCAAGTAACAGAAATAAACTTTGTGGTTGTTACCTCTGTGAGAACCTGAGCAGCTCAGCCTCCAGCTCCTCTTGTATACCCGTCCTCTTCTTGTTCAGGTACACGGGCGGCAGGCAGATGTGCCTGCGGTGCGTGTTCATCACCAGACACGAGTACTGCGCTGACAGCAGCTCGGAGGCGGCCGCAAACGACGGGATGGAGCAGGGGAGCGCGCCCGCGTCTCTGCCCGGCACAGACGACGCTTCGGCCGGCTGGTCTGGAGCACCGGCGGCGGAGACTTCGCCGGACATTTTCACATGTTTTGGGTCGTCTTCAGCATGCTCGAGGTTCGCCATACTGTTTAGGAAGACCGGAAGGAAGGAAGACACGTGATTTCCGTTTTGAAGAACGTTTCACAGCTGTTAAATTATTACATACGTTACTTTATATCGCCGCCTGGTGGCCAGGAGTGGAGATGACAGGCGGTAAAACAGTGACAGCCCAGTTTACAGACACATCCAGAGCTGTGAAAATACACACTGTAAAAATACTTCACTACAAGTAAAAGTCCTGCATTCACAAAACCTTACTGAAGTTAAAGTATGGAAATATTATCAGATAAACGTACTTAAAGTAAAAGTCTTCATGTTGCAATAAAATGTTCCCTGTTAGTGTTACTATGTCTGAATTAATATTATTGCTTTAATGTTACTGCTGTTTACTGGTGTAGATGTTTGAGGTTTAGTTCATTTTAAAGGGATAGTTCACCCAAACATTAAAATTCAGTCATTATCTTCTCACCCGCTTGTCAGCTGAAGGTCAGGTTTATTTTTTTTGGTCCATGAAACACTGCTGAAGTTCCACAGGAAATCAGTGTTGCAGAATCTCTCAAACACTGTAAGTGAATGGTGACCAGTTTTCAAATGTAAAAAAAAACAACTTAGTTTATTTAGATTTTGCATAATTAATATTTTGTTTGTGTAATGCTGTGGGCATCTGAAGTTAAGTTTACCAGAGCAGGGGTGGCATGCACAAACACACTCATTTTGCCATTTTTCTCACACCAAGAAACTCTGGCAAGATCTTTGCAGATTTGTCATTGATCAGGTTTTCAAAGAATTTGTTTTATTATGGCAGTATGTTGTATTTTGGTTTCTCTCAACAGCTTAAAAAACTGTCTTCTAACAAAAAGGCTCTTAAAACTTTATGTATCTCTTCATATTTTTATATAATGTATTATAATTTACTCCTGGCCCTTCTGTTATGTTCATTTTGTATACTGTCCCATGTATATTTGTTGTTTGTTAATAAAGTTTTTTTTTAAAAAAGACAGGAAACATGCTTTGTCTTTTCTTGCTTGTTTGTTGTTGGTTAAATAAACCATAAGAAACAGAGAAATTTTGCATGGACATAACTTCTTTTGCCTGAGTACATTACATGTCAGTGGTGCAGCAGTGCCTCTTTGAATTAAGTTTTATTTGATTTTTCAAGATAATTTTCAACATATTGGTGATTACAAAGGGGTTACATCAAAATATTTTTGGGGGGTTGCCTGGCAGAGGTGTGCACTCTATGAATACACACTTCAGTTTGATTTGCTTTTGGAAAGATGGATTACTGGGGCCTAAAAGCATATCAAGCAAAGCTCTACAGACCATAACAAAATATCTTTCTGGTGATCTGCACATCATTGTGATTTTTGTAAAATGATGAGACTTAATTACTGTAATTAAGCCATTTTGTAGGGTATGCAAGTTAGTATACATTAATTAACTTGATCATTCACAGTAGCCTACAACTTGTATTAAAAGTAGAATCAGTAGAATTTGTCTGTAGAACCCACACAGGATCTTGTAGCGAGATCAGACTGCCCCTTACTTCTCTAATAAACCCCACAGTCTAACAGACAAACAGCTTCTCAGATTCTTTAGGACAGATTGGGTTTGAAATGAAATGTTTGGAGCAGCAGTATTTCGACATGAATCTTTCCTGTTTTGAAACCACAAACATTTCCTCACCAACGTGTCCTTTGTTACGTAAAGTGAAAGCTGTGTCCTGACAAGCTTGGCAAGGATAAAGCTGTTCATCTCATAAGGGCCGATCATTGATTCTGCATCCTGTTCTTACCTGCAATGACACAGTAAGATCATTAGGGTGACCTGAGGTGTCAGTAAGTGCAACTAGTGCACATTCACACACACAAACACACACACACACGTAGACACGTGTAGAAAAATACACTTGTATACATGCACACAGAATAATCTAGAGTTACTGTTTTCTGACAGAGCAGCACCACAAGCAGTCACATGATTCAGCACTACACACACACACACGCAGTGCAGTGCAGAGCAGATCTGGTGCTCTCTGGGACGCCATGGCCCACTCCTGTCTGTTGTCACGGTGATATATAGTGACGTTGGTTTCTTAGTCAGCAAGAGCTCCCAGCGGCTTCTGCTGCTATGGGCCCTGGTTAACACACACACACACACACACACACACACACACACACACACACACACACACACACACACACACACACACACACACTGTGCAGTGCTTTCCGGAGTAGGCAAACACCATAATGAGGTATTGAACAGCATGATGTTGTCAGAATAATTGTATATCTTCATTAGAGGCCACAGCTGTGCGTCTGTGTGCAAGCATGTGAGCGTATGTGATAATGTTTTTATTGTCAGTGTCTGTGCTATTGCTTTGTGAAGCACTTTATATTTACAGGGTTGAGAGGTGCCGTAAAACTGATTTACATCACTGCTTAAGTTTATGATGAGAGTGGGAACTTCAAGCAGAGCTGAAGGCGTCACTGTGTTAAACTGTGGTCCCGCAGGAACACACCGGCTTCCTAAATCGTGCTCCCCACTGATTATGTTGACAGTGTGGTGCACATGTTGTCAATGTGGGATATTGTACACTTGGTTTTTGAGATTAACTACATGCATTTATTGAAAAATAATCATTTAGTGCATTGATTTAAATGTTGCCAGGTGGCTACCAGCTGAGTCATAACTCACAATGCGTGCATACTTACAGAAACATACCAACAGAGACACACACACACTTTATGTCTTGATTTGGAATGAATAGACATCATTAAGTACCAAGAGAATGATTAAGGCATTGTTGATTTTGTTTTTCACAACAAAAAAAAAAAAATATAATATATACCCCCAGACCTGTCTTTAGAGATGTCCCTTCTCTGTGTCTTTTACAAATATTTTAGTTTTCTGAACTTTTTCCCTGTTGTCAAACTGACCACTGTCAGTCTTGGAGACTGTGTCCGCCAGCCATGTTCACTGGTATCCAACTCTTATGCACACCCCTTCAAATAAAGTTTTACCAAAAGGTCTAATCTGCATATTTTGGGATCATAAGACCGAACTCATCTTGCTGCTCGCTGTGTGTCTGCAAATTAATCACTCGAATATTGCTGCAATAGGAATAATACTCTGAATTCCACTGAAATAATCCATGCCAGATAAACCACCACTCATATTTGTAATCCTTTAATTGAATTCACTTTTATAAGAAGCATTTATAAAAATATGTTTGATTTATAGATACGGCTGGATTCCTGATATACAAGCAGAGATATTCAGTACAGTACATTGCGCATCACTGTATTTTCATGTCAAAGCATTCCATTATCAGATGATACATACAGTCTAGTTAGTTACTGTAGGTTATCTCGAGATCTGCATTCCATAAACCCATTACAAGACAGAGAGAAGAAGAATAAGGACATTGAGACTGAAATAGCAGTAGCTCTTCAAAACAAGTGAATCAGCTGCATGCTTGGTTTGTGCTCATCACTTTGAGGCATCTGATTGGATAAAATCTATCCTTCCTGCTCATTAGTATAAAGGTCAGATAATGTCTTGCAGATGTTTGTCACCTGAATTATCAGCAAAATGGCAGCTCTCTATCCTGCTCTGAACCCATGTTTGCATAATTATTTAGAAGCACAAACGCCTCCCTCCTGTTTGTCAGTGTGTCCCTCTTGTACTCCGGCGGTGAAGAAAAGGCTTTTCCCTTCCTGCAGTCAGGATATAGTTACTGGGTATGCCGTAGGATATGTAGAAAGAAGTACATGCTGTATTTGCCGTCTGACAGCAAGCGATTCATGAACTGTCTCTGTTTCTGTGCGTCATGGCGATGCTGTGGTGTGTCCGTTGTAGGAAATCTGAGGAATGCCGTTACTGGAGTTGTCTAGGATCTCCTGTTGAGGGACACAAAAACACGCGATCACTTAACAAACGCTGCTCAAACATCAACTTTTAAATCCTCTCGGGCCATGAAACATGCATTTTCCCAGAGTCAAAGGCGATACTGTTGACGAACCTGGCTTTTGCTGTCATGTCCTACCTTCTCGGTCATCTCGTGCGAGTGGTGGAGCGAGTGTTCCCTCTCCAGGAACATCCTCTGTTGCTCAGAGCTGGCCAGGCGACAGGTCAGCCACGTGGATAAAGTACAGGAGGAGATCCCTGGACAAGACAGGAACAGGAAAAACAAGGAAATAATAGAGGAATTATTTATTGTAATGGGCCGTCCAATCTTTAGTATTTTATACTTCTTTAGCTACGGTCTTCTAGGATGGCAGTGTTGGTCTGTTGGTGGGTCAGCTGGTCCAGACTGAAATATCTCAACAACTATAAGTTTTGCTCTTTTTGCTCTGTGCTCCAATAACAGTTGAGCAAGCTTGGTACATCAGTCAACTTTCTCTTTTCCTATTTCCCGTACTTACGCTATATGCTGGACTTGTCTGTGTTGAAAAACTCAACATGATTAAAAGATGCTGCTGGGAGCTGGAGAATATAACCACACACGGTTGTTTAACAGCTATGGTACCATAGCTGATGAAAATCTGTCTTTCATGATTTAGACAGAAATCGTGTTCATGGATGAGATCATGTTGAAGTTTTATTTGCATTATATTTAGTCAGGTTTGCCAGCCTCCCTCCTCAACCTCTGACGTGTGTGACATATTCCTTCTTTTCCCAGAAGTTAAAGCAGCTAGCAAGGAAATTATCTTAAATAAATTACATATTTCTCTGGGTTTGACCATTGTTGGAAACATTTTGGGTACAAAATATGTAACATATGCATTTTAGACATTTTAATGGGGAAATGTTACATATTATAGCGTTAAACCTTTGATCTCTTTAGACACTTGAATGAAGACATATCGTAATTTTCTATATTATGAGATAATCCTCATGTCACCTACAGCAGACATTAACAGTTGTGTTCAGCTGAGTTGCATTCCATCTCACTGTGTTGTGTATTGTTTTTTTTTTTGTTTGTTTACCCAGACAGGCCAG
Organism: Lutjanus erythropterus; assembly: GCF_056507025.1. Lineage (NCBI taxonomy): Eukaryota > Metazoa > Chordata > Actinopteri > Lutjaniformes > Lutjanidae > Lutjanus > Lutjanus erythropterus. The sequence goes on from NC_139332.1 coordinate 17,121,386, forward strand.
AGTCATGGCAGCCAGATGGATCGAGTGCATGGAGTCTGGTCGTTTGTTCAGTGCCCGAACAAACTGGAAGTTGAGGATCCCACCAATCAGACCACAGATACAGCACGCTGAAAACAGGATCATCTGAGGGACAGAGACAGAGAGAATGGTTTATGTTAATGCAAACAGCAGAATTGATATCCTCTCGACAAAACTGTAAACAAACTGACAAAACGTGATGAGATGGGCGATATACAAACTGCTATTCAGCTTCCATTTCCATCAATCTGCTGTCTTTTGGACGCCGGCAGCTCTGATGAGTAATGCGTATCAGTCAAAATAAATCTCATTTCCTATTAGAAAATTGGATCGCTCTCAAAGCACACTGTCTCTTCCAGAAATATTGCACAGTCTGTAAATATGCTTGCATCACTCACATGCTGTATTTCTGCTTGTGTGTGTGTCTGATTTTACTTTCAGTATTTAATTGATCACATTTTACGGATTGCTTCCGTAGAATTGAAATCAAGTGGAAAACTCAAACCCAGGATGAGAATCAAACTAAAATGTTCTTTTTTCCAGCAGGATGTCATGGAAAATGATGAGGATAATAAAATCTAATCAATTTGATTTTTCTATCCCTTTATTATGTATACACGTGTGTGTGAGTGTGTGTGTTTTGTCTGGGAGTTCAGGTTCACTGCTCCCAGTACAGATGCCTTTAGTGCCTTTAACTGCATGGAAAAAAGGCATCTCCAATTTCAGTCATTACCCGGTGAAGTGTGGAAAGCGGCTGGCAGGAGTCCGAAGCCAAACCGACCTAATGTAATCATCACCCCACAGGCTGACAGGGAGGGAGGGGATGGAAGGAGATGAGGAGAGGAAGATGGAGAGAGTCGGAGCCTCGAAACGGGATGAGATTGAGCAGAGAAGGAAAAATGGGAGTGATAGAAAAGGGAAAGGCATGAGGATAAAGATGGTGAGAGAGACAATAGGTGGGGATGGATAGGGCGCGACAGAGGGAGAGAAAGGTTGAGGGATGTCTCTGTTACAGCAGATTGTGCTGACATTGATCCATCATTAGTGCCCTCCCCGCAGGAGACATTCAGAGTCAGAGAGAGAAACATGAGGACTCTGACATACAGAGAGACTGCGAGGCGATCACAGAGCAAAAAACAAAGAAAAAAAAAAAAAACACGGAAAGAATGACAGAAAGAGAAGAGGGGAGGTGACTGCCTGTCTCCTCTGGTTTCCTCAGACGTCTTTTACAGGACACACTGTATGCACCTGCTCAGGATGAAGACAACACACACACAAGTACCTTTGGGTATTTGGCAGAATTAGATTTGTAAACTTCCTGGTGTAGATTATGCAGACTTTGATTCATGCCACAGAACACACATAATCTTTGCCTTTTGCACAAGTACTTGTGTGTAAATTTGTAGTTGGTGCTTCACGAGTGACAGCACCTAATATTATCAAATGTTTTCATTGAATAGTGACATTATTTGGTGTTCAAAACCATCTTTCAAAGGAAAGAATGAGTAAAGATTTAGATTTCATCCTCAGCATCTCTCAAAGGCTCATCTGCTTCACCAAATGCCAATCATCTCAAAAATTCTGTTTTTGAATCTACTTTGAATTTGTTTCCAGATAGCTTTGAGTTTATTAAGTCAGCAACACGTCGCTGATAACATGAATATGATCTCTGATGAATGAGTGGGCATCAAAACGAACCAATCAGTGAGAATCTGAGCTCTAAACTTGCAAAAGTCTTGCAAAATTTCTATGAACTGTTTCTACACTGTGCCAACATATTATTTTTTACAGTGTGAAAATGCTGTGCCTAAGATCTGCTTAGGTTTAGGGACAAAAAACACTTGGTCAGGGTTATGGAAAGATCATGATTTGGGTTAAAATGCCACTCTCAGTTGTGTGTTAAATGTGAAGCTATTATGAATGTTCCTTGCAATTAATTTCCCTATTGATTAAATAATTTAGACTAGTCGAAAACTCTAAAAGCAAGAAAAAGATTGGAAACAGGGAGAAACCGTGTGCCTGGCTCAGTCAAAATGTAAAGAAATCCTCCCACCAGCACCCATAAGTTCACTAAGACATTAAAGCCTATGTCAGAGTCATGTTGCTGACTGTTTCATGGCAGCAAAGACTCCAGGAAGTTGCTTGAGTTGGATGAAACAAACAAGATAGAAAATATTCATCTGTGGCTTTTAGAGTTGGTTTATGGGGATTTTGCTGGCCACAAACATAGCCAGGTTAGCTGTTTCCCCATGTTTCCATTCTTTATGCTAAGCTAGCAGCGTGCAGGTGCATATTTACTGTACATATGTAAGAATGGTACTGATCTCATTTAACCCTTGGTTATACAGCAAATAAACAAGCTATCCAAAATTATTCTTTTAAAACACTCTAACTCTCCCATGTGTCATATCACTGGAGAGTCTTGCCTGTTTGCTGTAAATGTAATACTACCATGAAAGGACAAAAGACTACCGGGGTCTTGCGGAAACAAAACAACTAAATATACACATATACTTACAATAAGACCTGTCCTCTTTCGAGCACACAGCACTCCACACATCCCACAGACCAGAAACTGGAAAGAGAGACAGAACAAGAAATGAGTAAATGAACACTTTGAAAAGTAGTAATTACTTAAAATTACTGGCTAAGAAACTATCTGAATTTAAAACTATTTTTATCAATCCCCACTCAACCATCTTGACAACAGGAAGGGTGAATGTATTCTTTACACTCGGTTATTCAGATGCAATTTTCTCCCTCTAAAAATAGAGTGCGTCATCGTGGGTTTCTAGCAGGAAGCCATATTGTCCTGGATGTCAGTGATTCAGACTGAACTGGAACAGCACGGTGGTGGATTACGCTGGCAGAGTACACATACAAGTGGGACAGCACAATGAGCTGCAAGCTGCATTGTTTTTCTGAAAGTTGTTGGAAGCTGTAGTCAGTGTTTGAGTGAGTGTGTGTAGGTGTAGGTGTGTGTGCAAAGGGAGGGAGTGATGTCACTTCTTGGCTTCCTCTCATTTTTAATGAATTGTTCTGTCACAGTGTACTTGTTGGCTTGATGTAGTTTTAAATTAATTTATTGATTATATGGATGTACCTTAAAGGACCAGTTTGTCGGATTTACTGGCATTCAGTGGTGAGTTTACAGAGTGCAAACACCTGGCCTCACTCTCCTCTTCCATGCATGTAGGAGAACCTACGGGGGGCATGACAATTGTGACTGTAGGAATATGGTGGTGCAACATGGCGGCCTCTGTGGAAGAGGACCTGCGCCCTCTGTAGATATAAACAGTTCATTCTAAGGTTACAACAACACAATAATTCTTATTTAGGTGATTACACATTAATGAAAACATACTTATGAATATTATATTGCATTAAACACTGTTTCATAACTCGAAATGTACTGATGAATATCAGATATGAACGCTGATCACTCTCCCGTTTCATCAGAATCTATACCATTGGACATTTAATCTACCTTCTAGGACAGAGGTCAGTCAGTCTTAATGACTCCTAGTTCCTGTCCTGACAGGAGATCTAATCCTTTGGGTAACCATGGGAAGGGGTGGCTGACTCAGCATTCAACAGCTGCGAGGTTGATCACACAGACGTCAGATTGCATAACATCTTACAGCACTATGGAAGGCACACACACTCTACATGCACTCCAATATACAATCTATATAATATGATATCACACAATTCTTGGTTATTAACATGTATTACCTCACACCTATTACTTCTAGTATTTTAGATTCTCCAAACTTTTCTGACACTGATACGTTTCTTTAAGATTCATATTGCCAGAGCTCCAGGCACTTACAGAAATTCTCAGCAAGAGCTAAAAGTGTTGCCCCAGCTGGAGCAGCAGTCATAGTAAAGTGGCTGATTCAAGGTTATATATAGCTAATGAAGATGTCATAAACTCAACTTTTCATGGCTCAGCAGCAAAATCAAGACAATGAGGCTTAGAGTAGCAGTGTAACTGGAGGAGACATATGCAGAAGAGGGAGAGGATGATTGTGCGTAAAAGCTTTGACCCTCCCAAAGCACAGAGCAACAATTCAAGCATGAATTAATGAAACGGATCTTTACTTCCAGCACAGACATACAGAGGCATCCAGTGGGCCAAATGGCAGTGTGTGTCTCTCTAACATCTACGGGACAAAGATAAAGGATAACGGACAAATATGACCAAAAAATATTTATATATATACACACAAACACATACATATAAATGTATATGTATGTGTTTGTGTGTATATATATATACACACAAACACTCTCTATCTTATTTTTTAGCTAAACTAAGTTTTATGAACTGCCTGAAGCCCACAACCACTTCCTGTTCAACGAGGTGATATTGAAAAATCAAAAACTTTATATATATATATACATAAATCAAATAATTCTGTTTTGCAATTAAAATATATTTTCTTCAGTAAAAATATAGTATATAAGTGGTAAATAAAAATCCTTCAGTTGAAGTTAATTATCTTGGTGCGCTAAATCAGTGATTAATTACAGAAGAGGCAACTTTTTTTTTTCAACTATGCCAAGGTAATCATGGAGCTGACCTTCTCAAATAATAATGAGTAACTTCAGATAGAAGAAATATCTGTTTATGTTACATTATTTGTGTTTTCCTAATTGGATTTGGGGGCAATACTGCGCATTAAGCAAACGTGTTACAGAGTGATGTCACCAAGTGACAGAAAAAAGGCTGGATGATAAAGAAGGCATTTCAGGCAGCTCAGGAGCTGTGTGTCCTGTAGGAGTGAGTACCTCCCTTTGAATTTGATCTTTGTGACTATGCAGACCTGTTCCATGCACAAAAAGCTATACAACAAGGTAAAAGTATATGCATGATAAATAACTGTGCTGATACTGTTCTATAGTCCGATATGCTACTTGTATGTTTTTTAAATTCATAGTATTCATAAGTATTAAAATATGAAATATCAGTGAAAGTTGTGATTTATTCACTGATAACTGTAAAATGTCAAATTTTAGGGATCATTGTGTTTATGTATCTCTTCTAGGGATGAATGGTAAATTTTAGGAGTGATTAATTTAATATTTATTATTCCGCCTACAGTAATATCAGATTATGTCAAAGCATTGAATTTGAAAATTAAAGCCAAAGTATATATATGAGAAGTTTTTTGATGAATGATACTAGAAACAATAACTGAGCATTTAAAAAATCAGAACTCTATTTTGTTTTTGTTGTAATGTCAGATTTGGTTCAGACAGAGCTATGGCATATTAAATCAGCCATCTTTGATCACTACATCTTAGCCTTTCTTACTCTCAGGTGTGCATAAACTTCAGGTGAGCTTCTTTTTAAAATGCAAACGTGTGAAATTATCGGTTATCTTATTGATATCTGTCACGAGAAGCGGGCAATTATCAGTTATGGCTGGAAAAAAAATCGGAAATCTATATCATGCATCCCTAGTTAAGACAAAGGGGAAAACCACAAAAAGCATAATACAGCTTCATTTAAATGTTTTGTCAAAACAATGGTCGTTGCAGTTTTACATGGAAGTATTCATGTGGAACATTTATAAGAAAATCACAACTTCTGCATGTATGCATGTATATTTCTTGTCAAAATCATAATAAAACAACGATTAACCTGATTTCAAAGCATAATCAATCACGATGTTACCTTTATGGGGCCAATTATATTCATATATGCATTATTTTAATACTTGGAGCCGATAGTCTGAATGTACCTCAAAAACATTCCTCAAAGAGAGGCGATATGCAAAAAGACTGACACCTGAGTTTTGTCTGCGCCTCTTCACCCTCCACAACCTCCCCGGAAATACTTATCCTGGAAGAATAAGGAAAAGTGAGGACAAAAGTTGTCTCCAGGACGTACACAGAGTCCACTCCACACCGGGGACGCGTCGCCCTGCTGCGGCTTGTGCTGGCCCCGCACCCAGCTGATGCCCACGGCTCCGAGGACGATGCTCGCCACACCCAGGCCCACCTCCAGCACGGACAGCAGGAGCAGGCTCCACAGGATCTTGCGGCTGGAGCACATCTTGCCCCGGGCATCTCTCCAGCTCCAGCAGGAGGAGGCGGCAGGAGGCGGACAGAGGGCGAGAGGGGAGTCCGCTTCTCGGTGATCCGAGGGCGGCGCGACTCTACTGCTTCATGCACGGCTGGAGAAAAGAGCGGGTATCCGAACAAGCAGAGAGAGGGTCCGAGTGGAGGAGAAAGGTTGGAGGGAACTTGAGATGCCCACAAAGTGCACGAAACTGGTGGAGGAGAGGAGTAGCAAATCGGGCGGCGCTCCACTGGAAGTTCCTCCGCTTGCTGAAGCCTGGCGCTGTCCAAGGTGCCTATTTAACCACCGCCACTACTGCAGCTGCACACACGCACACACGCGCGCGCGCGCGCGCACACACACACACACACACACACACACACACACACACACACACACGCAATCCAGAGCGGCAGGGCCACATCCATGAGTTGCAGCCTCCACCCCTTTATAGAAGCACTGGAACACAAGGCTATAGGTTCACATGATGAAGGGCAAATAAATATTTGCTTCTGATTAAACTGACTTACTCTGAAATTCTGAATCTGTTGAATAAACTGCTACTATAACATTTTTCTTTTACATTATTCCTTCATAACACAGACTAAATGAAATGCACCACTCATCATTTGATTGACTCCATAAAAAATATAAACACAACACTTGTTTTTAACTCCCATTTTTCATGAGATGAAGTAAACAATTAGACTTCAGTTTACACAAAAGGTTTATTTATTATCTCAAAACACAAAATTTTAACATCTGTAGGCATATAACATTACATGCCTCAGGTGACTTTGTCTGGTGGCTTCATTTATGTCACATGACATACCTAAATTACCTCAAAATAAAAAATACAAAGTTTTCCTCTGGCCTATCCTGCTATTTGTTAATCTACATTTATTAGGTGTGAGTTGTAGTGTTTTGGAGATATCAGCCATAGAGTTGTCAGCCTTTCATTCAATATAATGGGACTAAATGGCTTGGGGTGCTCAAAGCACCAAAAAATTTATTTGAGAATTTCAAAACCAGTCTCTTTTTAAAAAAACACATGACCCAGTTACTTGATAAGATAATTAACAGACCTTGGTGAGAGCACTTCCTTTCTGCAATATTATCTACTGAAACAAAGTAGTTCCTACATGGATGTGTGTAAAATTAACCTATACGGTGACTGTTTCACAATGTTAACCACCTGTTAAAAAGGCTTTCTGCCAGTGTCTCATACAGCCTCTGAAGGGTATCTTGTGCATCGGTATGAGACGCAGAAGAGCAATGAGCTGGGACGAGAATGTGTTGCAAAATCTTGTATGTTAACTAGCAACAACTATATTAATTAACTGCATTATATTAATTTTTAACCAATAACCTAGATATAAAATTGATGTCAGTTTAAATTCACACTCATCTCGACTTAATACAGCAGAAAATAAAATACTGAACATCCATGAAGTAGCTTTCAGTTGTTTATTTGGTAGCTGTGCATTTTGAAATTCCATGATGAAACATTCAAAATCACTCATAAAAGTGATTCACATTTACAACTTCAAGCGGCCGCTGAGATAAGAGCTCCAAACAGAACATAATGAAGCAGTTGAACAATTTTCCCAAAGTAAAATCTACAGTAAAAATTCCCTTCATCTTTGACACACTAATATATCAGCATTAAATTAATTAAATTATTTTTTAAAGAGAGCATAACTATTACATCCACCATCTTCACCTTGCCTTTACGAGATTCAGATAAGATAATGACATTATTAATTTCAAATTAATCAAAGCAATTGTAAATTCCCAAAACCTGTGACCCATTCATATAAGAGCATTAATTAAAAGACTGTTACATACAGAGCAAAACATCCACAGAGAAAAAGAAATGTAAAATAAAGTAACAGTCATCATAGCCCTTGTAAGATTCATAAAAGATATTGGGCATTATCAGCCAGCATCAGGCATTGATACGGATGTAGTACTAAAAGTGCCAAAGTGATTAAAAAAAAGGTTTAGGTCTAGGAAATTCAAGATCTCATTCAATAACCTTTATCATGACAACTTTATCAGTCATATATACTACTATTTTATGAGAACAATACACGAGTAACAACGCAGTCACAGAGTCTCAGTGCCTTATTATTAACCCAACTAAACAAATGATGTTTTAATCTAAATATATTTACATCAGCATCCATCCTCTTCAGCCCCAAAGCTAATGTTTTACCTACACTGAGGTGTATGTCACCACAAAGACAGCATGAATGAACACACAACATGACAGATGAATCAAATTCTGGGTGCAAACTGTCAAAAGCATCTTTGTCTCCATCCCACCCAGTCCTACTGGCTCAAAGCATGATGACACAATGAGTGACAGAAAGGTTAACATGATGAACTTTTCGTCCTTGGGCAAACATTTGAGTTGGGGATGATTACATCCATACAGTGGATAAAAAAAGGACACTGCCATCCAAAAGTTGTACTCACAGATGAGAACCTTTTCTCATTTTGACTTTATTTTCATTGTTTTTTAATCAAACAATAACAAGAAGAGAAGATTCATACCACTCTCATGTTTTTTCCGTCAAATATGAAGCTACAGCCAGCAGCTGGTTGGCTTAGTTTAGTTTAGCTTAGACTAGGAGGGGAAAACAGCTGGTCTGGCTCTGTCCAAAAGTAACAAAATACACCCCTAAAGCTGACAAATTAACACATTATGACTGGACTGATACTTTGCTTTTGCTAATGTAGCTGGGAAAAGGGATGTCTGGGGTCCCCTGCTGGAACTGGTATTTAATTTAATCATTATGGAGATACATGCTTACCCAAATTAAACTAAATAAATAAATTAAAAATAGATCTGAGGGACTACACTTTCCAACTCTTCCAATATTCCAGGCAGATTTATGTTTTTCAGTGTCTCTTGTAATGTGTCCAGTTTCCTCCTGAGGTCACAATTCTCCCATACTTGTCCCACTTCAAATTTTCGCAACCTGTTTCTGACACTGCACAGCGTGCTAAGCCTCACGACAACGGCAATAAGGTTGAAGGAGCAGCATGTCAAATAAGTCCACCTATTGCAGTAAACTCCAAATAAACAGGAAGCAGCATTTCACCAGGGTAACCTCTAACTGCTGTTCACTCTCTGCTGTAACTCTCTTTGGCTGTAATTAGCCTCCTAGCTTATATTAGCTCAGTTAGCTGTGCAGCTAAAGGCGCTAACATGACTGCAGTCTGTTCGGACCTGCAGCTTCGATCACTAGGGGAGAGTTTATGGAAAATCGAATTGTGCTCGGCAGCCTCTCAGTTAAAGCAGTCTCTGAGACTGACAGGGCTTGACAACAGAGAAGTGACGATGAACATGGCAGGTGGGGACAGGTGAGGGGTGAAGCAGAGAGAAGTGACAGGGAGGTCATCACAGGGGCAGCACGGAGCCACATTATTTTCAAAAAAACCAAAGCTGGTGAGAAAAACGTGCTGGCCGAATTATCAGCTGGTGTGAAAGAAAGTAGAGATACACATCATCAGACTCAGTTGGGGTCAGTCTGTCCCTTAACCTTCTCAGAAGAACGTAACAGAAATTTAGGCAGATTTAGAATAAACAGAGATTTAAAGAGAGGTTTAAATTTAGTCTTAATTTGAAGCTAGTTTATGAGTTTGGTGCCACATTAAACCATGACTTAATTGGGCTTCGAATCAATCCTTGTTGGTGCAACCCAGCCTGTATTTAGTTTATTAAACTGCACAAAGAACAGTGTAAGCATATGTAAGGGTAAAAACAGTAATGTGCTGGGCTATTTCAGTTTATAGCCAGGCCAGATGTTTCTGCCTGTTTCTTGTGTTACTTCAGCAGAATAGTGTCGACATGTGAAAAATTATAGGCATAACAGTATATAATCTTGTATATAATCCGTGTGTTCATGTGAATGTGCGAGTCACTATCAATTAGGGATGCACCGATACCACTTTTTTTCAGACCGAGTACAAGTACAAGTACTTACATTTGGGTACTTGCTGATACTGAGTACCAATATGAGTACTTAATGTCGTTAAAGTTCTTACAATAACTTTTAAAACATGTTTTATTTTCATTAGATGATCACTTTCTAAATGGAACAAATCATTGTTGCTGTTTCCTGCTACAAGTGTAACCATAGTTACTATACACATTACATATTTAGGTTATTTGTGGTAAGTTACTTCACTGATTTTGTGTTCCTTATTAAGCTGTGCAGTTTACTGTGTATGTGATATATTTCAGTATAATCATTTCACAACATTATTATGGACTTGTAGAATTAAGTTTACTATTACAAATGGTGTTATATATGATAATTATTTCATTATCATTTACAGCACTTTAACTATTATTTTAATTTAACATTTACATGTGTAGTATTTAAATTTCTTCTCCATGTCCCTCTTGTCTAAGAGCTAATTAGTTCCTACCTGCCATTGTTTAGGGGGGACAGCTATGAGTGTGGTGCCATGTGTGCAACAGTTTTGTTTACCTGCTGTGAACCCCAGAGTGAAGTTGGGTTTACTGAGCTGTCAGGCCGTTTTGGCGAAGATTAAGTACAAAAAGAGAAGTTGTAGCAGCTTATTACCAAGAAAAGAAGGTTATGGACAGTATTTTTTCTTCGTCTTCAGATTAATTACTGAACAAGTTTACCCCCGATGGGACTTATTGGACAGCGACTGGCTGCGGTCAGCACGCTGCATTTACTTCGGTTTAACATGAACTTACATGGAATTTTATGGACAGTTTCCAAAATCGCTGCGGTCATTAGTGGATGATGTTGAGGACAGCAAGTCTCTCGCTGATGATGACGGCGCATCCAAAAAAAGAGGGTAAGCATCAGCAAACATCTTGAACTCTGCATCATGTTGGATCTTTAGATGTTTCGTTGTGTCGAGCGGCTACTTGCATGACGTGGTATTGGGTGTAGGGTATCAGAGTAGTTTTATGAGTTTATGTGTACAGTATCGGTCCGGTACCCGATGCTGGTATCGATATCGGTGCATTCCTACTATCAATCGATGTTCTCATCCATGGTACCACTTGTAAAGGTCATGAACTACATGATAATCCTTGTCTCTTGATATGTGATCACAGGCGAGGCAGACAGGATGAATGAATTCATTTTGGGTTGACAGGAGATGAGGGGTGGCTTTTAAGTACTTCCTCCACTCAAAGTAATGCATGTACGCCTCATCATTTTTGTCCAAGTCGAGCAGAAAGTCTGCCAGTGCCTTTGCATCAGGGAAATCATTTATGTGAATGAAGGAGTCAGAGGGAAAGAACTCCTCGTAGTTTTCTCTTGATGTACCCAAAACTACAGGGACTGTCCCAGCCACAAGAGGCCCGTTAGCCTTCTCTGTGATGTAGTCTTTGTGGACCGAGTTCTCAAATGCAAGGTAAAACTTACAGGTTGCAAGGGTTGAGTAATACTCTTCATAACTCAAATGGTTCCCATGAGCTGTACCATAGACATTAATCTTAATGTGTTTCGACAGTTCACGATAATATTGTTCCCTCACAGCTGTTCCAGTGGCTGGATTGTTGTTACTGACAACCCAACACGCCAGTTTGTCTTTCTTGGGCAGAACAAAGTCATCTTTCTCTTCTGGGTCCCGAATAGTGAGCTCAAACCTCACTGTGATGTCAGCGTCTCTTCTGTAGCTCAGGGTTAAGTTAAACAAGTTTTCTAGGCCTGGTAACTGTGCCGTGTTCCTTGGGGATTCCACATTGAACCAAATCCACTTCTGAAAAGCTGGACGTGGCTCCTGTGGCAGGTTTGACAAATACCAGTTTATGTCTCTTTGGTAGAAAATGACTCCCTCTGCTTTGCTGTACAGCGATCTGTCATCTGTCAGAATGCAGCTGTCAATTTTGAAGTAGTCAGAGCAAATTTTGAAATCAAACCTCACACCAATAGGCCAGTAATACAGCAGGACTATGGGCTTTTTACGTTGATCAGTGACTTCATCTTCAATAGTTTCCTCATCAGATAATGTAGAAAAAGATGTAGATGTACCCGGGCAAACAGGAGATGGAGGCTCAAAATACAGAAAGAATGCAGCAACACAGCAGACAAGGCCAACAGCAGATATCGCTGATATGAAGAGAGTTTTCATGGAAGCTGATGAAATCATCTGCAGAAGAAAAAGAAACTGAGGTGAGCGCTTCAGTTCATTGTTATCCATTATCTTGGTCAATTTTGGATGAATTCAGCAACTATCATGCCACATTTCTTTACAAATTTCCTACCTCTCTGATTCACAGTAGAAAAAGTACTGTACAAAAATAAAAATAGAATTATGCATACATCTAACCTCTGTTTGCTTATCCAAGTATGTAAGTTAAGCTACCTTTAGGCATGTGTGAAGTTGAGGTTGTATGTTTTTTTTTTTGTTGTAGCAAGTAACATTATGCATTAGTTTTACTAATTAAATAACAAGTTATTTATTTACCTTTTCAAATAAGCTAAATAAGACTTTTTAAAACAGACTGCATCCAGACAATGTTAAAACCTGTTTTTAAAAAGTCTTAATCAACAACATTATTAATTAAACACATCTTTTTTTTTGGAGCTGCTGATGGAAGTAGCTAAGAGTGAGACATCTAGTTTCCTTCTCATCTGTGTTGAGAGTTGTACATGTGCAGTGAGGATCTCTTGGTACTTTTGCCTGGGCCCTGCCATTTAGCTAGCAAACTGACTCTGTCCAGACTGAAATATCTCTGTGAACACACCCGGCTAACAGCTTCCAAGACAGTTGGTGGACAGTTTGACAACAGGGAATACAGTTCTGAGGTGGTTTTCTTGCTGGGTTTGGCTCCCTGGCGGCCCGGGCCTGATTCAGTTAATTAGATTCATGGCTAACCAAACTACCTAGTAAAAGTAGCTACAGAGAAGAGCAGACACAGTTAGCCTACTTCAGCAGCAAGTAAACCAGCTAACTGCTATTTGTCCATCTGGTAACTCTGTAAGCTAAATCACTTTGATACTGTATTCAGCTGACAAGTCCAAATATGAGGTCAATGTTAAAACATTTCCGTTCCCATTGGCTGTTCTGCTAGTACAGCTGTGTGTGCAATGTGTTTCAGTGAGACCCTGAATCAATGGCTGAAACTCCTGGAGGAAAAGTCGCAATAAACCTGAATTATCAGGAAGAGAATCTTAAAAAGAGTCCAGCTAATGAGCAACATAGTCAGCCCAGGAGTTTGTTTGTCAGCTCACTCGGTTACCTTTTACTTCACCTTCAGTTGTGTTCATTCACGTGTATCACAGATCTTTGCTGAGTGCCAAGAGGAGCAGGCGGAGCTGAGACACCGAGCCGACAAACAACTGCTCAGAGATGGCGAGCTCTTCAGAGGAGGATCTGCAGCAGACTGGCACTTCTGGAGAAAAAAAAAAACGCTGGAGTCGCTGTGATGCCGGCTGCTTTACTGGCAGGTTAAAGAGGATTTATCTTCACTCTTGCTTCAACCTTCTGCAGCAACAATGAAGGGATCATGGACCTGCCAGACGAGAGCACATCATTTGTCTTTTAAACTTTTGAGATGAAAAAGTGATCTTCATGTTTGCTTGTAAACCTGTGTGCAGCAGCCCCATGGAGGAGCTGACCATGCTGTTTACAGAGTGAGTAAATGACACACAACGACTGACACCATGCTTTTGTACTGACATTTTTGGCTACGAATAACTTCAGACTGTTGTTGTCTGAATTGATAATTTTGCAGAAATTGTTTTTATTTCACTTGAGCATCTGCCCCCTCATATATACTTCACTGCTAACACGAATGTGTGGCTCGACTGGATCAACAGAGAAGCTTGGACTACAAAACACACAGAGGAAGTGTGACTTCATTCTCTGCAGGATGCCCTCACTCAACTCGGTCTCTGCATAGAAAAAACGATGTTTGCTGTCATGTGAGTTAAATTACAGACCCGCTCCCCTCAACCCCCACCCCTGAAAACAAAAAACTGGTTAGGTGAGTCTTGGTTATTTGAAAAGACATATTCTGTGCACAGTGAAATGTGATATCTGTTTTTTGCATGTCTGTTGGTGATTTTTCATCCCTAAATGACAGACTTAACTGTTCACAGTTAGCTTGGTACGTATTCGTAATAGTTATTGCTCGTCAGGGTGATATAAGCACCAGCTACCAGAGAAAAACGTTGGTAAAACATGAAAGTGACTGGTAGATTTCAGACACAAAATGCCTACTTACTAGTGAGTGGCTGGTGAATTTGAACTGTGGTGACAAAATCCAACGAACCAAAAATGTGTTAATGCTCTGGGTGTGTACGCTTTTTTCTCCCCACTGCTCCTGACCAATCATACTCTGACTCATCTCCTGACATTTTCACATCTAACTCGGTGGATTAAATGTTAAGCCATTTCAAACCACACCTGAGTTGGTGACAGCTGGAACAGTGAAAAGCAAACCAAGACCTTTTCTGGTGAGTTTTATTTTGTTTCTGTCGAGTTTGAATGAAGATTGTGATGTTACCAGGTAACAGTTATCAATGAGGTGATTATCAAAATGCTCAAAAACACTTTATATAAAACAAATGGTGAATATTGACAAGGGAAAAAAAAGGGTTGATCCTGACTAACTGTTTCTAGGGCTGCAACTGGGTGGGGTGGCACTTACCCAAATTCTTTCTATATAAAAGATGGTACACTTTTTGTCCTCTATTATTATAACTATTATTTTGTCTCTTTATTGATTTCATTATTTTATTATTTTTACAGTATCTATCTCACACACACCCTACACCCATGGGTACCTACACAGACACGAACCACAGACACTCACATATGCACACTCATCAACACCAAACCTGCTGTTATACATGACAAAACTGACCTGTACTTGCTGTTTTTGTATTATTCCTGTTGCTCTGTCATACTGTTTTGTTTTGTAACTTGTTCTGTATTTTGTCTTATACCTTTATTGTTCTGTCCCTTAATCGCCAACTTTTCTGGTGAGTTTTATTTTGTTTCTGGTAAGTTTGAATGAAGATCATGATTATTTTGTTTCTGGCAAGTTTGAATGAAGATCATGATGCTACCTAGCTAGTTAACAGTTATCAAATGCAATTAGGTGATTATCAAAATGCTCAAAAACTATACACAAATACAAAAAATCAATAAATTCAAAGGTAGACAGACAGTAAGTTACATGCCCCTCAACAATATAGACAATATGATCAACAGCAGCTCAGGAGCACAACAGTCAAAGTTATGTTTGTTGTCTTCCTTCTGTGTTCTTGGCAGTCAGAAATTTTCATACAACTTTGGCTTTTATAATCTCACCGCATTTGTTCAATTATGAAACACAAATGACTACAACAGTCAATATTTGTTTTTTAAGTATAAAGAAGGAGGGATAATTAATGTGTTAAAGGACCAGTGTGTAGGATTTAGTGGCTTTTAGTGGTGACATTGCAGATTGAAACCAACTAAATCACCTTTTCTTCACCCTCCCTTTCCAAATGTGTCAGTAGCTATGAGGACCAAAAATGTCAATTATAACAATCACTTTACATCTAAAATAATTTTTAAAAAATACAAGACACAGAATGATTTTGTAGATTATAACAGGTCAACACAAGAGCCTTCAAAAATAAGCATTGTATTGCTTATGATTTAGAGCAGCAGTCCCCGTACTTTTAAGGTCACCCTCTCCAACAACCCCACCAGGAATGATGCATTACCCAATCCACCACACCTCCACAAGCAACATGGTCTGTTTATAACGGTCACACTGGTGAAGGCCCTACATTGTTGTAAATTATCTATGATTTGCAACTTGCCAAAGAACAAGGAGAATGACACATGCATAGGTGCAGACACAGATACAGTACACTCTCCCTCTGGTTAAAGACACAGAAAACAAGACAGAGATTACACCATTATGCTGCCGTTACAGTTTTCCTCTCACCTCTCACCCCTGCTTTGAGAAATTGTGATTTAGGAATCCAGCATTACAGTGAATTTTCTCATCCAGAACATGCTGTTCTTACCTTTATATGGCTCAGAAGGGCTGTGTGTCTCTACCTGGTATTCAATACACCAACTATGCCAGGAGTTTGATAGACACCCATAAGAATAGAATATGAAGGGTTGACAACAAGAAAAACCACTACCTAATTGATTTACTGAACACGCCTCTTTGTAGTCTTTGCAGGGCGTTTGTTTTTGCCATTGTGAAAATTTGGTCTGTGACAACAACTGTCACATGGGAATGAATGGGTGTGACGTGTCTCACTTATATTTGCAGTTTATCTTTCCCTCTCGTCTTTCTACCTCTTTAACTGTCAAGCCGGCCAGAGCTGTACAAGTCAGTACCATTTCATAGTCTTCTTGGACTTCTCACATATTACTGAAGTTTATTGTGCGTCTGATCTCTTGTAACCAAACCAACTCCACACTACAGAAGTCACATTTTTGGAACTAACTCTTCCACCGAACATTGCTATTATTATGATATGAACATTTGATCAATTGTGCCAGAGCTGGCAACACTTGACAACATGGGGAACATAATTTTAAACACTTACCAGGAAACTAAGGAAGGAAAGAGGAACTAACGGCTAGTGAACCATTGATTACTCAGTATCCACACAGTGACAGAAGAGACAGATAAAAAAGAACAGCCAGGGATCTACCCCAAATACCATGGTAACTCAAAAACTAATAAAATAATGAATAATGAATTGCTTGTGTAGCTCTACAGTGTAACAATTTTAGCACAATGTAAGATTAAAAGCAGGTGAATACATTCTAAATGAGTTGCAGGATGAAAAAAGGGGAAGAATAATGGCTGACCCCTCCCACACCAGAACATAACAATCACATACAAACATACTTAACACAGTCCACTCCACTCTGTAGTGTTTAAACACTATACGTCTGTACAGTGGTGATTTTTGGTGATTGTAATTTTTTTTTAAAAGGTAAACTAAAAGTTATTGTTTTATGAACTGAGGAAACTCTCCCACGTCTCAAGCAAACCATTTAACCCTTTATAACCAAATTTGGAAAGGCTTCAGGAGTTCATCAAAATGCTCCTGCCAGTGAAAATACATCACATTTAAGAAAGGTTTTAAATGGTCAATTTAAATTAAATCGTCAACCTGTAATCTACAGAGTGGAATTAATCTGAGTGGTCCTGATCTGAGCCCAGCCCCAGGTGTAACAAATGCAGCATAGTTAAAAGCAGTTTGATAGTTTGGTCAAAATGTTTGTTTGTGCCCTTGAGTTGATAATGACATTGTTGCTTGAAAGGTAAGTGTGTGTAGATCCAGACTGAGACTGCACAGGTCTAACAGGTTACACTCAGCTTAACAAAACTCCTATCACTCACAGGTTATGTGTTGTTTTAACTGAGGCCACACCTACTCATAAGTCCAAGCAATACTGTGCATGTGCAGGACTCAAGGTCAAGTTAGCAACTTTTGGGTGACTTTAACAAGAAAGGCACAAATACTTGGGTAGGTAGAGAAAACAAAACTGCTTGGATCCGTTTTTGAAAAGATTCTGTTTTGGGTTAAATTAAGGAGATTGCTTACATAAGTTCATATATGATACATAGCATAAGACGTATGTATTTATGTCCCTAATGTCTTTAAAGAGTAGTGAACTTTGACGATTGGTTTCACAGAGGACACAAACCCTGAGTTCCTGAGCAAAAATCCTGTGTTTGTTTGACCCATCCATCCATCCATCCATCCATCCATCCATCCATGCCAACTCTCCTAAAGGCACACTCTCTCACTCTTTATAGCATCTCACCTCACTTTGATGGCACATTTAAGCATAAGGCTAGACTAAAGCATCCAAAAACCTACAGTATCAGACTTTGACATATAGGTCACTGACACGTTGGGAGTGAGGATGGGCAGGTCATGACGGAAGAATCAAAGGAAAAACGAGACACAAACTGTCACTAGAATCTTTGTATCCATCTCTACTGGATCATCTGATCCATGCATAGACGGGCAACAAGTGACAGAAAGACAGGTTAACGTGTGAGATGGATGTTTGCTTCCTTAAACATTTGAGTTTGACATGATTTATAAAATGTCAGAACATAGGGGGAAACAGCCAATCCAGCTCTGTCCAAAGGTAACAAAATACCTCGAGAGCTAAAAAAATAACATGTTACATCTGGTTAAACTGTAGAAAAAACAAGGTGTACAAACAGGCAGATGTGCTGAGCAATTTCACATTAAAGCCAGTTCAGCAATTTCTCCCTGATTCCGGTTAAATTTTAAAGGGGATTTATTATGCTTTTCCTCTTTTCTGACCTATAAATGTTGTCACAATGTCGGATACTTGTGTTAAACGATTCCAAAGCGTCAAATATTGAGGTTCATGCATTTGGAAGTGAGCCCTGCAAGCTGTTTTGGATGGCTCTGCATGCTGTGTTTTACTGTCTTTTTTTTAACGGTGTAGTAACATTCACGTCAATGCGTGCCAGACTTACTTATATGGTCATACCCCGGCATGTGGTCTAGGCCTGCCCGCTCCCCCGCTCTGCTTCGGAAGTTATATCGCTGCTCTGAGGGGTGTACTACGAAGCGAGATTAATGTGTTAGCGAGCTATGTTGAGTCTAAACCCAGGATTTTTAGTGTCACGAAGGTGGCTCTCTTTTAACCTGGTAACCATGGTGACTTATACTAAACTTATAACCTGGTCGCGAGCAGGTTGTGTTCAGAGTTTCAAATTAAATCGTCTGTAAAACACGCTGTTCTTTAACTAATTATTGTCCTTAGCTTTTAAACTGAGGGAGGACGTTAACATTGAAAAATTACTGAGCTGTATGTTCATAATAATAAATTCATCATCATTTATCACGGACAATCTAAAATCAGTTACACTCATTTTACGTTGGTTTGGTCAAAAACTTTAGTGATGTCCACGTCTCTGTCATCATAGGACAGTGTCAGACAGACTTCCTCATGTTTAAATCTGCTGTATGGAGTTTTATTGTTTAATGTGCAGTTTTCATGTTAGAATAAACGGCAGCATTAAGAGCTTTAGTCAGTAATTTTCTAACAGCAAACTTCTCCTCCTGCTTTATTTGCAGCAACAATGTTGTTTTTTTGCCGTAATGTATTTAGTATACTTTCCACAGCTCATAATTATAACAACTTGATCATTTTGACTTAAGTAAGTGGCTCGCGATCGCTTCATTTCATGTGGAATAAGAGTCAAATAATGCAACAAATGCCCCTTTTATGTGAGCGTGCACAGAGTCTGAAGACAAAAACCTGGATTAACAAAGCAAGTTGATAACCACCATCGTGATACCTGTTATCTCTGATTGCAGTTTTAGGCTTTGTCGATTAAGATCATGCAGAAAAAGTCTGGCTGTGTTGAGCTTCTGCCGTAGTACACCCCTTGCTGTCTACAACGATTTAACAGTGTTAGCACGTTGAGCAATGGCTCCCAGAAAATTATTGTTCGGGTGTGAGAGAAAGTCAACTTTGTTTAGCTTTCCTAAAGAGGCAAGCACCAGGCAGAAGTGGATACAGTTGCTTTTTCCCGGCCAACAAAGGAAAAATACCTCAGTGTTTGTCTGTCTACGGCACTTCACAGGTGACTGTTTTGTCAACATGGGCCAGTACGAAGCTGAATTAGCCGGTAGCCAGGCTCGGCAGCGCTCGCCAGTCCTTCGGAAGTCCTTGGGAGTGTGACCAATCACACAAAAATCAGTTTTTTGCGGGATGCAGAAAATACAAGGAAGAGATCCAGCGGGCGATTGTGTGTAGCTGCTCCAAAATCAAATACAAAGGCCTGAAAATTAGTATAATAGGTCCCCTTTAACAAAATAGTATCCACATATGCCAAAACCTAGGTTGAATATTCAGGTATTTGTTCTTGTATATAATATCTCAATCAAATCTTGTCAATCAAAGTACCACTTGTAAAGGTCACGAACTACATGATAATCCTTGTCTTTTGACATGTGGTCGCAGGCGAGGCAGATGGGCTCAATGAATTCATTTTGGAGTGACAGGAGATGAGGGGTGGCTTTGAAGAACTTCCTCCACTTAAAGTAACGCATGTATGCCTCATCATTTTTGTCCAAGTCAAGCAGAAAGTCTGCCAGTGCCTTTGCATCAGGGAAATCATTAATGTGAATGAAGGAGTCAGAAGGATAGAAGTGCTCATAGTTTTCTCTTGGTGGACCCAAAACTACAGGGACTGTCCCAGCCACAAAGGGCCCGTTAACCTTCTCTGTGATGTAGTCTTTGTGGATCGAGTTTTCAAATGCAAGGTAAAACTTGCAGGTTGCAAGGGTTGAGTAATAGTCTTCATAACTCAAATGGTTCCCAAAAGCTCTACCATAGAGCTGGATCTTAATGTGTTGGGACAGTTCACGATAATATTTTTCTCTCACAGCTGTTCCAGTGGCTTGGTCTTTGTTACTGACAATCCAACACACTAGTTTGTCTTTCTTGGGCAGAACAAAGTCAACTTGTTCTTCTGGGTTCATGACAGTGAGCTCATTTCTCACTGTGATGTCAGCATCTCTTCTGTAGCCCAGGGATAAGTTAAACAGGTTTTCTAGACCTGGTATCTTCCACGTGTTCGTTGGGGATTCCACATGGTACCAGATCCACTTCTGAAAAGCTGGACGTGGCTCCTTGGGCATGTTTGACAAATCTCCATTTATGTTTCTATGAAAGAAAATGACTCCCTTTGCTTTGCTGTAGAGGGATGTGTCATCTGTCAGAACGCAGCTGTCAATTTTGAAATAGGTGTAGCAAAGTTTGAAATCAAACGTCACACCAATAGGCCAGTAATACAGCAGGACTGTGGGCTTTTCATGTTGATCCGTGACTTCATCTTCATCAGTTTCCTCATCAGATAATGTAGATTTAGATGTAGATGTACCCGGGCAAACAGGAGATGGAGGCTCAAAATACAGAAAGAACGCAGCAACACAGCAGACAAGGCCAACAGCAGATATCGCTGATATGAAGAGAGTTTTCATGGAAGCTGATGAAATCATCTGCAGAAGAAAAAGAAACTGAGGTGAGCGCTTCAGTTCATTGTTATCTATTATCTTGGTCAATTTTGGATTAATTCAGCAACTATCATGCCATATTTCTTTACAAATTTGCTACCTCTCTGATTCACAGTAGAAAAAGTACTGTACAAAAATAAAAACAGAATTATGCATACATCTAACCTCTGTTTGCTTATCCAAGTATGTAAGTTAAGCTACCTTTAGGCATGTGTGAAGTTGAGGTTGTATGTTTTTTTTTTTTTGTTGTAGCAAGTAACATTATGCATTAGTTTTACTAATTAAATAAGTTATTTATTTACCCTTTCAAATAAACTAAATAAGACTTTTTTAAAACAAACTGCATCCAGACAATGTTAAAATATTTACTAAGTTTAAAAAGTCTTAATCAACATTATTAATTAAATATATTTTTTTTTGGAGCTGCTGATGGAAGTAGCTAAGAGTGAGACATCTAGTTTCCTTCTCATCTGTGTTGAGAGTTGTACATGTGCAGTGAGGATCTCTTGGTACTTTTGCCTGGGCCCTGCCATTTAGCTAGCAAACGGACTCTGTCCAGACTGAAATATCTCTGTGAACACACCCGGCTAACAGCTTCCAAGACAGTTGGTGGACAGTTTGACAACAGGGAATACAGTTCTGAGGTGGTTTTCTTGCTGGGTTTGGCTCCCTGGCAGCCCGGGCCTGATTCAGCTAATTAGCTTCATGGCTAACCAAACTACCTAGTAAAAGTAGCTACAGAGAAGAGCAGACCCAAACTGTTTCTCAATATGCGTTCTTCTCTGTACTTGTGTTCTGGTGTACTTGAGAAATGTCATCAGTCTCAGTCCAAGTTCCAATTCAAAAGTCTGCATCTCGCCAAGTACAGTCAAATACCCGGATGTGTTCCTGCCCCGCCCGTTTTATTGAGGATGCAGATGGTGACTTGTGTGGATGTATCCCAGAATGCATTTTGTAGTAACAATGGCAGAGGAGAAGACCCACAACTTTAAGTTACAAGTGTCGAAATACGACTGTTTTAGCATCACGGAATGCAATTTTAAGATTATTTTATGTGAGAATGTAGACATTAAAACTCTGGTAAATCTGTGGTCGATTCATCACGATAGCACGCAGTTTAAAATTTGCTCTGAAGTTTTCAGAGATGTGTCATCCTGCTAATGGGACACCCAGCATACCTCGCCAGCTGGCAAGATGACTGGGCTGTTAGCATTCATGTTACCCCGTTAAAAACAGCCTTATCCCAGCATGACCTTTTGAAATTGGCTGCTGGCTCTGATATCTCAATAGTAGTAAAACGAGATATAATTCATTTTCCTCACATTTAAACCAAAAGATAGAAGGTTGTATTTTATGTCATATTTTGTTTTATTTCAAATATACATTAATGGTGAAAAGTGGTGGAAGTGGGTAAGCCAAGACAAGTTGAGATGGTGACATACTGTCCCAATAGCAGAATGACCGTCCTGTGTCCTCCTGTCCCCGAGAGACTGTACTCCCAAGTCGAACTTGCTAAGTCCGAACTGCCAAGTCCGTAAGTCCGAACGTGGCGTACTTGGTATTGAGAAATGGCTCCAGTTAGCCTACTTCAGCAGCAAGTAAATCAGCTAACTACTATCTGTCCATCTGGTAACTGGTAAGCTAAATCACTTTGGTACTGTACTCAGCTGTAAAACTGGCTTTAATAACATTTCGTGACATCTTTATTACAAGTCCAAATGATACCACTTTTCTTGAAGTCAAGGGAACTCATACTCATATTCATGTTTTATAAAACATTTGACAATGTAAGAAAATCTTTGACATCTTTTTGACAAGTCCAAATATGAAGTCAATGTTAAAATGTAAATGTTTGACATCATTGAGAAAAATTTTATAATAATGTTTCAGCATATTGTATTGTAGAGAATCTGGCTGTGACGGTAGCACAGGTCTTCTCAGACCAGGCGTTCCCACTGGCTGTTCTGCTAGTGCAGCTGTGTGTGCAAATTCTTTCAGTGAGACCCTGAATCAATGGCTGAAACTCCTGGAGGAAAAGTCGCAATAAACCTGAATTATCAGAAAGAGAATCTTAAAAAGAGTCCAGCTAATGAGCAACATAGTCAGCCCAGGAGTTTGTTTGTCAGCTCACTCGGTTACCTTTTACTTCACCTTCAGTTGTGTTCATTCACGTGTATCACAGATCTTTGCTGAGTGCCAAGAGGACCAGGCAGAGCTGAGACACCGAGCCGACAAACAACTGCTCAGAGATGGCGAGCTCTTCAGAGGAGGATCTGCAGCAGACTGGCACTTCTGGAGAAAAAAAAAACGCTGGAGTCGCTGTGATGCCGGCTGCTTTACTGGCAGGTTAAAGAGGATTTATCTTCACTCTTGCTTCAACCTTCTGCAGCAACAATGAAGGGATCATGGACCTGCCAGACGAGAGCACATCATTTGTCTTTTAAACTTTTGAGATGAAAAAGTGATCTTCATGTTTGCTTGTAAACCTGTGTGCAGCAGCCCCATGGAGGAGCTGACCATGCTGTTTACAGAGTGAGTAAATGACACACAAAGACTGACACCATGCTTTTGTACTGACATTTTTGGCTGCGAATAACTTCAGACTGTTGTTGTCTGAATTGATAATTTTGCAGAAATCGCTTTTATTTCACTTGAGCATCTGCCCCCTCATATATACTTCACTGCTAACACGAATGTGTGGCTCGACTGGATCAACAGAGAAGCTTGGACTACAAAACACACAGAGGAAGTGTGACTTCATTCTCTGCAGGATGCCCTCACTCAACTCGGTCTCTGCATAGAAAAAACGATGTTTGCTGTCATGTGAGTTAAATTACAGACCCGCTCCCCTCAACCCCCACCCCTAAAAACAAAAAAGACTTAATTACAATTATGAGAGCTTGTAATTCTTTAATTCCCTCCCTACTCATCAGAGGACCAGACTACGTGACAAACGTTTTTAAGAACTTCTCCTGTGTTGAAAAAGAGAAACTACAGAGAACACTGGTTAGGTGAGTCTTGGTTATTTGAAAAGACATATTCTGTGCACAGTGAAATGTGATATCTGTTTTTTGCATGTCCGTTGGTGATTTTGCATCCCTAAATGACAGACTTAACTGTTCACAGTTAGCTTGGTACGTATTCGTAATAGTTATTGCTCGTCAGGGTGATATAAGCACCAGCTACCAGAAAAAACATTGGTAAAACATGAAAGTGACTGGTAGATTTCAGACACAAAATGCCTACTTACTAGTGAGTGGCTGGTGAATTTGAACTGTGGTGACAAAATCCAACGAACCAAAAACGTGTTAATATTCTGGGTGAGCACGCTTTTTTCTCCCCACTGCTCCTGACCAATCATACTCTGACTCATCTCCTGACATTTTCACATCTAACTCGGTGGATTAAATGTTAAATTATTTCAAACCACATCTGAGTTGGTGACAGCTGGAACAGTGAAAAGCAAACCAAGACCTTTTCTGGTGAGTTTTATTTTGTTTCTGTTGAGTTTGAATGAAGATTGTGATGTTACCAGTTAACAGTTATCAATGAGGTGATTATCAAAATGCTCAAAAACACTTTATATAAAACAAATGGTGAATATTGACAAGGGGAAAAAAGGGTTGATCCTGACTAACTGTTTCTAGGGCTGCAACTGGGTGGGGTGGCACTTACCCAAATTCTTTCTATATGAAGGATGGTACACCTTTTGTCCTCTATTGTTATAACTATTATCTTTTCTCTTTATTAATTTCATTATTTTAATGTTATTACAGTAGTAGTAGAATTAATTATTATTATTATTATTACACAGACACTCACATATGCACACTCATCAACACCAAACCTGCTGTTATACATGACAAAACTGACCCTACTTGCTGTTTTTGTATTATTCCTGTTGCTCTGTCATACTGTTTTGTTTTGTAACTTGTTCTGTATTTTGTCTTATACCTGTATTGTTCTGTCCCTTAATCGCCAACTTTTCTGGTGAGTTTTATTTTGTGTCTGGCAAGTTTGAATGAAGATCATGATGCTACCTAGCTAGTTAACAGTTATCAAATGCAACTAAGGTGATTATCAAAATGCTCAAAAACACTATATATAAAAATATTGTGAAAACATAAAACAAATGGTGAAAACACTATTTGTAAAACAAATGGTGAATATTAACAATATGTACCCAGCTAAAAATTGATAAATAGAAAGACATGCCCCTCAACAATATAGACAATATGATCAACAGCAGCTCAGGAGCACAACAGTCAAAGTTATGTTTGTTGTCTTCCTTCTGTGTTCTTTGCAGTCAGAAATTTTCATACAACTTTGGCTTTTATAATCTCACCGCATTTGTTCAATTATGAAACACAAATGACTACAACAGTCAATATTTGTTTTTTAAGTATAAAGAAGGAGGAATGATTAATGTGTTAAAGGACCAGTGTGTAGGATTTAGTGGCTTTTAGTGGTGACATTGCAGATTGAAACCAACTAAATCACCTTTTCTTCACGCTCCTTTTCCAAATGTGTCAGTAGCTATGAGGGAAAAAAAAAACAGTAAATTGTAACAATCACTTTACATGTAAGATAATGTTTAAATAATACAAGACACAGAATGATTTTGTAGATTATAACAGGTCAACACAAGAGACTTCAAAAATAAGCATCGTATTGCTTATGATTTAGAGCTGCCGTCCCCGTACTTTTAAGGTCACCCTCTCCAACAACCCCACCAGGAATGATGCATTACCCAATCCACCACACCTCCACAAGCAACATGGTCTGTTTATAACGGTCACACTGGTGAAGGCCCTACATTGTTGTAAATTATCTATGATTTGCAACTTGCCAAAGAACAAGGAGAATGACACATGCATAGGTGCAGACACAGATACAGTACACTCTCCCTCTGGTTAAAGACACAGAAAACAAGACAGAGATTACACCATTATGCTGCCGTTACAGTTTTCCTCTTAAACACCCTGCTTTGAGAAATTGTGATTTAGGAATCCAGCATTACAGTGAATTTTCTCATTCAGAACATGCTGCTCTTACCTTTCTGTGGCTCAGAAGGGCTGTGTGTCTCTACCTGGTATTCAATAAAGACACTATGCCAGGTGTTTGATAGACAGAACATGGAGGGCTGTAAACAAGAAAAACCGGTATTTAATTATCTTACCAAACGCATCTGTTTGTAGTCATGCAGGATGTTTATTTTTATTTATCAAGAACCATGTAGCTGTCGAGTTGTACTTGTGGGACTTTAAGCTCTCCTCATACTTAACTGTGTGCTTCTGCCTGAAGTGGTGAAATGAGTTTGTTGTATTCCCTCTCTCTCCTATCATAGTCTTCTTGGACTTCTCACATATTACTGAAGTTTATTGTGCGTCTGATCTCTTGTAACCAAACCAACTCCACACTACAGAAGTTACATTTTTGGAACTAACTCTTCCACCGAATATTGCTATTATTACAATATGAACATTTGATCAGTTGTGCCAGAGCTGGCAACACTTGACAACATGGGGCACATAATTTTAAATAGTTACCAGGAAACTAAGGAAGGAAAGAGGAACTAACGGCTAGTGAACCACTGATTACTCAGTATCCACACAGTGACAGAAGAGACAGATAAAAAAAGACCAGCCAGGGATCTACCCCAAATACCATGGTAACTCAAAAACTAATAAAATAATGAATAATTAATTGCTTGTGTAGCTCTACAGTGTAACAATTTTAGCGCAATGTAAGATTAAAAGCAGGTGAATACATTCTACATGAGTTGCAGGATGAAAAAAAGGGAAGGAAAATAATGGCCGACCCCTCCCACACCAGAACATAACAATCACATACAAACATACTTAACACAGTTCCCTCCACTCTGCAGTGTTTAAACACTATACGTCTGTACAGTGGTGAAGGTAAACTAAAAGTTATTGTTTTATGAACTGAGGAAATTCTCCCACGTCTCAAGCCAACCATTTAACTCTTTATAACCCTGTTAGGCCTCCAAAAAATGCGTTGTCCAAAGACTGAAACTGGGCTAATTTTCTTTGGTCATGAAAAAGTCTGAAAAGTTTTGACAGAATAACAACTATATTAAAGTACAGTCTGTATAGCATGATCCTAATTGTGCAAATTTGGAAAGGCTTCAGGAGCTCCTCAAAATGCTCCTGCCAGTGAAAATACATCACATTTAAGAAAGGTTTTAAATGGTCAATTTAAATTAAATCGTCAACCTGTAATCTACAGAGTGGAATTAATCTGAGTGGTCCTGATCTGAGCCCAGCCCCAGGTGTAACAAATGCAGCATAGTTAAAAGCAGTTTGATAGTTTGGTCAAAATGTTTGTTTGTGCCCTTGAGTTGATAATGACATTGTTGCTTGAAAGGTGAGTGTGTGTAGATCCAGACTGAGACTGCACAGGTCTAACAGGTTACAGTCACCTTAACAAAACTCCTATCACTCACAGGTTATGTGTTTTTTTAACTGAAGCCACACCTACTCATAAGTCCAAGCAATACTGTGTCAGCATTTGAAACTTTTATTCAATTCATTTCAATTCAAAGAGGCTTTATTGGCATGGTCAAAATAAAGTACAGTATTGCCAAAGCACATCGTACAAAATGAAGCAAGAAAATCAATGCAAAAAATGCAATAAGACAAAATGTGCAAAGTACAAGAACACAAAACTGGACATATCTGATAGATGTCAGCAACAATATGTAAATAATAACGATAATAACATTATTTATTTATGTGGACATTTATGTACAGCTTGGTCTCATTCATGACTCATCGCGTACTGACAGTTTGTCACTGCCCCTTGGGGACTCATACAGACGGGCACAGTACCCATTAGCTGACAGCAAAACCCGTCTGTGGCTGTATAAGACTTACACTACACTGAGGTGTGTGAATGAAAGGAATGAATCTGGGAATTTGTTATACATAAAAAAGACATCAACAATCGCAATTGACAGCACTTAAACATAAAACATAAGCATCCTAAGACACATCATGAAGCATCATTTGGAAAATGATCATATCATATCATGGGATTAGAGCTCGTTAAGCAGCTGAATGCTGTGTGGGACAAAGGATCTTGTTTTTAGTCTGCATACTTTTGTCCTGAAGAACAAAGGACATATGATCTGTGCTAAACTGGTCTGACATGAAGTAATACTGCTCATTGGTTCCACAATAATCTTGTCATCCACTTTAACAACCCTGACCAGTTTGTTCTTGTTTTGAACAGACAAATTTATTTTTGGTCTGACAGATTATTACACCAAATTATCATATTTATTATAATCACAGTATTGTTACAAGGCACTGAAAAGTTTCAAAAAGTACTGATACACACAATGAAATAATGCCACTAATTTTTATATTAAAAACCTCTGAATGACTTGAAATCACATCACGTTTCTACTGTCATTGTTTTCACTGATGCAAAACAAAAAGGAAGGCTTTTTCTAACTTTGGTGGATGCTGGACAGTATTTACAGTTTAGAACGCTTCTGTAGTTAAATGGATTTCCTGGTGTGTATGGTGTGCTCTTACTGCACTGTTACACACATAATGGAAGCATGGCATATTAAAACATATTAAATGATCAATAGGTCCCCAACTCCCAAATTGTTGAATTCGAGGCTTACTCCTCTAGTGTCAGTTTTGCATGTGCAGGACTCAAGGTCAAGTTAGCAACAACACATATGCAACTTTTGGGTGACTTTAACAACAAAGGCACAAATACTTGGGTAGGTAGAGAAAACTAAACTACTTGGATAAGTTTTTTGAAAAGATTCTGTTTTGGATTAAATTAAGGAGATTGCTTACATAAGTTCATATATGATACATAGCATAAGACGTATGTAATTATGTCCCTCGTGTCTTTAAAGAGTAGTGAACTTTGACGATTGGTTTCACAGAGGACACAAACCCTGAGTTCCTGAGCAAAAATCCTGTTTGTTTGACCCATCCATCCATCCATCCATCCATCCATGCCAACTCTCCTAAAGGCACACTCTCTCACTCTTTATAGCATCTCACCTCGCTTTGATGGCACATTTAAGCATAAGGCTAGACTAAAGCATCCAAAAACCTACAGTATCAGACTTTGACATATAGGTCACTGACACGTTGGGAGTGAGGATGGGCAGGTCATGACGGAAGAATCAAAGGAAAAACGAGACACAAACTGTCACTAGAATCTTTGTATCCATCTCTACTGGATCATCTGATCCATGCATAGACGGGCAACAAGTGACAGAAAGACAGGTTAACATGTATGAGATGGATGTTTGCTTCCTTAAACATTTGAGTTTGACATGATTTATAAAATGTCAGAAAATAGGGGGAAACAGCCAATCCAGCTCTGTCCAAAGGTGACAAAATACCTCGAGAGCTAAAAAAATAACATGTTACATCTGGTTAAACTGTAGAAAAAACAAGGTGTACAAACAGGCAGATGTGCTGCGCAATTTCACATTAAAGCCAGTTCAGCAATTTCTCCCTGATTCCGGTTATATTTTAACAAAATAGTACCCACATATGCCAAAACCTAGGTTGAATATTCAGGTATTTGTTCTTGTATATAATCTCTCTTACTGTGCAGTGAGCCACTTTCAAAGGATGTTGTCAATCAAAGTACCACTTGTAAAGGTCATGAACTTCATGATAATCCTTGTCTCTTGACATGTGGTTGCAGGCGAGGCAGATAGGATGAATGAATTCATTTTGGGTAGACTGGAGATGAGGGGTGGCTTTGAAGTACTTCCTCCACTCAAAGTAACGCATGTACGCCTCATCATTTTTGTCCAAGTCAAGCAGAAAGTCTGCCAGTGCCTTTGCATCAGGGAAATCATTTATGTGAATGAAGGAGTCAGAAGGAAAGAAGTGCTCATAGTTTTCTCTTGGTGGACCCAAAACTACAGGGACTGTCCCAGCCACAAAGGGCCCATTAACCTTCTCTGTGATGTAGTCTTTGTGGATCGAGTTTTCAAATGCAAGGTAAAATTTGCAGGTTGCAAGGGTTGAGTAATACTCTTCATAACTCAAATGGTTCCCAAAAGCTCTACCATAGAGCTGGATCTTAATGTGTTGGGAGAGTTCACGATAATATTTTTCTCTCACAGCTGTTCCAGTGGCTGGGTCTTTGTTACTGACAATCCAACACACTAGTTTGTCTTTCTTGGGCAGAACAAAGTCAACTTGTTCTTCTGGGTTCATGACAGTGAGCTCATTCCTCACTGTGATGTCAGCATCTCTTCTGTAGCTCAGGGTTAAGTTAAACAGGTTTTCTAGACCTGGTATTTTTATCGTGTTTGTTGGGGATTCCACATGGTACCAGATCCACTTCTGAAAAGCTGGACGTGGCTCCTTGGGCATGTTTGACAAATCTCCATTTATGTTTCTATGAAAGAAAATGACTCCCTTTGCTTTGCTGTAGAGGGATGTGTCATCTGTCAGAACACAGCTGTCAATTTTAAAATGGGTGAAGCAAAGTTTGAAATCAAACCTCACACCAAGAGGCCAGGACCACAGCAGGACTGTGGGCTTTTCATGTTGATCCACGTCTTCATAATTTTTCTCATCAGCTAATGTAGATGTAGTTGGGCAAACAGGAGGCGGAGGCTCAAAATTGAGAAAGAATGCAGCAACACAGAGGACAAGCCCAACAGTAGATAACCGTGCTAACCACAGTGTTTTCTTGGAGGCTGGTGGATTCATCTGTGAAAGAAAAAAAAAAGAAAGTGATGCGATCATTTTACAATCTACTGTGTAAATCAGTTCATTGTTTATTTCTGGGTCAATTTTGGATTCAGTTCAATCCAAATCAATTTTCAGTAAGTACCATGAAACCCATAGTTCCCACCCAGAGGAAGCACTGAGTCAACAGTTGCAAGGAAAAGCTTCCTTTTAACAGGCAGTTGATTCAGCAACTATGGCGCCACATTTTGTTTACAACTGCAATGATGAAGTGTTTGAATTTGCTACCACTGTCATCCATGCCTCTTCTTCTCCATAGCAACAACGGCTGGGGCTCATGTAGTACATTGTAGTATTAAGACTCATCAGCCATGCCAAAATTACAGATAAGATATGATTTCTCAGAAACTAAGATGAAATAATTCAAACTTGCATCCACAATATAAACCTATAAGGTTGTTAAATTTTCCTGGAGAGCCACAATTCTAAGGGTAACAGCTCTAATCTGAGACTTGTTCCACACAAGTGTACTGTTTAAAGTGAAATATACTTTCCAAAAATACAAATAATAAAGCAAATATCTAACCTGTGTATTGCTCCTTCCAGTATGTCAGTTAAGCTCCATACAAGCAAGAGTGTAATTTTGACTTGTAAAGTGGTGAGGACATAAATTCAGCAGTTGGTCTGAGGGTCTGAGTACACTTTCACTTTCATTACAGCAATTTCCTGAATACAATATGTAAGAAATTATCAAGAGCTGCCAATCACAGTATTTTAACATTTAAACAACTGGTGTTTGTGCAAATATGCACATCCCTTATCTTTGATCGGTTTTGTATCGTGAGCCAAGTTAAATGTAAAAGCACAAATTCACCACACAAAACACCCTGTCACAAGCATGGCAAAGCATCTAAGTCAAATGCCTCAAGCCTCACTTCCGTTACTCAGTGCTGTTTTCAGATTCATCTAAAATGTCTTCCAACAATCATATCACCGTGTATCAGCGAGAGGCTCCACCTCATGAGTTACTTCAGGTTGTTTACTGTTGTTCATTAGTAGAAGGTAGGTTAGCTCAGTTTATGTGAATTATCAATGAGAAAATACCCTCTGAACTATTAAACCAAACTCTTTACTGTATAAACTGAAGTTCCACCGTCACTAAGATGGTTTCCTGATTCACTTCAATCTACAGGTACATTCGGCACACATCAGTTACTCAGTATCATAGGGAACTAACCTGTGATGAGTGAAGCCTTTGTCAAGAACGTACATGTATTGACTGGCCCTGTTGCCAGTACAGTGCTTCTTCACCCGACAAGCGGAAAGTGAAGTATGCGGTTCAGACCACTGAGCAGAACAGATGGGGGGGAGGGAGACAAACAAAACCTTCAAAAAGTGTTATGTTTATGTGTGGATTATTTCAAAGGGGAGTGTGCTTCTATCAAATGCACGTTTTCAATTACATAAATGATGTAAAAATAATTTACTGAAGGAGACAACTCAATGTTTTTCAGCAATTTGGGTGGCACATCCCCTCAGATTCCCCCAAAGACCCATGTCTATGCTCTGGTCGAAACTATTTCTCATTCAGGGTGAACATGAAGAAATTAACCCTTTGGAGAGCTGATGGCGATTAAACACATAATCATATACTAAATTACTTGTGGGGTTCAAGTAATCTGAGAAGTGGTGGGGACGTATCCACACTGTTCCTAACACAAATTACACCCACGCTAATATGTTAGAAACTGAGGTAGTATTTCATTGTGATGAAATTTTATACATGGTTTTATAAGTGCATCATTTATGCTTGTTCTTCAGCTCACACCATCGTTTAACTGATAAATATTTTTCTAAATTTCAGATGGAGCTCTT
This sequence comes from Lutjanus erythropterus, assembly GCF_056507025.1. Classification (NCBI taxonomy): domain Eukaryota; kingdom Metazoa; phylum Chordata; class Actinopteri; order Lutjaniformes; family Lutjanidae; genus Lutjanus; species Lutjanus erythropterus. Next base: position 17,154,109 of record NC_139332.1, read on the forward strand.
AATGATAGTCAAACAGGCCTCAACAGTAATTGTAAATGTATTGAATACTGTGCTATTATACAAGGTTGGTGTAAAAACTGAAAAAGGAAATCTAATGTTTCCTCATTTCATTTACCTGAATAACAGAGTTAACTAACAGTGTATCTTTTGCACGAACATTTACAAATCCTTCCAGATGCTTGCTTGTGTTTTATCAGCTCTCAGATGTACTCACTTTGGATAAAAGCATCTGCTAAATTAAATCATAAATTGTAAATTGCACTCAGGAGCATAAGCCATGTATGTTGCCCTCTGCCTGCAAACTTGACAATCAGACATTTCTGTATATTTGTAGCTTTTTTAGCTTCATTGCTTTGCATTTGTTTTTCAACTCTGGAAAATATCTCTGGTACAGCAGTCAAAATTCATCTTGTAAGTATAAATTAGGAAGAACCTCTGTTAAAGGACCATTGTGTAGATTTGGGTGACATCTAGCAGTGAGGTTCCAGATTGCAACCAACTAATTACAGCTCCCCTCACCCTCCTCTTCTAAGGGTGCAGGGAAACTTACAGTGGCTGCGAAAAATGCAAAAGATTCTTTCTAAAGCCAGTGCTTGGTTTGTTCCCTCTGAGGTAGCCTCCTGTAGAAACAACTCTATGGAAGAGGACCCGCTCCCCACAGTGATGTATCTAAAACACTTTTATTTATGACCATGAAAGATTTTTTTTTTTCCACAGCAGTTGTTTATATGGTGGTGATACATTTTGAAAATCCATGTTGAAACATTCAAAATCAATCCTAAAAAGAATGGCTTTACCTTTGCAACTTCAAGCAGGTGCTGACACGAAGGCGGGCAATAAAAGTATGAAGTAACTGCATCATCAGTAAAATTGAGCGTAAAAAAACAGCTACATGCCCATGTTTGAGCATTAAATAACTTAATTATTATTTTATGAAGTTATAACCACAATAAATGTATTACAGCTACAGAAAAACAAAAGAAAAACAAGAAAAGTCATGTTGCCTTTATAAGTTTCATGAAAGATATTGCCATTATCAGCCATTATCAGACATGGATACTATTTATTTATGTGGACATTATGTACAACCAGGTCTCATTTCCAACTCATCACATACTGACAGTTGTCAGTGCCCTTCAGCAACTCACACAGACACACACGGTACCTGTTAATTTCAAGTGATGTCAATGTAAAACCATCTGTTGTTGCTTCACAGCACCTGTTCAGTGAGGAACAAAATCAGTTAGAACAATCTAGTAGTACAACCAATAGTATAGGCCTACTAAATTGCCCCACAATGGCCCACCTTGACTAAAAGTACATACACATTACCTTCGCAAACATTTTAGCTGAACATGATTACGCACTGCAGCACAACACAATGCAAAAGTTGTACTCACAGAAGCAAACTGTTTTATATCTTTACTTTATTATATATATTTTTTTAACAAATCCTTTAATTTATACTGTCAGAAAACAGTCAAAAGGAAGACTTAAAATAGCAATTGTCACTATTAATATTATAAGTAAAACTAAGACACAAGCAAAAGACACTAAAACAGTAAAGTAAGGCAAAACAGTTAAAGGAGATAAGAACAAGAAAACATGAAAAACATGACAATAATAAATGAAAACAGAGGGAGGAAATTACAGAAACATCATCTGATGTTGTCTAGTCAATATAAATAAATAAAAAAAATTAAATAAGACAACTTCATGAAATGGCAATAAGTTCAACTATATTAAAACGAGATGACATCACATAAAAGTAAAAAAAAAAAAAGGTTTTAAGAAGTGACTTAAAAGATATCACTGATTCTGTAAAACCTGTTTCCATTCATATTTTAACAAAATAGTATCCACATATGCCAAAACCTAGGTTGAATATTTAGGTATTTGTTCTTGTATATAATATCTCTTACTGTGTAGTGAGCCACTTTCAAAGGATGTTGTCAATCAAAGTACCACTTGTAAAGGTCATGAACTTCATGATAATCCTTGTCTCTTGACATGTGGTCGCAGGCGAGGCAGATAGGATGAATGAATTCATTTTGGGTAGACTGGAGATGAGGGGTGGCTTTGAAGAACTTCCTCCACTCAAAGTAACGCATGTACGCCTCATCATTTTTGTCCATGTCAAGCAGAAAGTCTGCCAGTGCCTTTGCATCAGGAAAATCATTAATGTGAATGAAGGAGTCAGAAGGATAGAAGTGCTCATAGTTTTCTCTTGGTGGACCCAAAACAACAGGGACTGTCCCAGCCACAAAGGGCCCATTAACCTTCTCTGTGATGTAGTCTTTGTGGATCGAGTTCTCAAATGCAAGGTAAAACTTGCAGGTTGCAAGGGTTGAGTAATAGTCTTCATAACTCAAATGGTTCCCAAAAGCTCTACCATAGAGCTGGATCTTAATGTGTTGGGACAGTTCATGATAATATTTTTCTCTCACAGCTGTTCCAGTGGCTGGATTGTTGTTACTGACAATCCAACACACTAGTTTGTCTTTCTTGGGCAGAACAAAGTCAACTTGTTCTTCTGGGTTCATGACAGTGAGCTCATTTCTCACTGTGATGTCAGCATCTCTTCTGTAGCTCAGGGTTAAGTTAAACAGGTTTTCTAGACCCGGTATTTTTATCGTGTTCGTTGGGGATTCCACATGGTACCAGATCCACTTCTGAAAAGCTGGACGTGGCTCCTTGGGCATGTTTGACAAATCTCCATTTATGTTTCTATGAAAGAAAATGACTCCCTTTGCTTTGCTGTAGAGGGATGTGTCATCTGTCAGAACACAGCTGTCAATTTTAAAATGGGTGAAGCAAAGTTTGAAATCAAACCTCACACCAAGAGGCCAGGACCACAACAGGACTGTGGGCTTTTCATGTTGATCCACGTCTTCATAATTTTTCTCATCAGCTAATGTAGATGTAGCTGGGCAAACAGGAGACGGAGGCTCAAAATAGAGAAAGAATGAAACAACACAGAGGACAAGCCCAACAGTAGATATCTTTGTTAACCACAGTGTTTTTTTGGAGGCTGGTGGATTCATCTGTGAAAACAGAAAAAGAAACTGATGTGATCACTCTACAACAAAATGCGTAAGTCAGTTCATTGTAAATGGGTTAATTTTGGATTGTTTTTATACAGAGCAGGGCGGGAACTGCACTCTTTATGAACGTGATTGTTCCCCTTAAGAGCAAGAACTAAGGTGACACTGGCGAGGAAAAGTTTCCTTATAACAGGCAGCCAATCCAGGAACCATGGTGCCACATGAGTTTGAATTTGCTACTGCTGTCACACTTCTTCTTCTTCTCCATAGTGACACTGGCTGAGGCTCATGGTTTTTGAGTGCCTAAGTCAGTAAGTGCTCCATGGGACCTAAATTCTGAAAAAATATGAACAGATTTTCAGTACTTGTAAATTTATATTTGCTTTGTCAATAACCATCAACTACAGTTCATATTTTTTCCAAAGTTAGGTCCCCACAGGGAGGGTTTTGATGTAGGCCCTCTATGGTAGTATTAACACCCTTCTGCAGTCTTGACAATCATTTTCATACAATTTTAGGTTCTATAACTCTGCTGCATTTGTTCATTTCTGCAAAACAAATGACTTGAACAATCAAAAGCTGTCTTTTAAGTATAAATCAGGATGATAAAGGACCATTGTGAAGAATTTAATGGCATCTCGCAGTGAAGTTCTTGACTGTGACCACCTAAGTACTGCTCCCCTCACCCTCCTCTTCCAAGGGTGTAGGAGAACCCATGATGGCCATGAAAAACACAAAAGGCCCTATCTAAAGCCAGTGTTTGCTTTGTCTGTTCTAAGGTAGCCTCCTGTAGAAACATGGTGGTGTAACATGGCAGAATCCATGGGAAAAAAAACACTCCCCACAGTGATGTTGGGATGCTGGGTACGATGTCATATTAACATTTATGCTGTTTATTGATTTACAACATCAGCTCAAGCATTGAGTAACATGCAAGAAATCATTCCAACGTAAAAGTTAGCAGCACAGTGGATTTAATATTTTTTCTCCAGTCTGTAGCTGGCTAATGCTAACTAATAAAGTTGAAAAGGCAGCAAAACATCCTTTCATTCATCATTCATTCTTCTAATTTTTTCTTTATTAACTCTGCCAGATTTAAGCCTGGAGGGGATGTTTGCTTGCTTGTCTGTGTGCTTGTCTGCAGCTTATCTTGCATACTAATGGACCAATCAGCTCTTTGTTGACATCACAGTGTCTGATCCATTGCCATTAAAAGCTCAGACGGATCAGTAATAATTTTTGTGCTGCCTACGCTGTAACCACACCTTCAGTGATAGAACTAGAGAGAGGGGAGTAAAAATAGCCAAGTGTAAGGTTTTCATGCCCATGTACAAGACTCCAACTGGTAACTGGTCCAACACGTCAGTTATGACCACTGCTTTGCATTAAATGCAAGAAATATAATTATTGTAAGAGACATGCAGAACAGCAGCTGTAGATTACAAAAAGAGTTGAAAACAAAAGACTCACTAAAACAAATGCTTATGATTTAGAAATCCAGCATTACAGTGAATATTTTCTTTCTTTAAAGGAATTAAAACATGCAGTTCTTACCTTTCTATAGAGTAGAAGTGCTGGAAGTCTCTCCCTGGTATTCAGTAGAGCAACTGTTGCAGCAGTTTCATATGAAGATGCATTTTTCCATTGTGACGGGATCTTAGTAACAACAAACACCAGTTTTATTTGCTCACACTGCTGAACACGACGATGGTCTGACATGACACACCTCTGGTTTCACAAGATGGCTCATTACAGGATATGTGATGACACCATATCTGTCCATCAGGTAACTATAAAATACTCTGTAAATACTCTGTCACCAAACTGGCCTTATGACATTTAATGACATTTTTATGACAAATCAAAGATATGCCATTTTAGTTGAAGTCAAAGTAGTTGAAGTTAAGTATTCATTACACTGTTATAAAAGCATTTGACAGTGTAATAACACTTAATTACATTTTTATGTTGTATCTAAAAAATGTTAGTCAGGCTGAAGTGAATAATTCATGACACCACAGTGAAAGCAGTGTAATAACATGTCCAAAATGTACCATTTTACTTGAGATCAAGTGAATTATTCATGACAACATAATAAAAGCATTTAATTGTATAACAACAATTCCACAACAAGTTCAAAATGTATCACTGTAGTTGATATTAAGGAAAATATTTATTACATATTTATCATGACAGTCAATATCAAAACCAGCCACATATGACAGAATAATGTAATGATATAAAGCAAAATATAGATTTTTTTTTTTTAAGTTTAATAATATCAAGTTATCATAAAAAAGGCACTGATAGGTTATGTTGTCTTTATTAATATCAAGTTGAGATAAAAAGATGTGTGTGTGTGTGTGTGTGTGTGTCTGTGATCTACAGGATCCAGACTCACTGCACCGGTCTGAGAAGTTACATTTGCGTTGAGCTCAAAATAACTCCCTCACTTTTCTCTCTCACTCACAGGCCATGTGTTGATGACTGATGCCACACCCACTCTTTAGCCCAACCTACACCATATCAGCATTTGAAACTTTTATTGATGACTGTGAAACACTTTATTTTCATAGAGACTGTTTATTTGGTGTTGATCCATTTTGAAATTCCATGATCAAACATTTAAAATCACCCCCAAAAGAGAGAAAATATAAAGTGATTGCATGATTTTACAAAAGTAAAATTGCTTGTAAAAATCCATGACATGCCCATATATGAGTATTAAATAAGTTCACCGGGGTTTTATGAGGTAATAAACAAATCAAAACCATTACATCTACAGAAAAAAACAAAAGTAAAATAACAAAAGTCACCTTGCCTTATAAGATTTGATATCAGAGTCAGTCTGACATCATCATGTTTTTAAGGACCAGTGTGTAGGATTTAGTGACATCTAGTGGTAACCTTGCAGACTGCAGACACCTCCTTCACCCTCCTCTTCCTCATATGTAGAAACTACAGTGGCTGCAAAACTAATGAAAATTGTGAAACGAAAATCAAGAAAGCAGTGTTTGGTTTGTCCATTCTGGGCTGCTGCAGAAACATAACGGTTCAACATGGTGGCCTCCACTGAAGATGACCTGCGACCTCTGTAGATATAAACAGCCCATGATCCAATATATTTATTAAGATTATATATTAACAATTCATCTTCTTTAACTCAAAAGAATATTTTACCTACACCAAGGTGTGTGGATGAAAAGCAAAAAGAAAATATGAATGAACATAAGACATGACAGATGAATTAAAGCAAATACCAGACACAAACTGTGTAATCAGTGCATAAACAGGCAACAAACGACAAGTTAAGACAAGTTAACAGACATTTAAGACAGTCAACTTTTCCCTCCTTCTGCAAACATATGAGTTGGAGATGATTACACACTGCAAAGGTTGTGAAACATTTATACTCTTGATGATCTATGTCACTCCTTATACACAACCCAAAAATGCTTTCCTGTTATTTCTCTACTAGATTACACCAAAAACATTTTCAGGTAATATCACTGATTGTATTTGACATTTGAGAAAATTATGGCAACACCATTTTCTGTTTTAAGAGTTTGGGGGAAATTCTCCACTTTGTTTTCTCAGTACAGTAAGAGGAAGAGAAAACTGATACCAGTCTCATGTCTTTCCGTTAAATATGAAGCTACATAATAATAATAATCCCTGTCAATCAATATGTGTTGTGGTGTCTGTATCTGCAGAAACTCTGCCCTCTGCCTGTACTGTCTGATTTTCTCATATTTTGCTGTGGTTGGGATGCTTCTGCACTGTAAAACCACATTTTAGTGTTCACAAACATTTTAAGGACTGTCAAAATGACAGGAAACTTACTTTAAGTGAACTTTATGTTGATTTTAATAAATTGTATAAAGGTAATATAGCCTAATTCCTTCAAGAGCAATTAACAACACATACAGTGTGCATTTAACATGTACTTTGAGAGCTGAATGAACTAAAGATATGATTACAAATATGTTTTTATAACCCTTAGTCAGTTTCTTTTTATATAATTATAAACACAATTCATGTTCAATTAACATAACAAGAGTTCCAGTGGTGTGTCACACTCAGCTAATAACAGCATGCAGATTGTGAGGTCATGATTGTATAAATCCATAGTGACCAACGGTCAGTGAGAGCTGCAGAGACACACACAGGCAGAGCAGACTGAGGATACAGTGACAGAGTGAAGGTTTGCTTCAGCAGTATGCACACAAAATCTAATGTTATGCAGAGGTGTGGGCATATTTAGTTGTGCTCTCTAACTTCATTCACTCTCTTGTTCTTTCAATCAGTGCTGCTGTCTCTCCCCCCTCGCATTATTTGAGCTGGGGATGAGGGGACAACTTTGAATCGTGCATTTAATTGAAACCTATAAATCCTGAATTTTATACTTTTTTGTGCAAAAAATGGTGTAAATGGGCTATTTCAATATATAGCCAGGTCAGTTGTCTCTCCCTGTTTACAGTCTTACTGTAACCAATAATGTTTACATGCAAAGTTATGAGTAGAATATTCAAGTAGCCTATCTTGATCTGTTAGTGTTCATGTGTGAGCTTCTATCAATGGATGTTCTCATCCATGGAACCACTTATAAAGGTCATGAACTACATGGTAATCCTTGTCTCTTGATATGTGATCACAGGCGAGGCAGACAGGATGAATGAATTCATTTTGGGTTGACAGGAGATGAGGGGTGGCTGTGAAGTACTTCCTCCACTCAAAGTAACGCATGTACGCCTCATCATTTTTGTCCAAGTACAGCAGAAAGTCTGCCAGTGCCTTTGCATCAGGGAAATCATTAATGTGAATGAAGGAGTCAGAGGGAAAGAACTCCTCGTAGTTTTCTCTTGTTGTGCCCAAAAGTACAGGGACTGTCCCAGCCACAAGAGGCCCGTTAACCTTCTCTGTGATGTAGTCTTTGTGGGCCGAGTTCTCAAACGCAAGGTAAAACTTACATGTTGCAAGAGTTGGGTAATACTCTTCATAACTCAAATGGTTCCCATAAGCTGTACCATAGATATTAATCTTAATGTATTTGGACAATTCACGATAATATTGTTCCCTCACAGCTGTTCCAGTGGCTGGATTTCTGTTACTGACAACCCAACACGCCAGTTTGTCTTTCTTGGGCAGAACAAAGTCATCTTTCTCTTCTGGGTCCCGAATAGTGAGCTCAAACCTCACTGTGATGTCAGCGTCTCTTCTGTAGCTCAGGGTTAAGTTAAACAGGTGGTCCACACCTGGTATCTTCCACGTGTTTGTCGGGGATTCGACATTGAACCAAATCCACTTCTGAAAAGATGGACGTGGCTCCTGTGGCATGTTTGATAATTGCCAGTTTATATCTTTTTGGTAGAAAATGACTCCCTCTGCTTTGCTGTACAGCGATCTGTCATCTGTCAGAATGCAGCTGTCAATTTTGAAGTAGCTGGGGCAGATTTTAAAATCAAACCTCACACCAATAGGCCAGAACCACAGCAGGACTATGGGTTTTTCACGTTGATCCGTGACTTTATCTTCAACAGTTTCCTCATCAGCTAATATAGAAAAAGATGTAGATGTAGCCGGGCAAACAGGAGATGGAGGCTCAAAATACAGAAAGAATGCAGCAACACAGCAGACAAGGCCAACAGCAGATATCGCTGATACGAAGAGAGTTTTCTCAGAAGCTGATGAAATCATCTGCAGAAGAAAAAAAAGAAACTGAGGTGAAAATAAGTTCATTATCTGTTATCAAGGTAAATTCTGGATGAATTCATCAACTATCATGCCACATTTCTTTACAAATTTGCTACCTCTCTGATTCGCAGTAGTACTGTACAAAAATAAAAATAGAATTATGCATACATCTAACCTCTGTTTGCTTATCCAAGTATGTAAGTTAAGCTACTTTTAGATAAGTGTGAAGTTGAGGTTGTATTTTTCGTTGTAGCAAGTAACATTATGCATTAGTTTTACTAATTAAATAACAAGTAATTTAATTACCTTTTCACATAAGCCAAATGAGACTTTTTAAAACAGACTGCATCCAGACAATGTTAAAACCTGTTTTTAAAAAGTCTTAATCAACAACATTATTAATTAAACACATCGCCAAACTGTGTTGAGCCTCCTTTTCTCCCCCTTGGACAAGCGAGTGTTGTGATACTCAGCTCATGTGTGCAGGAGAGGAAAGAGAAAGACATTTTTCTCTTTATGATCAGCTCCCAGTACTTCTGTAGCTTTACACTCAATCTTTACGTTTTGAAATGTAGTTTCTGTCCATCCTCGCTCATGATTGTCTCATTAAACTGTTGCGTGCACACAAGAAGCGCATGCTGTTTGTGTGGTAGGAGGAGCTCAGGAGAAAACAAAACCTAACTCAGATGACTTTCTACCTACTGCAGCTTTAATGTCAAGTTGTCAGAACAAAGAATGTCAATGAATGTCAAACAATGTCAACATTACATTAAAAATTACATACTTGTTTACTTAATGTAGTTGATAACAAAGAAAGCATATTTGTACATTTGAGGTAGGTGTTTGTGTGTGAGAGAGAGAGACAGAAGGAGAGAGAGCAGTGGCTGTTTGAGCAGCGGTACAGGAAGTATTTGGATCCTTTAAAAGTAAAAAGTCCTGCAATGAAAATCTTACTTAAACAAAAAAGTATTTAAGTATATTCAGGTAAAAGTACTTTTAAAAAAATGTCCACTGATACTTTTATAGAAATTTAGGAGGGGAAAGGAGAATAAAATCAAGACAGAGGAGGAAAAGAAAATAAGGACAGGAGAGTGAAGAAAAGGAGTAGAGAATAAAATAGGGAGAGGAGAAGGCACTTAGTCTAAATGCAAATGAACACAGACTAAATGGGATTTCACATGATAAGAACTTTGTCATGGGTACAGAGATGCAAAGCACAGCACTGTACTTCATGTCTGCCAGATATACAAACAGCTAGCTAACTTTAGTATTGGAATTAGCTCAGTTCATAAACTAATGTCATCACAAATCTTCCAATCTGACTGCTAACATTTGGCCTTGCATTGTGTTTACTAGCAAGATTGTAGTGTGTTTTTAATGTTGAGTTTGGGAAACTTTGAAACTTTTGTGCAGTGTGATTTTTCTTGATTGTGCTCATTTTACAAACGTTGAAATTAGAGCTGCATCGATTAATTGAGTAACTGGTTATTATTCAACTATTAAATTATTTTGATAATCAAATAATGGTTTTGAGTCATGTGTTCATTAAAAATGTACAAATTCTCTGATTTCACCTTCTAAATTGTTGGTCTTTACTCCTCTCAGACAGTAAAGTGAATATTAGAGGTGTAAATCACAAGTTCTATCATAATATGATATATTGATTCTTTGGACTACGATGTGGCGAATCTGAGCAGCGCTTCACGCCAAGGGTAGCGCTGCTTATTAATTGGGTGCCACTGCTCTCTCCATAGGGAAACGACGGGACAGCAAGCACAGAGCCGTTTCACTGCTGATCATGTGTGGGGGGTCTTTACTTTGTATTTTGGAGATTAGATTGGTTGGCTTTTTCAATATTGTGTAAAGATTTGTTGATTTTGAATGAATATGTATTTTACAGACCATTAAAGCAGTGGGACATTGTTTCATTTTTTACCTGCTCTTGTGATAAATAGTGAATAACTTCAGACTGTTGTTGTTTGAATCACTAATTTTGCCATGCATGCAAGTTCATCCATGCAAGTCCCTCTCTGTCTTTCCCACGTCCATTTTGGTGAGTAACTTTCTTGTATTACAGCTAAACACAAAAAATGCATTTCTGAAAACATTTTAGGCAAAAAAAAAAAAAAAAAAGGCGTTGCAGTAACAGAATCCTGTGACATATTTTGTCAGTACTACCCAGTCTGACAGTTTGATTTGAATTTTATGAACAGTGTGTGTTCAGATGACACTTTCCCCCAACTTTATTGAGTAACCAAAGAAACATTTGTTTCTATCTGAGATACTGTGGTCTCCTGCAACATCTAGAGGAAATAAATATTACATACAGCACGATGAATAAAAAGCTGTAAAGGGGATATTATTATGGGCCACAGACTAGACTAGGTAATGACAGTAGAGTCAATAAATTCAAAGGTAGACAGACAGTAAGTTACATGCCCCTCAACAATATAGACAATATGATCAACAGCAGCTCAGGAGCACAACAGTCAAAGTTATGTGTGTAGCATCGTATTGCTTATGATTTAGAGCAGCCGTCCCCGTACTTTTAAGGTCACCCTCTCCAACAACCCCACCAGGAATGATGCATTACCCAATCCACCACACCTCCACAAGCAACATGGCCTGTTTATAATGGTCACACTGGTGAAGGCCCTACATTGTTGTAAATTATCTATGATTTGCAGCTTGCCAAAGAACAAGGAGAATGACACATGCATAGGTGCAGACACAGATACAGTACACTCTCCCTCTGGTTAAAGACACAGAAAACAAGACAGAGATTACACCATTATGCTGCCGTTACAGTTTTCCTCTCAAACACCCTGCTTTGAGAAATTGTGATTTAGGAATCCAGCATTACAGTGATTTTTTTCATTCAGAACATGCTGTTCTTACCTTTCTGTGGCTCAGAAGGGCAGTATGTCTCTACCTGGTATTCAATACACCAACTATGCCAGGTGTTTTACACAGACTCCCATTTGAAAAGTACATGAAGGGTTGTAAACAAGAAAAACCAGTATTTGCGTGCCTTTCTGAACACGCCTCTTTGTAGTCATGCAGGATGCTCCTATAGATTACCACTGTGGCAATTTTTCCTGAACTCCCATGTGACAGAAAACCCCCCACCCCCTAGCTTGAACAGGTGTGACATGTCTCACTGACATTTCCAGTTTTTCGACCTCTTTCCTTCTCGTCTTTCTACCTCTTTAACTGTCAAGCCGGCCAGAGCTGTTCAAGTCAGTACTCTTTCACAGTGGTGTGGTCACATGCAAGCAAAATAGGAAGCAGGTGACTTAGTGTCAGTTGTTATAAATCACTCTGTTGCATTTTATTGTTGCAGATTAAACTTAAACTTGACAAAATAAACTTTAAAAACATTTTATTTATAAAGAACTAGGTGCAATACTAAACACAATTGCTAACCAAAAGAAGGGAATGAAGGAATGAGGAACTAACGGCTAGTGAACCATTGATTACTCAGTATCCACACAGTGACAGAAGAGACAGATAAAAAAGACCAGCCAGGGATCTACCCCAAATACCATGGTAACTCAAAAACTAAGAAAATAGTTTATAATTAATTGCTTGTGTAGCCCTACAGTGTAACAATTTTAGCACAATGTAAGATTAAAAGCAGGTGAATACATTCTAAATGAGTTGCAGGATGAAAAAAGGGGAAGAATAATGGCCGACCCCTCCCACCCCAGAACATAACAATCACATACAAACATACTTAACACAGTCCACTCCACTCTGCAGTGTTTAAACACTATACGTCTGTACAGTGGTGATTTTTGGTGATTCTAATTTTTTTAAAAGGTAAAATAAAAGTTATTGTTTTATGAACTGAGGAAATTCTCCCACGTCTCAAGCAAACCATTTAACTCTTTATAACCCTGTTAGGCCTCCAAAAAATGCATTGTCCAAAGACTGAAACTGGGCTAATTTTTTTTGGTCATGAAAAAGTCTGAAAAGTTTTGACAGAATAACAACTACATTAAAGTACAGTCTGTATAGCATGATCCTAATTGTGCAAATTTGGAAAGGCTTCAGGAGCTCCTCAAAATGCTCCTGCCAGTGAAAATACATCACATTTAAGAAAGGTTTTAAATGCTTAATTTAAATTAAATCACCCCAGGTGTAACAAATACAGCATAGTTAAAAGCAGTTTGATAGTTTGGTCAAAATGTTTGTTTGTGCCCTTGAGTTGATAATGACATTGTTGCTTGAAAGGTGAGTGTGTGTAGATCCAGACTGAGACTGCACAGGTCTAACAGGTTACACTCAGCTTAACAAAACTCCTACTCCACACCTACTCATAAGTCCAAGCAATACTGTGTCAGCATTTGAAACTTTTATTCAATTCAATTCAATTCAATTCAAAGAGGCTTTACTGGCATGGTCATAATAAAGTACAGTATTGCCAAAGCACATCGTACAAAATGAAGCAAGAAAATCAATGCAAAAAATGCAATAAGACAAAATGTGCAAAGTACAAGAACATAAAACTGGACATATCTGATAGATGTCAGCAACAATATGTAAATAATAACGATAATAACATTAAACATTATGAAAATTAATGGGTACACATAAATAAAGAAAGTTTATTTGGTGGTGATGGAACCATTCAAAGTCAATCCCCAAAAGAACTTTACATTCACAACTTCAAACAGATGCTGAGACAAAGGTAGGCAATAGAAAACATGACATAAGTGCATGATTTTACTAAAGTAAAACTGAGCATAAATTTTAAAAATCTGTTGAATACCCATATATCTGTTACTACCCATAGCATTAAAGAACTTAATGAATTTATTTAACACTTTCTCACTTTTTATACCATCTCACCTCACTTTGACAGCATATTTAAGCATAAGTCTAGAGGAAAGCATCCAAAAGTGATGTTAGAGAGGTACCTACAGCGTCAGACTTGACATATAGGTAGGTAGTGGTGAAAGTAACTAATTACAAATACTCAAGTTACTGAAATCAAGTAGTTTTCTGGGTACTTGTACTTTCATGAGTAGCTTCTCAAGCCTGTACTTTTAGTTATACTTAAGTATTCATTACAAAATGTAATCCACTTAGTTACTTTTAAAATCATAATTGAGTACTGAGTGTAATTTGAATTAATGTCCAAACCTTCATTTAGATTTCAGAAGTCAATCAGGTGATCCAATCACAAATGGGCCAGTGAAAACATTGAGATACAAATGAAAAACAAAACAAAACGCTGCAACAAATATAGGTTGGCTTAGCCTAAACATGACAAGCAGGGGGAAACAGCTAGTCCACCTCTGTCCAAAGGTAAAACAATACACCCTTCAGCACCACGAAAGCAAAGAAATTAACATGTTACATCTGGTTTAATTGTACAAAAAACTAAGTGCACAAACAGGTAGATGTGCTGAGCAATTTCACATTGTAGCCAGGTCAGAAATTTCTCCCCGTTTCCAGTCATATTTTAACAAAATAGTACCCACATATGCCAAAACCTAGGTTGAATATTCAGGTATTTGTTCTTGTATATAATCTCTCTTACTGTGCAGTGAGCCACTTTCAAAGCATGTTGTCAATCAAAGTACCACTTGTAAAGGTCATGAACTTCATGATAATCCTTGTCTCTTGACATGTGGTTGCAGGCGAGGCAGATAGGATGAATGAATTCATTTTGGGTAGACTGGAGATGAGGGGTGGCTTTGAAGTACTTCCTCCACTCAAAGTAACGCATGTACGCCTCATCATTTTTGTCCAAGCCAAGCAGAAAGTCTGCCAGTGCCTTTGCATCAGGGAAATCATTAATGTGAATGAAGGAGTCAGAAGGATAGAAGTGCTCATAGTTTTCTCTTGGTGGACCCAAAACAACAGGGACTGTCCCAGCCACAAAGGGCCCGTTAACCTTCTCTGTGATGTAGTCTTTGTGGATCGAGTTCTCAAATGCAAGGTAAAACTTGCAGGTTGCAAGGGTTGGATAATAGCCTTCATAACTCAAAGGGTTCCCAAAAGCTGCACCATAGAGCTGGATCTTAATGTGTTGGGACAGTTCACGATAATATTTTTCTCTCACAGCTGTTCCAGTGGCTGGATTGTTGTTACTGACAATCCAACACACTAGTTTGTCTTTCTTGGGCAGAACAAAGTCAACTTGTTCTTCTGGGTTCATAACAGTGAGCTCATTTCTCACTGTGATGTCAGCATCTCTTCTGTAGCTCAGGGTTAAGTTAAACAGGTTTTCTAGGCCTGGTATCTTCCACGTGTTCGTTGGGGATTCCACATGGTACCAGATCCACTTCTGAAAAGCTGGACGTGGCTCCTTGGGCATGTTTGACAAATCTCCATTTATGTTTCTATGAAAGAAAATGACTCCCTTTGCTTTGCTGTAGAGGGATGTGTCATCTGTCAGAACACAGCTGTCAATTTTAAAATGGGTGAAGCAAAGTTTGAAATCAAACCTCACACCAAGAGGCCAGGACCACAACAGGACTGTGGGCTTTTCATGTTGATCCACGTCTTCATAATTTTTCTCATCAGCTAATGTAGATCTAGCTGGGCAAACAGGAGACGGAGGCTCAAAATAGAGAAAGAATGAAACAACACAGAGGACAAGCCCAACAGTAGATATCTTTGCCAACCACAGTGTTTTTTTGGAGGCTGGTGGATTCATCTGTGAAAACAGAAAGAGAAATTGATGTGATCACTCTACAACAATTTACTGCGTAAATTCGATTCAATTTTATTTGTACGATACCAAATCATATCTTAGTTATCTTAGGACAGTTTTCATATAGATCAGGGCAGGAACTGCAAGGAAAAACTGCCTTATAACAGGCAGTCAATCCCAGAACCAAGGTGCCACATGTTGTTTACAACTGCAATAATGAAGTGTTTGAATTTGTTACAGTGGCACGAGGGGAGCGGCCACACACCTGACTGCAGCAGTTTAGGTGAGGCACAGTGTGGCAACAAGCAGGTGGAGGAGAGCCACCAAAAGCCGCAGCACAATACACTGCAGCAAACATACAACACAATCCACCCGGGCCAAAATGACAAGCAAAGTAACAAAGGCGGACAACATCGGCGTACCATGCAGGCACCAGACACAACCCACAGCACGCCGATCGGAGCGACCCGTCTCCCGGCGTCTCAGCAGTCAGCTGCGCAACAGAATGGAAACAGCTGTCACCAAATGCGCGCTGCGCGCATGAACGAGGGATACTGGCAAAGCGCATTACCTGTTCAGGTGGTAATGCTGTGCAGACCAATATTGTCAGGCCACAGACCTGCTCCACCAGGTTGCAGCCACAGGAGGAGATCTCTGAGCGGAAGGAAATAAGGAAAGAGGTGAGGCCGCCCACCTGTTCATATAGATGCACCAGCACCAGATGCCACCATGCAGCCACAGCGCCGGTAAACTTGGCACAGTGCCATGCAGTGGCCAGGAGGGAGAAACCATCCGGCTACACTACCACACACTTTCACACTTCTGTCACACTTCTTCTTCTCCATAATAAAATATGAACAGTAGTCTATGGCGAGAGAGAATTTTTTTTATTCTGTTTGAACTGTGCCACAAATTACACATTTTTAGTTTTACAAGTCATGACAGTCTCAGTTTGTCATAGGTTTGTTGTAGTTTAGTTTGGTATCAAACTGCTCAGTGAACTACATCTCTCATCTCACCAACACCAATCTCACTGCCCCTTATAATGTTATGTTAATTGAAGTGTTATATTCAGCAGATCCTGGTCTTTAAATCAGCCTTGGGCATTGTAACTTAAGCAGCTAATGTTAGCTGTTGGAGGGAGAAAGTAATGACTTAACTTATGCTACTTCTGAGTGTGTAGCGACTGTCTTGACTTCTAAATCAACTACAGTTCATTTTTGCAATTTTTCTGAAGTTTTCCGCACTCTATGGTAGTATTAACACCCATTAGCCTTCTGCAGTCTTGCATTTGTTCATTTCTGCAAAGTAAATGGCTTGAACAATCAAAAGCTGTCTTTTAAGTATAAATCAGGATGATAAAGGACCATTGTGAAGAATTTAATGGCGTCTCGCAGTGAAGTTCTTGACTGCAACCACCTAAGTACTGCTCCCCTCACCCTCCTCTTCCAAGGGTGTAGGAGAACCCATGATGGCCGCGAAAAATACACAAAAGGCCCTATCTAAAGCCAGTGTTTGCTTTGTCTGTTCTAAGGTAGCCTCCTGTAGAAACATGGTGGTGCAACATGAAAAACTCCAGACTCCATGGGAAAAAAAAAACTCCCCACAGTGATGTTGGGATGCTGGGTACACATCCTTCATTTGACACATTATCATCCAAAAGGATGCAGTTATCTTACTATCAGCACTTCCAGAGGACGCACCCAATTTTTTTTTTTTACCCGAAAACGCTACATTGTGAACAACAAAAATAATGTGGGAAACCGCCATATAGTCATCATAGGTGGAGTGCTGCTGGGAATGATGCCCCACCCCTTTTTTTCTCTGAGGAAATACAGTGTGTTACGTGTGGCATCCTGCTCTCTCTCTCTTTCTCTCTGTCAGCCTTGTCGCCCTCATCCCTCTGACTGCTGTGCAACTAAGTGCAATCAGCACTCAGGCAGAGAGAGGAGTAGGGGATAAGAGGGACAGACAGTGTGGAGACAGGGAAGCACATGGTTCACAGCACACATGGACAGCAGCACAGGTGGTGAGGAGAATCTCTTCTCTTCATCCTTTTTTCTCCCCAAGTAGGTTTTTCCCTCCATGCATATTTAGGTGCTGGGGTTTTGTTGTTTTAGTTTGGTGTGTCAGTTTGCATTAGAGATTCCTTGTAGTTTAGTTTAGTTATTTGTCTCTTTTGTTTGTGTTAGGTTTAGTTTCTGTTTTAGACAGTTTAGGGGGAGTTAAATATTTTGGCTTTATTCAGTAAAGCTTTTGGGTAAACTGTTACCTCTTTCATATGTTGCAGCCTCTTACCCATATTGAGCCATGATTTTCTTTTGTATGGATGCCATAACACAGTCTGGCTAAAATTCATAAACATTTTTAAGTGCTTGAAGATTAATTCATCACTAAAGCATATATCATGCAAGTGTGTAAATAAAAACAAGTCAATGAGCAAAGTTGTCATATTAACATTTAGGGTGTGTTTATTGATTTACAGCATCAGCTCAAGCATTGAGTAACAAGAAATCATTCCACCGTAAAAGTTTCCTGCAGCTGGCAGCCAGCAGCCAGCAACCTGTTAGCAGCACAGTGAATTAAATTGTTTTTTTCTCCAGTCTGTAGCTGGCTAATGCTAACTAATAAAGTTGAAAAGGCAGCAAAACATCCTTTCATTCATCATTCATTCTTCTAATTTTTTCTTTATTAACTCTGCCAGATTTAAGCCTGGAGGGGATGTTTGCTTGCTTGCCTGTGTGCTTGTCTGCAGCTTATCTTGCATACTAATGGAACAATCAGCCTTTTGTTGACATCACAGTGTCTGATCCATTGCCATTAAAAGCTCAGACGGATCAGTAATAATTTTTGTGCTGCCTACGCTGTAACCACACCTTCAGTGATAGAACTAGAGAGAGAAGGAGGGGAGCAAAAATAGCCAAGTGTAAGGTTTTCATGCCCATGTACAAGACTCCAACTGGTAACTGGTCTAACACGTCAGTTATGACCACTGCTTTGCATTAAATGCAAGAAATATAATTATTGTAAGAGACATGCAGAACAGCAGCTGTAGATTACAAAAGAGTTGAAAACAAAAGACTCACTAAAACAAATGCTTATGATTTAGAAATCCAGCATTACAGTGAATATTTTCTTTCTTTAAAGGAATTAAAACATGCAGTTCTTACCTTTCTATAGAGTAGAAGTGCTGGAAGTCTCTCCCTGGTATTCAGTAGAGCGACTGTGGCAGCAGTTTCATATGAAGATGCATTTTTCCATTGTGACGGGATCTTAGTAACAACAAACACCAGTTTTATTTGCTCACACTGCTGAACACGACGATGGTCTGACATGACACACCTCTGGTTTCACAAGATGGCTCATTACAGGATATGTGACGACACCATATCTGTCCATCAGGTAACTATAAAATACTCTGTAAATACTCTGTCACCAAACTGGCCTTATGACATTTAATGACATTTTTATGATAAATCAAAGATATGCCATTTTAGTTGAAGTCAAAGTAGTTGAAGTATTCATTACACTGCTGGCATTTTTATGACATCACTAGAAATCAAGTGAATTATTCAACATAATAAAAGCATTTAATTGTATAATAACAATTACACAAGTTCAAAATGTATCACTGTAGTTGAGATTAAGGAAGACATTTATTACATATTTATCATGACAGTCAATATCAAAACCAGCCACATATGACAAAGTAATGTAAAGATCTTAAGCAAAATATTGATTTTTTTTAAGTTTAATAATATAAAGTTGTCATAAAAAAGACACTGACAGGTTATGTTGTCTTTATTAATATCAAGTTGACATAAAAAGATATCTTAAACAATTTCATATTTACATTAAAAATTACATACAGCAGTTGAGTGAATGCCAGCTGTCAAGACTCCTTCACGTTCATGACAGGTGTCATATCATGGTTATAACAGTATCATGTCTGTCTCATGTGCACCTTTAGTCTGATTGGTCCAGTAGTATGTGAGATTAGCTGCGGACAAGAAGCTGGGAACTAAACATGCAAAATGAAGCAGGACAGACAGCTAGAAATTAGTATGAGGTATCCTCTAATGAACAGTGCTGAGCAATTGAATGTTTGTTATATGAATCAAAGTCATAGTAAAAATAGACACTGTCTTGTAAGCATGTATCATTTAGTAAGTTTAAAATATTTTAATTCATTAATCATTCTTTGTTCAGTACCAGTAATATGGGCAGTACTAAACAATGCCATTGTACTGTAAGTATTTAGCACCATGTCAGCAACCTCTTACACATTAATGGAGACATTCTGATATTTAATGGAGAGGTTTTATTTTAATAAATTAGCTGTTAATGATTTGTTTACCTTATCTAATTTGTAAAGGACCATGTACAATATCAAACATAAATACACTCTTTGCTCCCAGTTTTCATGAGTTTAAGTAAAACTTCTGTATTCTGGCATACAAAATAAATATATAGATTAAACAACATGATTATTGCATGGATGTGTCTTAGACTGCTCACAATAAAAGCAAACTCTAAAATGTGCAGTTGTATCTTGAAAAAAGACATTTATTATTCATTATTTATCATTATAGCACATTTTTCTCCAGTGAGGTAAAGTCATGACCCATCATACTCTGCCTCTGATTGGCTCGTACTTGTTGGTTGGGTTGGTTAGGTTTAGGCATGAGGAAAGAGTCGCAGAGTGGGGTGGGTCATGACCTTGACATCCTGGAAAAAAAATTACATCTGTATTATTATTTTTTTTTTTTAGTTTTAAACGCTTAAAGGTAAAGAATTAAATGTTGCTTTATGGACTGAGAAAATTATCTCCCTTGTAAACCATTTAACCCTATCTGAATATCTAAAAATGCATTATCTCAAAAAATATAAATGAGGCTGTTTTCTGTTGGTCATGACAAAGTCTGGAGATTTATGTCTTTTTGTAAAGGCTAACAGCTATGTCTCCCACAATGTTTCTACAAAAATACCTTGATGTTGAGCCCAAAGTTTTTTTTTTGTTGTTGTTTATTTGTTTTTACAGACAGTACAAGAGACATATCTCCAGATTGCATGATCCTAATTGATCTTTTGAATCAGTACAGAGGAATAGTAGATCAATAAAAGCATCATGCAAAGAACCACTTGTACACATCTGGTACGACTCTATACACTTTGCTCACGCCCAGATGTTGACAGGCCTTGCAGATAGCATATGTAAACTCATGCTTCTCTTCAGTAGGATGATGTTTGACAGTATAGAATCGGCGCCAATCAAAGTATCTCATATAAGCCTCATTATTCTTATCCAGCTCCTGGAGGAACTCGGCCAGCTTTTCAGCATCAGGGAAGTCATTCACATGAATGAAGGAAGTACCCGGGACAAAATCCTCATAGTTCTGTCTTGGTGGGCCCAAAGCTATCGGGACAGTGCCAGCTGCAAGAGGCCCATTGAATGTTTCTGTGATGTAATCTCTGTAAATTGAATCCTCAAAGGAAAGGTAGAATTTGCAACTGCTGATAGTCTGGAAATAGTTGTCACCCTTCAGCTCAGGGGACTTAAAAATGACATCCACCTTGATGTGTTTTAAAAGCTCTTTGTAGTAATGGTACCTCTCCCCTGATTTTTCGTCCAGGTCTTTGCTATCCGCAATCCAACAAAGCAGCCGTTCTTTCTTAGGTAGAACAAAATTTTCATCTGTGTTATTCTTGGAAGTCAGTGTCCACCGAACGTGAATGTCTGCTTCCCTCTTGTAGCTCAAGGTTAAATTGAAGAGGCCTTGAATGCCTTCAATCTTGCGTGTGTTGTTAGGCAGGTCCATGTTAAACCAAATCCACCTCTGAAATCTTGGTCTGGGTGAGCTGGGAAGGTTGGAGAGGTCGTCCTGGATCGCTCTGTGAAATACCAAAACTCCTTGAGCTCTGGAGTACAAAGATCTGTCATCGGTGAGGTGGCAGCCGTCAATCTTGAAAAGCTTCTTACAGTCTTTTAAATCAAACATTTTGTTTTCGGGCCAGAACCACAGCAGCAGCACAGGCTTTCTCAGCCGCTCTGAACGAACCAAGGGGGGATGACATTTTGGAGATGGTAATGACTTGTAGTACATTAAAAACAGAACTATGAATCCGGCCAGGATGAGAATCACTACCATGGTGGCTCGTAAAACATGAAAAATGGGAGTGGAAGCCATAATAAACCTGTAAGGAAAGAAGAATCCTGCATCATAATCATTGGAAACACATTCCTAAATCCTCACAGAAGTTATCACAAACAGATTAAACACTAGCTTGTCAATCAAAAGCAGAGGGGGTAATTCATAATCTCAAGACCACCTTAAAAACATGAAACAGTACAACACAGCACAATATCTTCACTACATGAGGTCCCTCCACCAAAAATGGCAATGATCATTTTCAAAGCAGCAAAGTGTAAAGCAGATGAAAAGTTTGGATGAAATACTTGCATGTACCCTTGAGCTGAGAATGACGCCTTTACTGGGAAGGTGTGTGTGTGTGTGTGTGATTGTTCTACAGGATCCAGACTGACTGCACCGGTCTGACAAGTTACATTTGCGTTGAGCTCAAAATAACTCCCTCACTTTTCTCTCTCACTCACAGGCCATGTGTTGATGACTGATGCCACACCCACTCTTTAGCCCAACCTACACCATATCAGCATTTGAAACTTTTATTGATGACTGTGAAACACTTTATTTTCATAGAGACTGTTTATTTGGTGTTGATCCATTTTGAGATTCCATGATCAAACATTTAAAATCACCCCCAAAAAGAGAGAAAATATAAAGTGATTGCATGATTTTACAAAAGTAAAATTGCTTGTAAAAATCCATGACATGCCCATATATGAGTATTAAATAAGTTCACCGGGGTTTTATGAGGTAATAAACAAAGCAAAACCATTACATCTACAGAAAAAAACAAAAGTAAAATAACAAAAGTCACCTTGCCTTATAAGATTTGATATCAGAGTCAGTCTGACATCATCATGTTTTTAAGGACCAGTGTGTAGGATTTAGTGACATCTAGTGGTAACCTTGCAGACTGCAGACACCTCCTTCACCCTCCTCTTCCTCACATGTAGAAACTACAGTGGCTGCAAAACTAATGAAAATTGCGAAACGAAAATCAAGAAAGCAGTGTTTGGTTTGTCCATTCTGGGCTGCTGTAGAAACATAACGGTTCAACATGGTGGCCTCCACTGAAGATGACCTGCGACCTCTGTAGATATAAACAGCCCATTCTAAGGTAACGAGTGACAACACACTTGTGAATATTATATCCTATTTCTGTAATAAATAAATACCTGTCAACCTTACACACTAGACCTTTGATCCAATATATTTATTTAGATTATATATTAACAATTCATCTTCTTTAACTCAAAAGATAATATTTTACCTACACCAAGGTGTGTGGATGAAAAGAATAAACAAAGTATAAATGAACATAAGACATGACAGATGAATTAAAGCAAATACCAGACACAAACTGTGTAATCAGTGCATAAACAGGCAACAAACGACAAGTTAAGACAAGTTAACAGACATTTAAGACAGTAAACTTTTCCCTCCTTCTGCAAACATGAGTTGGAGATGATTACACAAACATTTATACTCTTGAAGATCTTATTACATTTCACACTTATTTTCATTCAAACAATCTTTTCATCTGTGACATGTCAAATATTTGTAGTCACAAGTTGAAACCAGTGAATTCTTGCTTTAAAATGACTATTCATATATAACCTTTAATTAATTTCTTGTTATATAATAATAAACACATTCATGTTCACTTAACATAACAAAAACAAGAGTTGTATTGTTATTGCACTGTGTGTATTGAAACTTTTAGACCAATCTCAAGTTACCTTTCTTTTGTCTTGATTTTTTTGTTTGTTTTTTTCACAATAATGAAAACATTGCAAACCATGAAGGTCAAAATTGAAACACTGAATTGAATATTGCTTTTGTGCTAATGCTGGAAAAAAGTAGCTTCAAGTTCTGTTTGAAAAAAATGGACTCAAAACTAAGAAAAATCTAAAAAGAATAAAATGTTTGTCAGTGTAAGCGAATACTTGTTGGGGTAATTTAACATACGCTTAGTGCTCTCTCTTATTAGTTTTTTTTTTTTTTTTTTTTTTTTTTTACAAAATTCAAACTAAACTAATCATTCAACATCAATTCAGTTAATGTAGATTTTTAATTTGAACAAATTCCAAATTATGTATTGTGCACATCAAAGTTGTGTGTAGCCGTTTGCAGTAAAGTTTAAAGTTGAGTGAACAAATTTGTGTTATAGTGTAACTATGAGGTCATGATTGTATAAATACACAGTGACCAACGGTCAGTGAGAGCTGCAGAGACACACACAGGCAGAGCAGACTGAGGATACAGCAACAGAGTGAAGGTTTGCTTCAGCAGTATGCACACAAAATCTAATGTTATGCAGAGGTGTGGGCATATTTAGTTGTGCTTTACAACATAACTGTTGGATAATTGGATTCATTGCTTTGTGCTCAGAAACGCCACTCTCTAACTTCATTCACTCTCTTGTTCTTTCAATCAGTGCTGCTGTCTCTCCCCTCTCACATTATTTGAGCTGGGGATGAGGGGACAACTTTGAATCGTGCATTTAATTGAAACCTATAAATCCTGAATGTTATACTTTTAATGCAAAAAATGGTGTAAAAGCAGTCTCGTGCTGGGCTATTTCAATACATAGCCAGATCAGCTGTTTCTCCCTGTTTACAGTCTTACTGTAACCAATAATGTTTACATGCAAAGTTATGAGTAGAATATTCAAGTAGCCTATCTTGATCTGTTAGTGTTCATGTGTGAGCTTCTATCAATGGATGTTCTCATCCATGGAACCACTTATAAAGGTCATGAACTACATGGTAATCCTTGTCTCTTGATATGTGATCACAGGCGAGGCAGACAGGATGAATGAATTCATTTTGGGTTGACAGGAGATGAGGGGTGGCTGTGAAGTACTTCCTCCACTCAAAGTAACGCATGTACGCCTCATCATTTTTGTCCAAGTACAGCAGAAAGTCTGCCAGTGCCTTTGCATCAGGGAAATCATTAATGTGAATAAAAGATTCAGAGGGAAGGAACTCCTCGTAGTTTTCTCTTGGTGGACCCAAAACTATAGGGACTGTCCCAGCCACAAGAGGCCCGTTAGCCTTCTCTGTGATGTAGTCTTTGTGGACCGAGTTCTCAAATGAGAGGTAAAACTTACAGGTTGCAAGGGTTGAGTAATAGTCTTCATATCTCAGATAATTCCCATAAGCTGTACCATAGACATTAATCTTAATGTATTTGGACAGTTCACGATAATATTGTTCCCTCACAGCTGTTCCAGTGGCTGGATTTCTGTTACTGACAATCCAACACGCCAGTTTGTCTTTCTCGGGCAGAACAAAGTCATCTTTCGCTTCTGGGTCCCGAATAGTGAGCTCAAACCTCACTGTGATGTCAGCGTCTCTTCTGTAGCTCAGGGTTAAGTTAAACAGGTGGTCCACACCTGGTATCTTCCATGTGTTTGTCGGGGATTCGACATTGAACCAAATCCACTTCTGAAAAGATGGACGTGGCTCCTTTGGCATGTTTAGCAATTGCCAGTTTATGTCTTTTTGGTAGAAAATGACTCCCTCTGCTTTGCTGTACAGCGATCTGTCATCTGTCAGAATGCAGCTGTCAATTTTGAAGTAGCTGGAGCAAACTTTGAAATCAAACCTCACACCAATAGGCCAGAACCACAGCAGGACTATGGGCTTTTCACGTTGATCCGTGACTTCATCATCAATATTTTTCTCATCAGATAATGTAGATTTAGATGTAGCCGGGCAAACAGGAGACGGAGGCTCAAAATACATAAAGAATGCAACAACACAGCAGACAAGGCCAACAGCAGATATCAGTGCTAACCACAGTGTTTTCTTGGAAGCTGGCGGAATCATCTGTGGAAGCAGAAAAAGAAACTGATGTGATCACTTTATAATCACTGCATAAATCAGTTAATAGACCTTTTCCACGACAGCCATATCGACATAAAATGGTAGGGTAAATACAGGTGGCAAAATCCCTCGCTTAATTAATTTTCAGGCTAGGAAAATGATGAACTCCTCAGCCTTTGGTTAGCTTTGCATTTCACATTATACTGCAGTGAGTGTCGTCCCAACCCAAAACCTGTCATGTACTAGTACTTTTAATGTTAAAAGTGAGCCATAATAATCAAAATACAATAAAGCTTAAATAATAAAACTTATATTTAGTCTCTGTATTGGTTTTTCAATACATTATATAAGTTCAGCTGTCTATAGGTATGTGAGAAGCTGAGGCAGTATTTCATTGTGATGAAATTCTGTCGTTCTATAAATTTACTATTAACTGAAATATTTTAAGAACACTGTTGCAGATGGAACTGCGAGATTCGGTCGGTACCATTTGAAGTACCAAGGTCACGTTCTATGTAGTATAGCAGAGCCCTTCCAGTGAGGCAGCATACACAGTAACTGTACCCTGACTCTGACCTGAATGGCATGGAACCCTTCAGTTCCTATGAAACGGCTATGCGTTTTTATTGCATACGTGTTCTGTAAAACAGGCCACCAGGGAGGGACTTGATTGGCATTCACAGTAGTCAACAGTGATGTGCGTTACACTAACAGCAGTTAGGGGTTAGCCAACTTACTTCAGCAACAAGTAAAGCTGTATTTCCATCAGGAAAGTCAACCTCAGTACTGTATTCTGTCAGTCTCTGAGGCTGTGTTACTTGCTAATGGCAGCTAACAGTTATGGTTAGCTACTTATGGAACAAGAAAGCTAAAGTTACCCGTCCATTAGGAAAGCTCTTTAATAGATGAGCAGCTAAGAGTTGAAGCTGAGCAGCTGGAGGACATGAAAGGGGAAAACAGAAAATATTTTCTCCATAATATATGATCCAGTGTCACCCAATTTATTGAATAAAGTTATAACGTGTTGCTTTTGTACAGTTGGACCTGTTCACCAGAAACAGGTGAACACAGTGCCACTGCATCATAATCGAGAAAGAGTTTCATTTGAATTTAGTAATGCTCCTTAGTGCACTGAAATACCATTAAAAATACTAACAAAATAACTTTTTTGTCAATATTGGGCCAGATACTGGTGTATATGTGACATATAGCATAATATATATATGAGTAAAACATTGATTTTGACTTCATGGGAACTTCAGTTAGTATCATTATTAACACCTGTGTTTAACCTACTATTTCATGTCAAAATGGCTGCTGTGAAAAGGTCTATTGTTCATTTTTAGGTCAGTTTTGGATGAATTCTTTTAAAACTGCAAGGATGATTCATGCCTCTTTTTTTCCATAGTAACAGCAGCTAAGGCTCATGGCTATTTAAGACCCTTCAGCCATGCCAAAATGACTGTTTTCCCATTAATTAAAATGAAATACTTCAAACTGGTGTCCATGACAATATCCAGATTTACATATTTCTAAGGGTAATGATTTTGAACAGAGACCTGTCCTTTACTAGTATTTATAATGTTAAAAGTGAGCAGTGAGCTACAAATAATGAAGCTTATATCTAATCTCTGTATTGCTTTTCCAAGTATATAAATTTGGCTGTCAGTGAGAGAAGTTGAGGCAGTATTTAATTGTGATGAAATTGTGTCTATGGTTCTATTTTACCTGACATATTTTAATAATACTTTGTTGCAGATGGAGCTCTTCAGTGTAACGATAGTCAAACAGGC
The DNA here is from genome assembly GCF_056507025.1 of Lutjanus erythropterus. Lineage (NCBI taxonomy): Eukaryota > Metazoa > Chordata > Actinopteri > Lutjaniformes > Lutjanidae > Lutjanus > Lutjanus erythropterus. The sequence continues at coordinate 17,181,283 of NC_139332.1, forward strand.
CCCAACAGTAACTGTAAAGTGTAAATAGTGTGAAAATAAATCTGTTGTTGTCGTTTCATTTACCAATTTGCCCAATGTGAGATTTCTGAACAACAGGGTTTACTCTATAATTAAGATTATAAATATTAATTGTGTTATGATAATATGGTTTCCTGACAAGAATATATGACTCTTTACACGTACCGCTTTTTCCCTACGCCTGTGTGCATCTATGAGTGTCAGTGTAATATCATGTGTCATAATAGTAATCAAATATTTAATATAAAAATGATACACACAGCTTTCTTGTCATATATTTCACCGTATTCTTTTGAATATTCATTTATATATGTATGTACACGTGTGTATATAAACATATATATGTATATATATATATATATATACACACACACACACACACACACTACATATTATTATACATTACATTATTACACAACTACTGAAATACATTACATTCTAACCACCATAATAAAACACTTCTGATCAGTTAAAATAGTTAGTAGTAAACTAAAGAATACTTAATACATTTGGAGAGTCATTCGTTAGACTGTGTAAATAAATTAGGTTGTTAACTTATCTTATCTGTTTTGGACTGATGACTAATAATGTTCCACATTACTCGCTCTCATACCCGGGCTGCTTTGGAATCATGGGTAATAACCACTCTGACTTCTCGTTCTCAGACAGACCACAAAGAGGCCTGTAACTGTGACATGTTCCACTTCCCTGTCCACCTACTCTCTGAACAGAACAACAAGATAAATGAGAAAAACTAACTGCAGAGTTAGTGATAGTTCTCACTGCAAGGGACCCCTTTTAACATCAAACAGTTATTTGATCTATTAATGTAAGAAATACCGAGACTGATGTAATTTTACCATCACTGTAAATGTTTATATCTTTGTGTTTCTCCATATTTAAGGTTATTCTAACAGGTCTAGTAACATGTTTAATTAGATATGTAAACGTTTGTTTAAGTGCCACATATAAAGCCAGAATTACACGAACTGTGCTCAAAATATACTAAATGTAAACTAAATGCTACCGATGGCATGACGTATTGAACACATCATACAGTATGGCTGCCTATAAGCCGGTCTCTGGCACTGATCTAATACATAAAAATAAAAACATAAAAACATTCCATCAACAACAAATATTCTTCAATACTGAAAGATAACCTTACAAACCATTAAAAATTACTCACTGGTAATGTTTTCAATGGGCCAAATCAAAGGATTGCAACAGATGTTAGAGCACCGTCTTGATCGGCTGAGAGCTGCTTCACAGCTGAAGCATGTGGTTTCACTTTCGTTTTCAGCTAGTAATGCTCCTTTAAGATCACAGGAAATGGTCCTCATGCCCCAGAGCACAATTAACCCACCACTGCGCAGCTATGTTTATTTTAGGTTGGAGGATGATAAAACATGCCTAACACTGTATATACACACTTTTCAAGACGTGCTTTTTAATTTTTGATGCATAATTTATTTTATATAGTGACACATGCAGAATATACACAGGTCTAATATTCCAATTTTTGTAATAACTGTCAGTTAGACAACTCTCAATCTCAGAAATTAAAAAAAAAAACAAAAAACACACTGGAGCAGTTACTTGATAAAAATACACTAAGTTTTACTGTGCAAATCAACTTTTATGTCTTATTCAAAACAGCAGACATTGTATCTTGCATAAATTGCCAGTGGCAAGACTCTTACAAACCATGAAGTACATACTTTGAGCTGGTTTGGTGTCAAAACCTTGTATTTATATGAATAAAAACTGAAGTTCTTGAGTCCCTTCTCATACAGTGTATTTTATGCCCTCAGGGCCCAGCTGCATTTCAAACATGTTATGACAGACGGTTTAGACAAATGAGTTTGTGACGCCTCAGTATGCAAGTCTGAACATTTGGATTTAGTTTAAGGAAGGCATAGAGTTATTTAAGGCAAATATTTGTATTTTTCATAGCGAATTGTACGTATTACTTTACTGTCCAAAGCATTAGTCTTTCATGTTTTAGCCCATGAAAATACAAGCCGTATTTAAATGCAATTTTCATTGATGACAAAAGTGAACCATGAAGTCGGCCTGATTTCCTTTTGTCCAGGGAGCCGTGGGGTTCAGCTCATTTGAATGTATGAAAATCAACAGCTTCAAGCAATGGGCATCTGATGCCTGATGTCCAACCGCCAAGTCAACTGCATTTCTCCACTCAGTACATCAACGGCACATAAACAAGTCCAGTTACCACTCACTTTAAATGCTGACAGGACTGCTCTGTCTACTGTATCAAAAATTATGCAGTAGTATGGTGTAGTAAAATGAACAAACATCAACTCCATTTTGACTTCATATTCAATGTGCAACAAATACAATTATGTTAGAACAAAACTGATGTCACATTTTTTTTATTGTATAGTACAATGCCTAACTGGCTCTACTCCACAATACTAGAACAACGTTGTCATTTCTGTCTTCTACACATATCTTTAACTAGTGAGGGTGGTGACTTTTTGCCTGCTTTAGCCTCATTCTTTTTCACATCAAGTACACTAGCACATATGGAGTGCCATTTAACTTAAAGCTACTACTGAGAGGTTATAGCTAGTTATGACACACCCTCAGTTTAATACTGATCTCTCTCTATGACCTACATAACCAAACAACACCATCCATCATCTCCGTGAAATCAGATGAAACAAACCTGTATTTACATTTTCCCAGGCAAAGTTACTTTAGCCAGTTAAAAAGAAGCAGGATGTTTTGTGTTTGTTTGTTTGTTTTGTTATGATGGTGGAACTGCTACCACTTTTGTTGACAAAAAATAAAAGAAAAAGAAATAATGAAATATCTTTGTAGTAGCTTAAATATTAGGAGTCTGAGCCTATTTTGGCTGTTTTTGAATACTTTTGATTCTGCCTTAAAACATTAAAAAAATGTTTAACATGCCCATGCTTGGTATCTTTTTTTTTCAGCAACTTCATCTATATGATTTGATAATTATTTTTTCACTTTAACCTAGTTTATTAACACATTGGGCCCAAAAATACACAGAAATCATCAAATTCGAATTGAAAAAAACAAACATGCTTAATGAACTGTTTTGAAACTTGAAAAGGTAAACATAGGTTGCAAATATGAACATATAAAAGTAAATCGAAATAAAGTAATACTTTATATAAATATTTAAAATAAAAAAGCATGTATATTTATAGGCGTTTTTTACATTTATGTATGTTCGTAAAATCACCGAACGAATCCGTATAATGCATAAATCTAACGTAGTGCCTCAGCGGTACAAACTGTGTGCGTCACACTGTCATGTTAACCGCCGTTTGGCGAAGCAGAGTCATTTTTCCCGTTTGCCCCAGGTCCACTTTAAATTTACATGGTATATAATCAACACACTAAAATAACGATGAAGCAACTAAATTTTTATTTATGCACAACTATAGACTAACATGCACATATTTTTTATGTGTGCGCGCACGAATGTTTTGACAGTAACCTTACCCCATACGTCTCCTTCTGACTTCTCTTTCAAACACTCCCGCCACCGCCCTGCCCCTAACTCCCGCGGTTCAGCGATTTTGGCGTCTCCCCTGATCTGCATCAGACGTCTCTGGTATCGTCATCACGTAGAGTAGTATCAGCTGATTCGACCACTTTTTCCCGTTTTGTAAAATGACATAAAATGACGAATATACGGAAAGAAATGCAACGCCTGTCCCCCCCCTTCACACTTTTACGCGCGGATAAATATACTCGTATCTCCGGTTTTACGTGGTCTATCAACGTCAAAAACTGGCAGAGAGGTGCAAATCTGCACTTTCGAGTAAAGTTGACAGCAGCACTCTAGGTGACCTAGTTTTGTTTTATTTTTTTTGTACGGCGCTCTGAAGACGTCACGTGATCTGGCGTGATCATAGACTCCTAACAAATCCTGGTAAAAAAATAAATGTAATAAATATATAAATTGGATTCAGCAATGAGTCAGTAATGTTCCATAAATAAGTTGTATTTTAGAGCATTTTTTATTACTTTTATTCATTTTGGGGGGCTTTTTATGACATAAATCCACAATTACTTATTTCAGGGGTTTTCTATTCCTAATACCACATTTATATCCTTTATTCTGTCCTCACATCTGCTTTATGTATATGAATGGAGTGTGATTATTCTGCAGATTCAGACCAAACCCGGAAGACCAAACAGCCCCGTGACAGTTGTGACAGGGTAACAGGAAACTGCAGGGGCAGAGCTGTGTCAGTTTAATGATTATTAAAAGAGTAAACACAAAAGACTTACGTTGTAATGAGGCAGACACTGTCAAAATCAGAGAGCAGTCAAACCAGAAAAGAAATCCACCAGGAAGCAGGCAAAAATCAAAAGTCCAGGAAAACAAGGCAATGATCCATGACAATAGCACAAGAAAACACGTGGCTGGATTGCTTTACTCAGGTGTAAAGAAGAACTGGCACTGAGACAAGGTAACACAGACATGAATAATCTAGTGAGGTGAGGCTAGGGAATGGAGTATAACAAGACACAGGTGATACTAATCAGGGTGGGGCAGGCAAATACACAGGCAGGAAAGCACACAAAGACAGGAAGTGAAGTCACTGACACAAGAGGAGAAGTGAGTATTACAAAATAAACCAGGAACACCATATGAATGAATGAAAAACATGCATGACAACAATTTGATGAGAGGGAATACAGGGAATAAGCAGGGGGGGAGTTTTCTTGCCAAATTTGGCTCCTGGCACCCAGAAATAAACCCTTAATTCACCAAGTTGAGAACATATCACTGGGAGAGGAGCAAGAGAGAGGTCAGACATCAGAGAAACAACAAGTACAGCCAGAATATTTTCTCATCTACTTCTGTGAATGAAGGGTTTATTTTGACCAAACAACAAGGGTTTGTTTCAGCAGTAGAAAAATGAATCAAGACATTTTTGGCCATCAACATCACAGCAGTATCTAAGACACTGATTATTAAAATGCTTAAAAAACTGTATACACAATGAACTTAAGGATGAAAATTCATTCAAAGTTTGTATGTGACGGTAAAGTTACTAGTGCTGATGGGAAGTAAACAGACGTGCAGCTTGTAAAATGTTTTACAATATATGTTAAAAATTATGTTAAAAATATACGTTCTGGCTGCACAGCTAGCTGAGCTAGCTAGCTAATGGCAGCTACAGATAGTAGAAGTTAGCAACAGTCAAACAGTCATCTATCAGTCTTGAGTGGGTAGTTTAGCCTTCCTGCTTTGGTCTGTTAACAGATGGTAATCAAAAGAGCTGGGAGATAAATGTGTAATAAGTTAATAAAAGTCCCCTGAAATAAATAAAAGTAATCACTTGAAAACAATGTGAAATATGATAATAAAAACCTATTCGTTTATTTATTTAATAGGCATATTTATGTTTTAAGTTATTTAATACTGACTTAAATGGCATGTCATAGCATTTCATAAAATACAAACTGTGCTTTTGTCTAAAATCAAAAGCTCACTGGTTCATGAGTGCTGTATGTATGATCTCTCAAGCGGTCATTGGTTGGGCATGTGAAAGCGCAAGATCCAGGAAGTCTAATTTAATATTAACTTGTGCAGACAACCATGGAAGAAACAAGGCAGTCCATCTTCTGTTGAAATTATACTAAATATATTAAAACATAGGCAATCAAACAGACCTTCATCAGGGTTGAGGACCCATTATTTGACATACAAACAAGAATTTTAAGTTGTAAATCTACTACTGTTATCACTGTAAACTGCTTATGTAGAGTGTGACAGCAGCAAGCAGAAACAGGCATAGCAACAGAGGGGAGGAAAGATCAGTCTAAAATAATCATTTAAAGAAAAATAAGGGATAGCAGCAGTAGATTATAATACAATTCAACAGCATTATATATCCAGCATTACCGTGAATGTTGTCATTCTTCAGAGGATTTAAAACATGCTGTTCTCACCTTTCTAGTGTGAGTTCCGGGTGTCTCTTCCTGGTGTTCAGTAGACCAACTGTCAGAGGTGTTTGACACATGCACACTTAAGAATAATGAGACGTGGAAGGATAAACTCCAGAGCCTTCCATGGGGATTAAAAAAACCTGTTTTACTTGCTGACACAGCTGAACACACCACCATACAGTTGTCTTTATCTAAAGGTAATCTGACTCACCTCTGCGTCATAAAACCCTCAGAAGGTACAAGGTTAATTATTGATTATTTTAGAGCACAGGGCTGTATAATAAAACACTAGTTCCCTTTGTGCTATTCATGACACCAAAAATGATATATAGGCAAATGGCTGGATAAATGTTAAGACATGGTGAGGATGAATTTAGAAATCTCACAGCTGAATGAGAAAAGCTTTCCTGAAGTCTAGTGGATAATTCTGTAGGGAAAATGGCTTAAAAGGCATCAATGGACTGGTTGCCCAGCAGACATTTTACATGTCATAAAAGGAAACTCACAAGTGTATTGATGATAGCCGCATTCCACTTAGGAGAGTGTGCATTCTGGTTCACTGTTACTGGAACACTTAATGGAACTGAGCTGTCATTGCTGTTGTTAAGTCAACCCGTGTTTTTCTTGCTGTGACAAGTCAAAATGTCTACTGTGCAACCAGTCCATTTTTATATTACATTTTTTTTAACAACTGCTCAAGTACAATTATGAAAATAGGGCTCATTTTGTCAAAACAACAATTAACCCACGCGCGCAGAACCTGCAGATCTTTTGCAAATTTAAATATTTCATTCGAAACTGTACAAAAATTAGTTAAAAGTCAACTTTGTCATCATATGGCACACACACACCTCATACGATCTGATTTTGTTTGAACCAGTTAGACACTGCTGTGCTCAATCTAAAGCATGTTTAACATGTCTATTTTTTTTTAATGAAAAGTCTGGGTTTTTTAGAGCTATTGTTAGAGCAGTAAACTTTTTTTTGGCATATCCCCCTTTCAGAGGCCAAAAAGTTTGCACCCCCCCTCACAATTTTTAATCGATCATTAACAATAACTGGGAGTGGAACTGTTAAAAAAAAAAAGATTCAAAAGATGAATTTTCGTGAAATAAAATGTAGAAGGATCGGCAAACTTTTATTTGTTTATTTCCTCTACATAAATCATATTTGCTTTGATAAATTTGGGACAGGTAAACTCACCTGTTGCCTGTTATAGTTCTCACACCTGACTGGAGAGTTTATAATTAAGCAGCTAAGTGTTTGAACACCTGACCACCATGTTTGATCCATTGTTTAAATTGTGTTGTATTTTGAAAGGCTGTGTTTCAAAAGGACAGAGCAGTGACATGATATCAGAGTTCTGTGTCTAATGTAGAGAAGTAGTGTTCAGTGATTTGAAAAACACCGTGTTTAGTATTTTGCAAAAAGTGTGAGGCTGAAAATGTGCTTATAGTCATGCAGATCTGGACTGAGGTTTTGCTCCATGAGTGTCAGGTTTCACTAACTGTGTGTTATTTTTAATTTTATTATGCAAGCAATCGTAAAAAACTGTAAATAAAAGAATTTACACTCTTACTCTTGCCTCAGGGCACCACCCTTCTAAAAGGGAAAACTGATAGCTAATTAAGTCTCATCAAATGCACTAAACTATCAGTTTGGAATTTTGACTCATAATTAAATTAACTACTATCACAGTTACCACATCAGTAAGGATCTCTGAACAGTAGAGGCTGGCAGCATTCACTCTTATACAGCATTAAATAAATCAGCATCTTAAAACCATTTATTTAAAAGACACATTATATATATCCACATATGAGTTACTAGTTTAACTACGTTTCTCAGTAACGTGGTTGTAACGTCGCTGTTTTCTACATCAAATAGCTTTTCAGTAGTTAAGCTACTTTAGTGATTAAATAACGCTGTAGCGTGCACAGAAGCTACGTTTCCCCACGCATTTCTAAACCTTAAATGCATCTCTTCCATGTGACGTCACGTACCTGCCCTGCTGATGGCCGCCATAGACTGGGTAGAAAAAAATGCCCGCGAATTGTCTGATGCAGCGGGGCCGGATGGAAAGTGCGCGGCAGGAGACAGGAGGGGGCCAGAGACGTGTACATCTCGTGAATCTCCATGGCCAAACTTTAACAAGTTCATGTTACTTGTCGAGTCCTCACAGAACAGTTACAAGTTCCGGTGTTTACTGTGCAACCTTAAAAGGAAGCTCCTGTCAACATCCGAGACGTCCAACAAATTTAAGGACGCGCATTCAGGTATTTCCCGAAGTTAACACAACAGTCGCTAGCTAAGCTAATCATCACAACTCAGTCAGCAAACACCAACAGCTAACATGGCGCTAGCTAGCAACATGTGCTTTGGCAGCAAAAAGAATAAAACTGCGTGTGTGCGAAGGGAATTTAGGCAGGAAGAGGTAAGAAAAATGAGAAGACAGGAGAAGCTGAAAAGTATAACTTTAGTTTATGTTGCTCAGAAATATTACTTGTGCAGGTTTTTTTTTTTTATTTTATTTACAAACTTCTCTACAAAACCAAAATTGTTGTGGTCAATTTAAGTAAATAATTTGACATTTGTTTAGATGGCTCCTAGTACAGAAGGGGGCTAATAAATATACTACTAAACACAGAGAGACAGATACATAGATACTTTGTTTTTACTTTAAAAAAAAATAGCTTTGATGTAGTTAAGCTACTTTTGTCATTTTATTGTAGCTTAGCTTGCTACATTTCTCTGGTGGGTAGCTTCAGTGTAGTGAAGCTTCATTTAACGTAGAATAACTTGTAGTTGAGCTCACTACATTTTCCAAGTAGCTTGCCCAACACTGCGTGCATGTCTGAATATATGTTCCTTTGATCTACCTCTATATGTTGATCATGTGGGTGCTCCAGTGCTTGAGCCCAACTGAAAATGTTAAACACCCACAGTCAATTTGCCCAATGTTTTGTGTAAATATTGCGTGATAGACAGATGTTAGATCTAAACTTTTTCCATTCATTCTCTGTAGTAGTTCTTATCATTACAGATGTAATACATTTTTGGCCACAAGTGGGATTTTGGTGGTGCTGTTTCCCTCTTTTGGATAAAAGAAAGGAGACAATTCAATTCAATTCATAATTATTGTCATTAACACAATATGTTGGCATGTTTGAGTGATAGCGCAGCAGAAGCAGCACACAGAGTGCATTCTTTTTTTTGTTCTGCAGCATTTTATCACAGCTCTATTGTTTAACGTTTCAAAAGCGAGTATAACTATTTTTTTGAAGTAGTAAATCAACACTTCTCAGTGACATAGTTAGCTGACGTGTAACTTTGTCTGGAACTGACGTGTCGTGGTTGAGTGGAGTGGCTGTTTGTATGTCTGTGCCTGTGTGCACTTGTGTTCAGGGTGAGGTGCTTCTTGTGTTTGCTGAGGTGGGGGCTGTCCAAGAGGAAGGAGAGAGAACAAATAGAAGAGATGTGTTTTGTTCACTGGGAGAGGAAGTAGGCCTATAGGTTGTAACTGAAAGCTGCATTCATGGGCAGAGTTCATACATGGGTGTGAATACCATTTTTACAACTACATTTCATAATAAAAGTTCATTTTATAGCATACAATGAACAGATTCATCTGTACAGTCCCAGTGGTCCCTACAATGTCCTCATCACCACCAGGGTAAGAAGTAACCCTGGACCATGTTTAGAAGAATATTCCTTGCAGCTATTAAGTCCTCCCCTGTCCCCATTTTTAGTCAATCCGAACATATTTCCCTGCTTCTAATCCTACTTGCTCTCAGCTGAAAAATTATTTATTTTATTATGCTGATACCAATTATTAGTAATCAAGAACTGATAATTTGTAGTAAAAATGAAAATTTTAGCGTCAAAATTTAGAATGTTTGCTTGTTTTTGTGTACTGTGAACTTTTATTAATTATTATAATTTTATTACTTTACTATAACTATTACTGCTTTGACAGACTGCCTTTAAGCAACATGTTTAACAACCTTCAAACAAAAAGTGCAGGGATCTTTCAGCAGCATTTCTCTGCTCTGTGTGGGTTGTTTCATAACCCACACAAAGAGCAACACGCTGAACAGCAGCAGTGTGGCGTCATAGTCATCTAACAAAGGCACTGCTCTGGAATCCCGCTGGACAAGGCTGAGCCGTCAGAGAAGAGGGATCCTGTGAATCTTCATCGTTCCAGAAACCAGCTGCTCCACAAGACATCGGAGACATCTCATGCCTATGGGCCTTGTTACGGACACATTGCTAACACAGGTTTAATCAAAGCTTTGGGCTATACAACTCACACTGCCCTTATACTAGCCCTGGGATAAATATCAATTTGAACAGTGACTAACAGTAGTATTCTTGAATGATCCATGGCTCCTCTTTAACAGCCCTTTTTCACACTCATACATTTCAGTCCTGCGTTTCAGGGGATAACCCTGCAAACTTTGGGCTAATTCTGCTCCGGAGCAGGGCCAGCAAGCCCTGGGCTATAGTTGCTCTTAAAGGTCACTCCTAAAGGTCATTCTTTGCTGTAGGTTGCTTGATAAATGTGTTTTATTCTTGTTGTTGTTGTTCCCCTAATAACTCTTTCACTTTGAAAACCACTTCTTAAGTGTAATTGTTAGGGGTTGATAAATAATGGGCCCTGATCTGTTCCCTTTACATTTCCACATGCTATCTCTTTTTCATTTGGAGTCCTCTAGTAGTAAGAAATTAAATTACTCAGATGCCAGCTGGTCAGTTTGAATACAGTACAGTAAACATAGTTTTTTCTGTCTATATGGAGACATTTTAGATCAGGTTCCCTTTTGACAACATAACTTTCCCAACTTGACTTGGTTCTCCAGTTGCCTGCAACAAGCTTTTCTATGTGTAGTGAGTAGAGCTTCCCCTGTTTGTCCTGTCGTAGACAGGAAGTACACAGACATCAGCTGTTTGAGGGCTGTCTTGCCATTTCCTGACTTTGTTACCACTGTTGAAGAGTAAACATCAGACTGAGGTATTCTTCTTACGTGGTTCCTGTATTGATGTATCTGCATGTTTACTGAACAGGGTTTCATTGGCCTCCCAGGCTCGGGTATATCCGCAAACAGCAGGTGCTGTTTGCGGATATACCCGAGCTTGCTGGTGTTAGCGTTAGCTTCTCTCAACGTGTTTGTACCGCGCACGTGTAGGCCGACAAGTGTGGCGTGCTATCGTGCCCAGTTGATCACATGTAACTTGGAGCTTGAAGGTATTTTCATATATAAACTATAACTCATATTCATATTACAAGTACTGATGTGTACTTCTTATAGTAGGAATGAGGTAACCTGGTGACGACTTCCAGATGATTTAACTCCATTCTGTTTGCCCAAGGTAATATAGCTCCCAAGAGTCTATTTTGCCCACTGTATCAATCTGTAGTTAATGTTGTGGTTTTTTGCTTTTATTAGGAGGAGCCTTATTGCCACTGCTGTTTTTGTCCTGTAGTTATTTATTGTATAATTTTTTGAGGGTTATCAGTGACTTTTCTGTATTTTGTACTTGATTTTGTTTATTGTTCGTTATTTAGGTTTTTCTTTTATTTTATTGTTTGTAAATTTATCTGGTTGTGAATGAGATTAAGGCCTGAACCCTGGCCTGCTTTACTGGTGGTGAACAGGGGCTTTTTTTTTTCTCTGTGCTAAACCAACTGTCTGAAAGCTTTGTGTTGCTGGGTGTCTTGCTGGTAGCAGGCTGGTCGGGCGGCTAGGCCCACTGGTGGTGGGTGATTGGGTGGAGAGTTCACCTTTTCCACCAGTTCCTTCCTCTTTGCATGTACCTCTGTGTCTCAAATCTGTGTGCCATTTTTTAAATAGTGAGTGAGTATTGGTATTTATGCTGCATGCCATTTTGTTGTGCCATGTTAACCCTGTGTGCCTCTGTCTTGCAGTGTTAAATGGGAGCGGTTGCATGACACACACTGGTGGTGGTGGTGAAGCACCCTGACCCTCTCCTCACTTACCTCAACCTGTGGGTTGGCACCCTTCCCCCCCTGTACTGGTAATACAACCCTGCAACTATTTTAGAATTATAGAGTCTAATTTTGCCTTTGATTTTTAATAAATTGTTCTTGATTGAATTTGAAATGCACGTCTCTGCTCGTCCTCTTTTATCTAAGAACTCATGTGTGAACCTATTGAGTGTATATTCTCTGGGTGAAATTCCCAGAGTGGCGTTGTCAGGTCCATGTAGTCGGGGGTTTGGGTCAGACGTCCCCTCTCCCTGGTCACATATGAATTTCCCAGCTTTCTCTAAAAGCTAAAAATTCAATAATCCCACATATGGTAGGTTCCTCTCATCCTTGTTAAATAAAATCAAACCGTTTGAACTGAGCCTGTAGCACATACAATCCAGTGTGTGTTAGTGTGCATATAGTGGTTTTTAACTGATCAATGATCAATCGAGTGCAGACTGAAACAGAATAAAAAAAACCCAAAACATTGATCTGTGTGTTGCTGTAAGCTTTACTGCTACAGGACTGTGTTTACATTCAGTGATCATGCTCTCAGCAAGACTTCCAGGATACTTAAATCAGCTGAAACCTTTCGGCTACTGAAGAAAAGAAGTGATTAATTAATCAATTAAGTTTATTTAAATACATTTGTTAATGCATGTTTTATGGATTTTATTATGTGTATTGTATGCTGGTACAAATACTGATTATTAGACCAGGTTGCTATTTGGTGTTGAAACACACAAACCTGAAGGGCCCACAGAAAAGTCAGTTATTTATAGTTTTAAGTAACATGACGTTACATGTATTACGTGACTTGCTGGTAGTCTCACGCAGCGATATCTTCGGTTATGGCTCCACAATGATAGTCACACTGTGAGAGAGATTCAAAGATGTCCGTTTTCACAGTCTTACAACCAGAGATGTTTGTCAGAAATTTAGGATAACCATCTCACGCTGTGTCTGCTGCTACAATCTACGTTTACTAACCAACAAATAGGAATGCACAAAAATATGTTTGCATATGCTATTTTAGTATATACAAAGCTCCCTTTTGCAAAATTGGCTTGGTCTCTTTTCCCTTGTCATGACAGAGCCCACATTCTCTTCCTCCTGTTTTTGGATTTTTTTTACATACACATACTGTAGATACACTGCTTCAGTTTTAAATAGATATACATAATAGACTGCTGACTGAGTGTATCACTGTATGTGAAATGCCTTGACATATTGAATTTAATTTCCTAGACTAGGTATGTAAAAGGTCTCACTGGATGCAGGCGAGGGTTGATGTGTAAATATTAGGTGTGTGAGGTGTGTGTGTGTGTGTGCCACTGATGCTGTGGGTGGACAGCATGTTCTTTGTTGAGCTGTTTACATATGTATCCTTTATAGACTGTGTAATGACAGCCGTTTTAAGACAGATTAGCATGATGACTGTTAAAATCTGTCAGCAAGGTACTTTGCCTCTGTTTCTATTGAATGAAAAAAAAAGGTCACGCAGACAGCTGTGGACAGATAAAGGACATCTCTCTCATTGATTCATGCTGAATGATGGCTGTCAATATCTAAGCAGACGATCCATAATTCAAATCCCTTGATGCCTCGATTGGCATGTTGTTCAGGTAATGACACAACAAGGTGTCGATAGTGAGTTAGAGAAACAGGTGAGAAGATGAGGGTGATAGATGTGAAGGATTTTATGTCAGACTGGGCCATCACAGATGTGCATGGATATGTAGGAGCAGCAACTGGGACTTTGGATCAATAAGTAAGAAAACATAATTCAAAATGACACTGACATTTACAATAATTTTAAATATCCAGTCTTGAGACCTTACTTGCTCAACAGTTTGTCTTAAGCTGGTATTATGCTTTTCATGTCCATGAGTGTTGATGGGCCTGCTGGGGTCTTTGTGATGTAAATTTAACCATCACAGGGTGTAGACACAGGCTCTGTGTTGCGACTGCACAGACTCATGTCTATCAATCTGTTTATGCAGCCACTTTAGATGCTGACGTACTGTGCATGTGTAGTACACATCCTCTCCACAAACTGGCTTATATAGAACTAATAGGCATCAGTGGTGTCCACAGCTGTCCATGTATGCACCTGTTCAGGACTAAAATAGTTAAGTTCTTTGTTTAGTTTTATTTTGCACACATAATATACAATGCAGGGAGAGGAAAAATAACTCCTTGGGCAAAATAAATAGAGTCCTTACAGTTCACTCCATTTGTCTGAACAGGAATAGGACATTTTTACTGTTGCATATTTAATATTTATGATTTCAGTTTAAAGCTGAAAAGAAGCTGAAAGCTGTATTTTTTAATGCTGACAAATACATTGTTGTTTACTGTAACACATGCACAGCAACTCTACAATGATCCAGACACTAGCCAACTTCCTAGTCATAAGTCCAGGTGAACTGCATGTGTAAATAGAGGAGCTTTTCACACACATTGCTAACTCTTGATGACATTGCATGGTGTGCAGCTGCCTGCCTGTATAACCACTCTGTCATTGACTGTTTTGTTTTTCATACAGATTTTCTGTGGACCAGTATCAGCCTACACGAGTCTGATATTTTTAGCCTTTCTTCATCATCTGTGATGTTAAAACATTAAATTATAATAATAACAGTAAAGTGTGCATCCTGTAGTCAGTGCACAACAAGCATCTCTCCTTCCGAGCAGGCACACTGGAATCGGCTGATCTCTATCACGCTTCCCCTCTTCCATCACTATTTGTTAATTTTGAGACGAGGCCTGCCAAAGCAAGAACAGTCATTATTATGGAAGACCTGAAGCATACAGAGTATTTCCAACATGTCTGACGCTGACAGTCTCCTAATGCCTGCTACGTGTGTCTAAGGGCACATTAGGACGATGTCCCAACCTGATAAATCTAATGTCAAAGGATACAGCCGACATTACTCTCAACACATCCCATGAAAAGACCTAAACTAATGTTTTAGTCTGTCTCTCAATACTCTGACCTCCCTACCCTTACTGTAGCCCTTAGCCCCAAGCACATTTGCTCCCACTGAAGCGTTAAATCTTTAAAAACATATTATTTAAATATATAATTTCTAAATATATTCTTAAAAGAGGGTAAGTACTTTCCTAAACCAGCTGGGCACTGTATTTTTTTTGCAAACATTACAAAAACAGGAGTAAATAATGCATATCTGTGGGGGACTACTCTTGGCTGTATGTGTTTGTGAGTATTTCCAGCAGTGGGACAGTGTTTGTGGACAATAGAGCTCTGTAGCAGCACAGAGGAATAAGCTGTATAAGGGTTCTGAACGCACAGAGAATAATTTTTGTTAGGATCCAAAACTATTAAATGACACCTAAAAACTTGGAAAGACGACATTAGAAGTAAGTTTCGGTGGATGTAATCGATAAGGAAGAAACCACCTACTGCTGCATTGGTAAATCTTATTGGAAGCTGTCGTTTTTAATCCTAATAAAAAGTTGCCAAAATCATTTCAACATGTTTAGTAGCTATTGTGGAGCTTTCAGTCTACTAAGGCCAAGATTGTTATTTGATTCATGAAAAGTTCAAGAGCAAATAACAAGAGCTGGATCGGATAACAAACCCTGGGGACATGTTTCACACTGCTAGAAAACTTCAATGAGAATTTGCATGAAGTCACTTCTGGCCAGCCCGGATGTGGCGTCAGGCGATTGGCTCTCTATCATGTTCCTGGAACACTTGGTTACATAAGGATGTTTTATAGCAGCAGCTTCAACAGAGAGTTGCTGTTTGCTTTGCCCCACAGACTTTCATTAGTCTGGATAAGATGCAGTCTTTGGCCTGTTGCCCAAACTGTGCAGTAGCTTCTAATCAATGGAAGACTTGATGACGCACAGATTTCTCTCCGTTTTCTCTCTCTGCCTTTCAAACCAACAGGCACCACCCATTCACCTCCTCTGTCTCCAACATCTGCCTGTTTCTACTGTTTTAACAATAAACAGGATTGTTTGTTGATTTTATGTCATTGCCACTGTGGCAGGGCTGTAGCCTTCTGAGTTAAAAATAGAAGTGGTAATGTCAGTGTACATTAAAGGAGCAGTTCAACAATGAAGGTAAATGGACCTGCTTTTATATAGTGCTTTTCTAGTCTATCGAATGCTCAAAGCACTTTTACAACTACTAGTCACAGTCACACATTTGGTCATACAATCACACACAATTGATTATGTTCTTTTTTTTTGGGGGGGGGGGGGCAACTTGGGGTTCAGTACCTTGCCCAAGGACCCGTCTTACATCCTGAGCCACAGCCACACCAAAGGACTTGTTGATTTAATGGATGGATGGATGGATGGATGGATAGATGTGTGTTTCTGCGTTTCTGTCCCACTACTCCTCCAACCCATATTCCTCCAGTCCCCTCCAAAAAAATGTGATGGCCTTTATGGTGTTTGTTATGTGTGTTTTTTTTTATCATTTTATCTAATCTACAGGAAATATAACAGAAGAGGAAGAAAAGCATTTACACTAACATTTGCATCATAGCAGCAAATCTCCAGAGAAGTTATGAATTCTCCAAATATATTGCTGATTAGCTGCTTGACGTAGCATGCTAATAAAATAGCTTGCTAGCTAGTTCAGCATCCTTGTTTCATCCGTCTTGCTATAAATGACATACGTGGTCAGTAACAAGGCGGAGCATAGCCTATGATGGCCTCATAAGACAAACAGCACAATCTGCTGGACGACTGCAAGAAGTACAAAATACAAATCTGTACTCAAATAAATATAGTGGAAACTTATAACAACGTTCCAGTAATGAAATGTATAATTATATTATCTAAATGACAATACTGTCTATATAATGCAGATATAAAGTAGATATATAGATATATTTTTTGTCCCAGAGTGATATGCATATTTTTATATTTAGTAGATTCAAGTGTATTTAAGTTAATTATTTAATTTAATAATTTATTATTTAGTCAGTATGGTGCATACTCAGTATATATTTAATAGAAAATGTCTCTAATTTCAAAATAATTCACACAGAAAATATTCCCCCATGTATCTTGCTCAGTGGTCTGAACCGTCATATATACAAAGCTGAGTGGGGTTTTGTGAAATGAAGTTGAAGGTTTACTTCATCCTGATACCTTTCAGGGTAATTCCGGCTTTAGGAAACCTGGGCTCTATTTTCTACATTTTTTGGGTGTCTAAATGATTTAATGTTTTGGAATTGGTCCAGTACATTACCTCAGCTGGCAGCCGTGCAATGGGCTGAAATGGCTGCAACTAAATCCCTGTGGACGACTGCAGGCAAGTGCTTGTTTTTGCCACCAACAGGCTCGGATGGTTATTCTAAACGTCTGACAACATTATGAAAAGAATCCCTACAGAGATAGATCTTTTTGTTAGAGTAAGATCCTTTTTGTCCAACCCTTCTGCTCCCGGGTTGGTCCCAATGGATAAGTACAGGGATGATTTTTTTTTTCAGTTGTAATGAGATCTGTTTACCATATTGTATATTACAATGAAGAAAGCTGAAACTCCTGGGAAAGATTGACATATACCACCCCTGCCCTTCCTCACGTATCTGTTGTGTTAGCCTAAGGCAGCAGCAGAGCGAAGAAGATCTACAAGATATATAGGATAAACTTATACCCAGCTAAGTGGATAAAGAGGAGGGATATCAGGAGGTGCCTGGAACTACGGTGTCCCCAGAGGCCCATTATAAGCTTCTCAGTGGTGCCATCCACTCTCGGTGTGGCTCTGAATCATTAGAAGATATATGGCTGCCGGCCCATAATGAGTGTAGCACTGGGCAAACGTCAATCTGTCATCACTCCCGGGAGACAAGAGGAGTGAGGGAGATCGAAGTCGCCGCGGGCCTCTTGGAGATTGCCTTTGTGTCTCTAATGCTTCAGTGTAGCTGTGACAGGATCAAGTTAGACAGTGACTCTGCTGTTATATTGTCTCCTAAAGGCTTCAGGAACTGTTGTGATACACTCATGCAGGCTAGGAATAACTCAAGTGCTTGGACACCATGTTTTCTGATGTTGAATCATTAGTAGATTGCACCAATTTTACTTGTTGTGCACCAGAGGGACAGAGACCAAACACCAACTGTACGCCCACAATACTGTCTCTTTCACAGTGATGTGTTTCCGATAATGATCAGCCCTGCATCTGGAGCTCATAGTGTCTCCGGAGATACTTTTTTTTTTTTTCTTTTTGGAAGGACATTTTAATCAGTTCTTGAATTTAATTCTCTGACAATTTTAGATTCTTTAGTCAGCCTCCAAGCGGGCTGCGGTGACGTCTCATCACATCACCCTCAAACAGGTGTGTGTTGTGAGGCCTTAGAAAGATTATTATTATTATTATTTTTGTTTGAACATGACAGTGGCTCAATGATAAATGGTCTTCCCTTGTCGTCCTTCCTGTATAAGAATATGTACTCTAGTAAAATAAAAACAGAAAACAGATGTCCTCAGTTATCACTTGTTTTCTTGCTTGTATTGTCACCATCATGCCCTGTTGACTGGGAGGAATGGAACTGTACTGGGATTGGGCCGAAGAAGGACAGAGGAAGGGAGAGACTGGAGGACAGGCCAAGCTGGAGGCTGAAAAAGAGGTAACACTACTACAGGCTTTACAGTGGAAGAGTTAGTTCTTCAGTATGAGGAAGTGGTTTGGCTGTAAGAAATGCAGATCACTGTAACAACAAAAGGGGAAATACGACAAACTGATTTAATCACTTAAAGCAGAAGCACAGGGTTGAGTATGAGAAAGTCGAAAATACAACAAGGAGAGCGCAGCAGCTGTTGCCATTTCTAAACCAAAAATATTTTTCAGTATTTTGTCATATCATTAAGAATATCGTTATTGCAGAGCACCCTGAAACATATGATATCATTTTAGGACACCTAATACAGCACATAACTTTCAAAAATGTGGAGATTTAATGGACTGATGCACATTTTAACATTTTAACACACACTGTTTTAGGACACAAAATATAGCTTAGACAGCAGTCCACCACTTCAGTCAGTCATGTGAGAGGACCCTGTTACACACACATCATTAATTTACAGAATCAAACACATACACACTCACTCACAGTTACACTGAGCGACTTTCAAGCATTATTAACTGTGTATGTAGGTTGCCTTATTAGTGCATCACTAAAACACACACACACACACACACATACACACACTCTGTCTGTCCAGTGCCCACTGCTGTCCTTCCGAAGGCTCCAGATGGCGTGTAGCCACACCTCTTTCTGTTCCACTGAAAATAGTTGGAGGGCATATGGCGAGCTGGTCATCCGTTGCAATCTTGAGCTCCAGATGTTTCCGTACACACACACACACACTCTATAACTGCTTTCCTGTCAAACAAGAGTGTGGATTCATTGCTTATTTCCTGTTGCATTTTTTTTTAAAAAGCCTCCTTCCTTCAGTCAAGGAAGGAGAGTAAGATAGAAGAGGTTGTATTTCACCTCCTACTGATGACTGAGGGAAAGTGCCTGAACCTGAGAGGATGGTGTGTATAATTTTGTGTGTGTGTGTGTGTGTGTGTGTGTGTGTGTGTGTGTGTGTGTGTGTGTGTGTGTGTGTGTGTGTGGAATAAGGTTGGGTTTACAGGAACAAAGGGAGAGAAGGGAGGGGAGAGTAGAAAGGTAGAGACCCCAGAAGACTCTTGGACATATGGGTTCCAAAAGGGTTCGTCGAGGGTTCTTTGTAAGACTAGCAGTTCCACTGAAAACCCTTTTAATTCAAAGAACCTTTTGAGAGGGAAGAGATCTTCAAGGATTGTTTAAAGCACAGGTGTTAAAACATGTTTTCTCAAGATTCATCCGTAGAACACAGTATGGTTCTTCACAGAACCCTCTAAAGAAAAAAATGCTATAGGTGAAACCTAGGTGATATATTTTTAGATCAGTCTGGGTGTGTTAGATGAAACCCTTGGAATATATAAGGGTTCTTGATAGAACAACAATTGGTTGGTTCAAGGTGAAACCCTTGGAAATAAACAGTAGAACCCTGGGTGGGTTATGAATGAAACTCTTGTAATATCAAAAGGTTCTCAATAGAGAAGATGTTTTTAGCATTCTTAGAAGGTGGAAATGTTCTGGCTTAAACTGCCATACAGGGGTCTGGGTGGAGCTATTTTACCATAGAAGAGTCCTCTGTAGAACCTCTCATAGTGGGTTCTGCGTGAAACCTTTCACAGAGGGTTCAAGTTATAAACCTTTATGTTGGGTTCTAGGTAGAACCGTCTGAAAGGGTTCAAAGTGGTACACTGAGAAGTGTTCTCTTAGCAAGCAGAAGAACACTATATGGTTCCACGTAGCACTTTTATTTCTAAGAGTGTATGGAAGGATGGGCAGGACATGGGTAGAGCAGAGGGGTGAAGGAGAGAGGAGCTGAGGGATGAAAGACGAGGGAGAGGAAGAGGAGGAGGAGGAGGAAGAGACGAAGAGAGATTATGCAATCAATCAATAGCTTCTTACTGTGTGAGCTCTGACAAAGACAACCAATTCTAAAATCAATTCACTCTCTGGGGCTCACTGCAAAGAGTCCCTCTCTCCTTCACTGTTCTACTCTTCCTCACACTCTTTTTCACTGCCTTCTTCTTTAAACCATGTACAGTAGCAGCGCACACTTCAGCTTCAATCTTGTTTCACCTCCTGACTCGGAGCTGGTGCCAGCGCTCCCTCTGTCAGCTCTTGACAGGACGCCAAACTTGCTAAGCACGCGGTGAGACGGTGCTGGTCATGGAAAGTCAGAGGTCGCATGACTTGCGCGCTTAATTAATGCCTTTGTGGTGAGAAAGGTGAACAAAAAGGACATATTCGCTTGTAAGAAAAGATGATGCACCCCCCCCCGTATGACTAATTAGTGCTTGTGTGTGTCTGTTAGCGAGCTAGAAGCTGGAGAGGCGTTTCATCCCTGCACCTTGAATGCAATGTGATGTGAGCTTTTAATCACCTGTCACATCTGTCAGGAAGCATGAAGCAGTGCAATCATTTCTGTACTTCATCACACAAGCAAAGCACTGTCTTACTCTGTGTGTGTGTGTGTGTGTGTGTGCGTGCTGGCTCTAAGTGATGAGCATGCAGCATGAAAATGTACATTTCTTCCGACTGCTGGGCATGTTGCTGTGGTCAGTGCCAGGGAACTGGTGGAAGAATGCCCTTGAACCCAGGACAAAAACAACACACAGACCCACACCAAAACACACCATGTGCAGGCTGGCATCACTCCTAGTCTCCCAAAAACCAGTCTGAACAAAAGAGAGGGAGTAAGCTCCTTAATGCCAGTCAAAATCCATCAATTAATTTGTGCAGTACTTCCTTTGTTATTGTCAAAACCTTTAAATGAAGTTTCTGTAATATTTAATGTTATCTGGTGATTACTGTAAGCCTCACAGCAGAGTTAGTGGGGATTTGTGCTGTGAAATAGTGAAATAATTTTTGTGCTGTTTGTACAATTAACGCAGCACACAGACTAAAATGATTTGTGTTTAATTGATATGTTTTTTTTAATCTAGGCTGCGTGTTTGTCTGTGTGTGTATTGTCTCACAGACCACTGAAATCTTGAACAATAACATCTTTTCTCCCCGTGGACACACTGAGACACGCTTGAACAGCTAACAATACACAGAGGTATGCATATACATCATTATAGCAGAAATCAATGCGGTGCCTTTCATCGCTGTATTGTCTCACTTATTAAGGTCATAAGTCAGAGATAACAGGTGCTTGTTAGCAGTCAAATGTGTGTTAAAAAGTCAAAGGTGGTGCCTAATGATGCTGCAGCACATGGGCGTTCTGTCCCACTGCGGTGGTTAATAGCTTACAGCTTACAGCATTCAATGTTTCAGTTCGGACAGTGCAGTATGGAGGGTTACTGACAAAAATGAAGAGGCTATAGAGTAAAGACGTACCAAACCAAGTAATCAGACTACATACTTTAAATGCTATAGAAAAAAGTATACAGTAACATGACTGAAATCTTGAGGCAGCTTGAGGCTACAGTAACCACTACTAGCATAATACACCCAAATATCTGACCAAACTGTTTGTGGTCTAATTGCACTGTGGGTAATTTAAGTGGAAGCTTTTAACAAGGAAGAAAAAGATAATGCTTTAATTCACACTGTCATGAAGTCTTGGAGTCTTTATAAGACTTTATGACTAATGTTATTAGGTGTCATGTGGTCAGTTATGACATTTTAAATACACTTGGCATTAATCAATACAATACCGTCTTTTTTTTAATGACAACTTGACATTAACCAAGACAAAATAACCTGTCAATTTCTTTGTCATGACGACTGGATATTATCAAACTCAAAGAAACTTTAACATGACACTGAAGTGTCATATGTGGTTGGTTTTAACACTGACTGTCATGAGACCATTATAAGCATGTCATGAATATTTTTCTTGGCCCTAGGTAAAATGGTACCTGATGGACAGATAGTGGTTAGCTTTTTTAGTTGTTTCTAAAGTGGGCTAATCACTGCCTGCTGTTATCTGTAGGTAGCTGAAAAATGTGTGGAGTAAAAAAAGACAATAAATCTCATTCTGCTACATCAATTACCATCCTTTAAAAAAAGTCCATCATGAGTCTGGTATTATAGGAGTACGATGCCAAATCAGTGGAATACTCTTCATATCTAAGCCTTGTCATAGCTCAATCTAACAAGTAATTATCAAGTGATTGCTAATGTGTGTTCAGCACCAAACTCTGTTTTTTAGTGATTAAGCATTAGAGTACATCATGACAGTTGATTTCTTAAGTTGTATATGACCACCAAAGCTGATGAAAATATATCTGACTTGATTCAGGCAGAATCCTGCTCATGGATGATGCAAAAGTTTTATTCATGTTATGTTTAGTCACAACTGCTGACTTTGTTCCTCACTCTCTGTATCTCTCCGTATCTGTATCGGTATTATAGCAACTAGCATCTAGCTAGCAAGTGCTGATGGGAAACACACAGTAACTTTGAATGAATTACAGATTTATCTGTTTTTGAAGGTTGTTGGAAACATTTGAGATGAAACAGCTGTTTAGCACTTTTAGACGTTTTAATGAGGAAAATATTTAACATACTTATATATAAATAAAGGTGAAAATATTTCACACATCATATCACATTTATATTTAAGAAATCCTAACAATCAGTGTGTGGTAGTCTAATGAAATCTCAAATCTATCTCATCAATGTAGATATCTTTAAATGATTTTGCTGCCACCAAGAAAATATCTCTGCAAGAAATGTAAACAGCAGTGACATTATTTATTTATGGGAAGGTCTGTGTTTTAGTCCAGCTGTAGAGAGAAATATCAACAGCAGCAGTGGAAACTCATCAGCTCTCAGTTGGCTGTAGACCTTTTTTTTTTTTTTTTTTTTACAGCAGCTGTCAGATATACAGTTCAACAAGGATGCAATAAAAAATTAACCCTTTTAAACAGTAGCACATGAAAAATTATGTTTTCTTTTATGCACAAGACAAACACAACATCAATAATAACAACATAGTTATCATTACTCTTTAACAGATATTATAATGAGAGAGAGCTTTCCTTGACAAACAGCAGAATAATAAATAAAGCACCTTTAGTCACGTACTTTGGCTAAAAATCAAGAGCAGGATTCCCCAAAATAATGCAATAATATACTGTTTATGACTGCATTACACACACTGCCTACCTAGAGCACACATCCTGTCTGTCTTTGTCTGTCTGTGTGCTTTTGGTCTTCGTGTTATTTGTGTATTATCTATCATATCTCTCTCTACCCCCCCGGATATGTGAGTAAGATTGTTTTGTCCCGGTTACACTGTCACCCGTAAATTTCCATCTCTATAAAACACATGCAAAACAAACACAGAGGGTGCCACAGGGCTGTGTCTCTCACCTTGGCCTTAAATGATCACAGCAGTGCCTTTAAGGCTTTTATTATCGAACTGATCTTTATTTTGGATTCTAAGCTATAAAAAATAAATAAGCTGCTACAAAATAATGAATATATGTCAAAATTAGATTATATTAATGGTTAAAAAGTTGTAGGCTGTGGGAAACAGAATACTTTGTCAAATATTGGCCACAAATAACTCTTACAGTATAATGTTAATAGATATTTTCATTCCTCGGAGCCCTGATGATTTGACTTGCAGTGACTCTTCATGCTGTATTATTTCATCACAGCAATGCATTTGTTGCAAAACAAACACGCTGATTTACACTTGTTGCAGCTGGCAGAATAAAACATGTCTGTTCATAGTATTATTGGATTTCAGAGCTGCATCTGACAGCCGACCACAACATATTATTAGACCAACTGGAAAACTAGGTGGGACTTTCGGGCACAGTACTAAACTGTTTTGCATCATACTTAAAGGGCGAGGGTTATTTTGTGTCAATAGCTAATTACAGACCTGAGCGGACAAAAATGACCTGTTGAGTTCTCTGAGGTTCCATTCTGTTCAACATCTACATGTTCCCCCCAGCTCAGGTTACGTAAAACCACTAAATATGTTACCATAACTATGCAGATGACATACAGTTTTAAATAACTATGTCACCAGGGGATTATAATCCCATACAAATGTTCAGTAGATGCACTGAACAAATCATCAATTGACAAAACCGAAGTAAGTTTTGAAGCCAAGAAAGAAAGATTAAAAGTCAGCGCTCAGCTTCAGTTGGTAATGATAAAAACCACAAACACCATAAATCTTGGTGTGGTCGTGGACTCAGACGTGAATCTCAGCAGCCACATTAAGATAATTACCAAGTCAGCGTCCTATCACCTGAAGAGTATTTCAGGAATTTAAGTGCTTATGTCTCAACAGGATTTGGGAAAACTAGTTCAGGCATTTATCTTCCGTCTACTGTAATGGTGTCTCCAAGAAAACTGCAGGTCTACATAAATTGAAGCTTAAGAATTTTCTGTTTGCCTTTGCCTTTCATTAAACCAAATCTGCGGCTTTTACATGTCTCAAAACTGCCCTACAACTTTACTTTCCTGTTTAATCTGACTTTTTAATTTTCTATTTAACTCTTTTAATTGTGCTGAAATCTCTTTTTTATATTGCTTCATGTTCCTTTTATGCTTTCTCTTTTCGTCTTTGTCTTTTTTATGTAAAGCACTTGCTGAAATACACTATACAAATAATAGTGAGTCATTTTGAAGCTTGTTGTTAACAAGATGTTCTCTGCGACCCAACAGCCCACGGCGAAGAGGCCTGACAAAGCAGAGGGCAGGTGAGACGTGGGTATAATCCTGTTGCAGCCAATCACAGCGCATAGGTGCTTCAGAAAGATGTAAGTAATACCATACTGGTTCAGTTCATACAGTCTATGATTCAGATGTCCCAAAAATAGCTCAGAGATATGTACCTTTATTTTATGTATTACGTCACACACATGCCAGTCTGATTTGCAGGCAGCCTTTACGGGCCATAGAAAATTTCAGACAACATGTGTGTGTGTGTGTGTGTGTGTGTGTGTGTGTGTGTGTGTGTGTGTGTGTGTGTGTGTGTGTGATGACAGTAAATGTTAAGCCAGACAGCCAACTTTTCAACAGCAAACAGAAAAAACAATCAAAAAAAAAAAACAACAACAACAACAACAACAAAAACCACACTCAAAACATAAAATGCATTCATATAGCTTGTCTGGTGTAATCCAAGTTTCCTAAAGCCCCATCATGCCGTCCACGCACACCATCACACCAGAGACGCCCAGCTCAGATGGCTCGCACATGCATGTGAACGTGGCTCCAAGCTAAGGATCTACAGTGAAGATTCAGGCCAAAAACATGGTGCTAATGACGTCTTTCAAGTCAGTTTGGCGTAGGAGACTAGGATTACACCAGATGAGCAATATGGAGGTATTTTATGGGGTTTTTCCAGTTGTTTGTTTTTTTTAATCTTGGTTTGGAAACTGGTTTGTTAAACGCCTACCTTCAATCAACATGAGTGTGAGTAGATAATGACTGAATTTTCATTTTTGGGTGAACTATACCTTTAAAGGCCTGTACTTTGTATGCCGCCATCCACCCCAATTGCCTCTTTGCAAATATTTATGTATTGTTTTAAAGAAAAATTGTCTGTGATGATAATCAAGATAGGAATTCCGTTTGCCACCACAACACTTTTTTTTAATTATCATTTTGAAATTTGATTTCTCGGAAACACGATTGAGCAACCTTTCTAACTAATTCCCCCTTTCTAAAAACAATGAGAATATTCTCTAAATTGTTCTAAACCCCCAAAGCAATGTGTGCTGGATGCCGTATGTTTGACTGTTTTGTATCTATTTCCTGTATTTCCTAAGTTGTGCCTCTCAGCATTTGAGAAGCGTCTGCTGTGTGGGCAGCAGCTTTGCCAAGTAAACAAGTCTCTTATTAAGTATTAAACACTTCACAGCAGGGACCGCAAAACACACACACACACACAAACACGCACACACACACATATTAACACAAAGATGCACAAAGGCAAGTTGGAAGAGTGGGTCCCAGTGCGGAGTGTCAGTGGCCTCTTTTTTCCCCCAGTCACAGTGAAATTGGATCTTTCTCTCTCTCCGTCCCCCCGATAGGAGGTTGTACACTTAAACACCAGCCGGTCCACAACGTCCCTCTTGGCCTCTAATGGACGGACAGACGAATGACTTAGTAAGCAGAGTGCGAGCCAACCTGATTCAGCTCCACTACAGACAGCTGAGACCTTGAAACACAGTCTCTCTAGTGTGTAATGTACAGATGTCATGTGTGCGCTTACAGAAACCATCCTTTAGCTGAATTAAGGACACATGTTCATTCAGTCTCTACAAGCTATGCCTTGACCTTTGACCTACATCTGTAAAGTCCTTATATCTATATCACATTATCATCAAAGGCAAAAACCCACCACTTCCTGTTTGTGTTTTCCTCTGAAACCGCTTTTTTTTTAAAGTCAGCATGAAAATGCAAAGAGCACATGAGAACACAAAGGATATTTCTGTCTCTTTCCTTTTCACCAGTTCATGATTTCTGTTTTCAGCGTGGCACCACAAGAGGGCCCTGTCACACAGTCAGAGTCTGTCAGTGTGTACAACAAGCATGTTAATCAACAGCACCTCCACAGGAAATAAGTTAGAGATAACAGTGTAGTCAAAGGTTGACTTACTTTAAGTCAATTACTGTACATTTAGATTACAGAATCAGTTCATCAAAGTGTCATCAAGCTAAATTGGAATGATTGGCTTGTGCCTTAAAGCTGCAACTAGCAATTATATTATATGTTCATTCATTATTCTATATTCAAATTGTTTTGTATTGATCGATTGATTTAGTCTATGATGTGTAAGAAAAGAAAGAGTTTCATCAGTCCAATAGTGCAAAACCCAGATATATTCAGTTTATAATTATAATTCAACACAGAAAAGCTGTAAATCCTCCCATTTGAGTAGCTGAAACTTGAGAAAGTATTGTATTTTTAGCTTGATTAAATAACTATAATGATTAATTTTACTGGAGGGCATTTAATTTCATTGCTTGCTTTCACAGTTACTGTCTCACACAGAAAATATACAACACAGTAAGATTAAGTAGCTGCAAGCAAGGAGGAAAAAAGTACAGTCCGTGTAAAGTGATTTATACCCAATTACTGTACAAAAGTTTTGAGCTTGTAATTACTTGAGTATTTCCGTTTTCGGCCAATTCTGTACTACATTTCTGAGGCAAATATTATACTTTTTACTCCACTAAATGTATATGACAGCTGTAGTTATTAGTTACATACATACATACATATGAGCTTATAATACACAGCACGTTGTTAAAGATTAAACAAGTGGTCTTGCCTGTTGCTTGCAAACAAAACAGCAGTGTCTCCAGCCCCTGTGATTTGCCCTCATCTCAGCTGATTCTGTTTAAGGTTATATGTAACATATCCACATTAAAACATCTAAAAATACTTTACGACATATATTTTGTTGAGTTGTGTACTTGCATTATCCAGTGTTTCTGACAATGTTCCATCGCAGAGAAATCCATAATTTATTCAAGGTAACTGTGTTTCCTACTAGCTGTTGCCAGCTAGTTGCTAGTTGCTATAACTGTTAGGAAAACATAAGATATGTCAAATATGTCGGAAAGTGAACGTGGAAGTCGCTGAACGTGACTAAATGTAACATTAATAAAACTTTAATATTACCTGCATGATTTCTACCCGAGTCGTGTCAGGTAGATTTTCATCAGCAGTGGTGGTTGTGTAAAAGTGAAGACAACAACTCCCATGGTCCCACACTGCATCATCAAATTGCGTCTTTTGTTATTGTTTGAGACAGACCCATGGTGGCAGAATTTACATGTTGTGTGTTTAAATGACTGTTAAAGGCCCAGACAGGTCAAA
Source organism: Lutjanus erythropterus (assembly GCF_056507025.1). Classification (NCBI taxonomy): domain Eukaryota; kingdom Metazoa; phylum Chordata; class Actinopteri; order Lutjaniformes; family Lutjanidae; genus Lutjanus; species Lutjanus erythropterus. The sequence continues at coordinate 17,209,658 of NC_139332.1, forward strand.
TTATCCAAGATTCCACAAAAGAAGCAAAACAATTAATGAAAATTTGTCCAGCAGAAGTTAGTTGTTTTTTCTCGCCCGCAACATTAATCATTTGGCTTGTAAAGATAATTACGGTATCTACTCATTGTACGATATATGAACATGACTTTTTGAGCATTTTGCTGTTCTATATTGCCTGTTGTGTGGTGAACCTTTTAACATGAACAAGCCCATATGACCATATGAATTATTGCATAATTTCTGGGAGAATATATTGTCCAACAAAAGCACTTAGGCCTATTTATTATCTCAGGACCCCTCAGATTTGTCTTGTGACTCTTTCAAGAGCACCCGAGGCCGAGGTTGGGAACCACTGGACCAAACATTTAAAGTTTAGTTAAAACTATCTCCGCCTCGACCAGCTTCAACACGCTGCCGCTCACACTGAAGCATCAGTATCAACAATCTAATACTCATGTACTTTGTGAATGCAGGACTTGTAACAGAGTGGTTTTATGTTGTTGTTTATTTTTGGCGATTTTGTAATTAATGATACCAATGACAGTGTTTCCATTTCAGAGCGATCTTAATCTGGTTGTTTGATTTACTCTCTCAGTTTGATGTCCAAGCTTTAGAAGCTTTTTAGGGCTGAATAGTGCAAAGTAAACCAATAAGGAAGAACAAGGATTACATTTGTACGTATGCAGCAGATGGGAGGCTGATTTTGGTCAAAGTCATGAGTGTGTGCGTCCACTCTGAAGGTGAAAAGTTTGATGTTTTCGTTCTCCTCCTCTCTCCTGGCCGAGCCCTGACCACAGGAGGGGGCGGCCCACTGAATGACACAGAAACTAGTTCACCCAGGAAGGAAACTCCCTGCTTTCCCAGAGGACGTCAGTCCAAAGTCCACTACTGCAGCTGTGTGTTTGTGTGCACGTGTTTTCGAGAGAAACGGAAAAGGGGGACTATGTCAATAGACACACATTAGCTGACTCCCTCAAGTGTACTGTAGAGCATCAAAGGCTGTGTTTCATACTGATACTCGCAGCAGTTCGCTTTAATAAAAACAATCCCTCTTCTCTTCCCGTCTCACAGCAGATTCAGACTTCTTTAGTAGTCGCAGGTCTGCTGCCAGTATGAAAGACATCAGAGAACTGCTGAAACACAGACTAAAGATGAGCAATTCTGTTGAACGATGACATATGCATGACTGGTGCAAAGGGAGGGGACAGACACACACACACACACCATCAACCCTTTCTGGACAAATAAATTTACGCATGGACACATAACACCCACACACAGTTGTAGAGGTGATGTAATAGCTTCCTGGAGCTGCTGTTTTCCAGAGTGAATAACTTCAGCCAACTGTAGGACAGTACATACAGTGGATACAGAGCAACAAAAGCAACACAACTCTATTTACACCACTCCCAGTACTCACATTATACGCCCAGTACTGTGTGTAATCAGATCCACCTCTCTCTGTCTGACCTGCCTGTTTGAATAACAATGTTTTATAATGGATGGACTTCCTGATCTGAGCCAGCATACAGCACTTTATATTAAGTATTTACTATTTATTTTTTAACTATCTCAGGTCAACTCCTTAACTTAACGTTCAGCTACTGCTATTAGTTTATACCATTTTACTTTTTGAAATGTTTTTACATGTAATATCTTGTTATTTTTGGTGAATTTGATGTTTTTGTATCTATTGTATTGTATCTCCATTTGTGCCATGCATCAGTGAAAGACACATTTCACAGTGAAAGGCACATTGTCTGTTACACTTCTCAGATCAAATATTTCTTTCTTTCTCTTTACTGAAAAATGATGGATGGAATTTTTCTTCTTGCTTCTTCTTCTTTCTCACTTCTTGGCTCTTTCTACCACCTGCCACCTGCACCTGCAGACATCACAATTTCTCATAGAGACTTTAAATTGTAATGATGTCACGCGCATAAAATGACTTTTCTGGATGCTGTGAAAACTTGTATGGTTCACCAGTTCAGGAGAGCAATGATTAACCTTTGCTCTTTTATCACAACTTCGGCAGAAACAGTTTTCACTTCACCTCCACCTGGTTTGTTCTGCACTCCATTTTTACTGTGAAATCAGACCAAGTTTCAAAGTTGAAAGCTGTGCCAAAGCATGGAGAATCATCTAGTTGTTTTGTCTGTGTATCTTTATGATAACTTCTCAAAGTTAAAACTAGAAGGGGCTGGATTATGTTGCTACTAGAACTGCTGTAATCAGTCATTTTAACCATTAGACGTCCAAACTCTGTGAGCTCTCATGATAAACACCCAGTTAAGAGATAATTGCTTTTTTTACCAATGGGTCCTAATAGTGTTCTTCATTTTTAAGAAGATATCTCAAATTAAAAAAACATTAAAGATTCATTATATATTTATTACATCTAGTAAATTGTAATGGTTGTTGATGTTCCTCAAATTCTTAAATTATTCTAATGATTAGGACAATTTAGTCTAATTATTTGTATTTTAATGGGGCAAAGTGATTGGAACTCAGGACCACCGTAAAGTTTCTTTGACAAAGTTAGAGTCAGTTAAAGGAAGCTGGAAACTTCATTCATGATAAGGCTGTTCCTGTTGTTTTGAGTCACTTCTACTTCATGAATTATGCAGTCAGGCCTGACATTTATTAATCAGCCAATCACACAGATAACCAATGCTACTGAATTACCAATTAAAAACTAATGTGTTTATACTTTGCTAACAATGTATGAAATCATCATCTTTCTCAATTCTCAGGTTACTGTTTACCGCCTGCATGTGATAAATTGATGGATTTTTCCCCAATTTTTTTTTAATCTTTAACAAGACCACAAATATCTTAATCTTCCTCTTCTGCCATTGCTGCTCTCTAAGTGTTTGTCTTTGTCTCTGTTTTTGTAAATCAGACTGCTGCCTGTGAGCTAGGACGTGGTCTTCCATACTCCCTGCTGCCCACAATATGGTAAGAAGACTATTTTGCCCTGGTCGTTGCCTGAGGACATGTGGGGTAGAAGCTATAGCTACAAAGCTCTTCTTGTGGCCCTTTGGATAACACACATTACACAGTCATAACCATGTCATTACACCTGTCAGAACTATGAGGGATTTTTTATGAATTTTTATGACTGTTGTCATAAAGTGTTATTCAGTTAATTGTGTAATTCTTAATGCAAAGTTGACATTATTTGAAGTCTTTAAGTTTTATTACACTGCCAAATGCTTTTGTAACAGTATCATGAATAATTTCTTGGACGTCTTTATGACAAGTCCAAAATGTACCACTTTACCTGAGGTCAAAGACAATAATGTGCATCTGAACCGGACAGGATTGACTTTGTTTGTATCCAAATGACTGTAATACACGCTGAAACCACACATTTCTGCAGGTGCAAAGTGTAATTATGTTGCCTTCAGGGAACACAACCTGTTACTCCACAACTCTGAGTTGGAAATGGCCACAATAGCTTAACTGAGGCCACATTAGTCATCTACAGTAGAAGTAGTAGTTTATCAGCACAGAGGGTGGGTGTATTACCTGGAAATCGGAGCTGATTTCAACACGAGTGCTGGCTCACTTCACATCACACCACAGCACAGTTGTGTCAGGGAAATATAACCTGGGTGGAGATTCTGTGGAGCCAGTGGGTGTGTATGTGTGCACCGCAAACTGAACCACAGGATGGTATATCATTGTTACTCCTCCCTGCTGCAGCCCTGCAGTCCAGAATGTGTTATTCCCCTGAATATAGACACTGTGGCTGAAAGTCCTTCAGGCCAGTGACCTCCCTGCCTCTCTCCCTCCCTCTTTCTCATGGTGAGGCTGGCACCGAGCCGGAGTACAGCTCTGGTGGCCTTGATAGAATTACAGTTACAAAGTGCACTGCAGCTGGTACCCAGGATGTGGGTGAGAAAATCAGGGACTCTCCAAGACTCCCTGGTGAGCGGAAAAGAGCGCTTTGAGGAGAAAAGATAACCAGGCTCGCCACACTGTCTAGTCTCTCATTTCACTTTCACATGTCAAGGAAAAATAAGTGCGTGTCTCTGAACTGTGCCACGCAGACGACAGGTGGCCATCCCGCATGGTTTCAGTGGAAGGAACACAGAATCAAAGTGTTTAAAGGGAGATTTCACACTTTACTGTATTTACCTCTCTATATCCTGTTAGTATCTTGAGTATTGTTAACATTTGTAAACTGTAAAAAAAAAAAAAAAAACAGTCATGAATTTAGTGGAAGCAACTAATCTTTCCTCATGAACTTGATGTAAAGAGTTTATTAAACTTGAAGTTTCAATCTATTTTCAGAACACTTCAGTATGATTCCAATGTGTAGAATGAATGTACTGTTCCCTATTTTCACAATAATATTAATTGGTTAATAAAAGGTAATACATTATAATAAATGTTAAATGTTAGAGATGCTCAGCAGTGTGACTGAAGTTGTTGGTTCAACTTAACATCTTATGCTCATTGAACATGTTTCCCATGTACAACTGACTTAAAATCAAGTTTATTTGAGTCAACTTGCCTTTTCAAATTCAGTCGACTTCAGTGTATGCATTTATTCATCAGATCTCTTTAAGTTTGTCTTGTTTTCACTACAAGCTGACCAAAATAGTACTGTAATAACTTTTGTTGAAATGGTAATAAAGTCAGGTTTTGGAACTACAAAGCCAGACAAAACAATAGACAAATATCTTTTCAAGTTGCACTCCACCACTTTTACACATGAACTTGTGTTTACCCATCACGAGGAGTACTGCTCAGCCACTGAAAACAATTGTATGTCTTCTGTGGCTTCAGAAAAGCTTTAGGAATGCACATTTAAAGTATGTATTACAAACTGATGGTCGGAGAGTGGCTCTGTGTGATGTGACCAAAATTTCATTTTTCACGTTTTTAATTTTTTTTTTGTAAATTCAATGAATAAATATATTTGACAAGTAAAAAGTACTTATTCAGATTTTATTATTTGTCTCCTTTTATTTAGAACCTTTTAGAACAAAATCTAAACTATTAATGTATAAAATATAAAAAGGTAAAGAGAAAACATTTTTCATTAATAGTAACTTTTCTGATCTGTGTTACACTTTTCAGTCCCGAACCATGTCCATGAAGTTCAAGCTCCTCATTTTGTCTCGGCTGCTCAGAATCCTTCTCCTGTTTATAATTGACCGTTCACTGAAAACTGTCCTCCTTAGTTACTGTTGCTTCACCTGTCAAGCTTTCAGTTCTCACACTGCATTTATGCACTTTATGGTGATGACAGTGACAGATTCGACATTGTAATTGGGAGTAATTGTTGAAACATGGTTGACGACATAAATAAAAGCAGCTTCTCATTTCTAGCTGATGATTTTGTCAGTTAAAATGATGACACTTACTGGCAGATTTCATAAGTGTAGCTGACTAATGTAAACTTCTGCTAATTTGAACAGGGTCAGCTGAAAAGTCCGTCTCTAGCTGACATTTTAATGTTTTCATCTCACACATTTTAAAACAAGAACACTGTTTAAGTGTAAATGTGAAGTTATTGAGCAGCTGCGTACATGATATAATGCTAATGCTAAAGTATTGAGGTTAAAACTAGCTTGCAATTCAGCAAACATTGGTTGGATAGTCAAGTATTACAGGTATATCTACATGATAGATGATAGAAATATACTCATTAATGTGGGAAAAGGAAGCACAGGGACTCGATTAGTGCAGCGGACCTTGAGATGGGTCACCTAGCCAGACCAGCTGGACCATGATTGCGGTAAGGAGCCAGGCTAACCTGGCTTAGACTTGAGACAGCAAACCAGAGTAAGATGCATCATCGTCGGCCCACTTTCACTTTGACCTGTCCACATTCTCCTCCTCAAACCCCTGACAGAACAAATTCAGATGCAGAGGTATCTAACAAGTTTGGCTGGTTACTTCAGCTAGTAAGGTAGCATTAGTTAGCCAGACATACAGGGTTTAATCCATTCCTCACACATGTGCTTTTGTGTTTCATGTTTTTGGGAAACTACAGAAAACACGCCACTGTCCAGACTCATGAGATGCTGAATATTGCTCTTCTCAGAGCCTCCTGTACACCCCTTCAACATGAAGAGAATTGGAAAGCTTGACAGCCCTAGTTACAGTTGCCAAGCTATGATTGGACAGCTGCTGTTTGGGGGTGGGACTTAGCAAAGGGTCAGCTACCCTGTTCAGTGTGATGTTCACTCTCCTCCATGTTTGTTTGTGTTGCTTTCATGCAAATTTCATGTTCAACTCTACTGCAGAGTCTAACAAAAGAGGTCATAGAGGTGCCTTATGGGAAATATAGGATCTAGTATTTATGTAGATTGTCCCTCTTTATAGAAGCTGAACACTAAATTGTTGGAGTGTCCTTCAACTGAAGGTCCACTTACCTTTTTTCAGAATTTTCGAAAGCATTACTCAAGGTCTCCATCAGTTTGCTCAGTTGTTATCACATGTAAGTGGGACTTCAGTAGACCAGGACCAGGTGTCCAACTTTATGTGGGACTGCATAGCATTTTTAGCCCCTGTCCCACATATTGAGACCATGTCCCACATTTTCATTGGCTCTAGATTTCAGAAGCCAAACCACTGCGGGGCAGATGCTTTCCTAAAATCTGGCTTTTATCCAATAGCTTTGATGAAAGTAGGGAAGGCTGTCATCACGAGGCTGTGACTGATGTCTATCACACAAGTCAGGGAAATGCAGCTGCAACAAAGACATATCTGTTGTCTTTTGTTTACTATTAACCAGAATCAACCAGAGGGCAAAGCAGAAAGATGCTGTAAACTAAGGGGCAGAATAGAAATGTTTAATTTTAAACTACTTCTCAGCATTAGTGATGTGTCCCACACTGTCCAGCACAAAGATGGTGCTCGGTGTTGGATGTGAATATTCTCCTTGATCTTTTCTGGATGTCCACTGATTTCTGGTCAATGACCTTTAACCCCTTCTCAGTTGATGCCTTAACCAATTTTGTTCTGGTGTTCAGAAACAACCGATGCTGTGTATTTCCAGTGTTCATTCAGCCTATGCCTATGCAGGGTCTGTGCCGTGTCACCAGTGTAGTGTTGCCCGGTCCCCACAACTGTCTCACGTGAATAGGAGGGGGTTGTCACAGTGATCTTTCAGTATCAAATGGTTTGTGGTATATTCAAGCTGCTTAAAGACTATCTGGCAAGATGTTCTGAAAGTTCAGATAAACAAGTCACACATGACTGACTTAGATCACTTGATGACTTCATGAGGGATTTCCAAGATACCAAGGACCAGTAACTTCCTGCAGTTTGCAAGGGGCCTGGCAAGTGGTCCAGACTAAGAAAACTACATGCATGTGCAGGAGGAAATGTGCATTTCATGGATGAGAGATTACAGCTCAGCCGAGGAGGACATCATTGTCACAAGCATCCAACAGTAGATGCACAACATCTGTGCAGAGATGTGATGTAGTTCAATAGAAAGAAAATTGTTCCTGCGTGAAACTGCTCACAATAAAGCCTAGAGCGAGCAACCCACACCAGAACTATCTAGATGTATACATAACACTACAGGCCAGATGAAAAATATGTATTTTTGATTTGGGGGTAAACTGTTCCCTTTAATAAAGTGGGTTTTACAGGTGTTGGTAGGTGAATTTTGTTTCTAGCCCTTTGGACTGAACCAGACCAGCTGTTTCCCCCTGTTTCTGGTCTTTTTGCTTAACTAAGTTAATATTTAGACATGAGAGTGGTATCTCTCTTCTCAGCTAACTCTCAGCTAGAAAATGAATAAGCATACTTTCAAAACTTTTCGAACTCTTCCTTTAAGAATGAACTTTCAAATTAAGGTTTTGTTTGCATTGACCATGCTTTGTGAAAATTTAAGAGTTTCATACCTGACGTGTGCAAAAACAGCAGGGACCGAGGCTTTGATACTAAGTTTTCTCAGATCTGAGTCATTTGGGATTGTTGTTGGGAGATGTAGATTTGTAATCGCTTACTGACATTGAATTTCCTCTGAAATATAAGCCAGTAAAAACAAAAAACACAGGTCATTGTGGTCTGCTATGTACTGACAGTCATTCTGGTGGTGAGTGAAGCGTTGGTGTCTGCATGCGTCTGTGCGTGAATGCATTTTGACCACAAGACCACTAATGGTCAATGTAAATGTCAGCATTGACATGGTGAGAACCACGGGGTTTCCTTGGTCATGTCCAGGAGGCAGAAACGGATGTTTTCTGAAGTTCAAGTGTGTGCTATCATTTCAAGCATGAGACCGCAGAGGAAATATCTGATCCTGTTTGTTCCCACTCTGAGATATACATCTCAAATCAAACATCTTACAGCTTATATAACATGTATACAAAATGATGTTTTTTTCGAAGGCAGAGCTTAAAGTTTCTACATAAGTTCCATGTGATGGTAGGCAGTTGAGCATTTAAATTTCTATGTAAAACATCAACTCTGATTTGTTTGTAGTCCTTAGTATAGTACAAAATGGAGGAGGAAGAACGTTTTTGCAGCTGTAAGCATCAGAGTATATGGGTATTGTGGTCTCAATGTGGAAAAACACTTGTGAAAACAACACCACTCGTATGAGAAGGTGGGGGATTTTTTTTATTATGATTATCTCTGGCAGTTTGTGTTGATGTTTAGAGATTATATTGAAAAAGAGGTTGCATCGTACCGTAGGGGAATATTTGTTGTTGTTCCATTGCTCTCACTGTCACCACTGCCGCAAAAATGATTGATTGTTTGATAATGATAATGTTTTTTGGTTTTTTTTAGAAGGCATAAAAACTTTTGGTATCATCTTCAAGGAGTTTGATCAAATTGATTATTTTAACAGTACTTATCTTCTTTTTTGCATCCTTTTTGGAATGACTGACAGTGAAGATTGACTTATTGAGTTATATGGTGTACGTCTCACAACACTGTGAACACTGATCAATACACGACACTTAGAGTTTACGCAAATGTTCAGGACTGTCAAAACGACATGAAAGCAGATTGTTTTTTCTTTCTGATATATTGTTTATTTTACTTAAGTTTAGAAAGCCAATATAGCCTAATTGACAACAAATGCATTGTGCACTTAACATATATTTTATTAGTTGAATGAAGGTCATAATAAAATAGTAAAATACATACTCAATTATTATATGTTTCTATAACATGTAGTCAAGTTCTTAAAGCTACAACAACAAACTTTCATATTTTGTTGATTTTGGGGGTCCCTGTGGACAAAAGTGGTAGTGTTTCCATGGTAAATGTAAACAGAGGCTTGTTTCATCTGATTTAACATAACATTAACACATTATTACAACAAGAATTGCAGTGTCATGCTGAACACAAAAATGTTTTGCTTCCTTAACATAAAACTGCAGGCGCAGCATATTAGAAGCCTTCCCCTTCATGCATTGCGTGAGAGTTAAAACTCTCTTGAGATCCTTCTTTGTATACTGTAGTTTTAAGAAAACATATAATGGAAACTTGCTGAGTGTCTCTAAAATATTTTAAGATAAGTGATGGTTGTTTGTTTTCACAATAATGGAAAGACTGCAAACCATGACTAAGGTTAATACTGAATTCAGTTCCAACCGTCTCATACTTAACACTGGTAGCAGCTGTATTTGTGCCAATGCTGGAACAAAGTAGCAGAATTAAAACTGCCTCTTCAAATTGACAAAATGTAAAAGAAAATCTAATTTATTTGTAATGTTTGTCAATGTCACTGAGCAGTTGTTGGCTCACCTTAATGTCTTAAGCTTACTGAACATGTTTTCTTTAGTTAATTTAACTTAACTCTGACCTAAGTTCACTCAACTCAAAGTTATTTACTGCGCATGGCAAAAGTTTTGTGTGCAAGCTATTGACCATTAAATTTATGCTGAGTGAGTGAACAGGTGTTCACAGTGAGTGACGCTGTCACATTCTAAGGTGAATAAAAACCTGAACATAAATGTGTTACAGGTCACTTTCATACTTTATTACAAAACATACTTTTGTTTTCAACCTCTCTTTGCTGAAGCTGTTCCTTGCTGTATTTTGTACTTTTTCTTGCCTTGTTTATGTTCCTCTGTAATCTCATCATTCTGCACTGAAGGTCAGCAAATGCATTATTCATGAAGAACAGATGCACATTTATCTCCCAATGGACAAACAAACGGTGCAGCTGCGCTGCATGTATTTTAAATAAGGGGCACCAATTTTTACATCAAATGAAGGGAATCTCCACTGTTGCTATCAGCTATCACTATTGATCTCTCCCTCCACAAAAATCCACAGCTGAATGTAAGTTTCGACCTGCACTGTGAGGGTTGTGGATGGTTGAAGAGATGTGAATGGAAGAAAAGTTGAAGGATTGAATCAACTCAAATAAAATGTCCAAAACCAACTGTGAATGAATCCTACAAACAAGTTTTGTCTTTCTGGTCCAAATTCTGATCTTATTCCTTTGGGCAATCTTCTTTGTTGTCCAGAAGAAAAAAAAGACATCAATGAGCCACATCTAATGTTAGCTAAAAACTACAGTGAGCTAACTGTAGTGAAGCCTGCGAGCTAGTTCATCAGGCAGTTACATACCAAACACACCCTTCTCATCTGGCGGTCTGTTCAAACTGCCAAAATCTCCCATCTCTCCCTCTGCCTGTCAATGCCATTGCTGCCTTGCATCAGTGTTGCTGCCTGTTCTGTCAGCCCCACGAACACCCCAGCATCCACTTGCAAGCTCCAACAGGTGGTTCAAGATATTTATTTATCACTCCTCAATATCTCTACATAATCTGTGGGGAGTGATGAGGTCTTAGCCTAGACGCTAATCTCTAACTAAGTTCTGCTGCTGCAACAAACATTCTAAAACGTGCGTTTTCTGACTGAAATGCAGTGCAGTCAAGTCACATGACTTTAGTGTTGCGAGCATGGAGTGACACGTGAGGTGACACGTGACTTTTGTCACATGACTTTCATAGCAATAGTAAACCCAAACCTGGTCTTATCCTTAACCTCTCCATGCTGATTGTGTGCCTAAACCCTAACCAAACCACAACCCTTTCACAGCTTTGAACAAGTGTTAAAAACTGCTGTCTGTCAGATACAGCAGCCAAACAGTACCGTATGCCTCAGTATCAGATGCTGAGGAGCGGAGACATTTCAGTATATGATGAGTTTGGATAAGAACGCATTAATCTGGACACTGTAGCAAAATGGTGCACACTGTTTTCAGATTGAATGTGCCTCTAGTTTCCGTTTCTAGCCAGAGTAGTATTGACCAATAACACTTGAACAAGCTTTGGATGCATGCAGGTAAACAGATAATGTGGACATAAAAAGAGGCAGCACTGGCCAAAAGGCAGTCTTAGAGCCCATTGGCGACCACCTGACTACAATTTATCTTTTTAATATGTTTTTTTATATATATTTCTGCATTAATATGCAGATATCTGTTCACAGAGACTAACCCTCAACTCCATTTTCATGTCTCAAGATGCTAATCAGACTGTTAAATGTGATCGGCACACAGAGGTCTTGGCCTGGATATCCACTGGCTATCCACAGGAAGACCTGAAACATGGGGCTAAGTTGTCAGCAGACAATAAGTCGATGGTTCCAAGATTAGCTTGTGGCAAATTAGATCATATCTGTAAACATACAGCATAATACACATTCAACTATTACATTATTTTGAGAATAAGGATCACAAACAGATTATCACTTCACTGGAAATTCCTGTGGTCAAGAAAATGGGATCCAGTTCACAAAACAACTTGAAGATTGTTGTCGTTGTGCATGACATTCAAATAGTGAAGTGGTTAGAAACACGAGGACTCTGACCAAACAATGTGACTGTCTGTACCAACAATTGGTCTACTATCACCTCACAAATTTCAGTTCTACGTACAAGTTTCCATGGAGAAGACTCTTTAACTGAATCAGTAAAAATACTTGAATGCACATATGTGAAAAAAAAAACAGGAACAAACAGGTTCCCCCTGTGCTATTTCAGGACTTTCATTGTCACAAAGTGAAATGCGTCTGTCTGTGTGTGTGGGCAGAGTCTGAATAATATCAGTAGCTAAATTTAAATCTTGATTACCTCATTCTTGAGTTGTGATGTGCAGTTTTGACCAAAGCGGAAATTTAAGTTTAACTCCACTTGATCTGAAAGCAAACAAGACCTATCAGTGCGTGTGCGTATGTAAATGTACTGTAACTTTGCTCATGTAGGTGTAGGATGGTGATAATACTCTGATTAGGGGAAATTTGGTTCTCTAAATGCAGATCTTGACATATACAATGACAGGGGAATTCAGATTGGTTTTAACAGAATCATGACAAAAAGCTAAATAATTTACAATTGTGCGATTAGTAAGTTTCCATGGACAGATAATGACAATGACACAAACATTTTGACACACAAACCAAATATTCACCATCATACCAAAACTCTCCAAATGTGCTTTTTCACTGACTCTTTGTGCACTTGTGGTAGCTGGTTTGTGTCTCTGCATGGGAATCCCCATTTGTCACCTTTGACCCCTACTTTGTCCTCATGTCGATTTAACAAAAGAATGTGTGGCAGGGAGGAGAGTGTGGGAGAGAAAATCTGTGAGATGAGTTGACTTCTAAAGGGCGATTCGGAAAGAAAGTTTGGCAGGTGTTAGAGGGGGAGCGGAGGTTCATAATTGGGCATGAACAAGGGTGTGTGTTTGTGTGTGTGTGTGGTTGGAGAATGATGAGACCAGACCAGCGTGATGGAAAGCCCAGCCGACTGCTAACACAAACACACCGGGGAGAGAGAGAGGAGAGTAGAGAGGGGGGAGGGCAGAGAGGTTAAAAAGGTTGGGGAGGAACAACAGAGATGAAGAGTGTTTTGTGTCAGGTTTACAGCAATGACAGCTGTCATTAAGATGCTGATGTTGAGCAGTATTGACAGGGCTGAGGGAGTGTTTACATTAGACTCCATTATCAAGTTTATCAGCAGAGGACAGGGGCTGTATTAGAGAAAAACTTAAGTCTTAAGTCTTTAGGAATATTTTAGATAGGATTTTTCTCCAATTTGATCCTAACTAACTTTAGGAATCCTGTTTTATCTTAATTCATACTGTCTTATCTCAGGTTATCCTAAATGATTAATCCAAAATTGCCTATCAAGTGATATCATATCTGTTACCTAGCAACTGACTTTTACAACTAAAACAACTGTGTGACAGGACCGTTGGGTTTTTCATCACTGAAACATACGTTGAAATACGTTGAAAAAAAATGCAGCAAAAACTATGACAGGCACTTAATTTCTAGATAGATGAGTTAGAGGCTATTAACATCTGTAGAGAAATAAGTTTTTTTTTTAAATGAAATTTACATCAGTGCTAACTTTGAAAATAAAAGGAAGAGAGTGGGCTAACACTGCAGAAGCTAAAACAGTCTCTGTCATATCCAGCATCCATTAAAGCAATGAAAGACCAGCTATACGGATTAAACACTTTTGCTAACACTATCGTTAGCTACTGTACCGTTAGCTGACACGATCATTATCACTAGCTACCATTAGCTAGATAGCTACTATTACAGGTGGAAAATTTAAACTTAGGATAGCTTAACCATTATTCTTAATTGAGGAGAGGTTAAGATTTTAGCAAGTTAGGAGTGTAAAGCAAACTTTTTATCTTAATTTAGGATAGTAACACTGACTTAGGAACTGTTCATCTATACATTTCCTGAAGGAAATGTGTACATTTCCTATTGATCTGTCCAAAATCAGGTCTTGACCCTAATTACTATAATTACCAAAAAGGTAAGACAGGATCACTACCGTTAGCTATTGTTAGACAGTAGGTAAGGTAATTCTACAGGAAGAAAAGTGAAATTTAGGACAGCTAAACAGATATTTCAAAGCTAGGAGAGTTTATCAAAGATCAAAGTTAGGATGCTTGTGTAATACATATTTTCTATGTTAAATTAGGATAAGAACATTGACTTAGACAGGAGTCTACAAGTTAAGGTGTTTGTGTTTCTGTTTTCTATGTGGCTCCTGATCCATTTTTTGTCCTCTAGTCCTCCCTGCCACCTGAGCCCAGAAGAAGAGACTCGGTCTTGGTAGAGAAGGGTTTGTGAGTGGAGGGGCTTGGAATCTGGATTTTGGAGATGATTCACACACTTAGACAAGAGGGGTGGTGTGTGTTTGCATCATTACCATAATTGAGAGTGACTGCTGAGAGGGCACGGACGGGGAGTTGTTGGTACTCCCCCTCCAAAACTCCCATTTGACAAATTATGTGAATGAATGAGAGGAGAGGCGGAGCTGGCGTGGCTCCAGGCTCCTGACCGACAGATGGGGTCAAACAGAGTAGATAAGGGACTTGTGTGAGTGTTCTTGGTGAGCTTACTGCTGTGCATTGGTAGGACAGTTGGCACGCTCACAATCACTGTTTGGGCTGCTCGCCAAGCAAAACATGTCTACTTTATCTGGTATAGACCTCTACCAGAGACAAGCGTGGGATCATGCCAAAGATGGTAGACTATTGTGTCTTTTGTACCCTGCGTGGCTATGTTTTCCTCCAGCTTAAAACGTTGAGTTGTTTAGTAAGTCTTTGGCTCCTGCTCAGCGAAGCAGCCGGCGAGGCGAGGTTACTCCATGTCATTGGAATCTGTGCACAATGGACCCAACTCCCCCCTCCTCCTGCTCCTTAGCACCAGCTTGTGAACCCCTCTGCAAGATGTCTGATTTTACTGACCCCCTCCTTCCCCTCAACATCCATCCACGCACAGTTTGGGTCCCCACACACACACACACAGGAGCCCTCCATGCTGTTAGTTAAACGGCTCCCTGAAGAAGCAATATAAACATCAGTGTTCAATTCAAGGCCATGGTTCACTTGGAATGCACCCCACCACAACTCCTTGTAGTAAGCACTTTATGTCTCCCTCTCTCCTTATTTGTCCCTCCTCCCTCCCTCTTTCTCTCTCCTCCTCTCTGATACAGAGCACAGCGCGTCGTTGCCATGGCACCGCCTGTGACTCAGTACAGCGGTTAAAACACGGTCACTCTCCTGGCTTTAGTGTGGGATGTTCAGTCAGCTTGTTGGTGCGCACCGGCTGAACGCAGCGCTGGCTCGGCTTGGTGTGTGTGTGTGTGCGTGTCTCTGTGTGTGTAACTCAGCTCCGCTCTGTCCCGGGATGAGACTTCACCGTCAACTGTGAGACAACGAGTTCCATCGCTGGAAGAAAAGCACGCCGGGACACGTCGCTGCACACCTGGGGCTGGATGGAAATCGATGGAGGGACAGACGTGCGCCGTCGCCGCCGCGCTCACCCGATTGCTTCACCTCCTCTCGTGGTCCACGGGGGAGCGCGCTTGTAAGCTGATTTAACCCGGGGGATGTGAATACCTCTCCGGGATTAGAAAGGTTATTGGGTGAACGACAATGCCCCGCGGTTCGTCTCCAGTAGCTGCACCTCTGCGCCTCCTCATCGCCGCCGCCGCTTCGCTCTGGTCGCCCTCCCGGTGTGGATAGGATAACATGACTTCCTGGCTCCGCACACACGGCAGCGTCCCTCTGTGTCTCCTGCTCTCGGTGGTCGCTGTCTGCGCTGAAGCCTCCGGTGCTGGTGAGTGAGCAGAGGCTCATTAGAGCCAGTTACATCATCATATCCCAGCAATTAGCCCTTACCTTGTGTCTTGTCAAGACATCACTGCGCAACATCAGCTCCCGTCCCGCCCATCTGTCTTCACTGCAGGGGGTCCACTGCTTTCCCAAGTGTTTTATGTAGCCTAAAGGACCCCCATTAGATCTTTTTATAATGATGTTTCTACTAAAAAAGATTATATTCCCTGTCATTGTCATATGTTTTTTTGTGAGATTAATTACAGTTTATTCATAGTTGAGGTGGGCTCAGGGTGTCTGAGGGGCAGGGGCGAAAAATTAAGGGCACCATCTGTATGTAGTGGATGCAATGATCGTTACAATACATGGTTTAGTTTAAGATTGTTTTTTATGGGACTTAAATTAAAGCTAACAACTCTGTAATAAAAACACAAAGCAAACTATTAACTCTTTAACCATTCAGAAGCACCTAGAGGTCAGCTAATTTTCTGGCATGTGGGGCATCCTGCATATCACTGCATCAAGTTTTCTGCATTGGAAGGGCATCCTAGAGGGCACCTTCTGTTTTACTCACTGGAAAAGTACCCAGTGTTTCCCAAACTTTTTTCTGGAGACCCCCCTTTCAAAAAATGTCAAACCATCGCAACCCAATTCATAATATGCATTACCAATAAAAAGACGATGATGATTTTTACTGCCATTTCGGCATCTCCTTATATTATCTTGACACATGTTATTGAAAACATATACATGTAAAATACTTTATCAATGAGAAGTAAGTGCATTTAGCTGAGTTACCAGGTCATCTCTTTGTTTGTATTTCTTCTCATCAGGAAATCTAAACAGCATATTTTAGTTTCTTTACAAATGAGACAAAATGAGTGCATGTAGACTGAATTTACAAATACAAGTCTTTTTTCTATTTAGGGACCCAAATAAAATCTCTGTTGACCTATGAGACACAACCAAGTCTCTGGGAAAGACTGCCCTAGAGGACACTTTACCATGTTGTTCCCACTGAAAGACACCCTAGATGGCACATTATTGATGTTTTTTTCCACCAGAAGTCCACTCCACAGGGCACTTCATCATGTAGTATCCACTGGAAAGGCAACTTAGAGGGCACTTTTTCATGGTTTGTCCAAGTACAATCATGTAAGACATACTGAAGACATGCAAAATGGAGCACTCTCATAAGATATCTGGAGCTTGAAAATGGGGGCCCAGACAAATTATATTTAAAATATGTCAACAACCACTTCATCCAGATTTTCTTTTTTAAGTGCATGTAGTATTTAGTAACAGTTATAACCTCCAAATGGCCTAAGACTAACTAAATACTTAATGGTCACATTTTTGTCATCAGTCTAAACATTGTTTAATATATAGTTAAGATGCAAAGAGAAATATGGCAAGTGGAAAATAAAAGTACAGCTTGAATGTATTTCAGAGTAGAGTAACTTGTTCAGAAGTTCCCAGCTGTTATTTTAATAGCAACTGCTGCTATAAGCTCTTTTTGAAAACAGATTAAGGTGATGGCATTTTTCTAGTATTATCAATCACATTTCACACCTCTGGACCTCTGCAAACCACACTAAAGCCCTTACATTTGAGTTTATAGTTTTTACTCTTAATAAGATGCCTTTTCCCAGGTTTACATGTGTTTGAGGGAAAGTAAACTGGACTGAGATCACAGTATCTGTCACTGAATATATATATATATATATATAAATTATTATACATCATAAAAGAATTATGAAAAATATTACTTTCAGTAAGCTTCAAAAAGAGGCTCTACTACAATTGTTGAAGTAAACCTCAAAACCCACAATCAAGAGACCCACACTACACTAACCTCTTGTATTGATCAGTTATAATTAGAAGTTAAACGCTTCACCTATTCAGGAGATTGCCGGAGGCCAGACGAGTGCTAATTGGGTCAGAGTGGCTTGTTAGTGAGCTGTTAGAGATGCTAGGACCTGCAGCCTTTCTCTGTCCTACATTCCAACCCTGTAGCTCACTAAAATGGCTCTGGAAAATTGGATCTCAGCAGATAAATCACTTCAATGAATCATTAATCCCACTACAGTGAGCCCCCAGGTCCATTTTGTGCCTCTTGTCACCCCGTAAAAATCTTCACAGTCTCCATCCCTGCCGTAGTTTTCTGCTAGCGCCGCATAAAAGTCGCCAGAGAGATTTGTCACAGTGTCACTCTATTAATGCATTTGTGCGCATTTAGCATTCACTGATTGACTCATGATTAGATGTCCCCCCCGTTTGTGTGTCCGTGTGTGTATGAGTGGGTGTGGGAAATGATCCATTGCACCACTCCAACAACTCAAGCACCTGTTCCCACACTCCCAGCCGTTTTTCTACTACACGGCTGGCTGATATGCACTGAATAGCTTCATATGAGATGCTAAGTGGTGCTTCCATCATCAAAAGTGTGCATGAAATCTTTAAATATCCACAGGGGCTCGGCTGCATGGCTAATGAGTGTTGACACACACATTCTTTCATATGCTAATCACAGATTCCTCTCTTCATTCCATTTCTTCTCCATCTTTGGCTGTCTGTCTTGTCTTTTTTTTTTCTTTCTTTCTTTCTTTCTTTGCCTCCCTCATCTGTCTTCCTGCAGGTGACAGTGTGTGTTGGTCCCCTAGTATCACTTCTTGCACAGAGTGTCTCAGCCGTGGACCACAGTGTGCCTGGTGCTTCAAGGAGGTAGGAATGTGTATAAAAGAGTGTGTGACAAACTGAAAAGGAAGAAAAGAGAGAACGTGGCAGACGTTCAGCAGCATTCCTCAGATGACACACACCAAAGCTTTGATGCCACCCACAGATGTGAATATAATGTGCATGTATGAGCTTAGTGGCCTGCCCTCTGACCTCTATGTGTGTGTTTCCATGCATGCTTTCTCATGTGGCAGTGGAGACAGAGACACTTTCTATCCATGTGTTTAGTCTAGGTGCTCATATATATCACTGCATTTCTTTCAAAGTGTGCGTCCGCCCAAGTGTTTGTGTGTCTGTGTCTGTCTTTCCTTTCTGGGTGTCATTCGGTCTTGTAAAGAGCCCACCCCGAATCAGCCATGAGAAGCTATAAAGCTCTTCACAACATACACACACACACAGACTGCACCGGCTAGACTAGACTATCAACATGTGTGTGTTTACAGACTTCAGGTGCTTTCCCACCATGTGAACCCTAACCTTAACTGACATCATTAAGTGGGGCTGGGCTCACTGGTGTGTGAAAGCATTCAAACAGCACTTTTCTAGCCTCCTACACACACACACACAGTCACAGAGCCATGCTTGGACAAGCACTGGAAATGAAGCAGGTACAATGTTTGTATATACACATTTTGCCATTGACATTCAGTGTCAGGCAAGGAGGCAAACTGTTGAAGGAAAGTACGGGGAAGTTGCTGTGAAAGTTTGTGGTATTCAGAGTTGTTAGAGGACAAATTATAGCCACAGGGAACAGCCATAAATAAACTGAACTCTAGTCTAGTGTTCAGGTTCAGGCTGTGGTTACATATTCAGCTACAGTTTTTTTTTATTGTAGACTGTTTGCTGCTTTGCTCTTGTATTATTTCTGTTTTAAAAGTTGCAGTAATCCAAATTAATTGCACCATTTCATTCCCTATCTGTGTGATCTCGTTGGTCACATGAGGCTCGTTACAGTAAATGGACTCGTACCAATGATGACTATCATATGCTGTGTCATAGTTGTGTGTTTCCAATACTAGTCACTGTATTTGTGAGTGTGTTTCTCACAGACTTGGAGTATCAAAGGTCACTAATCCACTCCAAAGCTGCAAGGCATGACACTGTTGTACTGCATTGTTGGGGAAACTGGCTTAGAGGTTATTTACAGCAAGATTCATGATGACAGTTTACAATAAAATACATAAAAATGTCAGCAATTATGAGGGAACAATGAGGAATGAATGAGAGACAAACTAACTAATGGAGGTAAAGATGATGTATTCAGTAACTACAGAGTAATGTGAACACCTTTTCTTGAAGGGACACAAAAAGGGACAGGTAATGATGAAGTATTTAGAAACTACTCAGTAATATACACTACTTTACTTTAGGGGACACAGAAAGAGTAGCGTTCCTTCCATTTTTATGTACCTGTGACGTAATGATTAAATCATATCCCGAATAAGAAAAAAGCCAACTGGACCATCTGATCTCTTTTCTAATAATCAGGACTAAACTTTCATTTTCTTTCTGATCTGATACTTAGAGGATCGATGCATATATGTAAATAAATACAGGACACTTGCTCCTCATATACTAAATTAATGAGTAATTTCACGTAATTGGTGGTAATGTTTCTGAGGTCAGTGTAATTTCATCTTGAACCTGAAACAGAAAGGGAAAATGAAACCAAAGTGAGTAATTGTGAAACCAGTTTCAGTTTGCCATGTGTTCTCAGGTGAAATGAACCAAAGCTCTTTGAACAGGAACAAAGATTACAGGATAAAGTGGGCGAAAGAAAACATGCATTAGAAGCTCTTCACTCTGATTTGTGTGTGTGTGTGTGTGTGTGTGTGCACACACTCCATTTGTTGAATGGATGTATTGGGCAACATTAGAGCAGGAGAGGGGAATAAATAAAGACCACATGGAAGGCAGAAATGTATTCATCTGACCTTTAAATCTTCATGTACTCAAGCAGAGGTCATTATTTCACAAGTGGAAAGCTTACATCTCCATAAGCCCAACAAATAGAGAGACCTGAGTATACATTCATGATGGTCACATAGTTGGCAGCATTATTGTGTTTTGTCAACTGGCTCACAGAGGATAATGTGGCATTCAACTTCACCCACTTGTTTGTGTCACTTATTCTCATCCCTGAAATGCAATTATAGTGATAAGATCTGAAAAGATGGCTTAGTTGTATTATTTTAACCACCGTCTGGCAGCTTCTTCTTCTGTGTCTTGTTTAGAGGTGTTTTTTTCTCTCTAGATTTTGTTATTGTAAGATTGAAAAGTGAAAATAAAATCTATGACAGTAAAAGAAGATTAGAGGGAAGGAAGGGCAATTTTCATTAATTCATTTTTCTTTTGTCCTGGTATGGCCTCTAGGACTTTCTAGATGGGGCGGGCCTGAGCCAGCGCTGTGACCTGCCAGTGAAGCTGCTCAGGAGGGGTTGTGACATGGAGTTCATTGAGCAGTCAGAGGTCAAGGTGGAGGTCAACACCACCATCAGCAGCACACAAGTGTCCCCGCAAGACATCAGTGTTACACTCAGACCAGGTAGATGATGAGCACCTACTAAATCAAGTTTGATGGTGGATTTGCATTCTTTTCTTTGTCTTATTGGGTTAAAAAGTTTAAAATTAAGTATTTTATTATTATATTGTGTGCGTGTCTCTGTGTGTGTGTGCGTGTGTGTGTCCAGGTTCAGAGGCCAGCATCATTGTGGCTGTGAAACAGCTGGAGCGTTATCCTGTGGATCTTTACTACCTGGTTGATGTATCGGCATCTATGCAGGAAAACCTTGATCATGTAGGTGTAGCTGTCAGTGTTCCTCTCACTGAGTCAGTGCATAAGTACTTTACTTATACTGTATTAAAGGGTAACTTCAACTTTAACCCTCGATTGGTTAGTTTGTTTGTGTTATTTTGTGACTTTGGTGTTTTTGTTTGTTTGTGTTATTCTGGGACTGTAGTGTTTATGTTTGTATGTCTTATTGTGGTTAAAAACCGACTGAGCGACCGACCAGCCATGGTAGACCAGAGAGATTAAAATGACTGTTTTTGTCAATGGAGTCTGTTTGCTTTGAACAGAGTGAAATAGAGGTTAATATTAGAAATAGGGGTTAAACAAAAGGATCTTACACTTTAAAAAGATTCTTTCCATAACGTT
This sequence comes from Lutjanus erythropterus, assembly GCF_056507025.1. Lineage (NCBI taxonomy): Eukaryota > Metazoa > Chordata > Actinopteri > Lutjaniformes > Lutjanidae > Lutjanus > Lutjanus erythropterus. The sequence continues at coordinate 17,231,135 of NC_139332.1, forward strand.
GTCAGACGCTTACAAAAACAGTCTGAGTCTATCTTTGGCAAAAACAAGCACTTTTAGTGGAATTACTTTGAGGGTGTGCAGCTCAATTTCCCTTCTGCCAGCTGCAGCAGCCTCCACACAGTTCTGGACCACTTTCAAAAATTGTTGTCCCCATTAGTCGGTTATGAAAACATGGGAAAACAGTTACCATCTCTTAAGTTGTTTTTATCATGGTTAGAAAAAAAAAAGTTTTTATGAGATGGCAACTGTCTTTACATTTCATGGAATAAACTGAAAAAAAGAAAAAATGTACTTAATAAGAATCTCTGTTTTCTTCTTCTTTCTTCTTTATCTCAACCTCTACATGTTTCCTTTTCTTTTTCTACTTCTTCCTCTTTTTTCATCTTCTCTTCCTGCATACCATCCTGGCCCTGGATGTCTCCATGCTGTGTCCACCTTTATGTCTCCTGTGGTGCAGCTGAAGACAGTGGGTGTGGCTCTGTCTCTTCGTATGACGGAGCACTCCTCAGACCTTTGGCTGGGTTTTGGCTCGTTCGTGGACAAACCTGTCTCCCCTTACATCAACACCCATCCCTCCAAGATCAACAACCCCTGCAGGTAAGACAGAATCTGTTGGTTTGATGATTGATTGCTGAAAGATGTAGTTAGCTCATAAATAGATCTTTAACACCTACAAAGTCTGTCTTGTTATAGTCTCAGCTAACTTGATCTTGTTTTAATGAGACGAGAAGAGTCGTGTGGTGATTTGAGTGATTATTTAAAAATACATCTAAAGAAGCTGCTCCCATTAGTTGCTCCTAATTTTGGGTGACTCAGGCAGAGATTCGTCAGTGGTTAGGAGGCAAGATTGTTATGGTGATGAGCTGTGCTGGGAGACAGGAACAACAAACAGGCTCTTGACGTTCATTTGTTCTGGCAGTTTTTTTTTCTACTCTCCTGAATGTTGCAATTAAAAACTTTCTGAGCTGTCTCCGTCTCTCATCAGTGACTATGAGATCCGCTGTCGTCCAGCCCACGGCTTCCACCATGTCTTAAGCATGACGGGAAATATGAGCGAGTTCACACGTGTGATCAAACGCCAGCGGATCTCTGGAAACATGGACACACCTGAGGGAGGACTGGATGCTATGCTCCAAGCTGCTGTCTGCCAGGTGTGTATGTACAGATGCTGGGAAGTCAGGCTCAGAGACGTTTTTATATTAATTAAATACAACATCAAATCATCAACATATAAACTCAATCTATGTTTTTCTTTGTCCACATCAATGACACTCACTTTCCCTGTTGGATTTTCTGTGCCAAAGTTTCAATTGCTAGCTCAAATAAAAAGGGAGATAATGGGCGACCTTGTCTAGCGCCTCTGTTAATATCTCAATATCTGGTTTTGGTATCATATTAATAATTGCTACATAACATTATTTGTGGGAGAACCTGGCACCTCTGTGCATTAATCTGTGTCCAAAATGTCGAATAAAGTTTTTTTAATCCATGCCAGGTGCCTTTTTTGAAGGGAACCTTCTTAGATCTTCTCTTTGTTCAGCAGATAGACATCATCATCCTGCAAACTTTTGATTATTTCATTGTGTGTTATTGACACGTTGGAAACTGTGTTCTTCAGTGCTACATTACTCTTACTGCTCTTTTAACTACAGTGCTCAGTTGTTTGTCTGTTTAATTTGCTGATACAAGAATTTTTCAGTTCACTTGAGTGTCCTGATCAGAAGAATGAGGCACAGCCCCAAATTAGGTAGTAAGTCTGCAAGCTGGTGAAAGATGCATTTATTCTGGGAGAATGGTGGCACTCTGACTCAGCATTGGATATTACCACTGGAATCCCACTAAGCAATGATCCCACTGCTGGGGTATGGCAGACACACACACACACAGTTGCTTATATGATTGCTGCAGGAGGGCTGTGAGTCACAGCATGCAGGGGGCCCCTGAGTAACCAGTCTGCAGGGAAACACCGCGGTGGTGGTCATGACTCTAGAAATAGATTCTCCATTATGTCAGGCCTCCTTTTAAGCTCGCTGGGTTTCCTAAAATATACATATGCACACACACACACACAGACTCACACTGACCCATTTCTCACACACTCTGTGACGAGTCACAGACATCAAGATGGAGACTCAGTGACTGGCGGCAGAATTTCTGCTGCTTTGCCTTTAATTGGGAATTACAGAAAGAGCCGATCACCATGGGAACTAATGTAAATCAGATGAGTAAAACATTTGAATTTGCAGTTTCTTACCACATGTGTAAACCTTTAAAATATGAAGCATGCACACATTTCCCACATCGGTTCTGTGTGAATGTTGCTGACTAGTGATGTGAGGCAATAAAAATGCAGTAAACATTTTGTAACTTATCTCTGATGAGATGTGGTTCTAGTGCATGGATTTGTCAGGGTTATTTAGTTTTTTTTGTTTTTTTTAAATAATGTCAGACATAATTTAGATGCACTGACTGCCTCTTTGTCTTTTAGAGAGCGGTGGGCTGGCGACCAGAGGCCAAGCGTCTGTTGCTTCTGATGACTGACCAGCCGTCTCACCTGGCCTTGGACAGCCGGCTGGCGGGGATTGTTACGCCACACGATGGCCTGTGTCACCTGGAAAACAATGTCTACACAGGGAGCACTAGGATGGTAAGAGGAGGAAAAATACTACTTGCTCAAGTTTTTACCAGGGCATTCAGTGCATCTTACATTTCCCGTGATCTCACATTAATATGGACTGTGACAATAGTCTTGTAGAGTTTGAATCTCACAATGCAACACTAAAATTTCTGATTGACACATTGACCAAAATTGCTGACCACCGTACCTCATTCAATGCCACTTCAATTAATCGGAACTATCTCTTTAAGATCACTGGTAAATAAATACTTAAATTACTAATTCCGCTGAGTTTTTTGGGAAATGGCCTACGCTTATTTGTTTTCATGCTGAGTCATGGGTTAGATGAGAAGCTCAATGTCACATCCCAGGAAGAGAGTGCCCAAATTAGAAACACTCCCTGTAAGACCACACCTTTGACTGTATATGTATGGATTTAACAAACAAGAAATAAGTTTTAGAGGTGCTGGTAGGCAGATTTTGTTACCTGTGGACGCAGCCAAGCCAGCTGTTTCCCCCTGTTTCCACTTTTTGTGCTAAGCTTGTAGTTGTTTCATATTTACCGTCCAGATTAGAAATGGTATTCTTATCTAACTCTTGTCAGCAAAACAAATACACTCCTTCCCAAAATGTTCCTTTAAACCTAACAAGTTTGCATCCTAATATGGCCTGTGTGTGCTCTGTTACACAGGGTGCAGCTGACATGTAGACTCTAATGTTTATCAACACTGACAGTGATAAATTCCAAAGGCACATTGCCTTTCATTTTCATCTTTATTTATATTTTTCTCGCACTGTGTTTACACACCCCCACAACAAATTCTTCTATGAAAACATGTGCTAAGCATTAATCCCCGATTCTGATCTAAGTAAATTCATGCAACAGGTGATTAAGAGTAGTAGACTTAAAGTTGATATCGTAAATCACAGGGGGGGTTTTTTTGTATTTAGTCTGCTGGTTGTCTCTTTTTCAGGACCATCCCACTGTGGGACAGTTGTCTGATAAGCTGCTGGGAAATCATATCTACTCCATCTTCGCTGTGGAGAAGCAGCAGTACCAGTGGTATGAGGTAATTTCTCCAAAACAAGCACACACAACAAGACATTAACATTAAAGTGCTGTACATGTCTGCTCCATTGTTCGGTCATTTGTCTAACATTAAGTTGACTGCATTTATTTGGACAATGAAACTTTACACTTAATTACCTTTAGCATGTCAATTTCAATTTGTGATGTAAGATTAGTCACTTTGTGTCATTCACTTCTATAATCAGGACAGGGCAATGGTGGTTTATTTTAGCTTCTATTGTGTTGTATTGTGTTCGTATTGTATTGTAGTTAGTGAAAACATCCCCAGCTTGGGTTAGCTGATAAAACAGTTTTAGCTTGAAAATGAAAGTATTTAAGAGTGTTTATCTTTGCATGATTCATCTGCAAATTTCACTTCAAGTTTGTTGTTTTTACCGGTGATTGTTGCTTAACACCGTCTTGTTTTCCTTGACAAATGTGAAATTTATATATATGGCTCTTCTTCTCCTTCTGCCAAATGTTCACATTTCTGTAAAGTTTATAAAGCTTGAAGCTGTCAGATGTTTCAGTGAAGTCATTCAGGTTTTTTTTTATTTAAGGGGGAATAATTGTAAAAGCACCAAAGCGTTTCTTTTACTCTTGTCTCCCTTTCCTTCTCAAGGAGTTGGTACGTCTGCTGCCCGGCTCCCACTTGGGAAAGTTAGGTCTCTTCCAGGCTCCAAACCTAATCGAGCTGGTGGTGGACGCATACAAGGTACAAAGAACTCACCTACTTCTTCTGAAACTTTAAAGAATAAATTCTGTCTCAGTTTCAGATCCTGTTGTCCTCCCTGGGTAGAAAACGAAGAGAAGGACAGGGACAAGCGAGAGGTTAGAGGGATGAGAGCAGCAGCACAGCAGGAGCTGAATTCATGAGCCCACGCAGTCGTCGGCTCAGAAGTGTTGAGGCAGTAGTCTGCTGATCCGCTGAGGCAACATGAACTCTGTTTTCTGTTAGCCGTGTTTAATCATGCAAGCTGACTAATAGAACATTCCAGTGATGCTACTGGATGTTTCTCAAAGTGTTTACTGCTTATATTTATCTAGAAAATTTATGTTTGACTGTGCGGGGTGCAGACAGACCTAATACTTGTAATGCAAAGTTGGCGAAACAGATGATCGGGGTTGTTTTTGGTCGCTAGAGGCCTAATGAAACAAAAACACAGATGAGAACAGGAGGTTATGGAGGGGTAAGGCCTTATATGTGTGTGTACATGTATGTGTGTGAGACTAGAGGTTCGTTCAGTTGGCAGCAGTCTCTGCTATAATCTTGCCTCAGGCACAGCGCTCCATTGTTTGCTTCGAGAATCTGCCGAATCCACAGATCCGGGTGCACAGCCACGCATACGTGCAGACACACACACACACACACACACCACACACACACAAGCAGCTGAGCCCGAACAGAAGCTGGCATTATAATAGCTATCAGATCCCCACGGAAACCATGTGTCCTAATCACGGATGAATACAAAGATGCTATTTTTGGCCCCACCTCCTTGTTCCCATAAACCCCCCTGTATATCAGAACGAAAGAGCGGATGACAATGGGGGCTTTCTGGGAGCATATGACAACTTTAATTAACCACACTTTCTTTTTCTGTTTCTCGCTCCTGCCTCATTACTCTTCACTCGCACAGATTAGATCCATTAAAATTTTAAGCTGTCACTGTCCTTCCCACTCTCATTTCTCTTATCCTACTTTCCCAGCATAACTCTGGCTTTAAAGAATTTCTTGGACTTAATGTTGCTGTTTAATCTCTTTCCGCCCTCGCTGCATCCAGAGGCTGCTGTCGGAGGTGGAGGTATCAGTGTCAGTGGAAGACAAGGCAGTCAGCAGGTACTGGGTGTCTGTATCTCCTCTCTGTCCTGATGGATCCACTGCTAAAGACCGGAGCTGCTCAGGCGTGCAGCCCAACCAGACAGTAAGCACACAAGCATACCTTCAGTATCAAATCATATTAAAAGGATCATTTATAAAGTAGTATTAGTGGGGCTGTATGAGATACTTGGCGATAGTCAGTGTATTATATATGTACAGGGTCAGCAACAAAAGATATTTTAGGCACTTTAAAAAGGACCATCTAAAAAAATCAATATCAGTTTAAGTGTGCTCTATATTTAGAATATTTTTACTGCTTTACCTTGCCATCAGACAGACTTTTCTGATGGGAAACTGCCGTTACACAGGCCAAATACTGGTTTCTTGAAACTCCAAAGGCAGAATCAGTAATTTTACCCTACATATTTGGCTTATGTAATGGCAGTTTCCCATCAGAAGAGGCTTTCTGACAGCAAAATAAAGCGGGGAAAATACTCTAAATATAGCATACACTTAAAATGATAATGATTTTTTTCAGTGAATTGATTTTAAGTGGCTAAAATACCTTTTGTTGCTGACCCTGTCCGCTGCAGTTGATTGCTGAGCTTTTGTGCTGCTGCCCGTCTCTGCTTCTCTAAACCGGGAGTCTGCCAACTGGCCTCCATTGTAGGAGCCTGACTGTCAATCAGTACCTTACACAACCCCACATCAAATAATGTGAACTCTCTTCAAAACAGTACAAGAATTTACCTAAGTGTTGCGTGTATTTATACAGAAAACTTAATTCAAGCCCCTGCAGATGTCACAGAACTTATTGGTTGTATTGGATTACTTTGACACACACTCACTCTCCCTGAAATACACACACACACGCATGCGCACCCGCACACTCACATACACACACCACTAAGAGCTAAAGATTTGGTAAATAATCCGCATTGAGCGGATTACAGGCTGTGTTTAACAGGAAAACATTTCCATGTGATTCATGACCTTTTAGTCCAAAAATCCTTACCTTGCCTAATATGAGAGCCTTTATGCAAACAAATGGGACATTTATATTTAGAAATAGGTCATTGGACATATACCCATAGCCCACTCACACCTGCTCCATTTATCCACCAAAAGAAAAGCCTCAAATAGTCCACGCCACTGCAGAGATCTCTTTTTGATACTTCTCAACTGTGGACAGGAGCTGTTCTGCCGCAGTAGAAGTGATTATACTAAACCTGTTCAACTATTACACCCAAAGAGATTCCCTATTTGTACTAATTATGCATTTTCAGGATATTCCCTTTCTGTTCATTCCCCAAACTGCTGATGAGACTTCCCTCCCCTGTCACCGTTTAGGACTCTTAACTTTGTCAAAGTTGCCTAATCACTGCTCTATTGTTACTCCATTGACGCAGAGCCCTTTAATCCAGGGGTAGATTAAAGTGAATTATGTTGAATTGCGGGAAGTACCCACGCTTACCAGAACGGTGATAAAAATCAAGCAAAAGGCCCTCCTATAGAGTCAAAGCTTTGGCATGCACAATTTTCCAACCACATGAATGGAATAATTATTCACATTAAATTAAGTCTCACTTCATGGTTACGTATCCAACTATTTAAGTCTTATTAGAGAGAGAGGTGGCTCATTTTATGTTAATCCTTCTAGATTTACTGTAGGAGTTTCATGGAGAAAATACATTTTTATAGTCTGCTGCATTTCTCTGGAACTGTATGTTTCTAAAGAAACAGCAGACTCTTGAAAGAAAGAGAAGGATTTAAGCTTTGTTGTGTATTCTTTCATCTACAGTTTTAATTTCACGGTGAGGACTGGGTGATTGTAGTTTTATATTTACCTCTAGAATTGTGAACTGTATCTACTATCTATCTACTAACAAGACAAATGGTGTGTTCTGACACAAAATGAAGCAAATTTTTCCCTTGCGTTCCTTGCACAAGTTTGGCCACGGGATCATTTTGGGAACATTTGTGGTTGTTTCTGTTACTTGCGCGAGTGTGTTAATTCAGTCCAAACAGCCAGAATACAGCCGTAAGCTAATGAGCAACTAGCTAACAGCTTCAGTTCAGCCTCTGACTGAACTCAGCACATACCAGGTTCTTTTTGCTATTTCCCTCCAGTCTCTCTTCTTCTTCCCCCTCCTTTCTGTGCGATCATGATTTAACGTTAAAGTGCATTTCTCCTCCAGTTAGCAGAAAACATGGATGAAAAAAATATACTATATACATGTTAAATATTTTCAACTCCTGAGATATGCCACAGACATGAACTGTACTACCTTTTTATGTTAACTTTGTATGAAATCTACTTGCATGAAAAATTGCTTTGCTTTCTGTGTCAACACGACTTCAGAAACTACAGGCATGCTAATAGCTAGCTACATCATGCTAATATTCTTACAATGCTAACATGCTGATATTTTGCAGGTATAATCGATATAATCTTTACCATGTTCAAGACCTTATTTTACCACATGGATCTTCAACAGGGGGTCTGTGACCCCTTGGCAGCCCTCAGAGTTACTGCAGGGGGTCCTCTAAACGATTGTTTGAAAAAAAAAATTGAACTTTTTTTATTTAAATATTTCTGAAAATACACATTAACATACCCTCTACCTCAGAAACCACTAGCAAAAGTGCAGCAGTTGAGGCTAACAAACCTAACCTTAGCCATGCTACAACCGCTGTGGAGTCAGCAGCTATCAGTATGACCAATAGAGAGAAAACTGTAAATATATGTAGTTGGACGTCCCTGCGCCATCAGTTTTAGGTCTCCTTGGTCTGAAAAACATTGAAGACATCAGGTTTAGCGTGTAAGAATGTTAACATTTGCTAATTAGTACTAAACACAAAGTACAGCTGAGGCTGATGGAAATGCAGATCTGGTCATAAACCAAAATACCGGACAACATTTTTATTTCATGATGGCACTAGATGGAGAAAGTCACTCAAATTATTCAGATTCATCATGAATGTCAGCACCAACTTTAATGTCAATCCATCTAATAGTTGTTGGCCTACATTGCCATCCATTGAACATACTGCTGGCATGGCATGACTAACTAACATTTCCACATTAAAACATCAAAAACAGTAAACAAATTTTGTTTGTGTACTTACATAATTCCAAATGTTTCCAACAATGTTAAACCCAGAAAAATACACAATTTATTCAAGATAATGTGTTTTCTGTTAGCTGTTGCTAGCTAGTTGCTATAACTTCAGGAAAACATGGATTATGTAGAATAAGTCAGAGAATGTGGAAGGAAGTTGGTGCATATTAAGCAAAACATGAACAAAACTTTAACATTAGCTCAACCATGAACATGATTTCTGCTTGAGATATGTCAGATTTTCATCATCTATGGTTGTTTAAAGGTGAGGATTACAACTACGATGAATCAATGCCATTTCATGACTTGATCAGATTATGTGTTTTGTATTGTTGTTAATATGAGAGACACCTCCAGTAGCAGAACTCACATTTTGTGCATTTAAAATAATTGCTAACTTATTAACTTACTTCTCTTTCCATGCAGGTCTACTTCAATATCACCATTGGCCTGCGCTCTTGTCCTACCAACGGTGAAGATGAAGATGTCACAGTGCTGGTTCGCCCTGTGGGTTACAACGAATCCACCGTCGTCAGGATCCACTCTAAATGTCGCTGCAGTTGTGGACCAACAAAGCGCTGTAATGACGAGAGCCAGTCACCATGCAGCGGGATACAAGACGGCACCAGTCAGGAGCAGAGACAGGGTCACGGACTAATGATGGACTCGAACAGAGATTCAAACTGGAATTGCAGAGCAGAGGGGTCTGATGTGGACTGCAGTGGTCGGGGAGTGTGTGAGTGTGGGAGGTGTGTATGTGAGCAGAGCAGGCTTGGCACAGTTTATGGGAAATACTGCGAGATAGACGACTTCTCCTGCCAGTATGAAGGCGGACTGGTGTGTGGAGGTGAGGGGGGCACTTAAAAAAAGAATTCACAAGAAATCAAAAGAATTAATATTGTTTAGTTGACTTCTGTGACACTCTTTCCTCCTGTGTCTGTCTGTCCTTGTCAGGGCGGGGTGTGTGTGTGTCAGGTGAGTGTGTGTGCGAGGATGGCTGGACAGGCGAGAGCTGCGGTTGTCCAGTCTCCACAGCAACCTGCCAGTCAGCCAACGGCTTGCTCTGCAGCGGACGTGGCAAATGCATGTGTGGGAAGTGTGTGTGTGATGACCCCCGACACTCTGGAGACTTCTGTGAGCGATGTCCTGCCTGCCAGAGCACCTGCCAATCATACTGGTACTTGTCAGTTTCTGTCCACTACCACAAAGCATGATGGGAGCTCTTAGGGGACGATTTGTACTTGAAGTTGACATTGATGTACTCTGTCTCTCTGTCTCTCTCTCTCAGGAAGTGTGTGGACTGCCACCTGTCTCACGGTCTCACCCAAAAAGAGGCAGGACACTGCAACAACACCTGTGCACCATTGGTGGGCTACATGGATGATGTATCAGGTACTGCCAGTTTAACCAATAGAATCTGCTCTAGTTGACTTTGCACTAGTTGGAGTTTTGTTTATTTTACAAAGGGACTATGATGGGATTTGGTTTGAATATCTGGGCTCCATTTGAGCTTCCTGTTGATCAAAAAGATTCAGCTTCTCATTTGATGTTTGATTAAGAACTTAAAGGACTAGTGTGTAGAATTTAGATCAAAATTTATTGATTAGGATAAACGCCTTGAGATGTATCATCTCGTTTTCGAGGGGGTGACATCTATTGAGCTTGCAGATTGCAAACACCTCATCTCACTCTCCACTTCCAAGCATGTAGGAGAACCTACGGCAGTGCAACTTGCAAAGACCATGTCTAGAGCCAGTGTTTGGTTTGTCTGTTCTGGGCTACTGTAGTCTTGCACAGCCAGTCGAATCACAGTTGTCTTGGTTGGTGTTAAGTCCAGGAAGCGGAGACAGTGTTTCAGTTGAGATTAACAGTACACAACAGTTACAGTGCCAATAACAGCAAAATAAATAAAAACTAGAGAATATTACCACATTTTCTGACCTGACGAAAGGCTTCTGTCATCATCATCAGTGATCTCCCTATCATAGACAAGTCATTCTGACCCATCCCATTTAGTGTTTCACATCTATGCCCCCCATTTCCAGGGTCATCACTACTTGCAAGTCCCCTGCACAAGTTATTTTCCTAGGATGGCAAATTTATGTCTAGCAGATCTCATCTTTGCCATCCTGGGAAAGAAATTGCATCCCATGTGTTGCCAGAGGTTTCTCCCATTTACACACAAACATTTGTTGGACATCTCAACTGGTGTTGGAATCATTTTGTGTGAAGCACAGGCCCTGGCTGCCACCTAGCAGAAGCCTACCTGCTGCCGGAGCGTCCACACCAGAGGGCAGCAGTTTCAATAGACAGCTCAGGCCTGTGGCACTGAAATGAAGTACCATAATCTGCTTTGTGATTTGGTCCAGTAGGTACTGGTTAACTCCAACATGCACTCACCTTTTACCTCTGATTTGGTCTCCACCAACTCCTGAGGGAAATATCTGTCTCTTTAGCAGCTAAATCCTCCACTATGTTCACCAGCGAATCACTAACTTTGTCTGACTGCTGTTTGGTGCTGGTAGTGCACAGTGGGTTTATCAGAGCTTTTTCTTTTTGAAAACAGCTGCCTGCGTTTGCTAAGAACAGATTGATAAGAAAGCAATAAAAATTTGCTAAAAGAGACAAAATTGCTCCGGTGAACTGAGGGGAAATGCAGACTTGGGTGATAATGTTGTGCCTGCAGCACATTAGACATAGTAATTTGACCCATTGTTACAGCAGTATAAAAATATCGATTAGTTGAGCTTTCAGGTAAGAACTGAAGAGTGGTAAAACACAGCAGCTGTCTCAGCCCTGTTTGTAATGCTGCTCACATTGATTCTTTTGTTTTTAGAAATCCTGAAGGATTTTCTCTGGGGTTTGGAGCTTAGCATGTCTGGACTGACTGACATTTCACTTCAACTCTCTCTGTCTCTTTTTCTCTGTCCATTTCCAGGCCAGGCAGGGGAGATGTGGATCCAGTGTATGTACATCAGCAATGACAGCTGTCGATATCGGTTTCAAACAAGCTCACAGTCTGGTCAGACCCAGCTTCACATCAGCACAAGACCAGGTATAATGTCAACACACATACACACATGCACGCACACGTACACACACACACACACACGCCTTCATTCGAGGTCACTTCCGTTGCTACCACTGCTGCACTACTGCACCCTGGTGTATTTGAGTCAGCAAGCCTGCTGTCAGAGTTACAGCTGTATTTTACATTTCCCCTCAGTTCCCAGCTCACTTTCTTGATTTTCACAGCCATACACATGCATACACACATACACACACACATACAAGCGCATACATAATTTAAAACCCACTGGTTCATGCCCTGGGTTACACACACACATTACAACACACATCCAAGTGTTACAGTTCATCCCCGCCTTCCTGATTTTTGGAACAGCACTCCTCATTGTGTGTCCCGTCCCCCCCAGTCTCCCCCTATTCCCCTCACCCTCCACCCCTCCACCCAACGGGACACTCTCTTCCTGCTCACGCCCACTCCTCCCGGGTGCAGCAGGAGCCAGGTCTCCATGGTAACCCTGTTACAAAATGTCAGAGCACTCTTTGGGCTCTTTGTGTTGAGCGATGAGCCCGTCATCCACACATGCTCCCCAGCAGATACACAGCCAGCTGACTATTCTGAACAGCACCACTGGCACAGCTGCCACTGGCCGCCCTGAAAGTATGCTTGTGTGGAAAGTAATTAAGTATATTTACTCAAGTACAGTTTGAGATATTCGTACTTTACTTTCGCAACATTCATTAGGCAGCTGTAGGTACTGGTTACAGTGTATAAAGTAGTTAAAACTAGACCCACAATGACCAGCTACATCATTGTTGCCATATGCTACTTAGGCGTCGATTTATCTGTATTAACAACCTTGATAGTGTAATGTTTAAGAATATATCACTCACAGGGGCCATTTTCTGCATGGCCCATGTGTGCTTTTACTTTTACATGCCTCAAGACAAGACAAGGCAAAGATTATGAAATTCTCTCCTTCAAATATTATATTTACTTTACTTTACCTTCAAACACTATATTTCTATATAGTTATTCTGGCTGCAGCTGGGTCAGATTCTCTTTGAAATCTCTTATAGAAATAGATATTATAGAAGTGTTTTGTGTGGGCTAGGTCATGAAGACTTTATGCACCTGTTACTATATGCCTCTCTGGTTGCATATATCAGTGTGTAAAATCTTTAATCTTAGATGCATCATAATAGTCTTGATGCAGAAAAGTCAATCAATCAAAAATATTTCACGCTCCTACCTGGAAAGTAGTAGTATTACTACAGTACTATTGGAAGATAATGAAACTACATTCCTCTTTGTATTTTAATTATGGATCATTACAAATATGTTCTGTTTTAAAAGTAGTCACATTGTGAGAAAAAATACATCAGGGATAGAAATCGAAACATTTGATGTATCAAGATGTAGACGCCACCTTTCTGTTGTGTATAGTGAGATATTGTGCAGCTTCCTCTATTTTACAGAGTCTTGATTCAGTGACCATGTATGTCTATGTTTCATTACAAGTGTAAAGTCCCTCACTCACCACTGCATTCTTTATGGTTTGATGTGTTGGACGTCACTGATCACTCGCAGACAACCGCACTGGTATATTTCCATCTATAAAGCAACACCGGGTAAACTTCCAGCCCACGTCTTCTCTGTGTCAGTTACCAGCTACACACCTCCAAGTGGTTGCTTTTTAATGTATCATGGGTTTAATCAACAAACAGATCTAAAATTGGCTACACTTGCGTTCACTGATAAATTTAAGGGCATCATAAAGAATGAGGTGATGATGATGTACTTGTTTGAATAGTTGTTGTTTTATTGTGTATTTCTGTTAATATGTTGTATTTGTTGCATTTTAATATGTTGTGATTGGCTGCTACTTGGGAATGGTCCCTCTTGTAAAAAAAAAAACAATCTCAATGGGACTCAGTAAAGTTAAATAAAGATATTTTTTAAAAAAAGTACTGATAATCGTATTATAATTGCATCATAGTTGTCTGAATCAGAATTCGAATGAAATTGTGAGGTGCAAAGAGATCCCCACCTCTTGTGTACATGTGTAATGATTTCTCAATACTGCAGGACTTTGTTTTGTAAACTTTTCTGCTGGTCACAGTGGAGGGCAGCCTGCCCAGTTCACATCAGTGAAACCGTATGTTTGTGTCCACAGAGTGTGCCAGCAGCAGCCGACTGGTAGGAACATTCCTGAGTGTGTGCGCGTTGACAGTGCTGTGCGGCCTGGTGGTGGTGACCCTGTCCCGGCTGCTGCTACAGAAGAAAGGCAGGTCACCAGGGGGTGCTGCTGAGGACGGAGGCTATCACTGCACTGGAAAGGTTAGCTCTCTGAAGTCGTGTATGCTGGAGGCGATCATTTGGACCGCAGGGTTTTAAATGAGGGGAGGCTGGTGTGTCCCTGGGGCCCTCAGAAATGAAGGGACCCCTCAGTTCTTTAGGATGTATTTGTTAATATGTACCGTCCCCTGAAACCAGGAGTAAGGAATTTGAGTGTGCTCTTAGAGGTACAGCTGTATTTTACATTTCCTCTCAATTCCCAGATCACCATCTACAGTGTCCAAATTTGTGACCTTACAATGATGTAGAGCACCTTCGAGAAGAAGGAAATGGAAATTTCAAGAGTGGGGATTTTCTGGAGATATGTGAGCCTCAACCGATCTGGTTTGTTTATAAATGTCTGGAAACTCCTCGTTTATTGTTCATTATTCTCCGCAGATCATCTTAATGGCATTGCAGTGCAGATTATAGACTAGAAACTGATGCATCTGTTTGGGTCACATTAGAGTTCTTACATGGGGTACAGTCTCCTGCAGATGTCATCCTCTCAGGGGAAATCTAGTACATATTTATATTATCTGGGAATTTTCCAAGAGTTGTATAGCTGTACATATTTCCTCAAAGATTACATAATGTAACTAGAAGAGTGCACTCAGTCGATACAAGGGGATTTTGTTTATCATTTACAACAAGGCTGTGAAGCAAGTATTGACACAGTTCCCTCACTGATTGATTGATCAGATTGGCTGAAGAGATGAAAACAAAAAATATGGAACAAATTATTTTACATGGTGGAATGCTGAAAATGAATCAAGCAGTCTCACAGCTTCAGGGAAGAAGCTGCTCTTCAGTCTGGTGGTGCAGCAGTGGATACCGCTGCATCTGCTGCCTCATGGCAGGTTATGAAACAGTCTCAATTTATTGCTGAGGCCTACATAATGATAGCATCTGAGAGAATATTAGGTTTTTCAGTACAGTAATGCCTGTCACCGGGTCAAATTCTCCTTGAAATCAGATGAAACAAGTTTGTGTTTACATTTTTCCAGGCAGAGCTACAGTGAGTCATATGCTTGTCAGTTAAAAAGAAGAGATTTTTATTTATATAATTTGATTTTTGACGTTCTTTTTTGTGGTCACTACAGTGTAAACACAACCGCTTTTGTCCCAAGGGGTCTCCAAAATCAACAAAATATGAAGGTTCCTTGGAGTAGCTTTAATGATGGTAGCATGGTTGGTATCAATGGATTCATTAGGTTATCTAGTTTCATATTTTCAATATTTTATCAGTAATTTTAATCTAGCTTTAAGACTGTGTGCATGTGTGTGTGCATATGGTTATTATGAACTGTATGATTCTGTCACTTCTCAGGACCTGTCCTACATCCCCACAACCAATGAGAAGACAGTGACCTACAGGAGGGACCGTCCAACCGTGGAGATGCACATCCAGGTTCCCAAGATGCCCCTCAGTGACCCCTGGCAGTTCTAGGCCAGGGTCAAAGGTCAAGACCAGAAGGAAGTTAGTAGAGACTTAGACAGTAAACTAAAGGCTTCTTTTCTTCTTCTTAACCTTCAGAAAATTTCAGCCAGCTGTATGTGGATGCTCAGATGATGGTAAACTAAACAATGAAACCTCCATGGGATCACATCTGTAAAATGAACTGACAAACTCTCATAGACTGTGTGACTAATGTGGCCAGTATCCTGGAGATCGAGATGAATCAAAGAGCACAAGTCCCCCATCTCTTCTTCCTCTGCAGGAGCAGGGAGGCTGCTTTTTCCACAGGGTAAAGGGTGATCATTCTACGCTTTTTAGCCATGCAGCAATTACTGCTCTAACTTATGGATGTGTGTGTATGTGAGTCAGAGAGAGAGAGAGCGTGTGTGGTGCAGGTAGATGCATTTATGCTCTATCTTGGCTTTCTATTTATGATTTTATAGTAAAAAGAAACACTACATGTTTTAGGTTTATATGTGATCGTGTGACACTCCAACTGGGCTATCTCCCTGTCTTAGTCTGCCCCCTTGTGGCCAGCTTGAGGTATCACATGTTTTTTCCATTTCTGACCTCAGCTGAATTTCCTTGGGATTTAATTTATGAAACACAATGACTCTGAATGCCTTATTTAATTTTTTTTTTATTCAGTTAGATTTTCAAGTTGTCTTCTAGTATTTTTCAGTATTTCTTTGTTGCATTTGTTTTGTTAACCGATCAACTTTGCATTGCAAATTAATGTTATTTTATGGCATTTTTCTGTCCTGATAAGTGACTATATAGTTTCATATGATTGTCAGTTGTTGATAATCTAGTTAGACTTGCACTAGAACAATTGTTTTGCATTATACTACTGAAAACTGTGGTGGGCAGGAGAGCTGTATGGGTGGGTTTGCTATGTGATGGGCATTAGAAGGCGTCTGCACATTAAAGGCATGGTTCGGATTATTTGAAGTGGGGTTGTATGAGGTACCTATTAATAGTCAGTTTATTACCTACAGTAGATGTCAGTTGGCACACAGTTGTCAGTTGGTGAACTGCTGTGGACAGGGTCAGCAAAAAACAAACCAAACTCCAAAGGAAAAATCAGTGTGAAACCAGATTCTACTGTAGGTAATGTACTGACTATGGATAAATACCTCACACAACCTCAGTTCAAATAATCGGAACTATCCCTTTAAGAGCATTTGAAGCTAATGTAACAAATCCACAACACTGGAATAACAATGGACTGAAAAATCATGTTTAAAAAAGTGATTAACTGGTAACTGTATCATCAAATGCCTGTACATCTGGCCTCTATAACAGAGAGAGAACCAGAGCCGTTTCTGCATACATCTGCTGATCATCCCAGAGCCATCGCTGTGGAAAATGACATGTTTAAACTCTGGTACGAAGATACAAATCAGCTCTGACGGTACTTAGATCACTAAATCCTCTGGAATGCCAGTTGCACGGCATTGTGGGAGACATTTGCTTGACCATTCCTGTTCCTCTTTGTGAATTGTACTTAACACAATATTGTTTACAGCAATGCCTGCTCTATTTTACTGTAAGTCAGGAACACTAATTATTATTTATTGTGTTTTATTATTTTTTCTTTTTATTTATATGATAAGGCTACTTGAGTTACAGATGGTGAGTACTATTTGAATTTATGAGGAGCGCTCTCTATTCTTATCATGAGAATAATTCAGCAATAATCATCTCATCTAACCGAACACTATGAGTTCGGGGTAACATCAGCACTTTTCTGTGTAGTTTTGCTGTCAATTAATGTGACTAGTTGTGTAGCATGAATATTTTCATCACAATAAAATGTTCAAGATTTTTTTAAAATCATTTCTTAAGTTCTTTGGCTTTTTTGTTATACACCAAAACACTAAGACATTTACATAACATATGATATTTTATTAACAATTTTATAGAGCTGCGACAATTTATCAATTAGTTGTCAACTATTAAATTAATATGCAACTGTTCTGGCAATATATTAATTGTTTGTTAATTGTCATTTCTAAAGAAAAAAAAGTCAAAAGCAATTCCAGATACTTAAATGTGAATATTGTCCTTTGACAACTACGATAGAAAAATAAATACTTTTGTGTTGTAGACAAAACAAGCCATTTGAAGAGTCATCTTGGGCTTTGACTGTTGGACATTTTTGATTTTCGATTAATCCAAAAAAAAAACAAAAAAAAAAAACATATTAATTGTCTTTATAGCTGCAGTCACAATTGCAAGCATGCAGCATGCACTGTAGCATTCAGTTACCAAGGTGCTCCACTCTAATATAAACCACATTCAGATTATTTGAAGTGGGGTCATATGAGGTACAGCAAGCAAAGCAGTGTGAAGTATTTTAGCCACCAAAAAGGGCCCATCTCAAAAATCAGTCTCCATTTCAGTGTAGGCTATATCTAGAATATTTGTACCTCTTTACCTTGCTATCAGATTTAGGAAACAACTGTTATATAAACCAGATATCACTCTCTCTCAAGCAGACTCTGTATGCAAAAACAGATGTTTACCTTGCAGGACACAGGAGTTGATGTACTATACCTCACTCGATCTGTTAGTTAGTATTTTGTTGTGCTCCCAGTGAATCCACACTAGTCACACAATAACAAACAAATGAACCGGTCAAAGCTGCAGTTGACCAGCAACTCCCATATTCTGTGAGGTAAAACTACTGATTTAGACGATAGAGGCAGGCTGCTTTGGAGAGAGCAATATTAATTATTTAATGCGTTATCTTATAGTGAGCTCCATTTAGGCTCCTAATGACAGAGCAGACATGTTTAAGTCATAGTATTTGGCTAAATTGATACAGTGCCTTACAAGGGTTTTTGTAGCGTTGGTGTCCCTCTTTTAGTTGGGATCAGTAAATAAAGCATCCTCCAGGTCTACCATAGCAAGTCAGTCATCTTGAAGAAGAGCCTGTTGAACCCTTGACCGTCATCCTGTTTCAGGTCTCAAAAACAAACTTGTTGAGCCCCTTTAAATCCAAAACCCAAAACTGGTGAGAGTCTCCCATATTTTCAGAAATGAGGAAGTGACCCAGCCTGTAGATCACTGTGCTTCACCTCCCTAATGGACCTTTTTGTTTGTCTGTTTGTTTATTCGATCCCTATTAGCTACTCCATTGTAACAGCAGCTACTCTTCCTGGGGTCTCTTTGCCAAGAGAGTGAAGCTCAAGAACTGTCAGGACCGAGGATGTACTTTGAGGGCCCCTGGCCTGCCCCCTCTGCCGACCACGTTAAGCTAAGTTGTCCTCCAAACAGACCCTTAGGTCACCTGAAGCCATAAAGACCAACTAGGCTGGCCCAGCCATTAGGGCAGTCAAGATCCGCTGTTCACAGTCCTGCTGGACCATTCTTGACATCTACCCAGCAAACCAGCAGGCGTCTTGGGCCCTCTGGAGCATGTTATTATCTGTTATCTGGCCTCGTATAGCAGATGGCACAACAGGCAACATGAGCTGACAGGCTCAGCATTCCCCTCGTAGCTGTGACCAGGACAGAGGTAACACCTGACCATCCATGGGAGGCCATGGCTCTTTCAGCTGCCACGGTTTGCCCCTTCATCAGTTTAGCAGGGAGCAGCTAGGTTGGAGCCTCCCTGCTCCCATCATTTGGCCATCCCATCATTGATTTTAGCACTTCTGTCTGAGCAGCTCAACTTCTCCTAGAAAGACTGGGTGGGAGACAAAGCCTGATCCCTAGGAGGTGGTGGTCCACAGCCAATCCTCACCTGACCATGTATGCATGCTAATTGCAGCAATGGGCTTCAGACAGTTCAGCAAACCGACTGAGTATCCGTTCCTAAAATAGGAAGCGGCAGTAGAGGATAGAATGCAACTGTCCAGACCCTCATCATTAAAACGGGAAGCCCCCTGGCCTCGCTCCGCTGGCTTTTCAATTTACAATGCCTGAGTGCTCCCAGTAATTAATTAGCAAGAAAGGTGAGGTGTTTGCCTCCTCTGAAGCACCCAACATAGACTACACCCGATTCAACAGCTCCTGCCCTGCCAGCTTGGAGGCGGAGGACTGGGTAGTGGATGGGGCTGTCACTGCAGGTCACTACCCTCGGCTGTTTTGCTCTTCCGGTTGCAGCAGCCCAATGAGAGCAGCTCGACGTTTGCAAGAAAATTAGCCCTAGCCTCCCCCACTATAGCCATTATAGAGATTATGCATATAGTGGCACTAATCACCCCTCATACAGTCTGTCTACATTAGAACCCACTTTCCTGTAGGACAGACCAGCAAGGAACCCATTCACACACTAATGCCACTTCAATATTTTAGTGAATGTGTTCAGCCTTTCGAGTGAAAATGCCTTATTTCTACAAGCTGACACAGAAGCCCAGGTGAGCTGTGGAGGTGTGCCAGCCTTTGTTTGTTTTCCAGCCCATACATTGCATATTGAGATCAAAGTGTGACCAACTCCTGTGGTCCAAAAAAGTAGTGACTATATATAAACTGAACACTAGGTGGAGATGTATGCAAAGCCAAATATGAACCAAAAGTGAGTGGAATACATCCTTAGATCATTTATCTGACATCATTCTTAGTCAGCAACGCAGGCAGAGCTGAAATAATTTCAATACCTTTCACAGCGTGTAGGTCTCATTTATACCCAACTTCACTGAAATATGTAATTCATTTTATTTAATGGTGCATGTCTGTTCTAAAGCAAAGGTTCACCAACGTTTTCATGCCAAGTACTCCCAAAGTTGATGCACATTAGACCATGGAATCCTAATTTGAGAAGATTTTGTGTTAATGAATCCCCTCTGAGTATTTTTTTTTTTTTACATTTTTACAATTTTACATTTCAATATTTTAAAAAGTCTTCACAGTTAATGAATGATCAAAATCAGTCAGTCAATCAAAATGGCCAAAGTTGTTTCTTTCCTTTTGTTCCAACTTCCAAAAAAATGTGATAAATATTCAAATATTCTATTCCTTCTTTTGCTGGAGACACGCTAATACCCACTCACCTGAGACCCCTGTTGGTCCCCAGACCAGAGTTTGAAAACCACTATTCTAATTTACAGCTGGGCTTACACCAAAGATTCTCAGAGTAGATTTTAAAAATGTGCTGAATTGATATATTTAATGTGCCTTCTTAACAAAAGACTGTGATTAATTCTAGTAGTTGATCTGTATTTAGTTCATATTGAGAATAATCAAGATAGAAAACAGATTGGATTTTAGTTATTTACCGTTTCTTACATGTAACTGTCAGAAAAAAAAAAACTCTTTGATGACATATTAGGATATCAAACGCCTGAAATAAAATATGTCCCAAAAATGTATTTTTTAATTTACTATTTTTTGTAATCATGACTTAAAAGTAGAGATGTGTCCTAGCCATTTAGTCTTTCAACCAAATATGGCGTAATCTTATATTAAAATTTAGCTCGAGAGTTTCAACAAATAACCCACAGATTGATATTAATGATAATAACAAGCTACTATTTAATTCTAAACAAAACTGAGTCTGTAGAATCAATTAGGCGCATACAACATATAAAACAACACAAGATAAACTGATAAACTGTTGGTAAAAATTTATTTATGTAAAGAAGGCTACAAATAACATATAGATGAGGTATAAGGACACAGTGTTCATCCACAGCTGGAGTTCATCATAAAGTGCCATTAAAAACAAATGTCCAAGAAAACACACTCCATACACCCTGGTTTAGTGTCATCAAATGTCCACATGTTGCTCTGTCAGTGTTTATATTTGTGATTATTCCCCTGCAAGCTGTCCCTCGGTGGGTTGGACAGTCTCACGCACATGGAGTCCGGGCGAGTGCCCCGGGCTCCCGGAGAGGCTGTTGTCCGTGTCGCTGCTCCCTTTAGTGAGTCCCGGTTCCCCGCCGTCCTCCGAGCCCTCCGCGCTGTGCGTCCTTGCGTGCTTGCTGAGGTGGTCGGAACGCATGAACCGCTTGTGACAGACGGAGCACTCGAACCGCTTCTCTCCAGTGTGCGTACGTAAGTGCCGCTGCAGCTCGTCGGAGCGCGTAAATCGTTTACCGCAGAACAGCCAGTTGCAGACGAACGGCCTCTCCCCGGTGTGCCAGCGCAGGTGAGCCTTCAGGTGAGACGTCTTGCCGTAAACTTTACCACAGCCCGGGATGTGGCAGCTGTGCAGGCCCCTCCGCCGCGGGCTGGTGCCCCCCTGGCCGAGGCTCTCCGCCTCCTGGCAGTTCGGACAGTCGCACGTCGCTCTGCCGGAGTACCGCCGTGAGGAGGAGCGGGAGGACGCGGGCAGAGAAACTACGGGGTTTCCTGTCAGCGCAGGTGTCGTCGTAGACTCTGTGTATGGAGCCGGGACCCCCTAGTGAAAAATAAATATATTAAATTTTAGCATACTTGATTGTACTTGCAGTCAGACTAATAGTCAGTATATTTCAAGTGTGTTAATGATTTAACAGGGCCGGCCCTAGCTTTTATGGGTCCCACACAGAATTTGATTTGGGGGCTCCCCACCACCTCAGTGCTGTCAGTACTATTGACTATTGCTGCCAACTTACTTCAATAGATTTTTTATTTTTGAGATCAACTCAAACGTTTTGAAAAAGTGTTACCAACTAATATTATAATATAATGTAATATAATATAATATAATATTTACTTTTCTACTGTAGAAAAACTTTAATATTTGACTTTTAGAACCCCCACAAAATGTGTATTTCAAAAACTGTTGAGTAAAACTGAAGTGAAAGCAACTAATGGTTAATAACTTAATATTTTCAATTGCCACTATTTAAAATAAAGCAATTAGCAAACAAATAATAACAAATTGGATTCACAGCTCACTGTGAACAATTTTTGAAATACAAATTATTTTGGTTTCTAAACCTCAAAGATCAAAGTTAATAAAAAAAAAACAAACAAAAAAACAAAAAACAAAACAAGAAGTTAGTCATCTCAACAAAGGATTGTAGACTGGCAAAACTTTATTTAGTTTATATCAGAATTTAAGATTTAGTGAAGGCCGTTGCCTTGAAATAATGAGATTTTTCAATTTTTTTCTTTTCTTTTCCTCTTTTTTTTCGATTTTAGTAGCTGTTTTCTTACATCATACTTCATCCTTCTATGGTTTTTAATCTTAAAAGGCATGAAATTCACAAGACTGGTCTGGTGTTAATTTCCACTTTAATTTTCAAAGAAATGGACCTTCAGTCTACACATGAACTTGACATCAGCTCTGATCATCTGATAGATGCAGTTGTAATTAATTAAACCAGCAGTATTAGCCAGTCCATCAACATAATATTGTGTTTTTGTATGATTACCATTGACAATAATATCTCTGTCTCTCTCTTGGGGGCCATCTGGTGGCCACAGGGGCCAAAAGCAGTATATCTATGCTTAATGTATATGTACTAATAGAAATGATTCATTAATGAAATTAATGTTTACATTTTTTGTGCTACCTACACTTTGTACACTTTAGTGCAGCTTTAAATAAACTTGTATTGAAGAGCACTTTTTAAGCATACTTAAATACACTTCTTATTAAGTGGAATTTAAGTACACTTTAATAAAGCATTGTAATGTGTATTACAAAAGACTTGAAATTAATTTGCCTATAATTTATAAAGTAAATAAGTTTATAAAGTAAACTGATTTACCACTATAGGTATTTGCAATTTAGTATAGCTACTTTTTCGAAGTACACTAATGTACAATTTACAATATACTCAGAATAAAGTACACTGAAATACCTCTTAAAGTATTGCAGAATTAGAATACAGTATATGTTTTAGTAAATCGAAACCGAACTTAATAACATCTATTTTTAAGTACACTTTTTAAAAGTACACGTAGGACTTGCAATAACGATTGATTTCTTAAATTACTTTTCTAATGCATTAAAGTATACTAATTTTTTACCTGGACAGGTGGCCTGAAGCCGTCAAACAGGTGCTGTGTGGCGGGGAGCAGGTGTTGAGAAGCTCCGGGGCTGAATGCGGAGCTGTAGTCAGAGCTGTAGCCGCTCAGAGGAGCGGGTAAACCGGCAGGACTCTGTGTGTCCACCCAGCTGGTTCCCATGTCCCACCAAGCGGGGGACCCGTTAGTCACATCTCCCACGGGCTTGAACCATGACTCATAGGGATGAGGGTGCATCCTCGGGTAAATCCCTGCTATGCCTTCCACCGAGGAGGGGAATTTGGTCAGAAATACAGAGCGCTGTGTGTGCGCAGGGTCGGGAACAGTGTTGTCTGACGGCACAGCGGTCTGGTACATCGAATAATCATTTCCAAAGGGACCAGTGGTCACTGAGAAAGCGCTTGAGGTTTCCGTCAAACCGCTCCCGCTAGTCCTAGAGGCTCCAGAGGGAGCCCCGAGTGAAGTGAGGCAAGCACCAAGGTTGCTGGTGCCGAGGGTGCCTCCTTTCCACGGGTGGAAACCCTTGACGAGTCCCCCCGGGGCCCCATCGGACAGAACAGGGGAGCAGGACGGGCTGGGGTCACCGATTCTGCTGCAGGTGGCGGCCAGCATGGCCAGCGGTGTGCTGCCGAGCCGGGGCTCCTCCTGTGGGGAACACACAGACATTTAGAGCCGTCATTTCAGAGTCATGTTGTGCGTAAAGACGCGCAGATTATTGATCTAGTGTGTCAGTCACAGGATGTGCGCAAAACTTCCTTAGATAGATAGATAGATAGATAGATAGATAGATAGATAGATAGATAGATAGATACATACATACATACATACATACATAGATATACAGACAAGGCAAAGTGCATAAACAGACACTAAAGACTATTGAGACTAAGCTGGATTAATCAGAGACAATGCGGGAACGTATCCAGGTGTTTTGTCAGCTAACAGCACTGACACTAAAGTTTTATTATAAATAACAAAAATATGCAATTAAACTTTGCTGTCATTAAATTAAGATGAGAGGATTTCTCAGATTTTCAGCTGTGCATATTCCTATCACTTTCATAACAAATGGTTACCTTATCATATGAATATCACACTTAAAGTACGAAGTTAACCCTGCTTCCCGATTCCAACCAACTAAAACCAATAATTTAACAACTTATTGGGAAAAAAATGTTTCAACACATGTAAACTTACCCCTAGTAGTGTAGCAGCCATGCTCTGTGCTGTGATATATCCTCTTGACTGTGTGTGTCTGTGTGTGTGTGTGACTGGACGTGATGAGTGCGTGTTTCTTCTCTGACTGCTTTTGTAGTTGTAGCTTCTTCATGGCTTTGAAGTGCCGCTGAGAGCCTGAGGACCAATCAGAAGGCAGCTTCAGACCGTCTCTGCAGCAACATTTGTGCAAGTCATAAATTTTGGAAGTGACGTCTTATGAAGAGGCGCGCTCCAAAATGCTGCAAGTTAGAAATCAAAACACACACACACACACACACACACACACACACACACACACACAATAAATAAATTAATAATAATTTTAAAAAAAAATCAGTGGAGCTATTTGGTCATGGCCTGGCCACCAGAAGCTCATAAGCAATAATCACACTGTCAAAAATACAAAGGTAATGAGTAAAATGTTATATGTATACTTGATATGTTTCAACCGTCCCCAGGGTTGGAGTCAGTTTAAACATCTGATTACTTCCTTTGAAATCATTATTGAATGATAGGGCATATGTGATCATCTTTGAATAGGATCAGTAATTAGCAGACAAATGCCAGTTTAATGTATTAAGATTTGGTTGGTCTAGTTCAAATAGTCTGAACAACTGAGAGAAATGTGAAAAAAATGTTGCAGCTGTCCCTCGTCTTTCCTATTTTATTCACGTAAGGTAGCGGTTTTATCGCCATTTATGTGTGTCTTTGCAGAGCTGAAACTCCACAAGGCTCCATTATAAGTAAGGTAAGGTAGGTATGATGTAAGGATCCCAGAAATAACCTCACTGTGGTAATACATTAATAACATAAATTTTAAAAAGATAACATTTGAAGAACTCCCCTTGTCGCCACTTTAAAAAGTTTTACTGTGTTTGTCAGCAAAGGTAAACACTTCAGGCTCCTGACTGTTGAAAGTCACCTGCCCCAGTGTGTCAGCTTTGTTTCAGCGTCAGCTGATGTTGTTTTTACTGATGTTGTGAAGCCACGCAGGGGAGAGGCTGATGAATGAGAGGTTGGCCCGGTCCGTCCCATCCTGTCCCTGGGGCGTTTCCAGTCAGCCCTGGGGGAGGGAGCGGAGGATACCACCACTGCCTCCGCAATTTCATCTCATTCAAGACAAAACAAATGTTGGCTTTCAAGAAAACACCTCTTCCTCTGCTTTTCTCAGCTTTATAGCTCATTTAAATATACATCAGAGTGAGACTATATACACTGTGAGGAATGTTCACAGGTAAACAGGTGATCCTTATTCATAAATCAGCAGTATGATGACGCACATCCTGGAAACAATCCAGACGGATCCTCAGCCTCTTAATATATGAGCTAAACCAGAGAGGGAGCATTTCATTTGAATTTCAAATTTAATAAAACACCATGATTTAATCCATTTCCTTCATTTGTTTGGTATTAACTGCTTCCTATGCCCTTTCCTCATCCCTCTTGTTCTCTGATCAGCCTGAATGAAGTCTGCTGGACACACAAAGACGGAAAAGTTAATCACATTCTTCATCCACCCCCACCACACACACACACACACACACACACACACACACACACACACACACACACACACACACACACACATTTACACAGAGTGATTGATAGTGCACAAGATTAATTTTGGTGATGCTATGCAAAGACAAACTGTTCTTTCCATCAGAGAGATCACATTTCACATCGTATATTCTTTAAAAATATTTTGGCAGATATTTCTCAAAATGTATAATGTAAGTAGGTCATGTATATTATTCCACATTATTTTTAGTGGCTAATTTTAGCTTAGCAAATCTGAGCAGTTATTTATGTTGGTGGAATGCAAGCAATTTGATTTGATTAAACTACCTTTAAATCACACAGATGACCCTCCACTAAACACTGCTCTCCCTTCTTACTGTTGCTATGCCTGTCAAACTTTCCGTTTTTGCACTACATATGTGGTTTACAGTGATAACAGAGGCAGATTTAATTTTGAAATCGGAAGTAATTGTTGAAGCATGAGATCTTTGATTAGAAGTAGAGAAGTAAACAAAAGCAGCTTCTCATTTCTAACTGACAACCATGTGCTTTTACTTTATTATGACTTTATAAGACTTTGAATAACAAAATTAATTTTCTGAAACAAGCTGAAAGAGTATTTTGTTTTTAAATATCGCATTTTCCACTTGCATTCTGTATTATTATATTACATAAAATCTGAAGAGAGCACAATATCTGCATTTTGTAGTGTCAGTGTATCCTATAAGTTTATGGCAGTGATTTTGGGGGTAAAATAATCAACCTAAAAAGGTATAAAAATGAGGCATTACAACTTTTATAGTTGTCAAACGGTTTCCAGACAGCTGCAAAACATTAAACGTCTCACTCAACTCTTCTGCAGCTGTAGTTGCTGCTTTGTGTGGAGCCCACTGCTCCCATTATCAGTAAATTTGAGTTAGTAGAGTTTGAAAAGGTTTTAAAAGTCAGTTATGGTAATTCCTTATGACAGAATCACATTAAAATGAGGTCTAGTATTATTCTATTTGGGTGGCACACTAATACATGTGTACTCACCAGCAGGACACAATCACAGGGTCCCACACTGCTTGCTCCTGTTTTACCCCCGCAGCCTGAGGCATGGTCGCATGCACAGGTGGAGTTTACAGTAGGCCATCTTGCCATCCTCACGAGCCACCCAAACAGCTGTCCCTCTTTTAGATGCATTCTTTTCCCACACTGAAAGTGTGTTGTGTGTGTGTCTTGTGTGTGTGTTTGTGTGTGGTTTAAAGGCCTCCCAGTGAAACCCTGTCTGAGCCCCAACCTGTTCCTTTGGCGATAATAATGACCACATTATCACGCGCCATCGAACGTCAACAAAACAAGATTGTCGTGTGCTTTCCATGCACTTTGTGGGCACTGAGACAGAAAAAGCGGAGAGAAAAGAGTGAAATAAAGATCTGGCACTTCTTAGGGAGAGGGATGGGTGAAGTATTTTATTTCTCCTTGGTGTTTTCCTCAACTCCTCTTTTGTTGGTGGAGTATAGTCACGGTGATCCAGAGGGCAGGGCGGCCATCTTGGTCAGCTGCCCTGCTGAGACAATTAGCAGGAGAATCAGAGAGTCAAAAGACAAGCTGCTAAACATGACACAAAAAATATTCATCACAACCAGGGGGTAGGCCGATCAATTTGTGTAAAAGAAAGAGAAAAAAAGCAAATAGGTTGCAGATTCTGAGCAGTCCTGTGGTGCATTTGTGACAATGATGTAGCTGCTTGGTGTGAAGATTCAAGCCTCATTTCATCAGTGCTAAAACTACAAAAATGAACTGAATCGTTTCCTCTGTTTTCGTAGATTCACTGACTTCTTATTTCTTTTTTCAGTTTTTATTCTATTATTTAATGGATTTTGTGAAACCTCAGCTATGATCTTTTCCTCTCTGATTTGTGGTTTCTTAAAACTTTGGTGATCTCAGAGTCTATTTTGAGAGTTGTTAATCCACTGTAGATTTGAAAGAAGACTGTAAAATGTTGTTAATTTGCACAATAAGGTTGTTGTCAACCTAAAAGGATAATTCAGATCATTGATGCAGGGTTGTGTGAGGTACTTAGTGATAGTCAGTGTATTAGCTAAAGTAGATTATGTAGTAGATGTTTAAGCACTATATTTAGAATATTTTTACTGCTTTACTTTGCTGTCAGAACACTGTTATACACAGCAAGTACCGCTCGCTCCAAACTAACCAAACTCCATAGGCGAAATCAGTCATTTTACCTGGTAGAACAAGGGAGCTGCTGGTCTACTGCTGCCTCAATCTGTTAGTTTGTTTGTGTTATTGTGTAACTTTGGTGAATCCGAACTAACCTTTTAAAACACAGAAGTCATACAATAACTAACAAACTGAGGCAGCTGTAGCTCAACAACTCCTTTGTTCTGCCAGGTAAAGTTACTGATTTCGCCTATGGAGTTTGTTTTGTTTTAAACAACAGTGGTTGAACAGTGGTTTCCTGTCCAACAAGGCTGTCTGACGGCAAGGTAAAGCAGTGAAAATATTCTAAATATAGTGTACACTTGAAATTATATTGATTTTTTGGGGGTGGACATATTTTTAAGCAACTAAACTGGCTTTTGTTGCTGACCCCACGCAGTGAAAATATACCTCACACAACCCCACTTCAAAAAACGAATCCAAACTTTCCCTTTAAATTCAGAAATTTTGTCCAAATCTGTTACTTTTCAGGAGATGAAAAATATCATTGGTTGCTAATTTTAATACTTTTCATTAATTAAATATTTGTAAGACCCACAAATGGACATAAAGGTTGACCAATAGTGTTGATTGTTTTTAGGAATGGCAGGGAGAAATCCATGTCAGAGTAGTTTAATAGCGTCAAGTTATCAAACTAAAAACATTTTTCCCTCCTGTAAGAGTATTAAACTGCTTTTGTTGACTGACACAAAAGATCATCATAAAATATATCATATAAAATATCCTGAGTATAAAAAGCACCAGAGGAAAACATTTGGCGTGTCTTTTTTTTGGCCATACATCTCTTTCCAAAGAGAAGTATCTCTGACTGACTGACATGAATTTGTCTTTTGATGCCCTTTAAACTCACTAAAACAAATTGGGAGGGAAGAAGTCATCCAGGTGAGCCGTGTGCCAGGATGTGCCTGGAGCAGCTCCTCCTTGGCTTCCTGTAATTACTGCATGGAGAGGGCACGTCCGCCGTCTGTCAGCATGGAGCTGATGGACGACTGTGGCAGCAGAGCAGAGAAAACGTGTTCGGGTTGCTGTAATGAAAACTAACATGTAGCCAATTTACAAGATCCTTTTTCAACTGCACTTGCAATAAACAATCAGCAAAATAAGCATGAAACCTTCTTTTTCTCTCTTTTTTAATTTTAATTTTAAGAAATTATAAAACATAATAGTGAAGTTAAAAATCATATGAAAGAGTAAAATCTTTGCAAACAAATAGTGATAAATCTATAAAGTTTTATATGACTTGAAATTGTAGATGTTTTTTGGTAATATATATTCTGGTTTGATTAGGATTGGGTCGTATGCATGTATGTGAAAGTGAGGTAAATTATAGCTTTTTATTTATCCCTGGTAGGAAATTTCAGTCTTATAGCAACAGATGTATAAAGAGACAGAGGAAAAAAGGATATTAAATAAGGAAAAAACAAATAAAACAAAGATACTGCTAATACTTACAAAAATGTGCAAACAGGGTACATCAATATGCATTGTAAAGTACAAACTTAAGTATAAAAAGTGTTTTTAAAAAGTGCAGAACAATGAAAAATCAAAAAGATAAAAGTCAGTAAGTCAATAAAATAGGTGGAGTAGATGGTACAAAGCAGTAGCCGACAGTCCATGATGGTTGTCCTCAGATACCACAGAGCTGGCTGAGAAAACATGTTTACATAATGTTCTTAATATAGAACCCGGGAAGAACGGTTGCCTTGTAGCACTTAACGGGAATCCAAATAAAGAACAAACAATCATATAAACTGACTTTCTTTGTCTTTCTCTGCATCTCTGTTGCTACAGGCATCTTGTGCACACTGTCTTGCAAGTTCCAACACAAACATCTTAAATACAATAGTGGAGGAAGTACTCAGATCCTTTACTTAAGTAAAAGTACTAATATCACACTGTAAAAGAAAAAGGTTTTGTATTGATGTTACTCAAGTAAAATTATGTAAATATAATAGAGAAAATGTACTTTAAGTATTAAAAGTAAAAGTACAAAATGCAGAAAAATTTCCTCTGGCACTGTTATATTATCATATTATATGAATTAGATTATTATTACTCATGCATTAACATAACAGCAGAATTTTACTGTTGGCTGAGGTGGAGTTCGATAATAGGATTTTTAACTATTTTGCATAGGACGAAACTAAAGATTTAGATGGATGAATATGATTATTTTCTCCATTAATCATGTAATTGTAATTGGTTTGAAAAAAATCTGAAAATAGTGAGACGTCATCTCATTTAGAGCCCAAAGTGACGGCTTCACAACCTCTTAATAATTACAAATTAATTGTTAATGCAGCCTTTGACAATTAGCAATGGAACACACAACCGATATAGATCAGGGACTATGAGAGAATTTCTTCAAATTTGGTACAAATATCCACTTGGACTCAAGATGGACTGATGATTTTGGTGATCAAAGCTCGCTGCAACCTCACAAAACACATTTTTGGCCATAACTCAAAAATTCATGTGCTAATCATGACAAAATGTCACACATATGTCTACTAGGATACTAGCAGGAATATCCTGGAAAGTAACTCCTTACATGTAACTGGCTACATGTAATCAAATTACAAAATACATTTAATAATAATCTGTTATGATTACTGACATATTGTAGTTAAATTACAGTTACTGATCAAAATGTTGGTAATTACAAAGGGATTATATCTAAATATTATTTTCTGATTGCCTGGTGGAGATTTGCACTCTACTGAGAGCACTCATCTAGTGATTTACTGGGTTTAATTCTCTATTTTATGTTGTCCATCTGATTTTCAAAGTACTTGGAGCTGCATCTCCTGTATGAAAGGTACTATACAAATTAATTTCCTTCTTATCAGTTTTATTTCACCTGTACTTGCACAAAATATATTGTCAGGTAGTTTGTGCAAAAATCTTAATTTGTAAAAGTAAATAGTAAGTACAGCTGTTAGATAAATGTAATGGAGTAAGAAGTACAATATTTCCCTCTGAAATGCAGTGGAATAGAAGTAAAAAGTGGCACAAAAAAAGACTAAAGTAAAGTACAAGTATCGCTTAAGTATATCACTCGATTAAATGCACTTTGTTATACAGGAAACAGTTACACGAAGTACAATAAAGTAGTATGGGTGGTCTTTGGTTGTGGCATACAAATACATAATTTCCAGTCAGGAGCAATTTCACCAATCTGTTCGTCTCTCTCTCACACATTCAGGGGTCAGAGAGGGCACCTCTCTCATCAGTGTATCTATGCAGCAGACTGAGGGAATCCTGGCCAATGTAATTACACTGTTGAAGCACTTCATTCACATTCATGTATACAGCACATCTACATACAGTCATTCATGAAATGAGGGGATGGATTCATGGGCGAGGAGAGGAGAGGCACAAGTTTGGGCTGAAGGTGAATTGAAATTGCACTTTATGAGTAGCATCTCTGTCTTTTGTTCCACGCAGACGCGCACACACACACGTACACACAGACACTTAGGTTAAGGTTGATGGATGCCGGGGGTTTGTTAAGTCATACATCACAGAGGTCATTTAACCTGCCAACACATCTGCTGTCTCTGCCCTCAGAAAGAGAGGAAGAGGTGGAGAGAGAGGAAAGATTTATAAAGGCGAGGGGGGGAATTATGCAGGCTGAGAGAGAATGAGACTGTGATTAGTAACTAGAGTGGATGAAAAGCTCTAATTCTGTCTCTCCCTCCCTCACACACACACACACACACACACACACACACACACACACACACACACACACACAGCGCAAAGTGGTATCTTTTTAACAAGCGTCTTTACTGAAGCTGCTTGCGTTATGAGTTTCTCCGCTCCTCCATCAACTTTTGTCGTGTCACTCTTAACAACTGACAATAAAGTTGCAGATTTATGCCAAGCTGCCCCTCTCCACGCCAAGATATTAATGAGATGCATCTGAAAGAGGAGTGCTCATTGATTTCTTCAAATGCTGTTGATGTTTGTGAGGTGGCTTTACCTCAGACGTTCTAAAGGAGCGCATATGTGTTGATTGAAGATCAATAGCTTTTATCCACTCATGCTGCACCATGTTGACTTACCGTGGTTGTCTCACACACAGTGTGTTATCTTCTCTTTTACTACACCTGCAGTTAGGAATATACTACTTTTTTTCATGGATTAGATGCTAGCAGACAGGGAGAACATGAGAGAACATCAGACATTTAAAGTAAACTTACCTCCTGTCACTTTGATGTCCATTCTATTACCTGCTATAATTTAATATTTTACATGATGACCAGTTAGTGTGCTAGACATCACGGTTTTCTGATACCTGCTCTGACACAGCTGACATTTCCATGGCAACAGACCTGCATGACAGGAACACATTTAAAGGCCATATCAGGGTTTTATTGAGAAATTAAGCTTTGTTATCTCAAAATAATGAACTCTCATCATCTCATCATATCATATGTGATATGGTAAGATGTCTTATGTGACTTCCTCAAGTCTTGTGATCACTGGTAGGTTGCCAAGCAACCGGAAAAGACACCAGGAAGTCACTGCTCTGAAGAAATAGAGGCCCCTTCCGGTTTCTCTCCCAACTCATCACATACCAACGATATGTCACCACTCCTCAGCGGGTCATACACACACAGATGGTAACCGTTAGCAGCTAAAACTGACGCACCAGGCTTTTAAAGTGACTTGAATGTAAATCCAGCCACCCCGGCTGCTGACATAGTATGAAGAGGGACAAAGTCCACATACAGGTGGAGGTGTGGTGGATGGACGGCTCAAACAAACTCAGGACTTTCTCGATAGAGACCGGGGTTCATGTCCCGTCTGAAACCTTAACAATATCAAATCTTGTAAGGCACGTAATATTATATGACGATGATTTGACAAGTTGGAATGGGAACACTTTGGGTTTTACTTTGGAAAAACTATGAACCGTATTCTGTAGCAAGACAAAAATATATTTTTTTTGTACCCATTTACCATGAGTTATACATATGATGTTTGTCAATTTAAAAGATAATTTTACAAGTCAAGAAAGTTGCAGTTTGTGTTAAATTTGTTATAGTTTAATTTAGTTCTGTGAGAAAACGCCCAGTGAACTACATCTCTAGTGTCGCACAATGTATGTCACCAACTCTTAGCATCACGGTCCCTTGTAATATTATCTTTCCTGAAGTATTTTATCCAGCAACTCCTGGTCCTTTTATCAGCCGCGAAGAGAAAGAATGAGTAAGACCTGTTGTTATGTGACTAGCAACTAACTTTTTATGCTAAGCTAAGTGAACCAGCTGGTAGTTGGAGCCTCAGATTATATTTAACAAACAAATATGAAAGTGGTATCAATCTTCTCATTTAACTCTTGGCAAGAATAGCTTTAAACATTGATGTGGTACATTTCAGCACACTTAGTTAGCTTTCCAAGGTTACTGGTGAGAAAAATGATGCCACGGACTAAATTAACAATAACTGATAGATAATGAATGGTTATACAAAGAGGCAATACATTTCCCTTATTCAAAATGAACATCTTACTTTCACTTCAGTTTTTTTTTCTTTGAAAATCTTTTAGTTCCCCATATACAACACATTTGAACAGAGCAACCAGCAGCACTGTTTTACATAACATGTGGTGACTGTTGTAGGGGTTAACATGACAAATAGGAGCGGATGTGGCATTTAAAGTCTTTCATTATGGTCTATTTGACACAGCTGGCTCTGAGACAAATTCAGACACATCCAACACACACACACATCACCATTTCTGAATTACACACACTCTGATAGCGCCGTGTTGGGCACACCAGGGAGGAAGGGTGATGAGACACAGAGAAGAAGAAGATGAGGAGCGAGGGATGAAGACATAAGAACAGAGAGGCTGGTGATTCCACACATGTCACACATGTTTTGATTTCTCTAATCTCTTTTAAAGCTCCTGTAAGTTTTTTTTTTCCTCGACTGGAGCCGGTGCTGCTCTTCAGCATCAACCGGCGGAGAGCACTCAGATAAACCTCACTCCTCTCACTCTCACATACACAAACTTACTCTCATTCCCTCCTTGATTAAATCCTCCTCTGACTGTGATCTTTCTTCTCTTCACCAATAACACTGTTCATCCCTCTTTCTGCTCACCACCAACACACACACTGCTCAGACAAGGAGATTAATTTACTCTTGTTCATTTTTCAAGTTCTGCGTCTTGTCTGTGTTTAATGTG
Organism: Lutjanus erythropterus; assembly: GCF_056507025.1. Classification (NCBI taxonomy): domain Eukaryota; kingdom Metazoa; phylum Chordata; class Actinopteri; order Lutjaniformes; family Lutjanidae; genus Lutjanus; species Lutjanus erythropterus. The sequence goes on from NC_139332.1 coordinate 17,265,658, forward strand.
TGGCCGAATGTGTGTGTGTCCATTGATTGATGCGTAGAAGCCCGGGAGCATAATCATACACTTCCAGACGTCATTTTTCACTTTCAGTCCTGATGGATGGACTTGATGCATCTGATCACTGCTACCTCAGTGTGGGGGGTCTAGGTCATCTTCGAGGTGTGTGTCTGTGTGTGTGAGTGTGTCTGTGTGTGTAGCTGTGTCTTACTGGCCAGCCGTCCATCTGTCTGTCTGAGGTGAGTAGTGATTGAGTGGACTCTCCCATCCCCACCAGAGGGCCTGTTTGTGGGGTCTCTTCTCCCCTTGCTACCCCGAGCGAGACAACAAGCCATGGCACTCAACTGTGTGTGGCTCTAAGTGTGTGTTTGTGTGTCTAAAAGTAATTTTATAGGGAAACCATTTGCCAGCCAGGACTTTGTTTCCATATTTTTGTTTTTGTCATGATTATGTCATAGCTGGAAAAACAAAACAAGGGAAAAAATGGAGGCAAATGCAGAACAGTAGGTCACACAATAAAGCTAATATGTCATCTTGCTGTGTTGCTGTGCTAAGTGTCCTGAAGCGGAGCAGCAGCTGTCAGTGTGCAGACCAATAAATTAGCAAAATAAAGTGACAAAGATAATATATTCGCCCAACCGTATTTCAATTGTAGAAAGCTCGCCCATCCATTGGGTGACTGTGTACAGGTTGGTCACTTTTTCAACTAACATTTGTGGTCCTGGAGAGTGAGTGACTGGACATATTCAGAGAAACACAAATTTTCTTCAGCCATCGTTAGGAAACAAGCCAACAAAACGTGCTAGCTAGTGTTAGCTAATATATTTAGGGAATAGTTTTGCGTCCAACCAAGCTCCGCCCACAAAAAAGTCTCCACCATTGTTAAAAAATCTGCAGCAGCAAACCGGTTTGTTTTTGTTTACTGTGCTTGGACATATGAACACGGCATTACAGAAGAAAGCAGACAACACATGGCCTGAAATAATGATGCCACTTTATATGGTGTCATCGTTATTCTAGAGTTGTGTGCAGCTGTTTTTTCAGATTAATTTGGCTGATCCTCATTGGCAAACCATTCTTGGCTGTCTTTTTTAGGTGAACTAGTCAGTAGCAATCTATCACAAAATTATATGCTTATTCAATATAAACTAACAAACTATAGAAAAAAATATTTTCTTTGGTATTTTTGTCACACACAGATGTGAAAATATGATTGCTGGGTCATATATATGCTGATGTTGTCCAGTGTCAAGTCAAGTATTTGATCATGTGATGACTTTGGCCATCAGAGTGCGATCCATGGTTCTGATAGATTTCTCTTTGACCTCTGTACTTTTCCTATACAACAGCTCAGCAACATGTAAAATACCATACATTATTGGAAAATTACATATACGCCTAATGGGTGTGTGTGTGCTTCATAATAACTATCATGCACAAGGGCCCATCATAACTACCACTGGTGCCAACCATTGTTTACAGTCCAATTAGTATCGTGAGACCCGAGACCCAAGAATGTCTATAAACAGATACCTGCATATGAACGCAGCTACATTTTTAAAAAAGCGAATTAAAAAAATAAAATCGTCATCAGACAACAGCTGATGGATTCCAACATATTTACCTCTGTGCAACTAGAGCCAAGGTCAGTACTACTCAGACTACAAATGGAAACCAGAACACTTCTGATACCAAAATCTTGTCCCTTGCCTACAGTTTCTGCATTCATGTGTAGATATCTGTTTATAGAGGTTAGTGGTTCAGTGCATATAGTACTCCATATAGTAACATACAGTTTATATAGATATACATAGAATACTGTGTATACATCTGACATCATGTGCAATTTTTCAGTGGTAAAGGGCCTTTAATTTAACGTTTTCTACTCAGTTATGTGTGCTTACTTTTTTATGTGCATCTGTGAAAAGGGTTACCATGACTTACTCTACGTGAAGCAAGGCACTTTTTAGCACAAACCCATGCAATAACACCCAGCCATGCACATACATATGCATGCAGATAGATACATACAACCACACACACACACACAAACACTATTCATGCTATGTTCCTGGTTAACTAGTGCTCCTCCCACTCATTGCGCTTCACCTCGCCACAATGCCTGCCATAAAATTCGGGGGCTGAGGGAGCAGAAGAAGAGAGGGGGTTAAGAAAAGCGCTGAGAGATGGCTTGATGTTAAATTGACTGGAAAAAAGCTGCTTGCTTTTTCATGCTAATTGCCGTGCAACAAATTGTTAATTTATTCCACAAAGGAAATGCAAAACACCCCCAGATTTGGCTGAAAATGTCTGCACTTTATAAAGTGAGCTTAAATCGAACACATCATCTTTGCGTGACACTCTCTCACACACAAAATCCTGCTATATGTGGTCATCAATCAGAATAGGGTGGACGGAGGCACGAAACAGATTAGAGAGAAGAATGCAGGTCAGTACACATCCTCTACTCTCTTCTTTCTCACACACACACACTCTTAAACACATTCCTACACACTTTCTCGGACCAGGTTCAGGTGGTTTTGAGGTGATTTCATGGTTGCTGTTTTATTGATGGTTCCCGTCAAACATGAAACGCTTCTTTTCCCACCTAACCACACACACATGCACTGCCTCTGGGCTGTCATTCAGGACATACACAGACAGTCAGAAACAAGGGGCTGGCGTCAGTTCTACCAGGCCCTCAAGTCATGTCAGGTCCTGCACTGAACTACACACATTTACACACTTATCTTGGATCTTTATGGTGTGCTGCACCCTCCACTTAGCACTGCTGTAAAGGTCTTCCTGAACTCATGCGAGAGTGCCATCTTCAAAGAGCTGCATTCACGCACACACAAACACGCACTGGAGAGCCACACAGACTTCTAAGCGGACTTAATCATTTCACATTTGGCTTCAAAGAGACTGTTTAAACACATGCTTGCTCACTGTCTGAAAGCACAGCATGGGTCCCGTCCTCTTTAATAGTCTTTCAGTTCAGCTTAATTCTGCGTCTTTGAGTTCAGCTGCATTTGGGTTGTGAAATGGTAACGGTGAAACAACTGAGATAATGGAAAGCACATTTCCTTTTCAATGCGTTTCTCAAAAACTGGTGTGCACACCCGCCACGCATAAACAAAGAGGGTAGGTTTCAGTGTCTTGAACTGTAAAATTAATCTTTTTATTCTTGCAAAATACAGCTAACAATGGAATTAGTCTTTGTAACCTCTATTTTGAAAAATTTCAAAGTGTAAATACGCATTTTAAGTCTTGTTTGCCAACAGCAAAACCAAAATCATAAAATTTCAGTTACATTTAAAACTTGAAGCTTATGGTGTCGCAGGTCAACAACACAGTTCAGTCTCAGTTCAAGGTTTTGCTCCTGTGTCTCCCATAATGATGTGACATCTTACTGCATCTCATCTCCTGTCTTCAGGAGCTGTTTGTTTTGACCTTTGAACCTCTGGGGTCATATACCTCTGAAGGCTGACCGCGAGTTGACTTTTCACTTGCCTTGGTGCATCAGCACTGGTGAACTCAGGGAACGTGCAGTCCAGTGCCTCTTGGATGCCCCTATAGATAAAATGTGATGAAGTGACCTAAGGGGCCAGAGAGACAAGTAACTTAGTACGCAATGCCTGTATTATATTGAATGAGATTTCCGTATTATCATATACAGCACTTACATCTAATCATCTGTTGATGTTAATTTCCTAGACTGCTTTGGCAACATAAGTAAATGTAAAATTTTATTTGAAAGAAATTGATAGCCATTAAGCCCATCTGTAACGGGTGTTCTTAGGACCCAAAACAACACATCAGTGTTGATCTTTTTTGCATGACAATTTTCATTTTCACAAAAAAAGTTTCAGTCATGATGATGTGACATTTTTGGAGGTCTGTACGAGGATTTTTAGGCCAGGGCATCTCTGCAGCACGACTCTACTTCATTATAATGTATTCATAATAAGATGTTTCCTGATAAGCAGTTTGTAGATTAGATTTTAATAATAGAAATGACTAATTTATGGTAGTTTTATGTAATTTTATTTTGTTATTTAATGTTATACATTAGTTTTGTGTCTTTGGAGGAGCACCTCCTATTGCCTCAGACCCCAACCCAAGCAGCACCACGCCATGGGGAATGATAGTGAAAAATATTGATCAGTGTTTCCAAAAGTCCAAGATGACATCTTCAAATGTCTTGTTTTGTCCACAACTCAAAGATATTAAGTTTACTGTCAGAGAGGAGTAAAGAAATCAGAAAATACTCATATTTAAGAAGCTGACCACAAGTCACCTTGGACCCAAACTAAGCCTTCAAATGGCACTTAAAACTGCTCTTCTCTGAAAAATCAAATCAAAATCAATATCAGAAGCTTACACAATGATTAAATTCCACTTTTTAAGTACATATATTTAGCTTTGACCTACACATCTCAGTGGTTGTTTAATTTGTGATATTTTATCATTCCCCAGTTTGTTAAGTTACAGAGCGCTGCCCTCAAACCTATCCTCAGCCTCTCCAGAAACCTCAGGTACAATTCCATATATTGGCTTATGAATGTGGTAACCATTTTCTGATGTTATTTACAATGCTTAAAGAAAAACTAGGATATGCTGTTGTGTATCTCTTCCAAATTCTGTGAATCTCATAGAGTCTGGTTTCATTTCACCTCACTTTATTATCCCTTGAAGAGGAATTTTATTATCTTATGTTTTTTTATTATCTTATCCATTACATGAAACACATGAAAGTTGATCTAATATGATAAATGACTTTGTATTGAAATTTTTAAAATGTGTTTGAATAATTTGTATTGTTATGCCTCTCATAGAATGTCTCATTTTGTATCACACCATATATGTAATTTCTCTTTTCTCCCGGCTCCCATCCAGCACCGTCACCATCACCATCATCAGTTTGACCTCAACAAATCCCAGTGTCCCTGGGACAGTGTGGACAGTTTGGGACTGCAGAGACTGTGCACAGCCAGTATCAGGAAATAAACATGTTTTAAGACTCATAAATTATTGATTAATCAATTGTAGGATAACACAAAATTTGCAACCCTAGTCTGAAGAGGTGACATGACACCAACAGTTAAAACTAACTAATACTCTTGAGTAGTTTTTGCAACAAATACTTTGTACTTTTACTTGAGTATTTTTCTAACACCAGTACTTCTTCTTGTAACTGAGTGATATTTTAGCAATGCAACAGTACTTCTACTTGAGTAAAGACTTTCAGTTCAGTTCCATAATCCCATTTTTCAGACAAATAAATTCAACACAAGAGGTACAAAAGGCAAGGCAGAATTATTTACAATTATACAACACAGGGTTGTATAGCGAGGTTTTGTTGTAGTCAGATGTTGCATGGCAGAGAGCTGAGGATGATTGAGGCAGTCTCACAGCCTGAGGGAAGAAGCTGCTCCTTAGTCTGGGAGTACAGGAGCGAACACTTCTGTATCTCTGATCAGGCTGTGCATTGTTCCTGTAGAATGACACACATCGTTTCAGTGGCGGTGGCACAACATCATGAATTAACTTATATCAGACACATATCTTTGCTTCTTAATGAATGCAGGATTAAACTTAAGAATCTAATATATTAGAATATTATTATTCTAGAGGTAAAAGGTCCATATTAAACTTACACTGGCTCTCTCCGTGTTCTGCTCAGAGAGAAAAGAGGCAGATCTCAGAGAGCTGAGCAGAGGCACCTTAATAAAAAGACAGTGGACAAAAGAGAAAGTGAGACATACAGGCTACTTCTCAAACCAAAACCATAATTTTTCAAAATGATGCAGAAAATCTTAACATTTCACAGGCGAGGGTTTGGCATACTTACAAAGAGGAATAGTGGAGTGGAGCACAAAGACTTGGCAAGATGGTGATGACAGTGATGATGATGATGATTGGTGCCTGTTGTGGCATCAACATACAGCACAACCCTTCTAGTTTTTTCTTGAACCAAAAGCATTATTTCTCAAAACGATGCAGAAAATTTTAACATTTCACAGGAGAGGCGATTAATACTTACAGGAAGAGGAAGAGGGCAAAAGCTCACAGTTGCCAGTTGTGGCAACAAGCTACTGTGTTTGCAGCGCTGAGTACAGTGAGAGGAATTCAAGGTGGTACCTTAAAAAATGGTAGAATACAAAGAAGAAAGATAAAGTGAGAGATACAGTCCAGTCCTTAAGGTTTCTCTTAAACCCGAATTTCTCAGAACAATGCAGAAAATTCTAACATTTCACAGGAGAGGTGTTTAGATACTTACATAGGATGAGGAGGCTGAAGGCTCACTGGACGCCAGTGTCAGATGATGAGGAGCTGTCAGATATTTTGAGGAGCTGTAGCTGCTGTCTTTTCTGAGGCAGCGGGTTTGGTGAGGGAGGGATTCAAGGAGGTGTCTTAAATATTAGAGTGGACAAAAGATAAAGTGAGACATACGGCCCAAAATCTTAATTTATCAAAATGATGGAGAAAATTTTAACATTTAACATGAGAGACTTTGAGATACTTACAGCAGCAGGAGGAGGCCAGAGGCTCACAGGAGCTTGTTGATGGATACCAGTGTGAGAGAAGGTCAGCTGAGGTGTTCGTGGAGGAGCTGTATCTTGTGTCTGTGCAGAGAAAATGGGTATGAGGAGGAAAGCCAGCCAAATCTTTAAGAAGTTTCTTAAACCAAAACCATAATTTCTCAAAATGATGCAAAAATTGTTAACATTTTATAAGAGAGGCATTAAGACACTTACAGGAGGAGGAGGAAGCCAGAGGCTCAATGGTGAAACAGCTACTGGCTTGGCTGGCCCTTAGCTCCCAAGGCTAGTTACTGGCATGCCGAGGCTGACCAGATTAGACACTAATGGTTGCCTTCTTCTCTTGTATTCATGAGAGCAGGCATCGCTTCCCTGCTCTCATGTCTGTGCAGATTCACAGTCACCCAGGTCATGGCATCACTGTGTCTCCTGTCGGATGCTCCATCGTCTCAGTGCTGGCCTCCTTCAGGGAAGCCCCTCTGGAGGCCAGCAACGAAGGCGAAGACCCTCTGTAGGCCGGTGACAAAGGCAAAGACCCTCTGGAGGCCGGCGACAAAAGCGAAGACTGAAGACCTCGGAAGCTAAGGACCAGCTGAGCTGTTAGCTGCTTCAGCGGGTGTCTAGTCCTGACGTGCAAGAGACCATCCTCAGAAGATAATGACCAGCTGAGCCATTCACTGATCCAACAGGTTGCAAGCCTCAGTGTACTAGTTGCCATCCTGGGAAGCTAGAGACCAGTCAAGCCAGCAGCTGATCCAGTGGGTTGCTAGGTTTAATGCATTAGTCGAATGAACAGCTGGCTTCTAATTTCCCACTGCCAGCCTCTCAGCACTTGCTTATCATTGGCCAGATCAGTAGCTGGCTTTAGCCTTAATTTCTTCTACCGGGCGTGTAAAATTTGGGAGTGGTAAAATTTAGGCCTACCTCTGTGCCAGATCCCTGCTCTCCTCCTGTCCTGTGTTTACTGTCTCCTCACAATCGTCCAGCTCCATTGCTCGATCTCCTGCTCCTGGTTAGTTGTGTCAGCTGAAATTAAAAATGTATGAAATATTAAGTCTGGCGTTCAGTTGCACACCTGCACCCCTCAAAGCACAGCAAATTTGATTCTCTTGTTTCGTAGCAGGTTGCTACAGAAGACATGCTAAACAAGGGCAAGTAGGTCAAATTTGCACTTAAATATACATCCATCACTGAGCTTCATGCATCCCTGCACACACAATTCAAATTTTTAACGCCTGTATAGTGTAGAAAGAACATCATATATGGTAAATAATTTACATAAATGGTGTAAGAGCCAAAAAGTAATTGATGAATGCCATAAGGATGTTCAAAATCAAAACCATAATTTGTTTTGTTTTAAATTAGAAGAAAATTGCAACTAACAACGGTCTTGTTTACTTATATAGGTCATATAGAAGCATCAGTATTAAATTGTCTGTTTCATAAGCTGCTTAAAACTCCTTGTTGTACATTTAGGTGAGAAAAAATACTCATAAAAGTACAAATACCCCAAAACTGAGTTAACTGCAGTGACTAACCACTGAAAAAATTAAGTGAATCTAACCATTAATGCACAGACATTAGAATTTTCTCCAGTGTTGACCTATTCCTTTAAGTTATGGGCCAGAGATATTAAGATATTCACAGTTCATACAAGCCATGTAACTAACGTAAATTAATTAGATAATTTAAAACAAATGCCAAATATTCAAGCCTACTCCACATTAAAATAGACAATGCAGACTTCTATGGAACTTTAACTGGAAGTATGAAAATTGACTTTCTTACCAGGTGTGCAGGAGGCCTCAGTCTCAAAGACTGTGCTGGGCTCAAAGGAAACTTGGTTGGTCAGCACGGTGCGGCAGCAAGACGCGAGTCTTGCCAGCAGGCCGCCCTTTGGAGCTTTGGACCTCTGCTGCTTTTTTGCCTCTTTTGCCTGCTTTTCTCTGTCCTTCCTCTCGTTTTTCAGTGCCTTTTTCTCCTCTTTTTCTTGTGTTTCTCTGTCTCTCTTCTCCCTCTTGTATGCCTTTTTTTGCCTCTTTCTCTTGTCTTTTTAGCTCCTCCTTCCTCCTCTTGTATGTCTCTTTCTCTTGACGTTCTCTCTCTTTCTTCTCCCTCTTGTGTGCCTCTTTCTGCTCTTTCTCTTGTCTTTTTTTCTCCTTCACCTCCTGCTTGAAGGCCTCTTTCTCCTCTCTCATTTGTTTTTTCTTTCTGGCCATCCATTCTTTTAGGGTTTCCTCTCTTGGACCGTCATCCCTCAGCTGGCTGTCTGACGACTGTGTCTCAGGCCTCCTCCTCCTGGCCCAGTCCAGGACAAAGGACCAGGCCAGCCTTGTCCTCTCGTCCTGCTCCTGTCTGCATCTCTCCTCTTCCTCCTGCCTTCTCCGTATCAGCTCCTTTATGGTGAGCTCCTGGATCGTGGCCAATCTTATGGCCATTCTCTTTTCCAGCTGCTGCGTTTCTTCCTCAGTTAATATTGGAGGCCAAAACACTATCAGCTAATATTAGTCTGTCAAGTTTCAGACTATTCTGTGAGCTAAGTGGAGCCAGACACTGGAAGAAGCACTAATATAAACAGCATTTGTAATTTTTAATTAATCAAACATGAAAATCATTGAAAAACTGCAAACAGGGATTTAAAATAAGAATTTTGGAGTAATATTTACTTAAATTTTCTTCAATTAATTTTACTCGACATAAAATTTCCTCTAGTATAAAGAAGAAACTATAAATGCCGTCCGTTTTGCATTTCAGACAGCAAATAAAACAAGTTTACTAGTTTAAGTTGTGTTGTGTGAAACAAAAACTGCACTTACATTTCTCTGATTACAGACAAAAAAAATGTACATTTTGCTGCAATGTTATTTGGAAAGCAACTCATAAAAATGTATTTACTTCACATAATGATGCAAAGACAATACATTTACTCCTTTCTGAGCAGAATACAGTTCAATAAAACCAAAACACACGAGCAAAGGAAATCAGGTCTTACCTCATCAAAGGTTGGTTTGGGAATGAGGCCCAGAATTCTCTGAATTCTATTTGAAAAAGGTTCCGTAGTGATGTCACTGACCCTGACGTGATGTCACCGTCAGAGTGAACACAACAGTTCTAATTCCTTTTACGGAATGGCAGCCATCTTGTCACAAATCCATTTTAAAAAATATTTATTTTTTAATGACTTTTAAAAGTGTACTTGCTATATTAAATCAGTGTTTCCTGACCGTTTCCCCTTCATCTGTCTTTGAGTAAACTGTCAGTCCCCGACTAAGTGACTTATTTAAGCATGTTTCATATTATATTCAATACATAACAATAATCAGACAGAACAACTGTTTAACTTTACAATTAACCAAAATAAACACAGTCACTGCAGGAAGTTTAAAATGAGAGATTTTATTGAAATTCAAGCATATATTTTCCAGTGAATATTGCATCAGAGATGTTTTTCTTCCCTGATATTTTAGGAACATTTTCTCCAATTCTAAAATACAGATGCATTATGTTTTTGTTTTTAGGCCTTAAAAACTTAGGTTAATAGGCCTATTAAGTATTTTTAGTATCTTTTCTTTTGACAAATTTAGTTTTTTCTTTTTTTCTTCTTTCTTTTCTACTGTTCTGATGCAGGATGAGGCTGTTAATCAGAGTGTGAAGGCTCTGTGAATATAGTTTATGTTCAGGTCTGCACTAAGTTTATATCTTAGAGTGCACTTTAAATTTTAAAGATAAATTAATTGATTTGTCTTCACAAGACAATGGCAAGTTTTCCTTTTAAAATCAAGAAGACCTTGTTACCCTCTGTGAATCTTTGGCAGCCCATACTGAGGGTCAGGATTATTATTATTAAGTATTTTGTATCATTTTGTTCGAGTTTGTTTTTCACACTGTGGAGGCTTGTTGTGTGCAGCATTTGAGTCCAAAACAAATTTCCCTATGGGGACAATAAAGTATATCGTATTGTATCGTGCCACGTTACTGTTATACGGCAACCACAGCATCGTTAACGCTACTGTTATCACTAATATTAACTAACTAATAGCCTGCTTTTTTTCTTCTCAAATATTTGGCCATGTTATGCTAGTTATATTTCTATCTATCTCAGAAAGTCATTTTATCATTATGTTGCCGACTGTCATACTATTGCTACACAACATCTTCAATCAGCAGACAGCAACAGTTTTCGCTTTTTGGTAATGCCCACTTTTTTCTTTAGAAATAGTGCCTGTCACATAAAGTCATTTTATCATTATGTTGTCGGGTGTCACAGATAGCTATTGTTAACGCTACTAACCTTAATACCTGTAATATTACTGCGAGTGGACAGCCATGTGTAACTCTTAAGTTACTGTAACCGTCAAAATATTACCATAATTCGAGAGACTGGTTCAGTGAGTTGTGGCGCTCTCCTGTCATCCCGACTGTTTGGTGTAAGCTGGTCACAACCTTGTGATTTATAACGGTGGCCTTACATGAGTGTGTGTATCTGCTGCAGTGTTCAGTGCATGTTCCCATTCAGTGTTTACTTGTTGTCAAGAGCTGTTGTGGGTGTGTTTACAGTACCTACCGTTCTACTGCATTCATTAACTGGTTATCTAGCTACTTGGCTAATGACATTACTCATTAGCTCATCATCAAGCCTCTGCAGAAGCCTGACAACAGCCTGATCATTTGAATCAGGTGTGTTGGAGCAGGGAAACATCTAAAACATGCAGGACAGGGGTCCCTGAGGACCAGGGTTGGGCACCACTGCTTTAAAGTATTATGGATTATGGGATTTATTAGCCCACCTGTAGGCTAGGAAAGAATGACTGTACTGTAAGAATGACTGTACTGTAAACTGTTTTTCTGCTGTATTTCCATGTCATTGGTGTACCTGAATGCAGATGTTATCAATGTAGTTTGCTTAACTTATAATGTCACTGTACACAGGTATCTACCTGTTTAGCACATCATGTTTATGCTGCAATATACTTTTTTCTTTAAGAAAAATTCCTCAGCATATAAAGAGTTTAAAATGTTTCAGGAGTGAAAATGGGGGCCTTAGAATTTTGTTTGGTTCTCCCTTTTTCTCTTTTTTTTACCTCCGACACGAGGATCAGAAGAGCGAGGGTCTGCTGCCTGAGGAGGGTTGTGTCAGGTGAGGTTGGGGCTTACGGTAAAGGGTGTGTGGTGAGGACGTGAAGCTCCTCCCAGCAGCGTCAGGCCTGAAGTGCTCAGGCAGCGTCAGGCCCTGACTCCAGGGGGTGCTCTCCTGTAGACAACAGTCCAGAAACGACTCCAGTCTGGACAGTGAGACGGACAGTGAGAGGCTGTGCCACAGTCCATCCCACAGAGGAGCAGCCGGAAACCTGTCAGACAGAGCTGTGAGAATTTTATTGTCACATACAGCACAGCACAGATACTGTTGCAGGGTCTCTGCTGAACGTACACCAGGCCTAAAAGCAGTATTGTAGTGTCCTTTCTGACTTAAAGTTGTGTGACCACATGCAGCGATGATATAATGGTGCACTGACACACCCTGCAACACTGCTGCAAGGTGGGAAGTTAAACCGCTGGTGTCCAATCATTATGGCTAGATGCCACTAAATCTGGCACACTAGTCCTTTAAGTTGCTAAGTGGTGCTATCAAAAGATGAATTGGCTGAGATGCTGAAAGTAACACTCAGGCTGCAAAAAAGTTGTCCCATTTTTTTTTAACATTATGTTAAAGTGGTCTATGTATTGTGTTGCAGAGATACCTGCTGAGGTAAGCATGCTAACCAGCTAGCCCTGGCCTGTCCTGTCTCGTAATACCACTTTCTACTGCAGGTGGTGATAGTGAGACATCCATTCTGTTTTCAGTCTGACATGAACATGAAGTAAGTGCTTCCCTGATGGCCAAAAACCCATTGATGTCTTAAACACAGATACTGGATGCAATGGTGTCTTTCGGTCCACTGAGGATTGCTCGCCTGGTGCATATGCCAAAAAAGTTTTCTAGCTTACTCCCAGGGTATGCAGCCCACTGAATATGCACAATAGTGTTTCTCCCACTGGCCCTGTGAGTTCTAGTTTACATTGTGAAGAACTATGTGAGGGACTGTGCATTTCCTTGTTTCTTATAATGAGGATGGGCATTGCTTCCTCTGTTGAACATCAGTCTTTGAAAGCAAAATGTGCCACACATTGCTGTAATTCCTACTGTTCACCTACAGGGGGTGATAACATTAATATACCTGTAAAAAATGAATCAAAAGATAAACTTTTTTTCCCCAGTATACTCTCTATTGCACATTTAGTGGTAGATGTTTCACCTGATAAGGCAGAAGGTAGTTAAATTACATCTTGTGTTGAGCCTAATTAGTAATACTTACAGAGGGCTGAATGCTGTAGCTGTTGGTAGGGACAATGTGGCATATTGTCCAATCTGATATGCTGGACATCCTCGCTCATCTTCCGTTGCTGAGACATTGTAATGAGTGGCTGACTGCATGTCCAACAGCTGCAAAAGATCCACTTCTGCAAACACAAGACATAGACTAATGGGCCACATACAGCCTTATTAGATCTCAATTTGGCTGGACCAGTAAAACCATTACCATTGCAAATAGTTCCCTTTCATCTGGTGCAAAGAAGTACAAGTACAATCTAAATATGTTCACAATTAATGATCCATCCATTTGTCAGGCACATGATCTCTGCAGCCTTCAGCATGCATGTCTTTGCAAACTCACCCTCGTGACTTTGATGCTGATGCCACTTTCATAGCAAAATTGTTGCTATCTTTCACAGATGCATCACCGATCACAGCTATGAGTAAATACAGACTGCTGTTTTCTCAAACCTGCCAACATTTCATTTATTTTCTCTGTTTTCAGCTGTTCTTGCAAGTTCTTTTTCTTTTTACAAAAGATTCAAGGCTTTTCTGCACTTCTGATGTCAAACTGATGCTTCTGACTGATGAATCACGTTACTTCTACTTTCTGACCTCAGAAATGTGTGGTTAATAAATAAAGAAAATATTGACATTAGCAGCCAGATGACTCCACGTTCTCTCAGCAAAACACTGGAAATTGATGCTTGTGACTAAAGTGGATGAGCAATGCTCTCAGTAACAGTCAAATTGTTTCTGTGTGGTGAAAATAATAAAGCGGTTTCTTGTCAGAGTTGCTCATAATCTTCCTTTGAATATCACTGCTTCTAGACAGAAACCAGTCTCAGCAACAGTTTTCCCGACACTCAACCATCAATAAATTTAACTCTTCCTAAGTTTGCTTACCTTTTCTCACATGTCCCCTGGCCTTCCCATGATCCTTTGCTTCAGGATGGAGCTAACACTTCAGTGGTGTGCTCACTTCCTGAGGCAGACTTGGACCCAGCAGAGCAGCAACAGTAAAAATGAGCTCGGCATCATGTCCTGAGCAGATGGCAGAGAGAACTGATGCTGGAAGAACATCTCAGCTGATACTACACATGGACCAGAGGGCCGGGCCTAACTGGCATCTCTGTCTTCTCACAAACACACTCAGCTTACTATCTGATCTCTCAACAACAAACTAGATATCTCACCTACGTCTCTGCTCTGATTACAGGGCACTGAAACCTTCACACCTGGTTATTTCAGGAATATATGAACATGCACACAGAAAAACGCAAAAACAACAACTTTTCAGGTTCAGCAATTATCAGCACACAGAACTCAGTTTGTTCAGTAAAACCCTCTTCACCAAAACAAATTAGGATCTGTGGGAAAGTTTTAGTGTTTCAGTTTAGTAAAGAGCAAAAGGTAAAGTAAATCAACTTGCCAACAAAGTTAATTAGAGATCCGTGGACAGGTGTCAGTTGTTTGGTCCATGCTCAAACAGAAAATCAAACACCAAAAGTTTGTGAAAGAAGAAAATAAACAGAACAAAGGGGAAATGAAGACCTGGCTTTCACCAACTCACTTGCAATGTGATGAAGTGCTGTCTAGCGTGCCCTTCCAGTGGAGAAAATGTGAAAGATTTCCCTCTTAAGTGCCCTCCCAGTGGAGAAAATACAATAAATCGCCCTTAAGTGTGCCCTTCCAATGGAGAAAACTTGATGCACTCTAGGGTGCCATTTAACACTTCAGATTAAGACATGATTTATGGTGTCACAGTTCAGCTCAAAGTTCAGTCTCAGTTCAAGGTTTTGCTCCCATAATGATGTTACATCTTAGAGCATCTCATCTCCTGTCCTCAGGAGCTGGTTGACATGAACTTTGAACCTCTGGGGTCGTATACCTTTGGAGGCTGACCGCAGATTGACTTTTCTCTTCTTTGTTGCACAATTCTCTGTTGGACTCACCTTCCTAGAGCCCCCAGGTTTGAAAAAAAAAGAAAAAGCGTGCCCTGTGGTAGATAACTCATGATAACATCACCTCTAAGTGACCTCATGTGCAAGTAAAAGTGATGAAATGCCCTCTAAGTTGCCCTTCCAGTGGAGAAAACATGATGAAATGTCCTCAAGTGTGCCCTTTAGGTAGATTGAATGTGATTAAGTGCCCACAAGCAGGGCCCTCTAGTGTCAAAAATGTGATGTAAGGCCCTTTAAGGTACCCTGCTTGGAGAAATGGGATTAAGTAGCCCCAAGGGTGCCCTTCCAGCAGAGAAAACAGGATAATGTGTTCAATAAGGTGCCCTTTCAGTGGAGAAAATGTAATGCCGGGCCATATAGGTTTACCCTTCAAGCAAAGAAAACATGATAAAGTGTCTTATAAGGTGCCCTTCAATGGAGAAAATGTGATGAAGTGCACAAATGGATCCCGTTAAAATGGCAAAAATGCAATGCAGTGAATGCAGCTGGTGCCCTTATCTTTTTCACTCCACCATTATACATATGCAATGTCTCCAGTGTCATCTGAGCATAGAAGAGAGGAGGGAAGGTACTGGACTGTCTGTATGACCACACATACGTGCAAAAACCATAATAATTTATAATAATGCACATGCACACCGCAGGACAGAGAAATGGAGACAAGCCTACAGTAGTCTGAGAGCATGTAGTAAATACCTGCAGTCGTTGCCAGCATATACATTCTGCACATTCTGGTCATTCAGGCGAAGTCTTTGAAGGGCGTCTTCTGAGTTGCAGGACTTGTAATTACGCTCAGCTCTTGATCTCATTGTTGGAACAAAGAGATGTTGACAGAGCAGTAAACACTGTAAGTATTGGAAGTCCTTTGTGTCTGCATGCACGCGAGTGAAAAGCAGAGGTTCAACATCTACAGTGCCTTGCAAAAATATTCACCCCCCCTTGGCTTTTTACATATTTTGTTACATTACAACCTGTAAATTAAATGTTTTTTAATCTGAATTTTATGTAATGGATCTGCACAAAATACTATATATATATATATATATATATATATATATATATATATATTTACAGCAGAGACTGGAGTATCTGTCCATAGGACCACAATAAGCCGTACATTCAATAGAGCTGGGCTTTAATGGAAGAGTGGCCAGAAAAAAAGCCATTACTTAAAGATAAAGAACGTTTTGAGTTTGCCAAAAGGCATGTGGGAGTCTCCCCAAATGTATGGCGGAAGGTGCTCTGGTCAGATGAGACTAAAATAGAACTTTTTGGCCACCAAGGAAAATGCCATGTCTGGTGCAAACCCAACACATCTTATCATCCCAAGACCACCATCCCCACAGTGAAACATGGTGGTGGCAGCATCATGCTGTGGGGATGTTTTTCAGCAGCAGAGACTGGGAGACTGGTCAGAATTGAGGGAAAGATGAATGGTGCTAAATACAGGGATATTCTTGAGCAAAACCTGTTTCAGTCTGCCAGCGATTTGAGACTGGGATTAAGGTTCACCTTCCAGCAGGACAATCACCCTAAGCATACTGCTAAAGCAACACTCAAGTGGTTTAAGGGGAAACATTTAAAAGTCAAAGCACAGACCTTAATCCAATTGAGAATCTGTGGTCAGACTTGAAGATTGCTGTTCACCAGCGGAACCCATCCAACTTGAAGGAGCTGGAGCAGTTTTGCCTTGAGAAATGGACAAAAAAAAAAGAGACTTATCCAAAGCAACTTGCAGCTATAATTGTGGCAAAAGGTGAATCATAACAAGTCTTCAAAGTTGTAGGCATGGTCTGTAAATGAAATGATGCAAACCCTCAAACAATCCATTTTAATTCCAGCTTGTGAGGCAACAAAACACAAAAAATGCCAAGGGGCATACTTTTGCAAGGCACTGTAAGTGACCTGTGTATGTCATTCAAAGACTTTATATGTTGGAAGTCAATAGTATACAATTGCTTCTAACTAACTGTATATGTATGTATTGTAGGTTACTGGTACACCCTTAGTATAAAATATTTCACTGTCAATTGGGAAGAATAAAAGAAGAATCTAAAGCATGACCTTAAATTGTTTCTTTAGGCCAATAGTTTTAAACCCAAAGATATTAAATATCTATTAAACAAAAACAAGTTTCAGGTTTAATGTATTGCAGTGGTAAGGGATTATATACAGTGAACATGATCACGGGTAAGGGCTGAGTTCAGCATGCACTGTTTATTACCATTTTCCAATTAAAACCATCCTCGCCTGCAGAGATCCCTGATTCACTCATTACTTCACTGGCCAACATTATAAACTTAGTGTCAGAAAAAGAGCAAGGGGACATCTTATCTAAACAAACACTGCACAGTTCACAAAGAAAGACAAACAGCACAGATGACTTCAGATTGTCCTTGGTGTTTGTCAGAGGGACACTGTGTCGACTTTGATCTGTTGAATGGGATTTTCTGAGTGTTCGTGTTGTAACATTTGTTGGAACTAAAGTGAATGAAGTGATCAGAATGGGTGAAAGTTTTTCATTTTGGAGGGCAAGGGTGTCATTTTAAGTCAGAGTTCATGCTCAGCAATCTGTGATGAGGTGCTATCCTGCCACTGATTGGGTGTTTCTCTGTTACTACCATGACAACCATGGTTAGCATTCCTGTCTGCACGCTGGTGTTCCCGGTAATTGTGAAAGAATTTCTTCAAAAACTGTTCACATCTGAGTTTAGATTGGCACGCCGTCCGCAAACACACACACACACACACACACACACACACACACACACACACACACATTTGTTTTCAAACATTAAATGATTATTGTTTCAGACAATAAATCATATTTGACAAATGTCATGTGCACTGACAGATTTGCATCCTCTTGACAAACCCGTTTACACTCTCACATAAAACATTGTTGTTTACTTTTACACACACACCTGTCAGCCTTATAAGAGTCTTTAATGCTTCCATCAGAGACATAAAATTATGGAGGATGTGACAGCCTGATGTCACAAAACAATTCTCTATATTTGGAAAATGTCTGTTATAACTTATTAACTATAACTAGTCATCCTCAGGTCAGTGTTGTATATTTCCACCCTGTTTTTATTCGTATACGTTGTTGTTTTAACATAAATATAGATCTGACTTGCTTTCTCATCAACAGGCAATACAATCAATCAAATATCATTTGTTAAAGCCGCACAAGGTGCTCTTTTAACATTAACACATCTCAGTTGAGGCAGCTTTTTGTATCATAAAATATTCTTATTTTAGTTAAACTTTTTGTCCTGTCTCCTGTGGAACACATTATTATTTTTTTCATATTTAGTTTATTTTTATTGTTAATTTTGGTCGCAAAGTGTCCTTTAACTGTAAGCTTCTCTCAGATTAATAACATCATTAGTGATGTTCATGATGTGCTTAATAAGGAGATCACTACGATGTTATAGCATAAAAAGTGTATTTTAATTACATTTTTTCCTGTTATAACATGATAACTTATACTGTTATAACATGGTTATTTTGTTAGGTCAGATTACAATAATATAAGTTATAACATGAAATTTTTCATGTCATGATATCTGAAGTACTGTGGGATCATGGGAGTTATCTTCATTATTAAACAGCCTCCACTGCAGACATGTTTTACTCATATTATATTTAGTCATGTGATCCAACTTCCTTTCTCCGACGTATCTGGAGTATCTCGTGTTTTTCTGGAAGTTCTAGCAACTAGCAGCTACTAAGGATGTTCTCATGATTACCTTGAATAAATTAAGAGATTCTGCTGCATTTGAAAACTGGTGGAAATAATGGAAATACTTTCCATAATCAATCAAGGCTAATAGTATCAATCAATTAATCTTTTAATCATAATTGCAAAAATGTAAAGACTTTGCTCATACCAAACAATACCAAATGTGTTTTTTAAAGCTTTGATTCCATCGCATCATATAGGATATTCTCTGTCAGCATTACACAGACTATGAAACATATAAAGATGCTGAGGCCTACATATTGACATATATAATCATTTTACATTTACATTTTAATGTAGAAATGTTATATATTATAGTTTTAGAAGGACTCAGCAGATTTGTAGTATAATATTTTCAACACACTGACACCTTCCCTATTTGTTTATGAGGGCAGGTAGGAGCCCAAGTTAATGTGAAATGCACTGAAAATAAAATGTGCTTTTAAGAAGATGAGGCTTTTTATTCAAAGGGTCACAAGCCAGAACTCTTCACTTAGCTTTTCAAAAAAAAAAATCAGATAATACACTGAAATAATTCTGTGGCATGTCTGTGAAAAGAAAATCCAGCCAGAGAGAAAAAATATCACCTTGACAAAGGTGTTTTCTCCTTGTGGGTTAGACACATGTCCCACCCACACCCTGAACTGGCTCCATGCCCACTGAGACATGCCGGTTGTTTTCCACTTGAGCCAGACACCAGGAAGCATCAATCATTCAGCCATCATTAAAGTGAGGCGCTGCCAACTTTCACAGAGCTTCATGCACATCCACTTCAGTGTAATGTGATGTGTCATGTTTCCAAGAATTAAAAAAGAACTTTATCACGCCAGGATACATCTCCTCAGTTTACTTTGTTAATACCTAATAGATTGAAAGTGGAGAAATGATAAAATTAAAAAAATTTAAAAAGTACATCTTCTGTAGTGTGATATAAACCCTGATTCCAAAAAGTTGCTGTATTTTGTGTTTTATAATGCACCACATATTTTCAATGGGAGACAGGTCTGGACTGCAGGAAGCGCCGGTCTGGTACCAGAACTCTTTTACATGAAGCCACACTGTTGTAAAAGGTGCAGAATGTGTCTTGGCAGTGTGTTACTGAAACAAGCAGGGCCATCTCTGAAAAAGACGTCGTCTGGATGGCAGCACATGTTGCTCCAAAACCTGCTCCTTTCAGCATCAGTGGCGCCTTTACAGCTGCGAACGTTAGCCATGATGCCATGGGCACCAACAGAGCCCCATACTGTCACAGATGCTGCCTTTTGAACTCCATGATTTCCAAAAATAATTTGAAATGTGGACTCACCAGGCTACAGCACAATTTTCCACTTTCATTCAGTCCATCTCAGATGAGCTGTTCTTGATATATGGCTTTCTTTTTTCATGGTAGAGTTTTAAATTGCATTTGTAGGTGCAAAACTATGTTTACTGACAGGTTTTCAGGAGGTTTTCTTAAATGTTCCCGAGCCCATTTAGTAATATCATTTATACAACCATTTCCATTTTTATGCAATTCTGAAGGGTCACAGGTCATAGGTATTCAATGTTGGTTTTCAGCTTTGCCCCTTATGTTTTGTTGTTGATTCTCTGAATCTTTTTATGATATTATGGATTGGAGAAGGTGAAATCGTTAAATTCTTTGCAGTTTTGTGTTGAGAAATGTGGAAATTTTGCCTATGTAGTTTTTCACAAAGCGGTGAACTTTGCCCCATCCTTGCTTGTGAACAACTGAGCCTTTTGAGGATGCCCCTTTCATATCCAGTCATGATACTATCACCAGTTACCAATTACCCTACCTGTGGGATGGTCCACACAGGTGTTTTTAACTCATTCAACAACTTTTCCACTCGTTTGCTGCCCATTTCCCAACTTTTTTGGAAGCATCCTTCATTTAAACATTAAATATCTTGTCTTTGTAATTCTAATACAAGTTGCAAATGATATGCAAATCATTTCCTTCTGCCTTTCTTTCTGTTTTATCACAGCGTGCCGACTTTTTTGGAATTGGGTTTCGCCCCAGTAGGAAGTTATGATGATGAGCTACAGCAAAGCAGTGACATCAGCTGTTTTCATTCACATTTACTGGCACTAAAGGATGAGCAAAGAATGACTATCTACTGTATCTATCTATCTATAATCACAGCTTGTTACAGGAAAGTTATGTGACACATGTCTCTTGTCATCACTTGTCAACAAGTTCTCCAGGTACACACACATACACACACATGTGATGGTATGAACAACACAGGCATCTGCCAAATCATTAACTCATGGTAAAACTCATAAATCTCTGTCTTTACAACTTAACCTTTAGGAAAGCGAGACATCTTGACGCCGATGCAGTGTGTGACAAATACACGCCTATGCATGTGCATGTGTGCAGAAAGGTTGGGGATATCACGCAAAAAAAAGGAAAAAAACTTAACCGCACGCAAGCATGCACTGACTCACACATGCCAACGAGCTCACGCATTATTTCAAGCTTACATTCCTGTGCACACATACACACACACACCCTAATGTTTCGTAATCAATGCAGTCACCTCCAAGCTGCATATCAAATTCATCAGAGCAGTTTGAAATGATGCTCTGTCGCTTAGAGCGGCAGCATCACGTCTGAAGTGCACTGTTCACGTCTGGACAGTTACTCTCAAATCATTTTATAATTTCACTTTGAGTTGGGCTGTCAAAGAATACTGTAAATGTTTTTTTGTTGTTTTCACTGTATTATTACTGTGTTCTCAGTTTCTTACTGTACAAGCTGTGTACAGTATGTTACTGCAGATGCATCCTGGGAAAATATTATTGTGAATCTAAATACAGTAATACTAACTGATTGCCAAAAACAACCACAAACCTCCATCTTGAAATGAAAGGTTTTCCTTGATTTGAGAGATATGTTTTCCTTTATTGTGAGTTTTAATATCAAAGAAATGTTCACTTCAGACTCAAAGAGGTTGAGAAGATCGTCTATTCTGTTCATTAATATAATCATCATTAATATTTGGTGAGTGGTGAATCGTAAAGCTAGAAGTTTTTTAACTTGTTATGAAACTGATGCCTCTACATGACCTCGGCTACAAAAGCAAACAAAACCATCCCATGAAGATTGGCTTTTTTTAAATATAATCCTAATGTCTGTCACCTGGTCAAATTCTCCTTGAGATTAGATAAAACAAGCCTGTGTTTACCTTTCACAGGCAAATTCACAGTGGGGAGTACATTATTTATTTATTTACATTTAGTTACTTATTTTTTTAAGATTATTTTTGGGCTTTGTCCTGTAATGTTAAAATAAATAAGTCACAGCTAATATTACCTAGCTGATGTTAGCTTAACATAGCTGTCTTATTAGCTTGTCAGAAAGTTAGAATCTGATTTAATAAACCAAAAACAAACCAAAATAGTTGCTTTATACATTTGATTTTATAACATTGAATAGTATATTCACTTAAACTGACTATATAGGCCGAGGGTCAAAGTTAACTTAACGTTTAGTTATTGAATGGACATTTGAGGTCATATTTGGACAACATTAACATAACATTAATGTTAGCAGACATCTTTTTGATATAGTGGATAACTACTGCCAGTAAGTCTGACAATAAACACTTTTTCAGTTAAGTTTATTAGCTGCTTTTTTGGGGATAATTTATGATAGTAAATGTAGAGCTTGTTGGTTTGGCAAAATAAGGAATTTGACGATGTCACATTGGGCTCTAGGAAACTGTCAGTGTTTTTCACAATTTTTGACATTTTATAAATTAATCAGGAAAATAACTGGCAAATTAATTGATGATGAAAATAACTGTCCAGCATTGGTTAAACTTCATGTCGAGCACAAAAACACAGATTAGCTCATTTAGATGTTCAGTTTGAAAGTTTACTACATTTCAGCTGAATTTGTACACTTAATATATCAGAGTGACTCATAACTTTCAGTCAAATCCAAGTAAGTTTGCTCTGATCTCAGCTGGAGTTCACATGTAAGAGATACAAACTGCCAAAGCTGAGAGCACAGCCTTTTAAAGATAGCAAGTAAAACCTACTGCCTGCTAAAGTCTAGTCACTTAAGTTTTCACTCTCTCTAAAATGTACAAATTCTGGCTTCATTTTTTCCTCTGCTCGTCTATTCTTGTATATTCCCAGAGTTTGGTCTTCAGATTTGTTTAAACGCGAAGTTGTTGTTGTTTTGTGTTGTCAAAAGTTATGCACACAGTATGTATGCTGCTTCTATTAACATGAAGGCGCTATGAGCATGTCTGTCATTCAGTGTTAGGTTAATTAAAAACCACATGTACCATAAAAGACAGTATGACTGAATGAAAGAAGTAAGACCTAGGGCTGGGCAATATGCCTTATCTATAATATGATGATGTTTTTTTATGTTATGCCGTCATATGCAATATATATCTTGATATACACAATTTCTCTGGAATAATACACTGTAAGTTTTTAAATACTGCAAACATATGATGATCTTATCAAATATGATACATTGCTGTAAATTGGGTGAGGGAGACAAAGTGAGAACAGAAAGAAATGGAAATCATTCAATGGCATATAATATGTTTAAGAGGGGGTTGGATTATTTACATTATATGACATTATTATTAAGATGATATGAGTATGTCATTTTGTAAACATCACAGTTATCATCAATACTGGTTTATCATGACACCTCTAATATGCTGCTTACGTATTAATATATTACTTATAATAATATAAAACACCTAATAAAAGAGCCATTCTGCAAGAGTTTTACTTTAAAATTTGAAGTGCATTTGTTGCTCCTAATTGCATCACAGAACTTCTACTCTAGAGTATTTTTAATTTGTGGTAGCTCTACCTTTACATCATTGCAGATCCTAATACTTTTTAAACCACTGAGAAAGGTGCAGGTATGTGTACAGACAGTCTGTGAAGCCCCCATCTGGTATATGGCGCCATCTAGTGGCAGCAGCTGGAAAACTACACGATAACCACTTTCACTTTCCTCACATTGCAGGGTTATTTATTTACTGGCCATTCATAATTGAGTTTAAATGATCCTAAATTGATCTTAAATTTATAGAGCCCCTTCAGGACTTTTATTACCAGTTTGGTCACTAAAGGTTAAATGTAATATGTGAAGATATCAATGCAGTTGTGAATAAATTCCTCCCTGCAAACATTATTTTAACATTGAATAAATGGGCTCTCTCAGTTATCTATAACAGACGATAGCATCCTGTCTACCACACCCCCTTCCATCACCCCCACCACCCCCACCACCACCATACATGCTCACACTCACACACAGACAACAACCCTTCTTCAGACCAGACCCCGTTGCCTAGCAACGCCCTGCCGAGTGGCCCAGGGGGCGGGAACAAGGCCTTGGCTTCCGCAGTAATTACAGTATGTGTGTGTGTGCGTGTGTGTGTGTGTGTGCGCGCGCGTGTGTGTAGGCCTATATGAATGTACGTTTCTGGGCCACCCCAGGTGTGTATTTCTGTGTGTAGTATTGCTGTGGAAACATGCTCAGAGAAACATAGAAACCACAGGAGTAGACATGTTGTACATGTTTACAGTACACTGATGAGACAAGATGTACTTTGTATCAAATCAGAGGAAAAACTAGGGATAGTATGTCCTTTATTAGACAGTATTAGACCCTTTGCCCTTGATATGTGATGCCACTTTATAGTTATGTTGTAATGTGCCCCTAATTACCCTTTAATAAAGGTCTAACAGGGGGAATAATACACTGTAGTTACAGTACAGTTCTGTTGAACCGTGCCCCTAATTAGAATGTAATAAAGTCTAATAAGGGTCTAACAGTGGGAAATAATGCACTTTAGTTTACAGTACAATTCTGTTGTAATGTGTCACTGATTACCCTCTAATAAAGTTTAATGCAGGTCTTATAAAGGCCTAATACTGTCTAATAAAGAGCTTGTCTATAGTTTTTGTCTAATTTGAAACAAAATATTGCTTGCTATGTCGTATTTGTGTACTGTAAAATAAAGTGATGATGACCATGTTGAGTACTTATTTTTCTGTAGGCCTCAAGTTGGATTTTAAACTCGAGAAGCCTTGATAAGGAGTGTTTCAGCATGATAATAAATTCCTGAAATCCGTACCGAACCATCTCCTCCGGACTCTGTGTTAAGGTGACCGGGTGCATCTTAGTAAGACAGAGTATTGCTTTGGCTGACAGCCTATAAGCCTAAACATTTCCCTCGTGTGCCAGGGGCATATCCTCAGTTGGCTGCCCGCTAATGATGTTTTCTGCTCGGTGAACCAGGGCTGTGACTCCACTTGGCTAAAGTCACTCCTCGCTCAGGGAGGGTTCCTCTGAAGGAGAGGACAAACCGGGCAAGAGTAAGTAAACCCCTGCCTGGGAGTATAGAGGCCTGCAATCTACGTCAACATGTAGCTCTGTTTGTCAGCATTGAATTTAACACGTAATTTCCCTCCGGGAGATTGAAAGAGGTTTTAGTGCGTGGGTGGGAGCGATGACTTCTGTTCCAGACTGGTACAGAAACAAGAAACTTCTCTGTGTGATTGCTGCTTCCTCAACAAACGACTTTTCTCAGTTATGTTCTGCTCCTCTCCTGCTAAATACCCATGATTCAACAGTTGGCCTGAATCCCCTCCGAAAACACCTATTAAACAGTAGTAGAAGTAATTTTTATAGCCAAATACTACTAAGGCTACTTTTTATATTCCCTACACATTGACTACATCTGAATTTTACATAAAAAGACTGGATTACTTGTACAATACGAGTCTAAGTAGAATCATAGTCACCTGTGAAGAATACAACAGGTGGATTTGCCAAGGACAAGTGAAGGACTGCCAATAAGTCTTTTTTTCACCTTTGATCAAAATGTTGATTTGTTCTCTTAATCAATTAATCATTTAGACAAAAAAACTAAAGACCAAAACTGCAAAGATATTTAGTTTTACCAACCAACACTGACACTTTTGGGGACAATGCCAATATTATGATATCTATATATTGGCTGATATATATACAAAATATAGAACATATATAGAATATATACCTAAGTACACTTTTCTTGCAGTTATCTGTCAAAAGTGGTCAACACGTATAACAAAGATATGTAATGGAGGCAGGATATTTTAAAGTTTAACAATAAACTTTATTGTCCAAAATCATATCAAAACAAAAAACAAATAGAGCAAAATGTATGTATGTATTACACCTGAATTTAGAAAAAGGACCAAATATACATAAAATGCTGCCTATAGGCTTACAAATAAAAACATTTTGCATTATGTTCTGTTAAAAAAGTTTTCATAGAGGCGCAGATCCAACAACATACATGCCAATACCAAACCAGACTGATATAGCTGTAATATTAGGCAGATAATATCAGTTGACCAATATATCAGTCAGGCTTCATTCAGTGTAATATCATAGAAAATAAAAAAAACAGCACATGTTCACACTGAGAAGCTGGAACTGGTGACCTTCTTGGCATATACTGCAATATTGTGATTACTGTGAGGTGTGCTTATATTTGAGATACAGTGTGACAACATGACATTGTTTTACTTTTTTGCAACAAATTTAATATGACAGTTTTGTCCTTATTGGTAAAAACATATCAACTATATTATTACAATGCACACATATATGTTTCCTATATCAAAAGGTAACTAGTGTATTTCAAGCAGTCTGTGATTTATAAAGAAAATGTAAAAAATTGTTACAACTACCCCCAGTCTCCCCTACACCTGAAGTACCCAAAGAGCACCTGTGTGAAATTATCAGAAAGACCCTGCAGCTTCTTGTCTTCAGAGATGACAAATATTTGTTTATGCCTAATTTAATTAGTCTTTGTAAGTGTATTATGCTTATGAGAACAGGTGGAACGTGGATGGATGTAGAAAATATATTAAATCTAAATCTATTTGAGCATAGAGGCAAAACTGGGACACATTAAAACTGTGTTCCATGGTAATTAAAACAAAATGAAATTTCAGTTTCACTGCTTCATCTTATGTTTTTTTCCATCAGGACTGTCACCCTGTGACACCACAGTGCACAGAAAGTGGAAACAAACACACACACACACACACACACGCCTCCCTTTCCCGTTCGCCCAACCCCCCACAACACAGAAGTCACCGCCCTTCCCTCTCGCTCTCACACCAACATGACTACCATCACCGCCGCTCCAACACCGCGCCCGAAGCATCATGGGAGCTGTAGTCCCCGCCGCCCAATCCAGTTCGAGAAGGCGAGGCCTCACCAAAATACAACTCCCATCTCGACCCTCGCACGCCGAGCCCCGTCGTCCAATCTGAATATGTGGGAGGAGCGCGTCCGCCCACAAAAGCCACAGCTATCTCCCCGTATCTCCCCCTTAAAATAAAACCAATTGTGCAGGAAAAAAAGGGAATAGGCGTAAAATACAAACACTGGTGACGGTTCGTTGGCGGTGCACGACGGACGGCGACGAGGCGTCCCCGCGTCGTGCGGCGAGAGAAAGGTTGGAGCAGCGGAGAGGGTGTTGTCCTGATGCTTAAATGGAAGTGGGTGGGCCTCTACGGTCACACACTGCCAACTTCTCTGTGGATATCACTCTGACAAGCGCTCTTTTACTCGTTTATGGACTGGCTACCCGGTAAAAGAGGCGCACGACGGGGCTGCGAGGGGGCCGACGGGCCGGGGACGGTCACCGTGTCGTGCGTTATCTCCGTTATTCGGGGCTGCTTGATTGTGCCTGCGCTTGGCACCGCCCTTCCTGGCCGGTGGGTGGTTTCGTCAAACGGGCAGATCCGCCACGGCCCAGCCAGAGCCGAACATATAGGCCGTCCTCCGCCTCTGTACCCGGCCGGCCTTCTACCGTGAACTACACCCTCTCCCTCTCGGTATATTAATGCGTTATGAGTGGTAGGTACCCTCCCCCCTCTCCGTCTCCACCCCTCTCTCTCTGTCTGACAGATAGGAAGCCCCTTTGATATTGATGATGAGGTTACTGGTTTCTCCTCTACCTTCATTGATCACCTTTGTTGTGCTATATCTGCATACTGATAAATATTGACTGTGCCTTCAGCTGGGACTTAGTGCCACTCATAAATACTCATGTGATGATATTATAACAGGAAATATTCTCACATTTTCCCCTCTCTCTTCACAGACTCGAAGAAGGAATCATCTGGAACTGAAGGAGGGAAAGCATCTAAAAAGGGGAAAAGTTCTGGATCGCAGGTAAAAAGAAACAGAAAAGAAATGAGTTTATTATAGTTCATTACTTTTTGCTTTGCCTGTAGGCCAAAAATGTACTCCCCTCCCTCCCCCTTCCCTCCCTCCCAGCCCAGCCAGACACCTCTGGGGGCGTTTCTCTGGTGAATTCCACTTCCTGCTTCTGTGCAGCCCTGCTGAGAGCCAGCCCAGAGCTTCTTGAATAGGCTTATATGGCTGTCACATTTCAACCAGTGCACTTTTGAATTGTCTGTTTGAATTAGGCTCAAAATGATTTAATTCTGCATATGGATTTATTTTGAAGATCTGCAGCATTGGTATGTGACTTCTATTTTTAGCTGCTTTTTTAGAGGTTGTATATATCTTGGACATTAATGCTAGCCAGGCAACTATCCTTAAGTGCATATTTTGTTGTATGGCAAGCATCGTCTCTACGCTACTCCTTGCTATTGTATTTGTTGCACAATCTAGGCTGTTTTCCATGCACTGTTGAGAGGTGTATAGCATTAAAAATTTGCCTGCGACCTAGTTCCTTTCAAAGGGAGGAGGGAGAGAGAGAAGGCGGCATTTTCTTCCAGTGTTCTGAGAAAAGAGAAATGTGGTTCTCACACGCCCACCCACTCGCTTCCTGTAATACCGCCCACTTCCACTGACAGCTCTCTCTCTCTGTCTCTCTCTCTGAGCTTTTTGTGTTTCTTTTTTCTGTACAACCTCTCGCTCTTTTACTCTTTCTCTTCATTCCTTCAAATTGTTCGTTGTGTGAGTGTGCAGAAAGATACCTGCCCATTCCTTCCGGCATCTCTTCTTTCTTACATGTTGTACTTTCTTGTTTGTGTATGTATATGAGCTCTCTCTGTGTCTGTTGACTGTCTTCTCCACCCTCCCTCGTCACTCCTGTTTAACCGTTTCCCTCCCTGCCCCTCCCTTCCATCCCTCCCCCGTCCTCTCTCCTCCAGGATTCCTCTCAGCCCTCTCCGTTGGCTCTGCTAGCGGCCACCTGCAGTAAGATCGGAGGGCAGGGGGGAACCGAGGGGGCCCAGGCCCAAGCAGGGGCCCAGCAGCAGATCCAGGTCCAGACTGGTCAGATCCAGCTGCAGGCAGGTCAGCTCCAGGGTCAGATAGTAGTGGACACAGCTGGAGGTCAGGCACTTGTACCCCAGCAGCTGGAACTGGTCCCAGCTCAATTCACGGGGAACGGCTGGCAGATCATTACAACAGCGCCGACCATGGCCAAGGAGAACAGCAACCAGCCTGTCGCTGTGACGGTGGCCACCACTTTGGCTAATGACAGCTCACCTGGAGGACGCAAGGTAAAGGAGGTGGACACACAGTGGCTAGAGCTAGAGCTTCAACATTTAGTTAATTAATTGATCATAAGGGTGTCATGATTTTTCAAATCCACCATTTGATTTGACTTTTTTCAAGTCACAATTCAGTTCGATTTTCAATTTAAACATGTATTTGTGGGGACTGACTGCTGTAGAATATCAAATCTTGATTTGTAAAGATCAACAGATCATTGGTTTTGTGCCCTTACAACTGTCATTTACATTTTCAAATTCTTCTTTCAAAACATAGTTTATATGTTATTAAGTGTGACATGAGTAGGTGAGGGTGGAGAGCAAAAATACTGGGAGAATTTCTGACTCTGCCTTTTGGTAAAATTATTGAAATTGAAAACTCATTTTGATTTTCTCTTTAATTCTGAAATTTTGACACCCATAATTGATTAGATAGTTGGAAGAAAACTTAATTGCCAACTATTTTGATGATCAAGACCTGGGCGATGAAGTGATATGTGTCTGGCTGGGTGTTCAAAAATTCTTGGTACCTGTATTGGTACCAATACCTTGGCTTTCATACTGCTTCCTGGACAATACTTTTTTCTATATCAGTGATCAACAATATGAGAACTTCACTATTGGGACTTTTCAGCTATATGACTTCATTGGAGGAGGTTGTAGTGTAACTCCTGAGAAAGAGACGACTGTGAAGGTAGCGTTGTAGGTGGCATTGCCTATGCGGCCATTCAGTATATCATGACATGTGAATGGATGATTCTTTTCATTTTTTCACTAACTGTAATACTAATGTACTGTAATATTTTTTTTTACACTTCTCTGTTGTGTCCTGTGGTCATGTTTAATTTGAGCTGTTGGCGACACTGCTGCACTGCCCCTATGACTACCAAAGTTGCTGCTCTGTTTTGTCCATATATATGAACTTTCAGAAAACGTGCATAAGTATGGACAAAATGAACGCAGAGTATGGACAGAAGGATCTATTCATATCCATATGTGTTTCTAACGTAGAGCATAAGTGAGCTTTTAGTTGTAGCCCTAGTTTGATTGATTGTTTTTTGTGTTTAGTCTATCAATATTTGTGCTCTTAACTGTAGCTTAACAGCTCATTTTCTTTTGGGCAGGTGAAGCCAGTAGGTGGAACTAATAGTGTTGCAGCCAATCAGCAACAGCAGCAGTTCCAGATCATCCAGGTTCAAAACCTGCCCAACGCCGGGGGTGGGGTCCAGTATCAGGTCATCCCTCACTTGCAGACTGCAGATGGACAGCAGATCCATATCAGCCCGGCTCAGCCAGCCTCCATCGGGGCTCTACCAGAGCAGGTCCAGCTCATCCAAACACAGAGCCCGAGCCAGACCCAGACTATACTCCAGCCAGCCAACCAGCAGGCCATCTTGACGAGTACAGCCAATCAGACAGTCCCGCTGCAGATCCGCCCTGCGCAGTCTTT
This sequence comes from Lutjanus erythropterus, assembly GCF_056507025.1. Taxonomy (NCBI): domain Eukaryota; kingdom Metazoa; phylum Chordata; class Actinopteri; order Lutjaniformes; family Lutjanidae; genus Lutjanus; species Lutjanus erythropterus. The sequence goes on from NC_139332.1 coordinate 17,296,235, forward strand.
CCCACTGCAGCTGCAGACTCTGCAGGGCTCCCAGACTCCTGTTATGACCACTGTACCCATAAACCTGGGTGGCATGACCCTGGCTTTGCCTGTGATAAATAATGTTGGAGGGGGTGGGGCTGTGCAGCTTATCCAATCAGCAGATGGCACATTCTCTGTTGCTAATGGCAACCAGCTGGTGACAACAGCAGTGTCTGGGGCAACTCCTGCTACAGCATCAACTGGCTCGACAACAGTTGCCGAAGGTGACAGTGTGTCTGATGGGACACAAATGGTTCCTGTTGCATCAGAGGCTGTACCAGCTGACACCCAAGTGCAGAGCAGCGAGGCGGACTCTCAGAGCCAGAACCAGGCCAACGGGCTGCAGAACCAGACAGATACAGGAGGAACCATCCAGCAGGTGATCGTGGGCCAGGTGGGGCACCAGTTGGTGCAGCAGATCCAGCTGCAGCCCCAGGCTCAGAGTCAGGGTCAGGCCCAGGGCCAGCAGCAACCTCAGCACATTCAGACCCTCCAGCTGGCTCCGGGACAAACCCTGCAGCCCATCCAGGCCTTCCAGAACCCAGCCCAGGTCCTTATCCGTACCCCGACCCTGTCCCCGTCCGGGCAGATCACCTGGCAAACACTGCAGCTGCCTGGCGGAGTCTCCCTGCAGGGCGGCCTTGGGGCAGCAGTGCCACAGCAGCTAACATTGGCCCCGGTGGCTGGTGGGACCACAGTGGGGAGTGGAGGGCTGGTGTCCCTGAGTGGAGCTCCCCTGACACTGAGCGCAGCCCAGATTAACCCGGGGTCTGGGGTACAGACAGTCAGCATCGCAGGGCTGGGCACTGCTGGGGTTCAGGTGCAGGGAGTCCCCCTCACCATCACTGGTCTACAGGGTAAGGGGGCACTGTGGGTAACTGTGCAGTGACCAGAGTTATTGTAGTTCTGTATTTTTCATTAGTTACTATTTTTATGACATTTTTTATTTTTGTTTAGTTTCAGTTAGTTTCCAGAGTGGGTTTGCTCATTTCAGTTCAGTTTTTATTGTTTAAAAATGTTCGGTTTTTAAGCATGAGGAGACTTTGGTACATATATTAATAGGGACTGGGATGTCTTCATGACTGTGAGTCAACTGCCTTCATAAAATGTTGTGTTTGTATTGTAACACCTATTCTGAACTTCCTAACTCTTGCACCCATAGTATAATAATAGACATAACTAAGACTAATACTGAAACATAGCCAACTCTGGAAACTAACTGAAACTTAACTAAAATAAAAACAAAATATTAAATACTAATGAAAAATACAAAACTATAATAACTGTTGACTACCTGAAAGACAATGCAGTGCTTGTTTTTAATAAATGAGTTTACACATTTTGCCATTCTCAATCACATTTCAGGTCAACCACAGGGTCAGGATGGGGTCAAAGTTCAATCGTCTCCTGTAACAGTCACTGTTGGCAACGTGGCATCCGGTTCATCAATGAGTCCAGACCAGCTGGGCTCTGTACAGAGTTCTTCTGACCAGGAGGGACCACCCAGCAAGAGGCTTCGTCGGGTCGCCTGCTCTTGTCCAAACTGCAGGGATGGAGAGGGAAGGTATGAATACATTAGAAAGTCAGAGCATGATGCATTAAAGCGATAGTTTGGATTATTTAAAGTGGGGTTGTATGAGATACTTATCAATAGTCAGTGTATTTAAGTACAATAGATATTGGTCGCCACACCCCAAGTTTGGTGAAGCAGAGAAGAGCACCAGTGCAGATGCTAAGCAATGAACTGCTGTCAACAGGGTCAGCATCAAAAGATATTTTAACCATTCAAAAGAGGTCCTAAAACAGTTGGTTTAAGTGTACACCAGATTTAGAATGTTTTCACTGCTTTACTTTGTCATCAGACAGCTTTTTCTGTCAGGAATCTACTGATACATAATCCAACTCTCTCCACAACAAACAAAATCCATAGGTGAAGTCAGTAATTTTAATTGGCTGAAGTTGCTGATATACCACTGCCTCGAGCGGTTTGTTTGTTTGTATTTTTCTGTGACTTCAGTGTTTTAAACGGATAGTTCAGATGAAGGTTGTGATAGACCAGCAACTCGTGTTCTGTGAGATAAAATCACTGATTTCGCCAGTGGGGTGGTTTGGAGAGAGCAATATTTGGCTTATATAATGGTGGTTTTCCGTCAGAAAAGACTATCTGATGGCAAAGTGCAGCGGTGAAAGTATTCTAAATATAGCTTAAGTGGCTGAAATACTTTTTGCTGCTGATCCTGTCCACAGCAGTTCATTGCTTAGCTTCCATGCTGTTGCTCCCCTCTGCTTCTCATAGCTAGGAGTGCGCTGACCAACATCTACTGTTGGTAATTCACTGACTATGGGTAAGTGCCTCATACAACCCCACTTAAAATGATCTGAATTATCCCTTTTAACCTGTAGTCATGTGGAGAATTACTACATTTGTCTCCCTTTTTAAAGTGGTGTTTATAGGGTGATCAAACCAGCTATTTTCTTTAAATGTAAATTATTTCAAGTTATTTGTCAGATCTTACACACAATACATTTTTCACAAAAGTGGCACTAAGCACCAAATCTCATGCAAAAATACAAATATTCTTACATTTGATTGTTTGTCTGTCAGGAATCTACAGTTATGTGTTTATGATTATTCCAAAATGATTGATGACCGTTGTGTCATGTTGGGACAACTGGTTTGACAGATGGTCAGAACACAGTGCAGCTTGTGTCCTAAAGTGAGAGATCCGACCTCTCACCGCCCAGAACTTCACATTGTAATGAGGATCTGGCACCCAAACATCCACTGAGAATATTCAGAGAACAGTCAAATGGACTCAGCTTTGCTAGAATAATCAGTGAGTTAATTTTTGTGTTGCAGGAACAGCGGGGACCCCACAAAGAAGAAACAGCACATCTGCCATATGGAGGGCTGTGGGAAGGTGTACGGCAAGACGTCCCATCTGAGAGCCCACCTGCGCTGGCACACCGGCGAGAGGCCGTTCGTCTGTAACTGGATCTTCTGTGGGAAGAGGTTCACCAGGAGCGACGAGCTGCAGAGACACCGGAGAACACACACAGGTAGGAAACACAAACAGGGGTGTAGACTGGAGATGTGGGTCACTCCTGTCACATTGGTATGGTATGGTACTGAATTCAAACAAGTGCTTTAAAGAACTGTTATTTTCATCATGAATTAATGTAGTGTATTAATCTTAGACCAGAAATGTTATAGAGGAGGATTATTTTACAGATTAATAATAAACTTTATTGTCCAAAATGATATCAGGCCACTGAAATAGTAAACATTCACATTGTACATTTTTTAATACTTAGAAATAGCTATAACTGTATATAAGACTTGTGAAAAACTTAACATTTTGATTGCAAAAGGCATGGAAATATAAAACAGTAGTAAAAAAAAAAAAAAATTCTGTGGCCACTGAACGTGGTATAAGCGGGGTAATGTCCTTTGATGTGTCCATTATCAGGAATTAACTGGTGTCCAAGCCATTTTTTCTGATTTTTGGTTCGCCTGCCCTGCTTGTGTAAAAATGGTTTTAAAACCTCAACCTGGTAATACACAATCAGGTTATAGTTTGTTTTTTCAGGACAACCTGGGCTATCAGAATATGTATGCTGCAGTGATGCCTCATAAATGTATAAATAGTTGTATGACCATAAAGACAATAAAAGGCAGAAATTGAATCTCATAGACTTTTTTTAGCATTTGAAAATTATTCTGCCAAGTCTTGGCTATATATACTCAATGTGCAAATAAACTAATAAACTAAGCTATGAGTGCAGTGTCTCAAAGCAGTTCCTGTCTGGGCAAAGTGATGCTCTAAATCTGACCACAGATAACTTTTTGTGTGACATCACTTCCAGTCCATGAGGGCAAATACAATGTGTGAAAAGATGAGATGTATTCCTGTGTTGGGTGCTTCAGTAGTGTAGTGTTCAGTCGTACAGATCTGTAGATGCGATGGTAGGGTGAGCTTGATGTTACTCCATTGCACACAGCGTTTGGAGATCTAAAGCTGCATGTGACACACATACACAGCCTGATATAGCCACTCTGATTGCTGATAGACTCATTGCAAAGCATCATGGGTTAGATAGGACAGAACTAATAGGAAAGCTAAGGACAACAAGGACTGTTTTCAGCACAGAAAAACTGATAAATAATCACAAAAGATGTTGAGTATCATTACGGATTTATTGTACAAAGACTCAGAAAGACAGTGAAGTTTGAGGCTGGATTACAAAGCTTCGTAAAGGGATACAATTGACCCAGACCCCTCATTGAAATGGCGCAATGGAGAGCTTCTGGGATCTTTTAAGCAAGTCACTAGCACACGTCAGTGCCGAGTTATCTTACAATTAGTAATCACAATACTTTCCAGTAGACGACGTGGACACCATAACCATCTGACATACAGGGGAGGTATTATCCCTTATACATATATAATTGAACTTGAATTAAAGCTATACCATGTAACATTCACATATTAAAATGTCTAAAAATGCCAGACATGCTATATATTTTGTTTGGTTGTGTACTTACATTTTCCCAAATGGTTCCATCAATCTTCAGTTGCAGAGAAATCCATATTATATTCAAGCTAATGGTGCGTTTCCTACTAGCCGTTGCTAGCTATTTGTTTTAATTCCCAGGGAAATGTCTGATATACCAGAGAATGAGGAAGGAAGTCAGTGAATGTGACTAAACATGCTGTAAATAAAACTAATAAGTAAACTTGTCTGTGAACTGTGTATGTGTTCTGGCTGACTAATGTCAGATTCCCATCAGCTATGATTGTTTAAAAGTGATAACAACACCCATGATCCCACGCTAGCCTAAAATTATATAGAATTAATGTGAGAGAGAGAGAGAGATCCCTAGTGGCAGAACTTACACATTGCATGTTTAAGAATATGGATCAAATATATTTTAATTGCTGCCTATAAAACAAACAAATAAAATCAATCTGCATTATATTCTGTCAAAAACACAAATAGAGATAGAGATGGATCTGTCTAGCTCTATTTTTTTCAATTTTTCTTCCAGAAAAATGCTAAAAATAGTTGATGATTATTTTTCACTCCATGGTATATTTGTCCATCCATCCATTTTCTTCTGCGGCTGAGGTGGCAGCAGGCTAAGCAGGGTATTCCAGACATCCCACTTCCCAGCAACACTGTCTGGGACATGCCTGGAAAACCTCCAAAGGGAGGCATCTAGGAGGCTGGCTGCTTTCGACACAAAGGAGCAGCAGGGATTAATTATTTCAGCTCAAATCAAAACTCTTTTCAAATCCCTTATTATCATCTATTCACGTTTGAATTTTGATAACTTGCGCACCATTGCTACTTCATTCAGATAATTTCATTTCTTGCCCAACAGCTGACAGCTAACAATAATTACCGAGGCTGTTCTCTAAGTTCAAAGTATGCCCACAGCTGAGAAATATCTGTAGAAACCCAGGGGTCCATTCTTGATTTATTTTTCTCTAATTCTTGTCTTCTCCCCTCTAGGAGAAAAACGTTTCGAGTGTCCTGAATGCTCTAAGCGCTTCATGCGTAGCGACCACCTCTCCAAGCACATCAAGACCCACCAGAACAAGAAGGGCGGCGCTGCGGTGGCAATCATCACCACTGATGACATGGAGGAAGACGCCCCTGAAGGCCTGGGTGCCTCCCCCCAGATTGTCGCTGTGGCGACACTCACGCGTGACTCTGACCCCGCTACGCCCACCACCTCCAATCACCTGGAGGAAGAGGAGGAGGAAGAGGAGGAGTTCGAATAGGCAACTGACTCCTGTCTCTTTGCGGAAGGCTGACTTCCTGTTTTTTTGGGAGTCTTTGCAGAGACTGTAAGGGTGGCTACTTTTCCTTTTCTGTTTTTTTTAACTTTTAATTTTACATCGTTTTAAAAATGTTGTTCTCTCATGAAAAGGGACTCAAAAGAGACGGGGATCATGCAATGAACAGAAACCGAAAAATATAAACACCGCAATCTAAAAAAAACTAACAGATGTAATAACAAGAATTTTGTCTAAACATATGAAAGATTAGTTTGGCATTTATAAATGAATCTATAATAATTCCATGCCTGGTGGGGAGAGGAATGTAAGTAGTGTCTAGATTAGCACAAGACAGGGGGACCTGCTGAATCTAAAACCATCCGAGACATTTTCCTAATCGCAACAGAATCTAACTCTATGCACAAAGATGTGTTCCTGTTTCATACCTGTCAGACAGTGCTGAGGGTCAATCATGGTACAGGACTGTTGCAGAGCAGCGATAGGGCAGGGGGCAGTCTTGGGATGGTGTGTGTGTGTACATGTGACCCGTATGAATGAGCGTGTGTTTGTATTCCCATGCTGTCATGGAGAGGATCTACCTAATTTGAGTTTTATTCATGGTTCAGGTTGAGTCCTCACATCAGATTCAGGTGTTGCTTCCTTCGAGACCAGTCAACGGATAAACTGTTATTGAAGAAGAGAGGGGATGACTTAAAAAAAAGAAAAAAAAAGACTAGAAAAAAGCACATATAAAAAGATTTATAAATAATGCATTCCTATTGAGGCGCAGTGGCCATTAGAAAAAAAGGTTTCTATAGAGAAAAACAATCTAGCTTTCTACAACTTTGTTTGTGTAGTGAAAGCAATACTATAATGACAATCCTAGTGAAACCATGTTTACATTGTCAGGGGAAGTTTTCTCTGTTAATAAAACAAGCCAGTTCGCTCCAAGATTAGGGGAAAAATGCCTGAAAGCAGTGCCGTCGTCTGATCAGAGTGAAATTTTTATATGATTGATTGCAAGGGTGACCAGATCCCAATAAACCAGATGTGGGACAAATATTTTGTTTGTGTGTGACACAGGTAGTCTAAAATATTTATCTAAAAAAAACAAACAAAGAAAAAAAAAATCTATTTTGCCCCGTAACTCATAACGTCTCTATGCTTTGCCCTCTGGTTGAATCAGTAGCTCATTATGACACATTAAAGGAGATATCTGTGTTATATTTACTGTAATAAATCATAAAATGATCATGATATATTATCAGAGTTTAAGGAAACATGCTCAGTTGAAATATTCGCTACTCTGATAACAATACTATAGTTGCGATGCCCTTTGAAATTTCTACTCCGGTCCAGAATAACTAATTTTGTTTGCCGGTTTCATGCCAATTAGAGTTCATATTTATGCTGAATTATAAGTTTATGTCTGTTTATGAGTCGTAAGAAATCATTTTTCAGAAGGAGCAGATGTTTGTAATGGTTAAATTGAGCAATATGTTAATGGAGTCTGGCAGGAAATGAGACAGGCAGTTACTAAACTCAACTCCAGAGTGTGTATTTTCAGAGCATAGGGCTTTTGATTTCAAGACACCGGGCTTAGCTTTACATTGACAGACCATTCGACAGATATAAACCGCTGGTCAGCTTACACATGTGCTCATCTTGCGCTCCTGCAGTGTTCCTGCAGCCTGCCTTGTGGGGCGGCTGGATACTTGCTTCAACTAAGTAGGATTTCAACCTATTTAATATACGATCTATGGTTCCAACTCGCTGTTTGGACTGTAGTTCTCATTTTGGATGCGCAAGTGTTACATATTGCTCCTTTAAAACAATAAATATGTGGTTTTCCAGTCTTTGTTGCAGCTGCATTTCATTTTCTTTGTAGTCGTTCCCATCCATATTCCGCCTTAATATGCAGAGCTCGTGACTTTATGGTGACTAGTAATCGTCCTTGTCGGGCACAGGGCAGCAAAGATGGTGACAGGTTAACCTGCACTTGAGCCGCATGCGTGCAGTGTGATTGACATCAGACACACCCATGTGATAGCAGCCTTTCCTGCTGTCTTCACAGCCACTGGATAAAAGCCAGGTTTTAGAAAAGTGTCCTGCAGCAGTTTGACTTTTGAAAATTAGCGCCAATCAAAATGTGGGACATGGTCTCAATGAAGGTTGCAACTAACAGTTATTTTGATTGTTGATTAATCTGTTTTCTCATTTAATGAATTAGTTGTTTGGGCTTTAAAATGGTGAAAAATGTCAGTGTTTGCCTTTCTGTTTTGCCCACAATCCAATAAGATATATTTAATTAAAGTAAAGCAAAGAAGCAAGAAAAAAAAATTACATTCAAGAAGTTGAACTGATAAATCCAGTGGTTAGAGCCACTGCAGGTGTGAAACAAAGTTGAATTAATTTGATTCATTTAGGGGAAATAAACAAAATTGGCTGATGCTATGACGCTCATCTTTATTTCACGTAAATTCAACTTGAATCCTTTTTATCAGTTGTTTCCCCAACTGTTGTTTATTTATAATAACTGGAGGTTGGGGGGCCGGAAAATTGGAACCCCTGGATTAATCAGTTATCAAAATAGTAAACGATTAATAATTAATTAATTGTTGCAGTCTTTTTTGTGAAAGAAAATCCCAAATTATCTGATTTAACTGTGAATATTTTCTGTGTTCTTTGTTCCTTTTTGACAGTAAACTGAATATCTTTAGGTTGTAGACTTTTGAGATCATCATCTTGGGCTTTTGAAAACACTGATCAACATTTTTTTTTTTTTTTTCAATTCTAGACATTTTATGGACCAAACAACTAATTGATTAACTGAAAAAATGATCAAGAGATGAACAGATAGCGAAAGTAATTGTTAGTTGTAGCTCTAATCTAAGGTGAGACACCTGGTCACCCTGTCATTTACCATCAGATGGTACCTGGTAGATTCGTCAGACGGCGGCACCGTCACTCAAGTTGCTTTTTGCCTCCTGTGCTCTGGTGACGTCCCCTCTCCACCTCCAACTCTGTTACATGACCGATGTACCGCAATTGCCTTAACACAAGCTGTTGTACGGCGGGAACTACAGAGTTAGGCGGATGGATACGTGGAGGGCAGACCAGAGCGCAGGGAGGCGAAGGGGCAGAGTGATCAGAGCCGTGGGTGGGGGTGGGTCGGGCTATTTAACTGTGTGGATATTATGAGATGTTTTCTGGTGGTGTTGCTCTGTGTTAGTTCAGTGCGTACATTCTTTTTAAATTAAAGATGCTTTTATTTTATAGAATTTATCAGTTGTTTTAAAAAAAGTCCCCTCCCAGTATGTTAACACACAGGACCCCCAGTGTGTACGGCTAATTTATTATTTATCCTTGATTTGTACTATTTGCCTTTTGCTGGACTTGTATTTGTGTGCGTTGATTCTGAGGTTGTGTACAGCATGTTTCAGTTTTTGCCGTAGTGCTGCTTCTCTCTTCTTTACTCTTTGTGCTTCGGTTTTTCTTTTTCTACGTCTGACCATTGCTGTTCATTTCTTCTTCTCTTTGCGCCATAACGTGTTTTTGGAGAAAAATAAATAACAAAAGAAGAAGAGAGCAAAAAAGTTACTATTTGTTTAAAAGTTGAAAAGGTTGATACCAAACAAATTTAGATGTTTTTGGTAATATTTTGTGTGACAACCAACTTTTCTTTCTTTGATATTTTGTAGTGACATCTCATTTGTAAATCTTTTTCTAAAGATGTTTGTTCGTCTCCATGACATTTGATAATGGGTTTTTTGCCAGGTTAGCCTCAAAGGCTCCAGTTTATTGATATTTTTAAAACTGGTTTGTACAAACGTGTTATGTCAATAAAAAAAAAAAAAGGAAAAAAACTTCAAGCAGAAAAGATGCTTTGCCTGCATAACACTTGACAATAAAGTGATTAAAACTGTCTTAAATTCCCCTCTGATGCTCGGGTATTTGTGTGATTCAATCAGATGGAACCCAGTAGAAGATGGTACACTTTGACCTCAACACACACACACACACACACACACACACACACACACATTTTGTATAACTCCTCCCGCCCCCTTATTACTGGGTAATCTCTCAGCTGTGTTGTGACAGAAGTGATGGTGGAGTATCTGTGCTGCCTTTGGGAACCATTACTGATCACAAATAAAAGCATTTTTCAAGAATTTTCAAGGTGCATTTTCAAGCATTTCCAGCAACTTACAGCTGGGGTAAATTATAGGGTTGTTTTATTACTGATAACAGTGTCGGTCTCCGATATTCACTGGAATCAGTGAGTACGTGCATCTGTGCTCCAATCACTACCACATAATTAATTAACACTGAAACTGCAGCAACCCATACGCCTTTCTCCTTTTTTTTTTTTTGGTTTTAAATATGTTTGCCTTGATTTGAATTGGTATCAGGAAGGAAAAATGGTATCGGAACATCTCTAGTAAATTACAAGATTACATGTTTTCACATACTCAAAGTTAATATTTCACTTCATCACATTAAATCAGATGTTATTATTCTATAAACAACTAAATTCGTTTTGTGATATCATTCTACAGAGGGGTGACAAATGCTTCAAAACGTGTCACCTGTCCAAGGGGGGGGGGGGGGGGGTGCTTACTATTAGGCAAAGGTTGCCAGTTGCCTCAGGCTCCAAGGTACTAAGGGCCCCGTAAATTGCCTGAAGAATTTATGGTTGGTGAGGTGTAGACTGTTGAAAAATGAAGCTTTGCTACCCCAGCGGTGCTGAAAAAAAAGAGGAAACAGGAGGATAGTAAAAGTAAATACCCACTCCAGTCACAGTCTGTTCACCCTGCTGTCATTTGGCAAGACATACAGAAGTATCCACTGCCTTTCCACCAGACTACAGAGCAGCTTCCTCTTGAGGCTTCTGTGAGATTCCTCAATTCATCATCAGCACTCCACCATAGATTAATGCTTATTTTTTTGTATCTCTTGATTATTGAAGGATTAAAAAGGGGGAAGAACAACGGATGAGGCAGGCCCCATCGCTGTTTTTGTCTTAGGCCACAAAATGACTAAATCCACCCCTGCGCCCATCTCTTAGTGGACTTGGCATCCTATGTAATTTGAATGAGATGATATCCCTCTTATCTTATTTCATTATCTAAAAAGTGAACTATTCATTCAGAGAATATGAAAGTAATGCAACTTCAATTTCACACACTTGATACAAAATCCAAGCATATTTCAAACCCTGAAAACACTTCATTAAAACTGATCACCAGCATGTATGAACCCTGCCAGCTGTGGCGCCTGCAGCTGCTGCTACGAGGATCAAACCTGTGACCATTCAATGACAGGATGATCTGTTACCAACCTAAAACCCACAGCTGCTTTAACCGATTGAGTTATTTTAGTTTGTGTGGACGCACAACGAGCGGATAAACAGCCTGCTTCAGATAAAAAAGATCTACAAAACATCCAAAGTGTAACTCAGTTACAATCAAAGTGGTACTTGTGCGAGTTCACAAGCAGGTCACTCAGTTTACAAAAAGCATCACGTAGTCGGCAGCTCACGCATACCTCTGACATGTCACTCCTTTGAAGTACTTCAAAAACACCTAAATCTACAACCTCTCTCTGCACCCTCCAGTGTTTTTGTAGCATCTGGAAGGTTTTTTAAAAAAAGGGAGTTTGTTGTAATGAACTCCTATAGCAGGCCTATTCAATCTATGACCCGTGGGCTGAAACTGTACATCATTGTGATTTTATTTAAATAACCTGCTCATATTCCAAGTTTATGAGTGTTAACATTGTTTATTAGAATATTGTCTTATTATTAATAGACTAATTAGCTCATTCATTGTTTGTTAAGCACAAATACTTTTATTTTAACTCAGACTGTTTATGCAGAAGGAATTTAAGAGTCAAAAGTGACAAAGGTGCTTTGTTTTTCATGTACGTTTGTGCGTAATGCTTCTTTTCCAACTTTGAAAACCAGTGAAGTGGAGATTTGCAAAAGCTGTGACCAACTATTGCAATGCATGTATATCTAATACACAAGCACACAACCTCTCGACTTCCATGGTTTAAGCACCAGGAGTGGGATAAAGTCACATCAGTGGAAAAAGGAACTCTCTGCCAAGTCCAATGACACCTGTCTCAAGGCTCTACGACAAACTATTCATGAGTTATAACAGGGGTCATGACTAAAGTGTAGGCTGTGTAAAAGAGTACCAGTGATACCTCCCACAAATATCTCTGACAAATGGCTATACAAGTGATGAAACGAGGTGTGACTACAGTATAGCAGGCAGGGTATAGGTCGCTAATGAAAAACACACAACACTGCTGAGTGCAATGATCCCTCCCACACAAGTTTGCAGCTAAGGGGTCATTGGTTTGGTCAAATTATGTGAAACCATTTAAAAGTTACGCACCTTTTTGTTACAGGCCACTCCCACTGCCACGCATCCTTTTTCAGTTGACACGAACAATTAATCAGCGGTCCTTTGGCTGATGACCAACCTTTCCACTAAATGTTGTACGAGTCTGCGAATCCATCTGGAAGTTTGCTACTGGTCTCTCCCATTACCACGCCCCACTTTGGACAGATGGACAGACAGACAGACACTTACAGGTGAGACCAGACATGTAAACATTTGGCCTGATGGCACTTAACTTTTTAAAATCTGGCCCTTCTAAAAGCAACTGAACAGGCCTCTTACAGAATTGGTACAAGGACCGAGCTGGAAGAATACAGGTGTTAAAACCTTTTCCAGTCTGAATCTCATTAAAAGTGTACTGTAAGGCCAACACTGATGACAGATAATTAAGACATGAGTGATGAGACTAAAGTTATAATAAGCCTTTCTATTTCTGTTTCTGACTCTCATTGCATGATGCCTCATGAAAACCCAGTGACCTCCGGTTGACCCCTGCCCTGCAGCAACGGTACATGAGCTGAGCTTCAACTGGCTCCCTGAGCAAAGACTTGACCTGGATGTGACCCCACTCACCTGGGAAAATCACACCAGGTACACAGCAACTACAATCACACACACACACACACACACACATTATCCTATTCAGGCTCGTCTGCAGCAACTTCACAGATACTTTGGTGCAGCATATTAGATGTGTGCACCTCCCCTGAAGTACAGTTTTGTGCTATCTGTACTTTTCTTGAGTATTTCCATTTTCTACTACTTAATACTTCTACTCCACTACAATTCAGTGGAAATATTGTTGTTTTTACCTCACTACGTTTATCTGACAGATGGTTAGAAAGAAACATAACAGCTGATAAAACAACATGTTGTTAAAAGATTAAACAAGTGGTGTCCAACCTCTGGGACTCCATATGTAAAAGCAGTGTCTTGCCGGACTCCCCATCTCATTTCAGAGACATTTCCATTCTAAACTTCTTGAGATTTCATTAAAATAATTGTTTGAGGTTCAAGCGGCTACAACAGTAAAATGTTGCTTACACATTGATGCAGCAGTATTGACAATCTAAAAATGTCAGATATAATATAGGGGTGTTAAGACGTTTTTCATCGTCACCTCTTTCTGTTCTCACTTTGTCTTCCTCCCCATCACACACTGACCTGATGCCTTAACACAGTAACTAGCCTTATAGTTCCCACTGCCACACAGAATCATGTTTGTACAGTTATACGTGCAGACTCATTCCCCATCTCCCTGTTCTCGTATTTTGAGTGTAATTAATTTGCCATGAAGGAGACAAAACGCATGGATCAATTAAAATATTCGACAGATGTATTGCGATCATGTCATTACTGTGAATTCTTTTGGCCATGATATCTTGAAGTGGACATCTGAAATGACGACAGCTCGAACACATTAGTCACAGGACAGACATTTTAATGTAGAGGCAGTACTTTTCATACTGTCCTGATTATACTCAAGTACTTTTACTTAAATAGGATCATGAATTCAGGATGTCTTCTTGCAATGGAGTATTTCCATGTTACTGTATTTGTATTTGTGTGTATTTGACTGAAGGATTTTAGTACTTCTTCCAGAATTGCCCTTCATGTACACCAATGTAAGACTTCACATTTCTCCTTAAAAAGCACAGAACTGTGGTGTAGTTTTGAGTGGGGGATACACAATAAATATTGGGTCCAATAAATTACCAGTTGATATTGCCTATCACAGCTATATCAGTATTGGCATATATTAGCTGATGCATATCAGCTATATAAATATCTGACTTGACAGATTATGTCAAAGCAATTTGAATTCTTTGGCAAAATATGAAGTTTTTTTTGTTGTACTGATTGGTTCAGTCAGAGCTCTGGAACATTAAACCATCCATCTTCCCTCAGGTGTGCATAATCTAAAGTTGACATGAGCTATTTAAGATACAAAAATATGAAACTAGCAGTTATTAACTAGCAGTATGAGTCATGAAGCATGTAATTATTGATTATTGGTACTGGCATCTCTAGTTTTGACATTTGTGAGAGCTGGAACAAGCACATGGAATCTGCATAAATATATGAAAAAACATTGTAAATCATTTAGATAATTTTTTAATATTCTTTATTAAAATTTACAGTGGACTGACAAGAATGCTGCAAAGTTACTCACTTTTATAAAAGTAGTTGGTGTAAAAGGTTCCTTTTGCATCCGTAACACAGAAAATAACCAAACCTTACATTTGCTCTAGTGACCATCAAGAGTAAAAAATTAAAATATACAACTCAAAACTGAGTAGTGACTTTAAAAACAATTAAAAAAAATCCCTGCATCTTATGCAGCCTTATATCAGGATATATGAAAAATATTAACAGTGTATGCGCCTTATGTGAAGGTGAAATTAAAAACAAACAACATCTTTTTGCTTTTGTTTCTCTAGTTAGATAAAAGGCTGATCTAAATCTAAACATGTGCATTAAAATGAGTTCTACAGTACTGTGCAGCATGCGAGTCTGCTCCAGGTAGCGGCTGTACGAGCTGGTGCTCCTCTCTGGACTTTACTTCAGCTCCTTCTGAATGCTGTGATGAGAGACAAAACGGGACGTGAGCTCCATCTGCTGTCAGTATTATACTTATTGGTAGGGCTGCAACTTTTGATTAGTGTCATTCTTGATCTGTCTGCAATTTTTCAAACTCATCAAACAAACAATTCAGTCTAAAATGAAAAGTATGAAAAAATATTCACTACAATTTCCAAGAACATAAAGAAACATCTGAATATTTCCTCATGCTGGGGTCCCTAAATAATACTGAAACTGCATAAACTGGGTTATGACTGTGAAACTGAGACTGTTTTGGATTCAATGGCATTCATTCATGATGATGTTAGTCCCCATAGTAACCATTTCATTTCATTCATTTTTTTGAACTTGAGCTCACTGTGTAACACAACCTGTAGTGACCTCCAAAATAATCAGAGCCTCGTGAAACTTCACAACCACAAACTAGCGACATGGGGCATTAAGAGGACGGATGGCTTTCCTAGGTATATTCACAACGAGGGGGGGGGGGTCTATGAGCAATCCTCAGAACAGAAGTGCTCGACATCCAATGGCTGAAAAATGTAATCCTCAGACTAGCTTTATAAGGTGAAACTTGCAACAGTTGCAAAACTCTCAACTTTGTGAAACTAGTGTCATGAACCAGCCAATTAAAACACTGTCAGCGATTATGTCAAAGTACCGTTGACACAGTATCATTTCAACTAAATTCAACTGTTTTCAATAATAGCCTTAAACAAAAGATCATCTCTTGGATTCTTGAGAAGGAGATTATTCTCACAGACTTTAAGCAAGGTTGGTAACACTATCACAACTGCTGTCAACAAACAAATGTGAGCTGGGCAAAGCTTGTGTACACTGCAGCCAGCTGGTGATTCGTGTTACCATGACAGCTGGTTGAACATTTTGCTAAAGTTAGTTGTCTGTTTTGTTAGCTAATCTGAAATCTGCTACTGTTATTGCGATCTAAAATACGAATTCATATACATTTTTTAATATGTGTTACACAGTATTTCATCGCTTAAATATGGCGGAGATGGTCCGTTTTTTCTCTTTCTCTCCATTATCCATTTCTGGCTCTATGTAAAATTTTAAGAACATTAATGTCACCATCCTAAAAGGTTCCTTCATCACTTACTGAGGGCCACTGTTTAACATCATCAGTCCAACTATCTGTGCTTTCACTATTAGCAGGCAACAGCAGACAGGGTGACTAGAAGGGAACCCCTGACTGTGAGATCTCATGAGAGTGAACATTTTGACCGAAACCATGAAAACCCTCACGAGACTGTCACAAATTTGCGGTTCCCCTCTAGACACAACCAGCAGACACCAAGAGTGACAGACACGACGTGCAACTGCAGTAATGGAGGTGCCGTTAGTTAGAGGAACACACAAAGCAGTTGTTAATTTTAGTGAAATTAACTTCCTGCATGATACTATATTTGAATTTCTACCCGCAGCTGTCAAGTTAAATGGAAATTTGCAAGCTGTAACTACTTGCATGAAAAATTTCAATGTGTAAAGCTAGCCTTACATAAATCACATTTTTCTGAAGTGTTTCTCAAGGTCTTTGTGTCTTAATGTGTAATTTTAGAGGACTTTTTGACCATATTTTAACAATTCACAAATGGTCAAAAAAGGTTAAATTGTGCAATTAATTTGTGTAATAAATGCTATCAATCCATAATACCGGTGGATTGTTATTACATACACAGTGCAGTAGCACAGACATATTCTGACAATGGTTTTACAATGGCTTTGTATTTGTTCTTAATTAAATTCCATCACATTATGACTGAACAGTGAAAATTAAGTGATGTACCTCTCCAGATACTCATGGACGTTGTCGTGGCCATTGTAGCGGGCTAATCCCACCAGGATGCCGGTAGCACAGCGACCCTCCTTCTTACGACACAGACTGCAGTTACACATCCCACGGCAGATGGGACACGACCAAGTCTGCAAAGAAAAAGTCCAAATTTAATGTGGGTGACCGACTCGACACCACAAGTGAATTCATGCTGATGTTTTATGTTTCTTTAACTCCCTTAAGCATTTCCAAATCTTTGCTGTTTCTGGAAATGAGAAAGACAAGTCAGCAACTGCAAAAAGACAAGGACAGACCAGATGATGGGTGTCTGAAAAGAATATATTAATGTTTTCATTAGCTAAATATCAGTCAGCACAACAGAATAAATATTAATCTCAAAGCCCCTCTAATTATCTCTGGAAAAAATGTTAATTTAAGATTTGAAAAGTCATGGAAAACAAAAACAACCCACACTCATTATATAATCTTATATCAAAAGTAAAATCAAAATTAATAGAGAGCATAGAGAGCAGGGTAGAAAAAAAATAAAACTATCCACTAGCTTTTAATTGTCACTTTAGTAGGTTTTTGCAACAACTGTTTTGATAAAATAACAAGATCAAACAACAAATTAATAAATAAATAAATAAAAGCTGCATTACTTTTTCACATTACATCTTTGTTTCTTCTTGTTTACCAAATCCAAAGTGCAAAAAAATGTAAAATGAAATGTTTAACAGGTGTGTATTTGCACTGACCGGGTCAAGCAGCACAGTGCGGACATCCTCTCCATAGCGATTCTTCAGGCATGGCCCACAGAACTGACCTTTGGCCCCCACACAGAAACCACTGCGACACACTGTCTTGGTGTCCAGAGTCTTCTGTCTGCACTGATGACACGAGCTACCCTGAAGAGAAACACACACACACAGTGAAGAACCACACTAACCCAGGAATACTGACAGTTTACCACAGCACCGACAGAACTAGCAGGGTAAAGACCTGATGTGACTCACATTCTCCTTGTCCCAGATTTTGTCTTTGCTGCGATACGCTATGTTGTCCAGATCCTCTTCAGTGATCTCCTCGACCGACCTCACGTCATACTGGCTCCTCCTGGAACTTTGGCTCCTCCTCTTTTTCCGTCCCTCACTGGCACAGTCCTTGTCCACCTGTCCAATCCCAACCAAGAGTTTGCAGTTAAAACCAAGAGGTCGAAAACAGGTCATAGCTATGAAGCCAATAAGAAATTCTATACATAAAATAATGATTGTTCTTTAACATCCGTATTTGATTGCCAGCTAATTAATATACAATCAAAGCACTTCCCGACGCTACTACAGTACATTCTGTTTTAACCCTGAATGAAATTCTAAATAATAACCTCTTGCATCAAGCTCAACATTAACACTTTCCCTGTGTGGCAGCTCGATTCCCAAACACACTGTGCAATAGAATAATAAGCGACCGTCTGGTTTTCAAACAAGGTTCCGCCAGCCACCTAAAACTGGCCACGTAACTGAACATCTATTGCCGCTGGTGCTTCATGAAGTCGCAATTACATAACTCTGTGGAACTGTCTGCTCCACTGAGCTCAAAGCTATCTAGTTAGCAGCTACATATTGCTTTTTGCTGTGACACAGATACAGTTAAGACTGTGGGTGTGCTAACCAGAGATGGAAGCATTCAGGTCCATTACTTAAGCAAAAGTTGATAATTGTTCTAAATCCTCCATTTTGTACAAGTAAGTTTGGCTGTCAGGCATGTAAAACATTTCTGCTACTCGTATACACTAGACATCAGCAAACAGTGTAAAGTGTGTGTTGCACATTGTACCTCCACTAGTCTCCTGATGTCTACAGTCCTCTGGGTTCTGTGGGTGAGGGGCTCGCTCTTTTCCTCCACCGCAAAGTTCTCTGGAGGACGAGCCTTACGGGATGGGTTCCTCCTCTCTGATCCCATCTCTGGTTCAAACTTGCGTTTCCGTGGCATTGCTTTCTCTGATGCCCGCTTCTTCTTCTGCAAAAATTAAACAAACGAGTCTTTACAAATCAGACCAGCAAAAAAGAAAGGAAAAAATGTTGTACCATGCATCATTATCTGACCCATGTTCACAGACAAATTAATGTAACATCATGTTTCTGGTGTTCAATAATATTTAAATCGATGTTTTACTTCATGTTCATCTTTATGTTACATGGTTGTGAAAAACTACTGCTGGCTCGTATACCCACTTGAGGGGTGGTGGGCGGAGTCAAGTCAGCCATGGTGCTCAGATCAGCAAACAGTTTAGCCAGCTGAAAGACAACAGAGAGGACCAGAGTCAAAAAGGACATCTGATATAGGATGGACTCATAATTGTAGTACACAGATCACACTGTCAGAATATAGAGAAAACTAGGGATTGTAGGGGTTCTTTACCATGGCCTTGTTTTCTTTGATGTTATGGTCTCGTTTCCGTAGGCTCTGAGACAGGACCTCCTCTTTGTCATCTTCATCTTCCTCTTCCTTCTCCTCCTCCTCTTCTGACTGCTGCTGCTTCTTCTTCCTCGGCCTTCCTCTGGCTCTCTGTGAAGGACGAGTTTCTTTGACAGGCTTTTTGACATTTTTCTCTTGCAGTTCCTGTTTGGGGGTCGACAGTCTTTTGACTGGAAACCTGAGAAGCAAGATTAAAAGAAGACAACTGTTCAATCACTTAAGAATCTACACAAATGTGTTTCCTACAGTCCCTTGTAAGGCTGAGTAATATGGTGAATTCAGCACATAACAGCAAGCTGAATAAATGCCCAATTAACTTTTTTGACCAATTACAAATATTAGTACCTTTGTATTTCCAGAGTTCAATGTTAATGTTTTTTTTTTCATTTGCCTGGTTGGGCAAGTGTGTCAGAAATGTGTTTCTCCAAAGTCAATTTTTACTTGCCCCTGTACAAATTATTTTTTTAATGGCTTTAAATAACAAAGACTAGTGGTAACTGTCATGTATAAACAAGGTTGCAACAATTTTTACAAATAGTGAAAACTGTCTAACCTAACTTCTTGATGCCCAAGGTGATGTCTTTAAATGTCTTGCCAGTCAAAAACTCCAAATCTCCAATTCTGAGAGGGTGGAAATAGTATGGCAAGTGAGTTGCCAGATTTACTTGCTGAACATGGCATTTTACATACCCCAGGCAACCTTTATTCTTGGGCCGTAATTTCTGTCTGATCAGGATCCAAAGTATCAAATGTGACACAAATAATGAACCTCATGAGTAGCTGCAGTAGTACCAGCAATAAGAGACGTCATTCCCACATAGTTTTTGCCTGTTCAAGACACACCATGTGGGTTAATGCTGCACATAAAAGTTTTGTAATCCACTTTATACAGATATGTAGATAGGACACCAAGCCCACCCCTCATGTAAATACAGCAGATGCTTTACTTATACTAGTAGCAGTAAAGGATATTAGTCGTAAATGGTAGACAAAATTTGCTGCTCAAAGATGTTATTAGTGCATGATGCATTTGTATTGCTACAGACAGAGCAGACTTCTGCACAGAGATCTGGATGTTCCAAGATAGAGAGATACAGCTGATTAGATTTGATCTCTTTAGCTTTAAATAAAAGGAGCAGAAACTATTTCTGCTTATTTACTAACTGTGAAACACAAGCACACACCTCAAGGCTACCAAAAGACTCTTCCTCTTTGATGCAGGGGCCTCCTCGCCATCAGAGTAGAAGCCTGTGTCTACATCACTGTCTTCCTCTGAATCTACCATCTGGGGAAAACCAGAGAGAAAAAGCCTTTAGTCTGGTGCTTTGGCAGTGGCAACACAAACATTTTCATCAAATACCACAGCCACAGTCAAAATACCTTAGACTTTAGCCGTTTGTTAAAACATCCTCTGTCCTCTTCTTCCTCATCCTCGCTGAAACCTTCAAACTCCTCCTCGCTGTCCGACTGGCTGAACAGATGAGCCAGCTCCGCAGTGATGAACTTGGATTTGAAGCATGGAGCCTGTAAGCAGACATATCCAGCATCATTTTAAACTAGACTCAAAACTACAAGTCTGGATTTCAACTATAAATATTACTGGCTTTGACAATGGTGCACTTCCTGTACACAAGACTGTGTGAATATGACACTTTCCTGGGCATGTGTAAATTACAGCAAGATATTAGTGACGGACCTTTTTTGTCTCATTCACTTGTCAGATGGTAGCTACTTTTAGGATTTTTTAACCTCTAATAGTGTTATGAGGGGGTCCCTATTTTGTTTATATTGTGCAATGCACGTGCATCTGGCTGACACACAGCGCTACCGATATTGTGACACAATTCCACTGATCAACAGGTGACGGTAACATGCCTAGATGTGCTGTAATGCACCAACAGAGACCTGTAAGAGGAAGACTGCAAGCAAGTTAACATGGTTGTAAGCAATTTGGGATAAAAAAACAGCTTTGCAAATGTTTTGTGAGGAAGGAAATGAACTCAACATGTTTGCTAGACTACTAGGATACACAGAACGCAGTGTGGAGACTCACAACAAATGCAGCAGAACTTCAGTTTCTGTACAGGAGAACTCAATAGGGCACATTCTAGGGACAATTTCTTAGATCAATATTCACACTTTACACTAGAGGGAGCACCATTCCACCAGTAAATACCATTAGTCACTACATGAAATCTATGGGAATAATGAATTTGGTGTCAGCTTTATCATTGCACAGCTTGCCAGGATCACCAGTAATAAGGCCAGCTGTCCTTATCACTACAGGCCTGTGCAATGTCTCAGCCATGGCAGGGCAAGACCAATGACAAAGAGTGAAGTGGAAAAGGAACAGGCACTTAAGCCTCGTGTTTCATTGGATTCATTGGCTTTACTTCCTCATAGTTTGGGGTCCCACAGACCCCAGTGCTGTATGTGGAATAAATAAAAAAATTATTTTAAACATTTTTGATAAAGGATACTACAAGTTTTAACTGGTTTTAAAAGTGTCTCAATTTATTGCCAATACCTCTATGTGGCCTGCATAAATTAATGAGACAATGAGTTGTTCTTTGTCTGCCAGGTCAAATGAGCCTGTGTTTACATTTTCCCAGGAAAATGTTTTAGTGAGTAGTACATCAGCCAGTTACAAAGGGGCAGGACATTTTTCTTTAGATAATTTTATTTTTGATGCATATCCACAGGGGCCCCCAAAATTAACAAAATATGAAAGTTCTTTTTAGTAGCTTCAACTTATTGTTTTCTTCTCCCCTGACGTGCTGGTGCACTTAAAGCATGCACATCTGATGAAAATCATATGTGGGCTACATATTAGGCCTAATACATATTTATTCAGGATTTGGGTGGGGTCTTCACTTTGGAGGCGGTACTAGCCACATGGTTGCAGAGACAGACAAAATAAAGAGCCACTGTTTTGGCAATGCCATATTTTGTCAATGATAATATCTGATTTAACAGATTAGGTCAAATCATTTAATTTGAATTATTAGGCAAAATGCACTATGCACTAATTTATTTTTATTGCAATAGTGATGTCAGTTAAATTTGGTTCAGTCAGCGCCAATTATCAGTATATGCTATGAGAAGCAGATATAATCAGTTATCGATATCAGCTGAAAAAAAAAAAAGTGCATCCCTAAAAAGCCTAATCTATCATTTTTGTAAGCACATCATCAGTTCAGAATCATTCTTGTGAACAGTTGTTAATTCAAGAAAAGTCATGAAGTATTCCAGCTGACAGAACATTACTCCACATGAGCAGTATGGGGGTATATTCATTGTTTTTTTCACCAGTCACGTCAATTGTTTGGGAGATTCTGCAACGCTGTTTTCCTGTCAAACTCCAGCAATGTTTTGTGGACTAAAAACCTAAACCAAGCTTCAACTGCATGAGGGTGAGTAGATAAAGACAGAATTTTCTTTTCACTTAAAGTGTTGTTAACGTGTTTTTCTTTCATGACCATGTATGACAACAGTGTACACCTTTATGCAGAGACAAGACTTAATTTTTAGGCCCTTCAACAAGGAGTCAAGTTGTTTCTGATCCATACATCACAGTGGAGCCAGTTGCCAATTCTACCACCATTTGGCTGGTGGCTGGTACTCATGTTGTGCCCTGCCTGTAGTTGATATCCTTGGTACCACTTGCTGATATCTGCTTAAACATCCCCTCCAGCAAAACGGGTGTTGTTGACCTGACCTTCCAGGGGAGGACGGCACAGATTGAACTCAGTTAGCTAGCTACATGACAAAACACTGAACCTGCCCTCCTTTACTTTGAGCATTAGCTTACTGTGTGGGCATTCAGCCAAGAAATTTTAACGATCACATGTCAGCTAGCTGGTTATCCAGGTCAAAATAAAGACGAAAGGCAACTTTTGCAAAAGATTCCCAACACATAAAACTGCGATAGGATGAACTAAATACAAAGAAATGCTAACTTATTCAGAAGAAAAAGATATCAGTTCGACTTTACAGTAGAATACATTCAGGCCAAGCCAATAGCACTAGTTAGCTGCTGACAATGGTGTTCATTTTGACTCATTAGGACTTTTCTTCACCACAAACCAAAATGTGGAAAAGAGAGCTACGTTTACCCGGACTCGTCTACCGCTTACCTTTGACGTGAGGGTCATTTTGTCTCCGTTTTGCGACAAATTTCCGTCCAACAGAGAGTTTTGTCTTTTAACACGAACACCAATGGGTAGAGGTGGATTTAAAAATCAACCGCTAGAGAAGTCCGGTGATCGCAAAAGCAGGGGTTTTCGTGTTGCTCGCCTTACACCAACGTTTGTAGTGAAGTCCTATACTTGTACTTTTGAGATCCCGCTAATGACGTTTGCAAGATAAATCCTTCATTCCTTTGCAGTTCTTGACAAAAGTGTTTTCCTTGTATGTTTACGAGTAGTCTTTCCCCTGAGTACACCCCCACATATTCACAATGGTGCAGTCCGCCCTTTCGCGCGAAAATTGTATGTGGGCGTGGCAGCCCCGGATAGAACCTGCCTCTGTAAAGGCGACGTCCTACACTTTCCCCTAGCGTATTACAGTTGTGAATTTTAAGGTCTGTTGTTTGACCGTTTAGATACAAATGTTTGTGTATTATAAACAGAGGTGAAGCAGTGATTTAATGTGACTATATTAATACTAATCATAATATTATTATAACAACAACAACATTGTTGCTACTACTACTGTAATAATAATAACAGCAACATCTTTATGTATAAAGCACTTTTCAAAATGTATGTATATATAATTATCATGCATATTATAAAATATAATTTTTAGTAAAGGTATCATTAAAATGTTATTATTGCATTAATAAAAGTAAAGAAATGTATTTAGATTTTTTGTTTGCTTATCTGCTTGTTTATTTTTTTAATTATTTATTTTTTACGGGGGGAGGGGGGACATGAAAAACCTGCACCTCTGATTTAAAGTAATTTCTGCAGTGAAATTTAATGTGTTATGATCCAAACAGGGAGTGGCTTCCTAGATCTGCAGGAGACTTTGATGGACTCTCCATTTCTGTACAATTACCAAGTGCACTCTGCCAGACTGACAATGACGGAGCACCTGCGCCTCGCCACGCCACGCCACGCCACGCCACACCACACCGAGCCTGTGTGTTCTGTTTATCTCACTTCCCTCATTTCGTCCTCCACTGTTGTTTAGTTGTCAGAAGCCTGCTGGGTTAAAGACTTGCCAGGATGACTGCAAAATGATAGGAGTTAGCAGCATCAGGAAACCATAGGGCTGCACCCTGGGTCTTAACCACTACTGACCACCCCCTCCACACACACACACACTCACACACACAGGACATGGCAGGGAGGGCTTGCCACTTCTTACAATTCGTGCCAGCTGGACTCGGATGAGATGAGACAGAGGCAGCTGTTCAGGCACTGAAAAAAATATTCTATATAAAACGCTCTCCTCTCTTTCTGCCACTCTCTGTAACCCTGTCACATTATTTGTTCAGGGTGTTGAAGGGACGGTTCACCCCCAAAATCAAAAATACATATCTTTCATTCTGTAGTGCTATTTATCCATGTAGATAGTTCTGGTGTGAGCTGCAGAGTTTCGGAGATCTCATCCACAGAGACGCCTGCCTTCCCTTAAATATGATGTAACTAGATGGCACTCAACTTGTGATGCTCAAAGCACCCAAAAAATACATTTGAAAACTCCACAGTAATGTCTCGTTCCAGAAAACATGACCCGCTCACTCGTGATAATCCACAGACCTTGCTGTGAACAGTTGCATGTAAGAAGTACTTTCTTTCTATGAGAAAAGAAAGTACTTCTTACAAATTTAACACACACACTCACACATTAAATGATCGACAACAGAAACACACACAAAAATAGTGTAAATCTACACAAACGTGCAGGACGTAGACATCTGTGGATGGAAATGCCATCTTGTTTACTGTATTTTGCTTTAATTCTACAATAATTTTCTTAGTGGTACATGTTTAACTTGCACAATGAAGTGAGGTCATTTTGAGATTATTTTAAAATAGTGTTCAAAATGTTCCCTTGATCGACCACTGGAGTTAGCTGTGTTAGTGTCCAGCATGCATGAAAATGAAGGTTAGTGAAATGATTTCTGTACACGTAAAAATTTGCACTTGTCTCTTTATTGTGCAGGCTTAATGCACATCCACTGAGCAACATGATCAGGTTAAATCAGACATATGGAACTATCTCAGTTGCTAAGGACAAGTTATACGTGTTGCACAAACAGAGGAAAGAGTTGAAGAACATCCTAAGTCATTCCATTTAAAATCTATGCCATTGTTGTTGTGTCCGCAGTTTTCATTTCCGCCTCCGTTGTTTGGTTCTGACTCACTCCAAAAGACAAAGTTGACTGCGCAGCCATCAGACCACATCCAGCTGCCTTCTTTGTGGACATCAC
The DNA here is from genome assembly GCF_056507025.1 of Lutjanus erythropterus. NCBI lineage: Eukaryota > Metazoa > Chordata > Actinopteri > Lutjaniformes > Lutjanidae > Lutjanus > Lutjanus erythropterus. Next base: position 17,321,750 of record NC_139332.1, read on the forward strand.
TGAGTCCAATCCAAGTATGCCCCTCAGAGTGATCAAAGTTCTTGATCAGGTCTTTGATGAAATTCTCCTCCTCCAGACTGTGGATAGACACCAGGTTGGCTTCCTCTGACACACAGTAGAGCTCTGCATCAGCCCAGGTCAGACGTGTGGAGACGTACTTGTAGCAACGTCCGTTGAAGCTGAACCAGAACATGGGACAGTTTCCACGCTGCAGTTTCACTGGGTGATCATCTGGAGGAGACGCAGCACCCAGAGCCAGACCAAACAAGAACAGGAACAAGAGCATGTTGGTGTCAGAGTCTCTGTCACAGGTGGAGGACGAGGGGCTGATGTGTTGGTTGGAGGTGATCTGCACCGTTGAGTGACAGGCTGCTTTCTTTTATATGCTTCAGAGAGGGTGTCTGCACTGTTAGTGTGATATTATTGGTCAGTCACATGTGGCACTTCTTGTTGTGAACAAACATACAGTATCTGAACATGATGAAAATAAACCACCAGCTCACATGGAGTCACATAAATTTAGTCAAATAATTTATAAATGTAATCATTGGTGAGATGAGTTTTTAATACACAGACAAGAACTAAGCTGCTCCTAACACTAAAGTTTTGTTTTAAAGTGAGTTTTCACTGTGACTTTGTTTTGTATAGTTTGGGAAATCAGAGTTCTCCCCAGTCCCCTCAATTCATTTTGCTTTTAGATTGGTCAAATGTGGACAAAAAACTTGTGTGACAAATATTTCTACTTTCTTCTTCTTCACCCCCCCACCCCCCCAAACACACACACACACACACACACACACACACACATACACACACACACACACACACACACACACACACACACACACACACACACACACACACACAGATTCAGTGAGAAAATATTTTTAAGTGCACATATACTTGTTTGAGAGTTTACTGCTTCAGTCTTGGTTGCTGGCCCTGTCACAAACATCTGAACTTTATGCTGTTTGAACTTATAACATTTCATTATTATAAAGGCGTAGTCAAGGCTGAATTTTGTACCTGTGATCAAAACAGATGTGACACCTGTGTTGTTCCCATATTCCCATGTTACAGTATAGTACAAAGTCTTCAGTGTGTTCTCTCTCGCACTGAGAACTTTGTGTTTTTTGTATGCATGCAAATAGGTTTTAAACAACGATACTTTAAAAAAAGTAATATTTAAACAGTCATGACAGTGGCCAATAAAACACTAAATAGGTTTTATTTGCGTCGCCAAAAAAATAAAAGACAATGGAAGAAATTCAACAAATTCAACATTTTTATCTGCAGTACATCTTTTACAAAGCATTTAGCACGTGTATATTGTTTTACTGTTTGATGGGAATAAACAATATATGTTTTCCACCTAAATACACTTATTTTATTTTATTTATGAAGTAGATTAAAATGTTCTTTTTTGTCTTCTTGATGGGATGAAATGAAAACAATGAGATGCTCTCTTAACTCAGGCTAAATGAGTTTGTTTCTCATTCATGAAGCATTTTAATCATTTGATCATTTTAATAACATAAGTCAAGATAATATAAGGTGACGAGCAAATGGCAGCAAGAACATTTTGAATTGGGTCACAATGGTTTGTCGTTTTTAACAAGTGGCTCCCCAGAAAAAAGTCAGGGAAACACTGCATTACAGCATTGGACTCCAGAGGAAAAAGACAAGCATCATCACACTGACTTGCTCTTCTGCTGCCCTCAAGTGGCTGCAAAACATCTTTTCTTCTCAAGAATAAACTTCCACATTGCTGAACCTCTGATTGTGGCACACAAACTTCTGTCACCTCAAAAATGCATAAATAAACAATATATGACAATAAATAACCGGTAAAGGCCTGCAACAGTGTGTGTCAGACAGAGTGGCCAGCAACACCAGGGCCCCAAAGGGGACTGTCCTCTCTCCCTTCCTCATTCACCCCCTACACCACAGACCTCAGCTATTGCACAGAGACCTTCTACCGTTTTCTGATGATTCTGCCATAGCTGGATGCATCAGCAAGGGTGATGAGGATGAGTACAGGGCTGCTGTGGACAACTTTGTCACATGGTGAGAGCAGAACCATCTGAAGCTCAACATGGCAAAGTTGCCTTCAGTTGATAGGACACATTTTAGTTAGGACAGGAAAGGTGGAGATGGAGTGAGGGGACACCAACTGGGCTACCAGCATGATTTCTGATCACTTTGAATATGAACAGATCTCTAATTTATCAGCTCCAGCAGTCAAAGAATGACTGACTTGGTTTCTCTTACAAATGAAAAGCTGAACTATAATCCAATAAAACACAAAGTACTCAATTCAACACACATTTAGGAGTTTTGCTCCTAAAGCCTCACTTGGTCTGGTGTGAAACTAGCTCATGGTGGTGGCTAATGTTAATTGTTCTGCCACTAATTTAGACCCACCTATTTTGGACAGTGCTTGGACAAACATCAACCACGAAATAAAAGACAAGCAATAAATGTTCACTATTCATTAACAGTTGTGGAATTATGTCATACTTATACACTATCAATAATGAGTATATGGCACAGGCATATCTGACATCTAATGCCAGGAACCTTCCAAAGTAATATGTCCTTCACCCTTTGCAGTTACCTACAAAGATCACAGGGCAATGTTCTACCAGAGGCTGCAATAGATCCATAAAGATGTTGACAGTTTCGTTTCATTTTGGCACTGAGCTCCTTATTGGAAAACCCCCACCATTTTAGATTCAGGGACTACTACCTGCTTTAGAGTTTCAAGAGTCAGTGAATCTTGTATTTTTCTACACACAACCCCATCTCTGAGCTCCAATCTTCTCCATTGGTTTCACAGTCTCTTTACTGATTGTGGAAGCAACAGTCTATGAGCAGAATCAGGTAATCCACCTTGCTCCAAATATCTTTGAATTTGGCAGAAGCTGGGGTCATCCAGCAGTCACGGTCTCTCCAGCTGGTGTACCAGTCCCCTCCAGTGTCTGGGACTTCCACTGTTCTCACGGGCAGGTCTTCCTTCTGCTCTTTGGAAGGCTGATGTCCAATCTGCGGGGGTAGGCGGGAGCCTGGGCAGAACATCAGCATTAGTGTGGTCCCTTCTGGGGCGATATTTGATGGTACAATCAAAACTGGGAAGTTGGGCAACCCACCTTTGCTCTACAGTTCCTAGCTTTACAGTTTGCAGATGGACTGGTGGGTTTTGCACCCCACAGATAGTCTTCAAATTTTGCCCACAACTGCCCATTTCATAGCTAGCAGTTCAAGTTTAAAGGAACTGTAACTGGCATCATTACGCTCAGATGGGTGAAGGTTTCTACTAACATATGCAATGACTTGTTCCAAACCATCCTGTTCTTGGGCCAAAATAGCTCCTAAGCCACAGTTACATGCATACTTACATACATACATTTGTTTCTGGAACAGGCGACACTTGTCAGGGTGAAGCTTGAGGCCGTAACGACTAAGGGCCTGGAAAACCTTTTCAAGATGGTCCAGGTGGGCTGAAAACATTGCTGCATTAGTCTCTGGAAGGTTGCAGGGGCATTACCAAGGACAAACGGCATCCTCTCCAACTCAAACAAGCTGAAAGGGGTGATAAATGCTGTTTTCTCCATATCACTGTCCTCCACCTCAATCTGCCAGTACCCACTTGCTTAGTCGAGGGTAGAGTACCATTCAGCTTGTGTGAGGCTGGTTAGGGAGTCTTCAAGCCGGGGAAGGGGGAAGCATCTTTGTGTGTGGCATTATTGAGTTTACGGTAGTCTACCAAAATCACCAGGTTCCACACTTTTTTTGGACTAGCACAATGGGGGCCACTCAGGGACTACTGCTCTCCCTAATAACCCCACCCTTCAGCATACCTTGCAAAAAGCTGCGGATATCTTTAGGATTTGGGTTACAGGCCTATACCTCTTTGATGGGTTTTGCAGTACCTGTTGGGATCCTGTACTTGATTATATTGGTGCTTGCATGCCAAAAGACAAAGGTCACTACACAACCATCAGACCACATCCATCCTCATTCCTTCTGGGTTTCACTGAATCCGATCCCAGTAGGTCTCTGAGAATTAACAAACTTTAACAAAGTTCTGTTCCTCCAGATTGAGAATAGACACCAGCCTGGCGCCCTGTGACACACAGTAGAGCTCTGCATCAGCCCAGGTCAAACGTGTGGAGACGTACTTGCGGGACAGTCACCAAACTGCAGCTTCACTTGATTTGTTTGTGGAAGTAACCCCTTTAAGTGGGCATGTAGCACCTTTTTATTTCAATACTTATACACTATCAATAATGAGTATATGGCACAGGCATATCTGATATCTAATGCCAGGAACCTTCCAAACTAATATGTCCTTCACCCTTTGTAGTGACTTCAGCTCCAAAGTTAAATTTTACATATTATTTATGACAGTCAAATTCACAAGAAATCATATCTTTAACATAAATTATTACTCTTACAGGTCCCATATTGACTGTTTTATTCTTGTGCTTCTGAAGGTAGATCAATGCTCTGCACAACTGTGTTTTGTGTTTTTAGAGTTTTTGACAAAAAATCATGATATTGGATCTTTTCCTCCTCTTCCTTCTCCTTTCCCCTCCATGGTTATCAGTTGTGCTTAGATGTTTCTTCTTACTATTTTGTGACGGATTGCAACCATTGCTTTTGAGGTTGCATTCTGCCACCACCAACTTTATCAAAAGCATTGTTGCCTGTGAGTTGCATGGTAGCAGTTTGCTAAAAGGGAGGATGCACCTGTTATAAATATTAAGGAGGATTTTGCCCTAAATCTGTTTATGCATTAACTAGTACACTGGCCATGGGTTAATAATTTATCAAGTTAATCAGGTTAATAAACTCTCCCCAAGACCAAACTTCTAATGACACTAAATAAATAAGGCCACCTTATTTGTTCAAAAGTTTTCTGTTGGAAGGAAAGCAGAAATGTCAATTACATGAGGATTTATTTGCAAAAACATTAAACAAGGCTCTAAAATGAAAGCAAGGAAATAAAAAGACAAGCAGGAACTGTTAATTATTCATCAACAGTTGGTGAACTGTGGCACATTCACATGAGATCTAGGGCCCTATGTTATGCTGATCTAAACCGAAAGTTCAAAGCGCAAAGCACAATGGTTTTAATGTATTCAAGGTGTGTCAAAATCCACCTTTGCTGTCTTGCAACAGGGGTCAAGACAGCAAGACTGTCTGCAGAGACCCTGCCCTTTGCCTGTATTTTGGTAAAAGTCTTTGGTCTACCCGTCAATGACAAAGCAATTTCTAGTTCTGATATCTATTATAGTCACTACGATCACACAGCAAGTGATTTATCAGAGGCTGCCACAGATACATAAAGATTATGTCAGTTCCTTTTATTTTTGCATTAAACTTTCCATTAGAGAAACTCCCAGAATATAGGACTGTTACAACTATTGCGCTATCCGGTGAGCAATACATTCATCACTGCTTCAAAAACAATGCAAGTTTGATCTATCCATATTACAAAGGTCTTTTTCTCATTGTTTCATATATTTTTCGATATTATGTTTGATGTGAAATTAACTTTAAATATCTCAATAGGTCCAACAAGAGCTATAGTTAGTGAGTTTGAACTTAAAAGACATAACAATATTATCATCAAACTGTTTTATTTAGTTGCATAAGAAAAACATCTTTTCTATACATATTATCAACAGTTCAATTAGTTTGCTTATAAATTTCTACATTTTTCGTGGATCATGAAGAAAAAATGAAAACTTTGAAAGATTCAACAATCATGAAAATGAGGGTAAATGAAACAATTTCTGCACATAGAATTTCACACTTGTATCTTTATCATACAGACGTATCGTATTATAATGCATTATTAAACAGCAACTGATTGAAAAGTGAATCAGATTCAATCTTCATAGTTGTTAAGGACAAACTGTACGAGATGCACAAACAAAAGGGAATGCCCGATAACAGTGATTGTCGTTCCACCTCATGTTGCTGCCACTATATCCTTGTGCACAGTGTTCAAGTCCCACAGCATTATTTGGCTCTCCAGCGTTCCAGTAGGTAAAGCCAACTGCAGACCCATCAGACCACATCCATGCTCCTTCCTTCAGGATGTCACTGAGTCCAATCCAGGTAAGTCCCTGACCATGGTCAAAGTTCTGGATCAGGTCTTTGACAAAAGTCTGCTCCTCCAGACTGTGGATAGACACCAGGTTGGCTCTCTGTGACACACAGTAGAGCTCTGCATCAGGCCAGGTCAAATGTGTGGAGATGTACTTGTAGCAGCGTCCGTTGAAGCTGTACCAGAACATGGGACAGTTTCCACGCTGCAGCTTCACTGGATGGGCAGCTGGAGGAGACGCAGCACCCAGAGCCAGACCAAACAAGAAGAGGAACAAGAGCATGTTGGTGTCAGAGTTTCTGTCTCAGTCTTTGGAGTATGTGAGCCGTGCAGTTGGATGTTATGGAGAATCATGCAGACACAGTTGAGAGGCCACCTTCTTTTATATGCTTCAGAGAGGGTGTTTGTGCGGCTGCTGTGATGTCATTGGTCCATACACTTGGCAAACACTTTCAGCTGTAAACAACTACAGTGCTTCTGAACATCAAACCTATAATTTATTAATTCCAATGTATTTTAACAGTTAAAACACAGCTTTAGAAGAGGTATCAGCTGTCAGATGGTCGAGGGGACATGAGGAGAGGTGTATTGCTTTGTGGTTGACAATTTTTTTTATTTTCATTTGCTAAATAACAACATTCCAAACATGGGCATATATTTTCACATCAGCTATATTACAATAGTACAAAGCCTTCAAAGTGTCTTCTCTTATATTGGGAACTTTCTGTTTTTAACAGGCAAACAGGATAAACAACTTCGGTTAAAAAAACAACTTTACACAGTCATGACAATGGCTGATAAAACACTAAATACACCTTCCTGTAGGTTTCCTGTCCATTACAGCATTTGATACCAGAGGAAAAAGAATAGCATCAGCACACTGACTTCCTCTTCTGCTACCCTTGAGTGGCCACAAAACAAAGTATTTTTACATTCTAGCACTGCAGCTTCAAACCACAAACATAATTTATTCTCAAAAACTTCCACATTGTTAACCTATGAATGTGGCACATGAACTTCTGTCACCTAAAAAATGCATAAAAAAAACAATATATTTGCAATAAATAACTAGTATGTCACAATTATTCTGCTCTTTGAACACAGTGATGAGAGATCGTCATAGCTCGTGGTGGTGGCTAATGTTAATTGTTCTTCCACTAATTTAGACCCACCTATTTTGGACAGTGCTTGGACAAACATCAAACACGAAATAAAGGACAAGCAACAAATGTTCGCTATTCATTAACAGTTGTGGAATTATGTCATACTTATACACTATCAATAATGAGTATATGGCACAGGCGTATATGATATCTAATGCCAGGAACCTTCCAAACTAATATGTCCTTCACCCTTTGCAGTGAGTTACAAAGATCACAGGGCAATGTTCTACCAGAGGCTGCAATAGATCCATAAAGATGTTGACAGTTTCGTTTCATTTTGGCACTGAGCTTTTTATTGGAAAACCCCCACCAGGTAAATTCTGGTTTTTACGTAAATGAACAATAATTTAAATCCCATTGCTCTGTTTTATTAGTTCTGATCACTTTAGAAAAAATAATCAGAATTATTTAATGGTAATTTCAAACTTTTGAATAAGAAAAGGAGTGGTGGCTAATGTTAATTGTTCTTCCACTAATTTAGACCCACCTATTTTGGACAGTGTTTAGATAAATATCAACCACGAAATAAAGGACAAGCAATAAATGTTCACTATTCATTAACAATTGTTGAATTGTCATACTTATACACTATCAATAATGAGTATATGGCACAGGCATATATGATATCTAATGCCAGGAACCTTCCAAACTAATATGTCCTTCACCCTTTGCAGTGAGTTACAAAGATCACAGGGCAATGTTCTACCAGAGGCTGCAATAGATCCATAAAGATGTTGACAGTTTCGTTTCATTTTGGCACTGAGCTCCTTATTGGAAAACCCCCACCATTTTAGATTCAGGGACTACTACCTGCTTTAGAGTTTCAAGAGTCAGTGAATCTTGTATTTTTCTACACACAACCCCATCTCTGAGCTCCAATCTTCTCCATTGGTTTCACAGTCTCTTTACTGATTGTGGAAGCAACAGTCTATGAGCAGAATCAGGTAATCCACCTTGCTCCAAATATCTTTGAATTTGCAGAAGCTGGGGTCATCCAGCAGTCACGGTCTCTCCAGGGGGTGTACCAGTCCCCTCCAGTGTCTGGGACTTCCACTGTTCTCACGGGCAGGTCTTCCTTGTGCTCTTTGGTAGGCTGATGTTGAATCTGCGGGGATAGGCGGGAGCCTGGGCAGAACATCAGCATTAGTGTGGTCCCTTCTGGGGCGATATTTGATGGTACAATCAAAACTGGGAAGTTGGGCAACCCACCTTTGCTCTACAGTTCCTAGCTTTACAGTTTGCAGATGGGCTGGTGGGTTTTGCACCCCACAGATAGTTTTCAAATTTTGCCCACAACTGCCCATTTCATAGCTAGCAGTTCAAGTTTAAAGGAACTGTAACTGGCATCATTACGCTCAGATGGGTGAAGGTTTCTACTAACATATGCAATGACTTGTTCCAAACCATCCTGTTCTTGGGCCAAAATAGCTCCTAAGCCACAGTTACATGTGTCTGTGTAAACAATGAAAGGCTGTGTATAATCTGTATAGGGTAAAATGGGAGCTTGAACTATGTTTTGCTTCAGCTATTTGAAGGCCGTCTCACACTCTTTAGTCCACTGGATGGTCTGAGAATGTCTTCCCCAGCTCCAGCTTATGCCCCTCAGGAGTTCATTCAAAAGTTTAGCAATTTTTGAAAAGTCTTTCATAAACAGTAATATTCCATAAATCTGAAAAAGGATCTCACCTGTCTGACTGTGGTGGCGGTGTCCCAGCTCTGGACAGCATTTACTGTCTCTGGGTCAGGCACAGCTCCCTGGCTGCTGACTTTGTGCCCCAGAAACTTCATTTGTTTCTGGAACAGGCTCCACTTGTCAGGGTGAAGCTTGAGGCCGTAACGACTAAGGGCCTGGAAAACCTTTTCAAGATGGTCCAGGTGGGCTGAAAACATTGCTGCATTAGTCTCTGGAAGGTTGCAGGGGAATTACCAAGGCCAAATGGCATCCTCTCCAACTCAAACAAGCTGAACGGGGTGGTAAATGCTGTTTTCTCCATATCACTGTCCTCCACCTCAATCTGCCAGTACCCACTTGCTTAGTCGAGGGTAGAGTACCATTCAGCTTGTGTGAGGCTGGTTAGGGAGTCTTCAAGCCGGGGAAGGGGGGAAGCGTCTTTGTGTGTGACATTATTGAGTTTACGGTAATCTACCAAAATCACCAGGTTCCACACTTTTTTTGGACTAGCACAATGGGGGCCCCTCAGGGACTACTGCTCTCCCTAATAACCCCACCCTTCAGCATATCTTGCAAAAAGCTGCAGATATCTTTAGGATTTGGGTTAGAGGCCTATACCTCTCTTTGATGGGTTTTGCAGTACCTGTTGGGATCCTGTACTTGATTATATTGGTGCTTGCATGCCAAAAGACAAAGGTCACTGCACAACCATCAGACCACATTCATCCTCATCCCTACTAGGTTTCACTGAGTCCGATCCAGGTAGGTCCCTGAGAATGTTCAAATTTCTGCATCAGATCTTTGACAAAATTCTGTTCCTCCAGATTGAGAATAGACACCAGGCTGGCGCCCTGTGACACACAGTAGAGCTCTGCATCAGCTCAGGTCAAACGTGTGGAGACGTACTTGCGGGACAGTCACCAAACTGCAGCTTCACTTGCTTTATTTGTGGAAGTAACCCCTTTAAGTGGGCATGTAGCACCTTTTCATTTCAATGATGAATTAAGTAGGCACAACAATTAAGGCGTAACATGGAGGTGAAGAACCACCCAACATAAACCGGAGTCATTAAAACATTCAACAAATCTATTAGGGCAGCCATTCTCAAATACAGACTGCCACAGCCCACAAGCCTTTAGTCACAACTCTGAAAAACACACAAGACTAATCGTACAAATGATGAGATTTAAGGTAAATTCTGGTTTTTACGTAAATTAACAATAATTTAAATCCCATTGCTCTGTTTTATTAGTTCTGATCACTTTAGAAAAAATAATCAGAATTATTTAATGGTAATTTCAAACTTTTGAATAAGAAAAGGAGTCCAATTCTGGATAAGAAAAACCTTCAGCTGCAAAGTTAAATTTTCTGATATCTATTATAGTCACTACGATCACACAGCAAGTGATTTATCAGAGGCTGCCACAGATACATAAAGATTATGTCAGTTCCTTTTATTTTTGCATTAAACTTTCCATTAGAGAAACTCCCAGAATATAGGACTGTTACAACTATTGCGCTATCCGGTGAGCAATACATTCACCACTGCTTCAAAAACAATGCAAGTTTGATCTATCCATATTACAAAGGTCTTTTTCTCATCGTTTCATATATTTTTCAATATTATGTTTGATGTGAAATTAACTTTAAATATCTCAATAGGTCCAACAAGAGCTATAGTTAGTGAGTTTGAACTTAAAAGACATAACAATATTATCATCAAACTGTTTTATTCAGTTGCAAAAGAAAAACATCTTTTCTATACATATTATCAACAGTTCAATTAGTTTGCTTATAAATTTCTACATTTTTCGTGGATCATGAAGAAAAAATGAAAACTTTAAAAGATTCAACATTCATGAAAATGAGGGTAAATGAAACAATTTCTGCACATAGAATTTCACACTTGTATCTTTATCATACAGACGTATCGTATTGTAATGCATTATTAAACAGCAACTGATTGAAAAGTGAATCAGATTCAATCTTCATAGTTGTTAAGGACAAACTGTACGAGATGCACAAACAAAAGGGAATGCCTGAGAACAGTGATTGTCATTCCACCTCATGTTGCTGCCACTATATCCTTGTGCACAGTGTTCAAGTCCCACAGCATTATTTGGCTCTCCAGTGTTCCAGTAGGTAAAGCCAACTGCAGACCCATCAGACCACATCCATGCTCCTTCCTTCAGGATGTCACTGAGTCCAATCCAGTTAAGTCCCTGACCATGGTCAAAGTTCTGGATCAGGTCTTTGACAAAAATCTGCTCTTCCAGACTGTGGATAGACACCAGGTTGGCTCTCTGTGACACACAGTAGAGCTCTGCATCAGCCCAGGTCAGACGTGTGGAGATGTACTTGTAGCAGCGTCCGTTGAAGCTGTACCAGAACATGGGACAGTTTCCACGCTGCAGCTTCACTGGACGGGCAGCTGGAGGAGACGCAGCACCCAGAGCCAGACCAAACAAGAAGAGGAACAAGAGCATGTTGGTGTCAGAGTTTCTGTCTCAGTCTTTGGAGTATGTGAGCCGTGCAGTTGGATGTTATGGAGAATCATGCAGACACAGTTGAGAGGCCACCTTCTTTTATATGCTTCAGAGAGGGTGTTTGTGCGGCTGCTGTGATGTCATTGGTCCATACACTTGGCAAACACTTTCAGCTGTAAACAACTACAGTGTTTCTGAACAACAAACCTATAATTTATTAATTCCAATGTATTTTAACAGTTAAAACACAGCTTTAGAAGAGGTATCAGCTGTCAGATGGTCGAGGGGACATGAGGAGAGGTGTATTGCTTTGTGGTTGACAATTTTTTTTATTTTCATTTGCTAAATAACAACATTCCAAACATGGGCATATATTTTCACATCAGCTATATTACAATAGTACAAAGCCTTCAAAGTGTCTTCTCTTATATTGGGAACTTTCTGTTTTTAACAGGCAAACAGGATAAACAACTTCGGTTAAAAAAACAACTTTACACAGTCATGACAATGGCTGATAAAACACTAAATACACCTTCCTGTAGGTTTCCTGTCCATTACAGCATTTGATACCAGAGGAAAAAGAAAAGCATCACTACACTGACTTCCTCTTCTGCTACCCTTGAGTGGCCACAAAACAAAGTATTTTTACATTCTAGCACTGCAGCTTCAAACCACAAACATAATTTATTCTCAAAAACTTCCACATTGTTAACCTATGAATGTGGCACATGAACTTCTGTCACCTAAAAAATGCATAAAAAAAACAATATATTTACAATAAATAACTAGTATGTCACAATTATTCTGCTCTTTGAACACAGTGATGAGAGATTGCTGCAGAGGACTCAGCTTCAGTCCATGGGACGCACGCTCTACCAACTGGGCTTGGTCTGGTGTGAACCGTATGTCCTAGCTTGTGGTGGTGGCTAATGTTAATTGTTCTTCCACTAATTTAGACCCACCTATTTTGGACAGTGCTTGGACAAACATCAAACACGAAATAAAGGACAAGCAACAAATGTTCGCTATTCATTAACAGTTGTGGAATTATGTCATACTTATACACTATCAATAATGAGTATATGGCACAGGCGTATATGATATCTAATGCCAGGAACCTTCCAAACTAATATGTCCTTCACCCTTTGCAGTGAGTTACAAAGATCACAGGGCAATGTTCTAACAGAGGCTGCAATAGATCCATAAAGATGTTGACAGTTTAACGAAGTTCTGTTCCTCCAGATTGAGAATAGACACCAGGCTGGCGCCCTGTGACACACAGTAGAGCTCTGCATCAGCCCAGGTCAAACGTGTGGAGACGTACTTGCGGGACAGTCACCAAACTGCAGCTTCACTTGATTTGTTTGTGGAAGTAACCCCTGTAAGTGGGCATGTAGCACCTTTTCATTTCAATACTCATACACTATCAATAATGAGTATATGGCACAGGCATATCTGATATCTCTTGCCAGGAACCTTCCAAACTAACATGTCCTTCACCCTTTGCAGTGAGTTACAAAGATCACAGGGCAATGTTCTACCAGAGGCTGCAATAGATCCATAAAGATGTTGACGGTTTCTTTTCATTTTGGCACTGAGCTCCTTATTGGAAAACCTCCATAATACTTCTTGATAGCATTACAATCAGCTTAAGTACATTAGTAGGGTTTTCACACAGTTTATTCTTTCAAAGAAATGATTAGTTTCTTTCAGAGGGTTTAAAGATATAAAGACATGCTTTGGTGGAAAAACAAAGTCATTTTCTGCAAAAGACATTCCACTCTTTCCCTCTGGACTTTACTCATATCCTTCAAGATCTTGATCAAGATGTGAAGTATTCAGTTTTCTAATGATTTAGAACAGTGTTGAGCTCTTCCAGTAAATCAAATGTAGTGCAGCCCCTGCACTGCTCAGATAAAGCCTATTTTAGACAGTGACAGGGGAGTGTTGAAGGAATGTTCATTTATGCACAAATTAATTCTTCCTAACATTTATTAGTAAGGGCTATTTTGAATTGGGTCACAATGGTTTGTCGTTTTTCAAAAAGTGGGTCCCCAGAACAAAGTCAGGGAAACACTGTATTACAGCATTGGACTCCAGAGGGAAAAGACAAGCATCATCACACTGACTTGCTCTTCTGCTGCCCTCAAGTGGCCACAAAACATATTTTCTTCTCAAAAATAAACTTCCACATTGCTGAACCTCTGATTGCGGCACACAAACTTCTGTCACCTCAAAAATGCATAAATAAACAATATATGACAATAAATAACTGGTAAGCAAACTGTGTGTCAGACAGAGTGGCCAGCAGCACCAGGGCCCTGCAGGGGACTGTCCTGTCTCCCTTCCTCTTCACCCTCTAGTTGAACTGTTGTTTGTGCCACAGACACCATGGAGCTGCTGCACTCCTTCTCAGCTATTAAGAAGCTCTCCCTCAAATCTGAGCACAGCTCTGCCTGCTTCTGCTGCATGCAAACTCTTCACAGCCAAACAAAGCCAGATAGACTCTGTTAACTTAGAAAACCAGCTACTGGTGAAACAGTGACAGAAATGCTAGCATGTTTAAGAGTTTAAGGCCCTTACCTCGCTGTTTAATTGTATTGAGAGAAGTTTAAACTGTTCTATGCAGGTTCAAAAACATTTTAGTTATTCTTTTAACAGACAAAATTCCTACTTTTTGTCTACATTTGTTTACAGAACAGTGTAATTTTTAAACACTTTATTGTTTGTCCATGAAATTAGCTTTGAAAGAAGATATTTTATGCAGGTAAATCAAATCATCATCAACATCTGCTGTTGACAATACAATAAAAAATCCAATGGTTAAAAAGTAACTAATACTCTGAGTAGTTTTTGAGAAGAGTACTTTGTATTTTTACTTAATAATGTTTTAACACCAGTACTTTTACCTGTAATTGAGTACAATTTAAGTGATGTAACAGTACTTGTATTTGAGTACAAATTTTCAGTATTCTTTCGACCTCTGGATTTAAATTACGTGCTATTCTTCATTTACGTAAACACCAGAATTGATCTTAAATCTTGTCAGTTGTACTATTAGTCTTGTGTGTATATTAGAGTTGTGATTAAAGGCTTGGATTTTCAGATTTCAAATTGGGCTGTGGCATTCTGTATTTGGGAATGGCTGCTCTAATAGATTTGTTGAACATTTTAATGACTCTGACTTACTTTTCTTTGCCTCCAAGAGGTTACGTCCACAAACAAAAGACAGAAAAGAGGACGAAGAAGTCAGTTATGACCAGTGTTGGGCAAATTACTTTTAAAAGTAACTAGATACACTACTGATTACTACAGAAAGTAGTGGAGTTACAGTAACATGTTATTCAGTAACACGTTATTCGCAACACTGATAATGGCTGCATGTGTGTTTCTGTACGGTACTGTGGATGTATTTATTTTCCCATTTCATGGATGTGTAGATACATGTAATAAAAATGAATGTATCACCTTTAATACTCTATCAAATGCAGTCAAGGAAAACAAAAAAAAAAGTTCCCTCAAAGTTCACATGACAAAGGAAACAACCTAGATTACGTATATAAACCTTAAAGGACCTGTGATTTAGTGGCTTCTGGCAACAAGTTTTCCGATTGCAAACACCTCATTTCCCCCTTTACTTGAGTAAAAAAGTTGAATCAGTACTCTTACTTTTACCAGTCTTCAGTCGTTTTTGCACAAGTATCTGTACTTTTACTCAAGTACAGAATGTGGGTACTTTTGCTACCTCTGCTTGTCATAGAGTAGACTCTTCCATAAGTGGGTTCACTGCTACTGCTGCACTACTATAAATAGAAGAGAGGATCTGCTTGAGTGGAGGGGCTGCACTCCTGCAAGAAAAAAAAAAAAGAAAAGAAAAAAAAAATCCCATTATAAATACGATAGCTAAATACTTAAGATCTCCAGGGTCTGGCAGGAAATGACCAAGGCCACAAGTAAAGGGCAGTTTCTCATATTCTCGGGAAGAAAGATATTGGTGGTTTGAAGCTGCAGTTCAGGAATGTAAAACTATTTGTTATGTTTTGTGGCCACTTGATGGCAGCAGGAGAGTGTCAGTGTCAGTGTGATGATGCTTGTCTCTTTCCTCTGGTGTCAAACGCTGCAATGGATAGGAAACCAACAGGAAGGTGTTTTTAGTGTTTTATCAGCCATTGTCATGACTGTTTTAAGTTTTGCGTTTTATTTTAAGCAAAGTTGTTTATCCTGTTTGCATGTTAAAAAACACAAAGTTCTCAATGTCAGAGAAGACACTTTGAATGCTTTGTACTATTATAATATTGCTGATGTGTAAATATATGTATATATATTTGGTATGTTGTTTTTTTTTACCAAATACAAATGAAAAGGATAGTCAAATTAATAAAGGGTTTATGTGACATCTTGGGGTCTTGTGTTCTTTCTGGCTTATGTTCAGATACTGTGTAGTTGTGTACAGCTGAAAGTGTTTGCCAAGTGTATGGACCAATGACATCACACCATCTGTGCAAACATCCTCTCTGAAGCATATAAAAGAAGGTGGCCTCTTAACTTTCTCTTCAAGATTCTCCATAACATCCAACTGCACGGATCACGTACTCCAAAGACTAAGACAGAGACTCTGACACCAACATGCTCTTGTTCCTCTTCTTGTTTGGTCTGTCTCTGGGTGCTGCGTCTCCTCCAGCTGACCATCCAGTGAAGCTGCAGCGTGGCGGCTGTCCTCCATTCTGGTTCAGCTTCAACGGACGCTGCTACAAGTACGTCTCCACACGTCTGACCTGGGCTGATGCAGAGCTCTACTGTGTGTCAGAGGGAGCCAACCTGGTGTCTATCCACAGTCTGGAGGAACAGAAGTTTGTCAAAGACCTGATCAAGAACTTTGACCACTCAGAGGGGTATACTTGGATCGGACTCAGTGATGTCCACAAAGAAGGCAGATGGATGTGGTCTGATGGTTGTGCAGTGAACTTTGTCTTTTGGCTTGCAAAGGAGCCAAACAACGGAGGAGGAAATGAAGACTGTGTTAACAACAATCATGGCTCAGATCTGAAATGGAATGATTGGCAGTGTTCTTTAACTTTTCCCTCTGTTTGTGCATCTCGCATAATCTGTCCTCAGAAAGTGAGGTAGTTCCATGTTTCTTCAACCTGGTTGCTGTCTGTCTCTTGCTCTGTTGACATACATTAAGCCTCCACAATAAAGATACAAATTTACACTTTCATGTGTGTACAGAAGTTATTTCACATCTTCATTTTAATGAATTTCAGACATTCTCCAGTGGTTGATTAAAGGGAATATTTGCACACCTTTTCAATAATCTAAAATATAACGTTAATCATATGCTACTACTACCACTACTACTGCTACTACAACTACTACTTCTTCTACTACTACTACTACTACTACTACTACTACTAATAATAATAATAATAATAATAATAATAATAATAATAATAATAATTACATAAAACATTGTTATCTCATGTTATCTGGACATGTTGCATATCTTTTTGTTTCCTGTGGAATTGGCTGTATCAGATTATGAGTTGATGCTGTATTCAGTTAAGATTGAGTTATTTCTAAAATACTGCTTGTCATATATACAGAGTTTTTCTAGTTTATCGACCACTCAAAGTGTTTTTATAGTGAAATGCCACATTCAGCCATTATTAGGGTTCAGTATCTTGCCCAAGGACTCTTTGACATGCAGACTGGAGTTTGAAATGATTAGTAACTCATGCTACCTCCTGAGCGACCCTAAAGATGTTGTGATACAATTTTGTGGAAGGATCTGGAAGAATATGAGTAAAGTCCAGGTAGAAAGGGTTGTATGTCTCTTAATAATTTAGTTTTGGTTTTCCATCATAACATGTTTTTATATCTTTAAGCTCTCTGAGAGATACTCATCTTTTCT
Organism: Lutjanus erythropterus; assembly: GCF_056507025.1. Lineage (NCBI taxonomy): Eukaryota > Metazoa > Chordata > Actinopteri > Lutjaniformes > Lutjanidae > Lutjanus > Lutjanus erythropterus. Next base: position 17,339,100 of record NC_139332.1, read on the forward strand.
TTGAAAGAATAAACAGTGTAGGTCTATTTAACTGGATCCACTACTACTGCTGTGACACAATGCTATCAAAAAGTATTTTAGGGGTTTTCCAATGAAAAGCTCGGTGTCAAAATAAAAAGGAACTATCAACATCTTTATGGATCTATTGCAGCCTCTGTTAAATCACGTGATCTTAGGGTGAAGGATACATTAGAATGAAAGGTTCCTGGCATTTCTCTGGAGTAGATGTCAGAAGTAGATATGCCTGTACCATATACTCATTTAGGGATAGTGTATTATCATCCCAGAATTCAACAACTGTTAATGAATACTGAACATTTATTGCTTGTCTTTTATTTCCTGGTTAGTGTTTATCCAAACATTGTCTGTAAAACAGGTTGGTCTAAATTACTGGAACCAAAAGTGTGCCAACATTAGCCACCACAGGACATACGGTTCACACTAGACCAAGTGAGGCTTTAGAAGCAAAACTCCTAAATGTGTGTTGAATTGAGTGCATTGTTTTCCATTGGGTTTTAGTTCAGCTTTTCATCTGTAGGAGAAACCAAGTCAGTCATTCTTTGACTGCTGGAGCTGATAAATTAGAGCCGTGGTCTGTTCATATTCAGAGTGATCACAAAGCACGCTGGTAGCCCAGTTGGCAGAGCGTGCGTCCCATGGACTGAAACTGAGTCCTCTGCAGCAGAAATTGTTAGTGTTACAGCTGCACCCATTCAAGAGAGACTAGAATAGAAGTATAAATATATAAGCATATAGAAATATAGAATATAGAAAAGTAAGATGGAAATATCATGTAGACATAAAAAAAAATATTTTAGAAACATTTTTAGAAAATAAAATTAAAAAAATTTAATTAAAATACTTTCTGGCTTATGTTCAGATACTGTGTAGTTGTGTACAGCTGAAAGTGTCTGCCAAGTGTATGGACCAATGACATCACACCATCTGTGCAAACATCCTCTCTGAAGCATATAAAAGAAGGTGGCCTCTTAACTTTCTCTTCAAGATTCTCCATAACATCCAACTGCACGGATCACGTACTCCAAAGACTAAGACAGAAACTCTGACACCAACATGCTCTTGTTCCTCTTCTTGTTTGGTCTGTCTCTGGGTGCTGCGTCTCCTCCAGCTGACCATCCAGTGAAGTTGCAGCGTGGCGGCTGTCCTCCATTCTGGTTCAGCTTCAATGGACGCTGCTACAAGTACATCTCCACACATCAGACCTGGGCTGAAGCAGAGCTCTACTGTGTGTCAGAGGGAGCCAACCTGGTGTCTATCCACAGTCTGGAGGAACAGAAGTTTGTCAAAGACCTGATCAAGAACTTTGACCACTCTGAGGGACCTACTTGGATCGGACTCAGTGATGTCCACAAAGAAGGCAGATGGATGTGGTCTGATGGTTGTGCAGTGAACTTTGTCTTTTGGCATGCAAAGGAGCCAAACAACTTCGAAGGAAATGAAGACTGTGTTCACAACAATCGTGGCGCAGATCTGAAATGGAATGATCTCTGGTGTTCTGAACCTTTTCCCTCTGTTTGTGCATCTCGCATAATCTGTCCTCAGAAAGTGAGGTAGTTCCATGTTTCTTCAACCTGGTTGCTGTCTGTCTCTTGCTCTGTTGACATACATTAAGCCTCCACAATAAAGATACAAATTTACACTTTCATGTGTGCACAGAAGTTATTTCACATCTTCATTTTAATGAATTTCAGACATTCTCCAGTGGTTGATTAAAGGGAATATTAGCACATCTTTTCAATAATCAATAATAGTAAAATATAATGTTAATCATTACATAACACATTGTTATGTATCTGGACATGCTGCATATTGACCAGAAAAGAGACAAATCTCATACAATTAAATACAAATGATAATAATAAATAATAAATAAACAAATAGAGCTATGGACACTGGTGGCTGCAAGGAGAAATATTAAAAAACGGAAGTAGGATCAGCTTTAAAATTCTTTTATTTACTTTTAAATCCCTAAATGGTCTCGCCCCGCCCTACCTCTCCGAACTGCTGCAGCCTTATACCCCCCTCCGCTCTCTCAGGTCAGCTGATCAGCTGTTCCTGAGTGTACCTAAAACTAAGCATAAGTTCAGAGGTGACCGTGCCTTTGGTGTAGCAGCTCCTAAACTATGGAATGATCTGCCTCTCCACATCAGACAGGCCTCCTCTATGTCTGTTTTTAAATCACATCTTAAAACCCATCTTTTCTCCCTGGCTTTTAACATCATGTGAGATGTTGAATGTATTGTTATTTTTTTATTTTATTTTATTGCTCCTTTTAATTATTTATACGTATGTATATATGCATATATATGTATATATATATATGTTTATATGTATGTATGTGTATGTATGTGCATGTGTGTGTATATATATATATATATATATATATATATATATATATATATATATATATTTGTTCAATTTTTTTTATTTTTATTTTTATTTTTTATTGCTTTAAACTGTATAGCTGTTTTATGTCTTTTAATATGTTCTTGTATTTTATTTCTGTACAGCACTTTGGTCCACTGTGGTTGTTTTAAAGTGCTTTACAAATAAAGTTGGATTCGATTGGATTGGAAGTAAAGCTACAATCACAACAAAGATAGCTGCACAGTTTTTACACACCATGCAGCATACACATGTACAAAACACTGTTGCTAGGCAACACAGTGGTTGTTGGCATGCACTCACCTGTCTGAATGTGAGCTTTATGCAGCACAAAGTCCTCAACAATCTGCTCCCAGTTCAGCTTCTTTGTTTGACCATTCTCAGTTCATATTGGTTAACAGACTTGCACTTTACTTTATACAGAGTTTTTCTAGTTTATCGACCACTCAAAGTGTTTTTATATCAAAATTCACATTCACATTCACCCGTTATTGGGGTTCAGTGTCTTGCCCAAGGACTCTTTGACATGCAGACTGGAGTTTGAAATGAATAGTAACTCATGCTACCTCCTGAGCGACCCTAAAGATGTTGTGATACAATTTTGTGGAAGGATCTGGAAGAATATGAGTAAAGTCCAGGTAGAAAGGGTTGTATGTCTCTTAATAATTTAGTTTCGGTTTTCCATCATAACATGTTTTTATATCTTTAAGCTCTCTGAGAGATACTCATCTTTTCTTTGAAAGAATAAACAGTGTAGGTCTATTTAACTGGATCCACTACTACTGCTGTGACACAATGCTATCAAAAAGTATTTTAGGGGTTTTCCAATGAAAAGCTCGGTGTCAAAATAAAAAGGAACTATCAACATCTTTATGGATCTATTGCAGCCTCTGTTAAATCATGTGATCTTAGGGTGAAGGATACACTAGATTGAAAGGTTCCTGGCATTTCTCTGGAGTAGATGTCAGAAGTAGATATGCCTGTACCATATACTCATTTAGGGATAGTGTATTATCATCCCAGAATTCAACAACTGTTAATGAATACTGAACATTTATTGCTTGTCTTTTATTTCCTGGTTAGTGTTTATCCAAACATTGTCTGTAAAACAGGTTGATCTAAATTACTGGAACCAAAAGTGTGCCAACATTAGCCACCACAGGACATACGGTTCACACTAGACCAAGTGAGGCTTTAGAAGCAAAACTCCTAAATGTGTGTTGAATTGAGTGCATTGTTTTCCATTGGGTTTTAGTTCGGCTTTTCATCTGTAGGAGAAACCAAGTCAGTCATTCTTTGACTGCTGGAGCTGATAAATTAGAGCCGTGGTCTGTTCATATTCAGAGTGATCACAAAGCACGCTGGTAGCCCAGTTGGCAGAGCGTGCGTCCCATGGACTGAAGCTGAGTCCTCTGCAGCAGAAATTATTAGTGTTACAGCTGCACCCATTCAAGAGAGACTAGAATAGAAGTATAAATATATAAGCATATAGAAATATAGAATATAGAAAAGTAAGATGGAAATATTATGTAGATTATTATGTTTTACAAAATAAAAATAAACTATTTTTAAAAATGAGCATTATACATTAAATTATATACAACAATAGAAAAAATAAAAACAAGAGGTGTAAAAATATGTAAACAATAAGAATATCCAACTATATATACAACAGTGGTACACATACTTGTGTAAAACAACAGTATGCTGAAGATGGGGACAATTGTGATTGGACACCCATATTATAATAAGAGTATAGGCTGATTAAATGCACAGTATAAATAAATAATGTGGCGATGATGCCAGTGTAGTCTATGAACTGCACTATTGAATTGTTATTATTGCACAGAGTATTAAACACTTGAAATTATTGCACATATAACCATATTGATAAGACAGTATTGCACATGTGAAGATAGATGAAATATAAATAATAATCTTCTGATGACTAATGAGTAGCTTCTGACAGTGTTGATGTAAGTCCAGCTAGCCTTGCATATCAGTTTGTTGAGTCTGTTGGCATCCACCACCCTCAGCCTGCTGCCCCAGCATGCAACAGCAGCACTGGCCACCACAGACTGATAGAAGATCCTGAGCATAGTCCAGCAGATGTTGAAGGACCTCAGTTGCCTCAGAAAATAGAGATGACTCTGGCCCTTCCTGTAGAGGGCGTCAGTGTTCTTTGCCCAGTCCAGTTTATTGTCAGTGTGTACACTGTAAAATCTAATAAGTTGGGTGCACTCAAAAAATTATGCAAGCATGTGATAATTAACCAGAGTCTGTCTTTGACAGAGAGTCTGTAATTCATAGACAAGGCCTAAACTGCTCATGACACTTTAAAAGTTAGTTTTCACTTAAACGTCTGCCTTATAATGAATCAAAGATTTAAAATTCGGCCCAGTTCTTCCTCAAGTTTAACCACTCTTCTTGTTTCCTTATTCCATCTGAGTAGTTTTTTATGTGTTGTTGATATATAAACCTGCTTTTGCTTAATTTCCTTGCAATAAATGTTGTCTTGTGATCTGACAAGCCAGTGAGAAGATTGAAGGATTTAATGATTCTATTGGGCTTTTTTCTGAAAATTAGATCAATTTGTGTCTTTGAGGTATTTGTTTTTCTAGTGGTTCCATCTGTTAATTGTGTCAGCTCAATCAATTGTTGTCAAATCTTGTGCACACACACCCCGAGGGAAAATTACCTTATGGGACTATGTTTATTCAACAGCACTTGGACTGTATGCAGGGTGCAGGGATGAGAAAGAAAAAAACACACAGGCATTTGAGTTGTTATATAGGTTTTACGTAATTCAAGTATAATTTGGTACAATAGAGTCTAAGTATATTTGGTTCAAATCTAGAATTACATACAATTTGCAGTGACAGCATTAGTAATCATTTAGGTGTGTGGTGTTAGTTTATGGTCTCTGTTGTAATGTGTCCCTAACTACCCTGCAATAAAGACCTAAAACTGTCTAATAACGAACATATCATTATAGAATTTGATGATAATGATGACTTTTTACATGTTGTTATGTATATAAGTGTACTGTCAGGGAGCTTGTTATGCTTGTTGTCTACTGAAAAATAAAGTGTGATGAAAATACTTTGATCTCATTCCCGTTTATTGTTAATTCTGTATTATATTTTTATTTTGAACAATAAAGAAATGGATTTGAATTAAATACATAAAAATGATTCTTTTGACTCATAACTAGTAAAGTATGTGCCAAATATTAGTGGAAATTAATGTGAAAAAATTAAACTTGAATATTTACTGTTTTTTATTATCTTTATTTCAGAGCTCAAATGTCTTTACACAGAGCAACAGGTGGTGAGTTGAATCAAACGTAATTATCTCAGGTTCTTCTAAAGACAAACTGTGCGAGACTCACAAACAAAAGCAAGTGTGTCAGAACACTGTCCATCATTCCATTTCAAATCTGTGCCATAATTCACTCGCCCACAGTCTTCAATTCCTTTATAGTCATCTGGCTGTCCTGCATCCCAGTAGACAAAGTCAACTCCAGATCCATCAGACCACATCCATCCTCCTTCCTTCTGGGTGTCGCTGATTCCAATCCAGGTCGCTCTCTGAGCGGGGTCAAAGTTCCTGATCAGGTCTTTGATGAAATTCTCCTCCTCCCGACTGTGGATAGACACCAGGTTGGCTCCTTCTGACACACAGTAGAGCTCTGCATCAGCCCAGGTCAGACGTGTGGAGACGTACTTGTAGCAGCGTCCGTTGAAGCCGAACCAGAACATGGGACAGTTTCCACGCTGCAGCTTCACTGGATGGTCAGCTGGAGGAGATGCAGCACCCAGAGCCAGACCAAACAAGAAGAGGAACAAGAGCATGTTGGTGTCAGAGTCTCTGTTGAAGTTTTTAGAGTGTGTGATCTGTGCTGTTAGATATTATCAAGAATCTTGCAGAAACAGTTGAGAGGCCAGACAGTCTCTGTCACAGGTGGAGGACGAGGGGCTGATGTGTTGGTTGGAGGTGACAGGCTGTTTTCTTTTATATGCTTCAGAGAGGGTGTCTGCACTGTTAGTGTGATATTATTGGTCAGTCGCACTTCGTATTTTTAGTTGTGAACAAACACACAGTATCTGAACATGATGAAAATAGGCCATCAGCTCACCTGGAGATGTCACATAAATTTAGTCAAATAATTTATAAGTGTTTCATCATTGTTTGCATGTCCACCCTGATAAAGACTGTCTGATGTCAAACACATGATGTCATAACACAAAGTTCTGTTTTAAAGTAAGTTAGCTATGATAAAATGAATCAAAGATGCTATCAAATGTTTTGGGAAATCACAGTTCTCTCCTGTCGACTCAGTTCATTCTGCTGTTAGAGCTGAAATGTGGATGAAAACTTGTGGAACAAATGTTTCTTCTTTATTTTATGTCACCCCCACAGAGCCTCAATGAGAAATTATTTTAGAATGCATGCCTCCATTACTTACACCATAAACATAAACTTTATGCTGCTAAAACTCACAACAGTGCGATTTTGGCATTATAAGTAAGTGTTAAGTTTTGTGTGCGCAAATCATTTATTCACATGCTGGGTAGGAAGTGTACCTGGGATCAAAACAGCTGTTACACAGAGAGGCTGCTCACCACAGTGGGTGGGGCTGGAAGTTGTGTAGTCTCACCCCAAAACCAACAGGAGGCCAGTTTGATACCCTCATATACCCTCATATACATACATATATATATATAATCACACTCCTTGGGTGGAGCTTCCTGGAGCTGAATCAGGTCAGCGAGCACTACTTGTTTACACCTGTGCTATTCCCACATTTATGTGATTCTCAGAGATGGTGATGAAAAGCTGAAAAATTCTGTACAGTGAAATTGCTGTTTGATATTAATTTAGTTAATACGTTGCACGATAAAGACATTTATTATTTGGGCATCCCAGTACTCACTTGGTAGAGCATGTGCTCAGTGTCCTGTAGAGGCCTGGGTTTACAGGGTTGGGAGGGTTACTTTAAAAATATTCAGAAACAATTACAAATTATCTGTTAAACATGTAGTCAGTAACCTTATCCAAGTATTACAATATTTAAATAATGTGATTCGATTACTTTCCACTACTTTTTGATGACCTCTTCACTAAATATGGTGAAATTGTTAAGCTTGTAATGTTTTAGGTTCATTGCAGATTAATTAGGTTTTGTCCAGTTATTTCTTCCTTTGTAATGTGTGACTGCACGTTTAGATCAGTAGCGGTAGGTTAATTATGCATTTTTAAATGTACTTTGTCAAGTATGTTTTTCAGACTTCACAGTCAAACTTCAAATAAACTTGGATTTATGTGTAGTGATGAAGAAAATACAGATTATACATATGAGAGTTCTGTACACACACATAAAAGTGTAAATTTGTATCTTTATTGTGGAGGCTTAAGGTATGTCAACAGAGAGAGATGTGAACAGTGATCAGTTTGAATCAGACATATGGAACTATCTCAGTGGTTAAGGACAGGTAATGCGAGTAGCACAAACAGAGGGATAAGTTACAGAACATGGGCGATCATTCCATTTCACATCTGCGCCAAAATTGTTGTGAACACAGTGCTCATTTTCTCCAGCATTGTCTGGCTGTGTTGCACTCCAAAGGACAAATTTGACTGCGCAGCCATCAGACCACATCCATCTGCCTTCCTTGTGGACATCACTGAGTCCAACCCAAGTATACCCCTCAGAGTGGTCAAAGTTCTTGATCAGGCCTCTGACGAAATTATGTTCCTCCAGACTGTGGATCGACACCAGGTTGGCTCCCTCTGACACACAGTAGAGCTCTGCATCAGCCCAGGTCAGACGTGTGGAGACGTACTTGTAGCAGCGGCTGTTGAAGCTGAACCAGAACATGGGACAGTTTCCACGCTGCAGCTTCACTGGATGGTCATCTGAAGGAGACGCAGCACCCAGAGACAGACCAAACAAGAAGAGGAACAAGAGCATGTTGGTGTCAGAGTCTCTGTCACAGGTGGAGGACGAGGGGCTGATGTGTTGGTTGGAGGTGATCTGCACCGTTGAGAGACAGGCTGCTTTCTTTTATATGCTTCAGAGAGGGTGTCTGCGCTGTTAGTGTGATATTATTGGTCAGTCACATGTGGCACTTTTCATTGTGAACAAACACACAGTATCTGAACATGACGAAAATAGGCCACCAGCTCACCTGGAGATGTCACATAAATTTAGTCAAATAATTTCCATCCACCCGTTTTCTGTGACCACTTATTCCGGAAGGGTCACGGACTGCTGGAGCCTATCCCAGCTGACATTGAGCAAGAGGTGGGGTTCACCCTGGACAAGTCGCCAGTTCATCTCAGGGCTGACACATGTAGACAAACAACCACTCACACTCACATTCACACCTACAAGCAATTTAAAGTCACAAATAAACCTAGCATGCATGTCTTTGGACTGTGGGAGGAAGCCAGAGAACCCAGAGAGAACCCACGCAGACACAGGGAGAACATGCAAAGAAAGGCCCTGCCCCAGCCAGCTGGGGGTTCGATGTCAGGACCTTCTTGCTGTGAGGCGGCAGTGCTAACCACTGCACCACCGTGCCACCCTAGTCAAATCATTTCTAAATTAAATTATTGTTTTGCATGCCCACCCTGATAAAGGCCCTGATGTCAAATATGATGTCATAATACTAAAGTTCAGTTTAGTAGTTAGTTTTCACCTCGACTTCTGTCATAAAATGAATCAAAGACACTCTAAAATGGTTTAGGAAATCACAGTTCTCTCCTGTCATTATCTTAGTGTTGAAATGTGGATGAAAACTTATGTTGGGTATTTACTGCTCCAAACAACAAATATAAACTTTATGTTGCTAAAACTCACAGCAGTGTGATTTTACTATTATAAGTGAGTGTTAAGTTTTGTGTGCATTAGACATTCACATGCTGGGTAGAGAGTAAACCTGTGATCAAAACAGCTGTTATATTAAGAGGCTGGAGCTCAAATGGATCAAATTTGGCTCTTCAACAAACACTACTTGGTTACACCTGTGCTGTTCCCATATTTATGTAAGGCAAAACACACAACTATGAAGAGTGGGAGCAGACGTGGAAAAGCATTTTAATAATTGTAATAATTAACAATAATCTGTAGAATTAAATGTCTTCATGCCATTGTCGTCTAATGCTAATTCTGTTCATATTAAATTATTATTTTGCATAATAAAGAAATGTATTGTTGGGGCATCCTGGTAGCTCACCTGTTAGAGCGTGTGCCTCATGTCCAAAGCCTCAGTCCATCCTGCAGAGGCCTGGATTTGCAGGGTTCAGAGGGTCCAGCTATTACTCCTTTTTTTATGTGTGAAGGCACATTTAGATTAACAGCAGTAATTATACACATTTACATGCACTTTGTTACATATGCCACATTTCACTTTCAAACTTAATATAAGCAGCACAGCAACTTCACACCATCCTGGTCACCAGCAGCGCCACCTTTAGTCCAAAAATCTGTCCCAGAAGTAGTATTAGTGGTATAGACAGGTGAGCTAGCTAACTGTGTAGCCACCATTAGCAGTTGGTGGGTCGTGTTTGTAAATGTTTGAATTAGATATGGTGTCCTGGGGTGATTACAGCATTTTCACATCCAGAAAGTCTGAACTGGAATGTGATGTTGTTTCTCTTTTGTGATTTAAAGACAAAATAATGATAGAATCAACCCAGTGATGCATTTGTCACTAGAGGTCATGTGATAATGAACTGACTGTTAGCTTGACTACTTCATTTGAGACCAGAACGCTGTTGTGAGACTCTCTGAGTGTTGTAATGTCTGCACACTGTGCATTGTAGTGTGGGAATCAAGGTGATTGTTGCATATGTATATAAACATGACACAGTCGTATGACCAACAGGTAATCTGAAAGTGATAAAACATTTACTGGTCCCAGTTGACTTTTTGTACTTTGACACAGGCAGTGCACTGATAAACCACCAGAGGACAGAAGACATGTCTCAGACTGCATACAACACTTTTTCACTTTGTTTCATCTATCTAATGAACGTTCCTGTCTGTCTGTTCCTGTCTTTTCTGTGACCATGTCCATGAAGTGTTAAATGATCAGACAAAAATTTCTTCTTTCTTGCACTTTACCCTGCTGAGAGTGCCTGGGATCGTATTTAATCTTGTGCAAACAAGACAAAAATAAAATTACCTGACAGCGCTTTAGGGCCTCCATACATTAATTATATGGCATATTATGTTTATTATATGTTATATAAGTTACAGCTGTATTATAATGAGTCCCAAATTACCCTCTAATACTGTTTAATAAGCGTCTTATAAGGAGTCTAATAAATAACATATTAAATATTATAATAAAGAACATATTCTTCTATTTTTCTTTTAATCTAATTTGATACAAAGTACTAGTTGTTATATCTTATTAGTGTACTGTAAAATAAAGTGTGACCAACATTTTTGATGTAATGCCTGTTTAATGCTAATTCTGTTAATATTACAGTTTTATTTTGAGCAGTTAAGTAATATTTTATTATTAAAAAGTGTGAAAACCTTTGAGAGTGACTAGAGGGAATGCCAAATATTAATATAGATGAATGTGAGAAAAATGACCTCTGTACACACATTATCTTGCACACTTATGTCTTTATTTTGAAGCTCTAAGGAACTGCCAGAGAGCAACAGGTGGAAAGTTGAATCTGATACAGTTATCTCAGTTGCTAAGAAACAGCTGTGCGAGATTCACAAACAAAAGGCATTGTGACAGAACATGGTATATCATTCCATTTCAACTTGCTGCCATAATTTACATGTCCACAGTCTTCAATTCCTTTATAGTTATCTGGCTGTCCTGCATCCCAATAGACAAAGTCAACTGCAGACCCATCAGACCACATCCATCCTCCTTCCTTCTGGGTGTCGCTGAGTCCAATCCAGGTAAATCCCTGAGCGGGGTCAAAGTTCCAGATCAGGTCTCTGATGAAATTATGTTCCTCCAGACTGTGGATAGGCACCAGGTTGGCTCTCTGTGACACACAGTAGAGCTCTGCATCAGCCCAGGTCAAATGTGAGGAGATGTACTTGTAGCAGCGTCCATTGAAGCTGAACCAGAATGGAGGACAGCCGCCACGCTGCAGCTTCACTGGATGGTCAGCTGGAGGAGACGCAGCACCCAGAGCCAGACCAAACAAGAAGAGGAACAAGAGCATGTTGGTGTCAGAGTCTCTGTTGAAGTCTTTAGAGTGTGTGATCTGTGCTGTTGGATTTTATCAAGAATCTTGCAAAACAGTTGAGAGGTCACCTTCTTTTATATGTCTCTGTGAGGTTGTTTACACTCATGATGTGATGTCATTGGTCCATACACTTGGCAAACACTCTCAGCTGCACACAACTACAAAGTGTCTGGATATAAGCCAGAGATGTCACATAAAACCTGTGAAAAACAATAAATAAATAAAATAATAAAAAATTCCTCATTGCTGAACCTCTGAAAAGGTCCATATTTGTACCATGTAAAATTATTATTATCTATTGGAACAAAAACATCATAGTGCAATGAGCATTAAGGTAAGATAAGATAAATCTTCCTGGAGGGAAATTCAGGAAATTCAGATAAAGGAATGTTTGGATAAAAATTAACCAGGACAATAACATGAAAACAAGAAAACAAAACACAAATGATAACTGTTAACCATTTGTCAGCAGTTGTTGACTTCTGTCACGTTCTGAAAAACTCCACTGTGTTTATTCAGTGCAATATGTTTTTATTGGATCATAACAATCCTCATCAACATCATCACAGTATCAAAACAAAATAGACAGATAACAGAGAGGGAAAAGAGAGAAATAAATGAATAAAGTTTATGGACTATCCCTAAATAATTACATGATAGTGGTAAATCTCAATCTCAGTTGTACTTGTCAGTTCCTTTTTATTTTTGCAGTGAGTTTTCATTGCAGAAACCCTGAATAACTCTTGATATCATTATGTTACTGTAGTAGGTTTTTCATGGATCCAGTCTTAACATGGAACAAGAGAGTCTGATAGCTAAGAGAGACAGAGGGCCGTCATGAAACATCTTCCAAATGCTTAAATGCCTGGAAGAGTTCAGAGCGAGGATGCACCGGTGTATCCTAAGTGGAAGTGTTTTATAAAGTGGTGTGACGTGCCCACAGTGTTGTCTCTAGGGCAGGGGAAGGGCAATTGCTGTTATCCACAGAAAGGTTTTTAAATGCACTCCGGGGTGGTTGTACTTCATTTTAACATCCTGGTTTTACAATACATTCTAAACATCTAGTGCTAATTTTAATAATAATCTACTGACAGCCCAGGCCAAACAATGTTTTATCCAAGAGTTTGCCAAATTACCATCTGTTTTATATCAAAGTTTGACAAAATTATTATTTTAAGTGATTTATCATACATGTATGCTGCCCTTCTCAGTCACTTGTCACTGATTTTATGGACACTCTGACATCTTTTAATCTTATTCAGACTGTACAAGAACCCATACACTCAAAAGGTCACACACTCTTTAGTTATTTATCACAGTGTCAGTCCTGACAATCTTGAGATCAAGGATATTTGTGTGTGGGACCATAAAGCAATTTTATCTAATGTAATTTTATCCCAACTAACCTTTTAATTACAATTTATCCGTCTGCCATTGTCTTTTTTACTCTGTCTGCCAGTCAGTTTTCTGAACTGCTTTTAATCTAAATTTTACTACAAAGCATTTTTTCCTCTTCTTTAAAAGATGCTGTGCTCCAACCTCTTAAAAAAAAAAAAAAAAAAAAAGATCCTTCTGTTTGTAACAATTTTAGGCCCATTTCTAAACATCCGTTTTTATCAGAAGTTTTATAAAAAGTGGTTTCAGCCTATATTTTAACTTGTATGTGTCATAAAAATCTCTTTGAGAAATTTCAGTCAGGTTTTAGATCTTTACATAGTACAGAAACTGCCCCCATCAAGGTAACTAATGACCTCCTTTTAGCAGTGGACAGGGGAGAGAGCACAATTTTAATTCTTTTAGACCTAAGTGCAGCCTTTGACACTGTAGATATGCCATTTTCATTGAGTGTCTTAGAACCTGGGTTGGCATTAGGGACACTGCACTTAGTTGGTTTTAGTTCTGCTTTTTAGACAGGACCTTTGTGGGCACCATAGTCAATCACACATCTTCTAAAACTCAGATTGCCTGTGGTGTACCACATGGTTCAATTTTAAGTCCACTTTTATTTTCTATTTATATGCCTCTGCTCGACCAGATTATCCAACGCCACATTGTGTCTTTCCATTGCTATGTGGATGACACACAGATAAACCTGCCCGTGACACCGGATTAACCAAGAAGCCTAGCTGCTGTGTTAGACTACATCAAAATCAGAAGTCATACTGTTCAGTCCACCATTTTGATGATGATGATGGCTTTTTACATGTTGTTATGTATATAAGTGTTCTGTCAGGTAGCTTGTTATGCTTGTTGTCTACTGTAAAATAAAGTGTGACCAAAGTATCTTGATCTCATTCCCGTTTATTGTTAATTCTGTATTATATTTTTATTTTGAACAATAAAGAAATGGATTTGAATTAAATATGTGAAAATTATTCCTTTGACTCATAACTAGTAAAGTAAATGGAAATTAATTAAGTGGAAATGAATGTGAAAAATGACCTGTGTATACACATAAACTTGGACATTTACTGTATCTTTATTTCAGAGCTCACATGTCTTTACACAGAGCAACAGGTGGTGAGTTGAATCAGACATAATTATCTCAGATTCCTCTAAGGACAAACTGTGCGAGATTCACAAACGAAAGCAAGTGTGTCAGAACACTGTCTGTCATTCCATTTCAAATCTGTGCCATAATTCACTCGCCCACAGTCTTCAATTCCTTTATAGTCATCTGGCTGTCCTGCATCCCAGTAGACAAAGTCAACTCCAGACCCATCAGACCACATCCATCCTCCTTCCTTCTGGGTGTCACTGAGTCCAATCCAGGTTGCTCTCTGAGCGGGGTCAAAGTTCCTGATCAGGTCGTTGATGAAATTATGTTCCTCCAGACTGTGGATAGACACCAGGTTGGCTCCCTCTGACACACAGTAGAGCTTTCTTTCTTTTTTTGATACTGGTAATTTCGAGATGTGCGCAAATGTCCATATGAATTGGAAAATATTCTACAAGATAAGTCGTCGTATTTATACATGTAAACAGTTTAATTACAATTTTCATAATATTAGTCAAATTGTTTATTTTGCATAATGAAGGGAGATAATAAACCACTGGAGTCAGCTGTATGTATGTCCAGTATTCATGAAATGAAGGTTAATGAAATAACTTCAGTACGCACACATTAAAATGTAAATTTGTGTTTATTGTGGAGGATTAATGCAACAGGTGAACAGTGATCAGATTGAATCAGACATATGGAACTATCTCAGTCACTAAGGACAGGTAATGCGAGTAGCACAAACAGAGGGTTGTGTCAAAGAACACGGGAAATCATTCCATTTCGATTCTGTGCCAGAGTTGCTGTGAGCACAGTCTTCATTTTTTCCAGCGTTGTCTGGCTGTCCTGCCCTCCAATAGACAAACTTGACAGCACAACCATCAGACCACATCCATCTGCCTTCTTTGTGGACATCACTGAGTCCAATCCAAGTATACCCCTCAGAGTGGTCAAAGTTCTTGATCAGGTCTCTGATGAAATTATGTTCCTCCAGGCTGTGGATAGACACCAGGTTGGCTCCCTGTGACACACAGTGGAGTTCTGCATCAGCCCAGGTCAGATGTGTGGAGATGTACTTGTAGCAGCGTCCGTTGAAGCTGAACCAGAATGGAGGACAGCCGCCACGCTGCAGCTTCACTGGATGGTCAGCTGGAGGAGACGCAGCACCCAGAGACAGACCAAACAAGAAGAGGAACAAGAGCATGTTGGTGTCAGAGTCTCTGTTGAAGTCTTTAGAGTGTGTGATCTGTGCTGTTGGATTTTATCAAGAATCTTGCAAAAACAGTTGAGAGACCACCTTCTTTTATATGTCTCGGTGAGGTTGTTTACACTCATGATGTGTTGTCATTGGTCCATACACTTGGCAAACACTCTCAGCTGCACACAACTACAAAGTGTCTGGATATAAGCCAGAGATGTCACATAAAACCTGTGAAAAACAACAGATAGATAAAATAATAAAAACTTCCTCATTGCTGAACCTCTGAACTTGGCATGTTAACATCTGCCACCTTAAAAATACACAAATAAACAATATATTATATATACAATAAATAATTAGTATAGAATAATTATTTTGCTCTTTGAACACAATGAGCAGAGATTTGTTCGTGCATGTGTGCGTCATGTACAGGTTAATAGTAAAAATGACCACAAGGCCTTTCTATGAGACTAAATATGAACAGATTCTGATTTATCAGCTCCAGCAGTCAAAGAGTCACTGACTTGGTTTTATAAAAAGCATCTTTGAAGCAAAACAGTTTAATTTTGAAGAGAGGAAATAAGATATTTTTTTGTTATAAATGAAAAGTTGAACTGAAAAGCAATGAAACACACTGTTACTCAATTCACAGCCCCGCTTGTTCTGGTATGACTGGTGGCTTCATGGTGGCTAATGTTAATAAACCTTTCATTAACAGCTGCACAACAGTTTGCTGACTTTATGCTGACTCCATGTCTGCAGCTGTTAGTGTAGCTTAGATCTGTAACTAGATGCTAAATTAAATTTTAGCTAAATGTTAAACAGCTAAACAGAACACTAAAAAATCCAAAAGGTCCATATTCGTACCATGTAAAATTATTATTATCTATTGGAACAAAAACATCATAGTGCAACGAGCATTAAGGTAAGATAAGATAAATCTTCCTGGAGGAAAATTCAGGAAATTCAGATAAAGCAATGTTTGGATAAAAATTAACCAGGACAATAACATGAAAACAAGGAAATAAAACACAAGTGATAACTGTTAACCTTTTATCAACAGTTGTTGACTTCTGTCACGTTCTGAAAAACTCCACTGTGTTTATTCAGTGCAATATGTTTTTATTGGATCATAACAATCCTCATCAACATCATCACAGTATCAAAACAAAATAGACACATAACAGAGAGGGAAAAGAGAGAAATAAATGAATAAAGTTTATGGACTATCCCTAAATAATTACATGATAGTGGTAAATCTCAATCTCATATCTATTCCACAGAAATACCTGCAACTTTTCAATCTTACATGTCCTTCACCCTTTGCACCAAGTTAGGACGATCACTGGGCAAATGATTTATCAGAGGCTGCCACAGATCCATAAAGATGTTGTCAACCCTAAATAACTCTTGATATCATTATGTTACTGTAGTAGGTTTTTCATGGATCCAGTCTTAACATGGAACAAGAGAGTCTGATAGCTAAGAGAGACAGAGGGCCGTCATGAAACATCTTCCAAATGCTTAAATGCACCTGGAAGAGGTCTGAGCGAGGATGCACCGGTGTATCCTAAGTGGAAGTTTTTTATAAAGTAATACAAGTAACACAACTGTATATTACACATAAAAAAGTCAGGTGAAGGACAGGTGCGCTGCCTCCTTTACTCCTTCTCTCTGAACAAGGGTAAACAAAAGTCCCAGAGCTTTCAGCTTATTCCTTTCTCCTCTCCACAAACTCTCTGCAAACTGAGTGTAGAAAGATATAAAGTAGAGCCAACAGACACAGTTTCTCTGCGGACACCACAGACATACAAGCCATAGCAGGTCAGCACAGTGGGCGTCACACACAGGTGTCCACTGTAGACTTTAAGATCCCTCCTTTTCATCCTACTTCCATCTGTTAATCCTTTTTAATAATGACTATCCATAATATGATCATGACGACTTTCTCATTAATGCTTCTGTTTTTGCCTTTGAGAGCTTAATTATACACATCAAGCATCCTAATAAACATCAGAAACTTTTGTCAGTCACCAGAATTTCAAATTACCACACGAGATGATGATGCACTGATGATGTAGGATGACAAACGTGCAACAAGTTACCTGCCAGTCTGTTTACTTCTGATGATCGTATGCCATTAATCACCACACTGACCCTGGATTAGTAAAATATAAGGTTAATCCAGTTAACAAAACTGATTCCTAAAAATAGCCATCAGGATTGTTTCCTTTGTCATATGAACTTTGACAAAACTCCTCTAATAGGACTGCTCTTAACACTTCAAAGTGCTATGTTAAATCTGTGCATGAATGGGTTTATAATATTTGTAGCTGAAGTTATTATCCAAAAATCCAAACTCAAAAAAGACAGGATATTCCAGCCATATGAGAGACACAAATCCACCTCTGATATTTTCCACAGAAATGCCCAGAACCTCTGAATCCAATGTGTCCTCCACCCTTTGGACAAAATCCTTTTATTTTGGTAGATTTCCATTGGAAAAACTCCAAATAACCATGATGATATAAATTTTCCCAGCAGTTTAGCTGTATGTGAGCCCAATGTACCTTAGATGACCTGGATCTTAACAAATACGTGGACCAGAACTCGATGAGCAAAGCATGTTTGATCCAGCTGTCGGTTTGTACTACTACTGGGATCAGTTTTGTTGTCTCTTTGAATCTATTACAAAGAAAAACTGAATATAAGGCCCAAACATCATCATCACAAACATTATGACTGTTCTTTTTTCATAGCTTCTCATTTCTTTTGGTATTATGTTCATTATAGATCTGTTAACTACTCTAGAAATCTTAACAAATACGTGGACCAGAACTCGATGAGCAAAGCATGTTTGATCCAGCTGTCGGTTTGTACTACTACTGGGATCAGTTTTGTTGTCTCTTTGAATCTATTACAAAGAAAAACTGAATATAAGGCCCAAACATCATCATCACAAACATTATGACTGTTCTTTTTTCATAGCTTCTCATTTCTTTTGGTATTATGTTCATTATAGATCTGTTAACTACTCTAGAAATACAGAATAAAACTTTTGTTTAATGTGAAATTAAATATAAATATCTCAATAGACTCAAAAGAGCCGTATTCTGTGGACAGGTCAGTGTACAGTGATAGGTTTGAAATTTTGATTAAAAAAACTGTCAGAGCATATCCAAAATTATTTTAAACTTATCTAAAGACATAACAGCATTATTATAGTCAAACTGTTTTATTCACTCGTACAGTTATATTATATTCTGTTAATAGTTAAATTCCCTTTCTTCTAAATCTATATATTTTTATATGAGTCACTGAGGAAAAAGGAAAACTTGATATATTTTCTTTGACCACCATTGTAACTAAAAGTGTTAGTGTCCAACAAAATGAAATTACTATCCAGGTACATTTCTGAGCTGGATCAAAGTTCTGGGACAGTGATTTAATGAAATCATCAGTCCACGTCAAATGTGTGGCGATGTACTTGGAGCAGCAGCTGTACCAGAACATGGGACAGTCGCCACGCTGTAGCCTCATTTGATGACCATCTGAAGAAGACTCAGCACCCAGAGCCAGACCAAACAAGAAGAGGAACAAGAGAAGTCTTTGGAGTACGTGATCTGGACTGTTGGATGTTAATGAGAATATTGCAGACAGTTGTTATCAAGAATCTTAAGAAGCCACTTTCTTGTGTGATGTCACTGGTCAATGCAACTTGGCAAACACAAAGTATCTGGACATAAGACAAAAAGAACACAAGTTCACGCAGAGATGTCACATAAAACCTATAATTTATTCATTTCAGTCGTATTTTGACATAGTAAAACGCAGCTTTAGAAAAGACATGTGGCTTCAGCTGTCAGAAGGTTGAGGGGACACGAGGGGAGACGTATTGCTTTGTGGTTGACTATTTTTTTTCATTTACAACTGATAAATAATAACAACATTACCAAACATGGGCATATATTTACACATCAACAATATTACAATAGTACAAAGCCTTCAAAGTGTCCTCTCTTGCATTGTGAACTTTGTGTTTTTTATTTTAACATGCAAACAGGTTTTAAACAACATTTCGTTTAAAAAAAAACATAACTTTACACAGTCATGACAACACTAAGTACACCTTCCTGTTGGTTTCCTGTCCACTACAGCGTTCGACACCAGAGGAGAGGCGAGCATCATCACACTGACTCGCTCTTCTGCTGCCCTCAAGTGGCCACAAAACATAACAACAAGTACTTTTACATTCCAGCACTGCAGCTTCAAACCACAAACATCTTTTCTTCTCAAGAATGAACTTCTACATTGTTGAACCTCTGAACTTGGCACATAAACGTCTGTCACCTCAAAAATACATAAATAAACAATATATCACAATAAATAACTAGTATAGCACAAATATTCTGCGCTTTGAACACAATGATCAGAGGTGTGTTTATGCATGTGTGCATCATGTACAGGTTAATAATAAAAAAATGACTACCACAAGGCCTTTCTGTGACACTGAATATGGGCAGATCAGGGCAACAATCACTGACTTAGTTTCACAAAAAGCATTTTTTTTAAGCAAGATCGTTGAGGAGACAAAATAACGGTGTTCCTCATACAAACAAAAAGCTGATTTCCAGCAAGTAAAAACATGATGACGTTCAGTTAAACACTCTCTGGAGTTTTGCTGCTACAGTCTGGTATGACTGGCAGCTTACGGTGGCTAATGTTAGCAAACTTTAGGTAAATATAGCTGCACAACAGACAGTCAGTTGTATTATCAGTGTATTCTTTGTCTTTGTCTTCACCATGTCTGCTGCTGTTGCAGGGGCTTAGCTTTTATTGCCTAAATACTAATTTAGTGTAAGGCTGCAACTAACAATTATTTTCATTTCATTCAAATAATCTATCAATCATTTTTTCAATTAATCAATTAGTTGCCTGGGTCAGAAAATGGTGAAAAATATTGGTTGCTGTTTCCCAAATGTCTTGTTCTGTCCACAACCCAAAGACATTCAATTTACTGCCATAGAGGAACCCAAAAAAAAATCACAAAATATTCACATTTAAGAAATCAAATTTAGAGAATTTGGACATTTTTTCTTATAAAAATGAACGAAATGAATAATCGATTACCAAAAAGGTTGGCAATTAACTTGGCTGCAGTCGCTGGCGTTCAGAAAAAGTTATATAATCTCACTTTAAAGGGGAAATCCAATCTCAGAATTTATTAATGTAACTGTCATGTAATTGCTCAAGTCAGGTTTTGTTTAGAATGAATCAACTGACCCTTCCTAAGTCCCGCCCACTTTGGAACCTCTGTCGACTTTCCCCTGTCCTGTTTCCTGAGTTGACCAAGGTTCCACTGGGTAACTGTTCAACGCAGAGCCACAAAGAGCGGGATTGAGGAAGGGTTCAAATGGGTGTATCCACAAAACTGGCTCCACATTCAGTGTCAGAGCATCTACAGGAAGTGTTGGTGGTAACAGCTAAGAATTTGTCTTTAAAACTGAGTTTTAAATAAAGAGAGAGAATGACTAAGCTGCTAATTACACAATAACTATGTTAAAATGAGTCTTTACCTTGAGATCGTCTCGTAATGAGTCACAGATGTTTTATAACACTCTGATTCATTATGATCTGCAGGATAAAACGACTCTGTGCTCCGAAAGGCTCCGTGTTGAAATGATGACGAACACTTGTGGCAACAACATTTCTACTGTATTGCACTTTACCCCCTGTGTTTTATAACTATCCAAACAATGCAAGACATGCATCGCTACATAACTTTTAGGAATCTCGCCTTTGGGTGTTTCTTCCTACTCAGCAGGAACGTCCCACTGAAGCAGCTGGCTATGCATGAAAAGATACAGGGCAAGGACAAAATAACGCAAACACTAATGTGGTCTGCCAGATGTGGTTCTAAAGGGTGTGTTTCCCGTCTTAATTTGTATGTTTTGGCATCCCTCGTGTATAATTTCTAAATGAGTCTCCTCATCACATGCTGCATTTCCTTCCTGGTGACTACAGACTGAGCCAGAGTGATCATTTTATTAACAAGACAGGCTGGCCCTCAGCGATTTGAATAACACATAGATCTTTTTTACATGTCATGGTTGAGTCAGCAGGAGGAATTTGAGGATTTCTATGGTTTCGAAGGGCCACAATAATGAGAAAACCAATTTTAAAGTGAGAACCTTAAAGGGGCAATGTGTAAAATATGTCCATCTGTCAAAGGTAAGTCCAAACAAATACAAGGCAGCAGTAACAGCTAACTGCTGCTCACAACACAGCGCTGCAGGGATTTTGTTTTTTTTTGTAAGGAAGTTAGCATCGCACTGGTTCACTCAACAAAAAGCCAATGACATTTTTCCTTTGGATTTTGGATTATTGCTGAAAATCAGCTCTGTGGCGCACAAAGGTTTATGATGCTTACAGGTTTTGTTCAGCAAGATAATCTTCACAGATGAACACCACTTTTTATGATTTTTGAAGCACAAATGCAACTGCCAGAAATAAAAAGCTGATGTTAGGCTATAAACGTACTACACCACAGTCACGACTTAACGTCACCGCCACTAAGTGACTAGTGTTTGGCACGATGATGTTTAATATCCATGACAATGACTGTAGCCTCGTTGTTAGCAACCGCCTTTGAGTTTTATTTTGTTTCTGTCAAGTTTTAAGTGTCAAGCTTGCCTTTATGTGGGAAAATTGAGAACTTGGATTCAGAAAGTTTATTATGGACAATAGGTGCGCTCACATAAATCTCCCAGCTGAGACTATGGTGGGATCAGACTACCACCTCTTGAAACATAAAGTGGTGTTACTAGACAGGACAGGCTGGGGCTTGCTGGATGGCAACGCAACACCAAAGATAAAATTATCGAAATAAAAATCTCCTGTTTCTTTTTAACTGGTGCTGGCACTGTGACTCTGTCTGGAAAAATGTAAACACAGGCTTGTTTCATCTGATTTCACAGAGAATCTGACCCGATAAACAATACAGAAACCGACAATCTTCTCCCAGATGTTCTTGTTAACTTATGTAGGTCATATAGAGACATAAGTAATAAACAGAGACTGTTTCATAGCCAGCTGAAAAGTTCTTTCTTTCAGTAGCTTTAAAATTCTGGCAATATCTTACACACTGTCTCTTTAAGCAATAGGCGAACCAAAGCTGTAAAAAACAGATCTTACTATAATGGAGGAAGTCTGTGCTGCCATTATTCTGTCCACACCCTGTCTTGGTTTTCACAGGCAGTTTATGACCACTTCTGAATGAAGGGATCTTTTCAGTCAGTAATAATGAATCGTCAGTGTCAAAAATCATGATTTTGTTGAATAAAGCTATTTCTCAAAGGTCTGCGGCACAGCACTTTGACTTTTCTGGTAACATAATATATCTCAAGGATTAAAACAAAAGAAAGAAAAATAGCTCTATGATGGAGCTCTGTTTCCATAGCAACCCAGGGTGAGTGGGATACCATCACGCACTCTGAAATCAGTCATCATAATGTCAGAAAGCATCACTGCAAGGACTGAGATCTGCTTTCCATGATCAAGGACCGGACGTCATTCCAGGGCTCATTCAAGGAAATCCAATTCTGTTGTTAAAAAAAAAAAGACACTGAGTCCGAAACAAAACCAGGAGCTCTACAGTACATCTAAGCTGCAGGACTCAATGTGACATTTGGCACTGAAAAATGTATAGGTCCATATTATATACAATGTAAAATTATCATTATCTATTCACAGAAAAACATCATAGAGAGGAGTGTGTGAGGAGTGTTTGGCTAGAAGTCAACCAGGACTCTGAGAGAGCTGTTAACTCTTCATCAACAGTGTTTGAACTCTGGCACGTTCAGGAGAGCTTTAGTGTTGCAAACGTCACAGTCAGTGTGCTTCCTTTACATGCCAGATACAATACAGTGTTTTACCTTTTGTGACTCACTTTTAAAAAATAAAGTCTCAGTGAGAAAAGGTGAAAAAGGTGTTTCCCCCAGTATACTGCAAGCCTGACTGCTCATCAGGCCTAATTCGACCCCCTGCCAGGCCAAAGCATCCAAGAATTTTACTTTTGAGGATGTTTTTTTAAAGATTTTTTTTCACACAACAGTTACCGGGGGGGGGCAGCTCATTTGCAATCACAGATATGTTTGAAAGGCTCATCAGCGACATCTGTTGGTTAAAACGTGAACGCACTACTGAGAGGCATCCCTCCCCTCACCGTTTCCTCCAGGGGACTTTATTTCAGAAGAAATATGTATGGTGGTCAACGCCGAGAGATCATTTTTTGGATCCCGTTTGAACTGCACCATGAATAACACATGTGATGTTTGTCAATTAAACATATAATTTTATAAGTCAAAAAAGTCGCAATTTAATTTCTTTTGTTGATGTTAAAAACACAGCATGTACACTGTCAGATTCTTTGTGCTCGCTGTCAAACTATAGTTGTTGATTTTTTAAAAATATGTGCGGATTGAATTACTTATTTTTAACAACGCATTATATAGTACTACACGGCTTTGTTAAATACTTGATTCTGATTAAAGTATTCTGTGGTCTGTTATTTCAGTATAGCAGACGGTTGCTATGAAGAACAAACCGTTGCTATGGATGCACTGTTGATCGTAGGCTCTGGAGGAGCAATAAAATATTTTTTGAAGCCATGAAATAATTTTCAAATCAATATTTTGGCTCAAATTATTATTAAGCTGGAATCCCTTACATATTTTTCCAGTCAGCTTTTAGCAGTGACTTAATGTAGCGCCCTGTGACATATGTGCTAAGGCTTTTTTAAGTTCTCAATTTCATGATTCTGGCCATGATTATATTATGACAGAAACAATTGGCCCCAATCTGAGTGCTGCCATCAGTTAGTCACTGACCAACACGGGACCAACATCTCAAAAAAAAATAAAAAATAAAATAAAGACACTTGGCTGCTGGCCCCTGTCACAATAAACTTGCCACCAGGCCTAACAACTTTGCTGGGGGAAACACTGGGTGTAGATATGCTAAAGTGTTGCACTGCTGCTTGTGCTGCCACACAATAAACAAAAAAAAAAGCTCCAAATCACACACCTAAATAAATACGGCATGAATCCTGGTTATACATGCATCACGAGGCCAGTCAGTGATACGCAGATGAAACCGGGGTAGAATGTGGCCATCAGGTTGGAAACAGCTCCTCTACTAACGCATTTGTGTTTGTCACTTAAATGATGAAGAGGCTATCAAGTCCTTGTTGACCTCCGAGTGGGGCGACGAGACTTTGACAAAAATAAAAGGAACATTCCACCTGCTGAACAGGCTCATAAATAACCAAAAGCTCATCACA
The DNA here is from genome assembly GCF_056507025.1 of Lutjanus erythropterus. Classification (NCBI taxonomy): domain Eukaryota; kingdom Metazoa; phylum Chordata; class Actinopteri; order Lutjaniformes; family Lutjanidae; genus Lutjanus; species Lutjanus erythropterus. The sequence goes on from NC_139332.1 coordinate 17,363,778, forward strand.
GGAACAAAAACAGGGGCATATTCAGTCCAATAGATACTGTACAAACTAATTACAGCCTCCTCTACCCTCTGTCTCCGTTTGGCAAATCTCCGTCTTGCTGCGCAAAATCTCTTCCTGTAGACAGTTCACAGAGCGTGTACGGCCTTTATAAATCCTTTATAAACACATGTTCTTTGTCATAAAGCCTTAAAGAGCAGGGAGCTCTGTGTCTTTGTGGGTTTTCATCAGAACACATGGCACCTTACTGTCCTCTTGGCACCTCTGCTGGTACTGTGATTTTGTTGCAGTGAATGTGTGACATTTTGCTGTACAAAGCGTTCTCTCTGTCACACGTACTCAGTGCTAGCATTTCCGCTGCGCTGCGTCCAGTGCGTTTGGGTTCGTGTGTGTTTAAGCACGTGGCTCCAGTTTGTGTGACAGTTCGAAAAGCGTCTGCTGATTGTCGATGATGTGCAGGTAGTTAACGCTCGCCCTGACCTCCGCACTGTCGACCCCGATTACCTCGTTGCCTAAGAGACAGACACAAAACACGCAGTCAGACAGAGGAGCTTTTCTGCTGGACAAACATTCACACACGTTTGGTATGAACACAGACTGTATTATGGCCATATAAAGAGAGTAAAAGACTGTCTGGAAATGGTTGCTTAGAAACTGTAAGAGAAAACTGAGTGGGAATGGCAACAGACTCAGGTGCAGGCGCAGTACAGTAACTCAGCTGCAGATGGCAGTAGATTCCTCACAATGAATTGGATCCACTCACCTGGCTGGTCGCTTTGGCAGTGGCGAATCATTCTCACCGTGTCTGCGATCATATGCTGTTGATTTAGAAGAAGACATGTTGCTTCAGTGCAAAGAATCAAGATATTTCGGGGCTGACTTATACGTCCCCATTCAGGATGTTAATGCTTATTCTTTAATCGATCAATTGCTGTTGAGAATTTACCCAATTAAAAATGTATTAAACAACAATGTATGTTTTATGTACCACTTCTCACAGGTTTTCCCATGAAATCTCTTGAAACTGGTTGAATTTAAAGGACCAGTGTATAAGATTTAGCAGCATCTAGCTGTGAGGATGCAGACTGCAACCATCTCAAGATGAGGGGTGAGCTTTATCCATCCTGGGCTACTCTAGAAAAATGGTGGTGCAAAGAAAGAGGACCTGCCCCGTCCGTAGCTATAAAGGGCTCATTCTAAGACAATGAAAACACAACAATTCTTATTTTCAGGTGATTATACGCTAATGACAACATACTCATGAACATTATTAACCATTTCTGCCATATTCTGCCAATAAAACTCTGTAAGTCTTACAGACTAACCGGGCTTTTAATACTAATACACTGCTCACTTTCCTAGGCACCTTGCATGGTACCTTGCTGCCGTATGTGTGACATTTTGAAACACAAACACTTAGACACTTTGCAGAACTGACTCGACTCACCAGCTTCTCAAAGTTGACCAGGTTGTCATGGAAAGTCTTATTCCCCTCGTGGATGAAGGTGATATCTAAGAGCAGGGGATGAGCATATTATGGTTTCATGCACCAAAAACAATAATACTTTATGTAATTAGGAAGTCACACTGAGATTCAGATCTCATTTAACCTCTGTGCAGAGTATAATATAGGATAAAATAGTAAAATATTAATACAAATGGAATGACATTAACAAATAACAAATGACATTTGTATTAAAATAATTAAAAAGACAAGTATATTTTCTAAAAAACTGTGTGTGTGTGGATTAGGTTAAGGGTTAGGGGTCGGCCAGTAGTGGTCATGGGTAGGGTAAAGTCTGCAGAAAATGAATGCAAGTCTACATAACTTTCCCAAAAATGACACGAGTGTGTGTGTGTGTGTGTGGGCGGTGTTGGAGTCGCTACCTTTCAGGAGAAGAGGCATGAAAGGGATCTTGGGAGGTTTCATCCTCTTGAAGGCTTCCCTGTACGCTTTGTGGTTCAGAGATGGATCCTGAATAGAGATGGGTGGAAGATGAAGAAAGAGAAAAGAAACGAAGGAGAGATTTCAAGATTTGATTATCACATCAAAAGAGGAACATATTTCGAGCCCTGCGTCTATCTCAGTGTCTGTTGAGTAAGTCTCACCGTGATGAGCTCCAACTCTGAGAAAAGCTTCTTGAACTTCCCCGGACATTTCTGAAAGGAACGTGCTCGGTCAGAATCTGATTTTAAATCTTGTGTAACACACAAAAACAAAACACACTACATGCAACAGCACATACCTCCCAGGTTTGGTTGAGTCGGCTGACAGCTGCGGTGTTAAGACCCATGATGATGGCAAATGCAGAGTTCAAATTTCTTTGGGCTTTACAGCTACAAATACACAAAAATATCATGAACAGAAATATTGATGAGTTTGATATATGCACTTTTATTTGGGTTAATTTCTTAGTGTGTGTGAGTGTTCTTACTGAGCTGCGATCTTGATGAACTTCTTGAGCAGCTGCACTCTCTTGTTGAGCGACACACACATGAGCACCTCGGACATGACCCACTGCTGGACCTCATTACAGCGCTGGAGCAGGACGGAGAGCGCCGCCGTGTGGCCCGCACCAGGAGCCCGGCTGAGGGTGTAGTACACCAGCTCCTGCTGCATGTGGAGGGAGGGAAGAGTGTGAGCAAAAGACATCATCGATTTATCCCTCCATTACTTTTTTTTCCGATTATTTGATGAATCATTCAGTTCATGAAACGTCCAGTAATAAATTTTCAGAGCTCAAGGTGACATCTTAAAAGGGATGGTTTGGATTTTTTAAGTGGGGTTGTGCGAGGTAGCAAAACGTATTCTAGCCCATTTAAAAAAAAAATCAATCAATCTCAGTTTTTTCTGTTGGGAAACCACCACATATATAAGCCCAAGATCATTTTCTCCACAGCAACCAGATTCCTTTGGCAAAATGAGTAATTTCAACTCACAGACCACAGGACTTGCTGGTCTACTGCAACATCAATCTGTTTGTTTTTCTGTGTTACAGTGTGACTTTGGTGAATCCAAACTAACCCTTTAAAACACTGAAATCACACAATACAACAAACAAACCAGTCAAGGCAGCAGAAGATGGACAACTCTTGTGCTCTGTGACATAAAATAAATGATTTCATCCATGGAGTTTGGTTGGTTTGGAGAGAGATATCTGGTTTCCATCTTGCTGTCTGACAGAAACTGGGCGCATGGTGAGCGGCATCTACTATAGGTTCTACAGTTAAGTACCTCATACAACCTCACTTTAAAAAATCCTAATGATCTCTTTAATATTGATTGTTTTGTCCAACCAACAGTCTAAAACCCAACTAAAATCAATTGACAATCACACCAACCAGAGAAAGGCAGCAAACGCCCAAATTTGAGAACACAAATGAAGCACAAACACTATCTAGATTTCCTAAGATACAATAATATCCACATAACACCACTTTCACATTTTGCACATACTGAGCTCTTCCTGACAGCCGCTCAGCTGCAAAAAGACTTTCTGTACTCATGATCCAGCAAGTCTTGTAGAGCATTTGCATCTTTAATGCTTAAGTTCCAGCAATCTCTGTCATGAATATGAATTTATTATAAACTATGTGTACACACCACATGCATATATTTGTGTGTGGGTGTGTGTGTGTGCGTGCGTGAGTATATACCTCATGGATGGATTTGAAGAGGCTCCAGTCCAGGTGTGTGAGAGCAGCTGCCACATCCCAGGTGTTAATACCTAAGAGCCGCACCGGCCTCCTGCTTAGCTCAGCGCTGTCCGTTAAAGGAGGCTGCACACACAAAGGAAAGTTAAGTTAGTACATAGACAGACGATGTATATACTGTGCATACTCACAGGTACTGTCTATCTACCGGAGTAGGACTATCTCTAAATAAACAATGAAACAAGATCTCACGTTCATAATAAACTACAGAACAATCAAACAATTCAACATTCAAGAGTAAGAATAGAGCACAGAGATATTAGAACAAGCGCCTCCAGCCTGCACACAAAGTAGAAGTGATACTTAAATTAATTTTTATTTAGTTATTGTCTCATTTTTAGGAGTGAAAAAAAGTTGTTGATGAAAACTATGAAGAACATTAAATTGACACAGATGGGAAAAGGCCCAATATTACAAAATTATTCAAAGATTCACAACTGAAGCTCCACTGTGGACAAACATGCCATCACAGGACAACACTTTGCCCCAATACAGCACTTTCCAGTCCTGCTGTCACGGTTGGGTAACAACAAAGTAATTCTGGCTCACACCTTTTCTCTCTTGTTGAGTCAGAGTTAATAACAATCGCAAGGCCTAAGTCTCTCCGGTTTGTGTATAATGCATGACTCATCATAACACTGTGAAAATATGTCAGTCTGGGAATTAGAATATTCATTTTAATGCCTGATTTAGCCAGAAAATAATACAGAGGCTGCCAACAATATCAGAAACAGCAAATGCCGAAATTATCGTATCTTTGAGAGGTGGAGGTTTGCTTTACTCCTGCAAGCTGCATCTTTAGCCTTTATGTATTTGTCTCTATACTCATGAAAAAATAGAAAGACTGAGTGTTATAGTGGGAAAGGAGCACACACAGAACAGTACATTTACATACCAAGATCTCAGTGAGATCCCTGCGACAGGCCACGAGCTTTCCCTGTGGGGTCAGAGACTCTGAATACACACAGTCACTGGGCTGTAACACCCTCCGCTCTGTAGAGACAAAAATACACAGAAAAGAAGAATGAGCGAGATTACGATAATAATTTAGAGCCAAAAGGGTTTAACAGAGATTCCCAACCAGGGGTACTTGTACATTTGCAGCTGCCGAGGGGTACGTGGAAGAATTGTGGAGTTCCTCATTTACTCGTCTACTTTCAAAAACTAGCTCAGAGAGTGTGGGAAGGGTGGGAACTGGTGGTGTAGAAAATGAACATTTTCAAGAGGGAATTTAAAGCCACTGAAAACTAGGCCTGAAAGAGTAAAAATTAATATATGTTAAAAAAAAAGGTGAGTGTTGAATTAAGCATCCAAAACAATCTGTTTAAAAAAAATGTTCATAGATATTAGAAATCCTGGTTCAATCCTGGTTCTTCTGTCGATGTTCATTTCTGTGTGTGTGTGTGTGTGTGTGTGTGTGTGTGTGTGTGTGTGTGTGTGTGTGTGTGTGTGTGTGTGTGCATACCTCCAGTATGCGACACCACAGCAAGAACCATGTCTTCTTCTGCTCTGTCCATCTTGAGACCCACAATCCTCAGCAGCTCATGGGCCTCCATCGCAGGGTGTGTGTGGACACTCAGGTAGGAATCAGCACTCACGTACACACAACAAATAACTGGAAGATACAAGGGAAAGGGTATTAGAATAGTCATGGTTAATGGGTAAAACAAATGAAAGAAAATACTGAAATAGTGCAGAGTCATAATGAAGCAGATGCAGAAACAGCTCAAGTATTTACAGAAAAAGACTTGAGTTAATTTTTGTCAAGTACTCAAGCAGACAAAAAGCTGAACATGCTGTATTTAAGCAATTTGCATGTGCAAAACTCACAGACTGTCATTATGCATAATTTTGTACAGTCCTGGGCAGTGTGTTAGTGTTGTGTATATGAGTGTGTGCATGTTTGTGTCTGTTACTCACCCTCTCTAGTCTCAGCTGGTGGACTTCGGAGTTGCAGACAGTTTTCCTTCAAACTCAACTGCTGATAAACTTGTTTACTCTGACAGAAAGAGAACAGAAGAAACATGATAATGTGTAAAAATGTATTTATACCTCAGTGAATGCAGTGATGCACTGATAACATCTGTAGCATCTGTATCAACGCCTATAGAGCTCAGATTTAATTATTGCAGCAGAACCTCTATGGGCTCAAGTACCTCACCCTTACAGTTTTATTCAAGTTTTATTTCGTCACTTTAACCAACTTTCTTCCTCATTCTGATGTGCCCAATGTATCCCATGTTTTCTTATAAGTCAAATAAAAACTAGTGGCAAGCAAGGAAACACACAGTGATCTTGAATAAATGAAAGATTTCTCAAAGTCTGACCATCATTGGAAATATTATATAATGTTATATATTATATGATCTGGGATAATGTAAGAAAACAATTCTACAAAATATATAACATACATCATTTTTATACATTTGAGTATGGAAATGTTAAATATTATATCTTATGGATTTGTAAACTAGTAAAAAACATCTGACATTGCAAGGTGTGTGTAGTAACTACTCCCTCTCATCCACCTTACCTTTTGGTTTGGTGGGCAGTCATCCACAGTGCTACAACAAAGACACCAGCACAGCAGTGAGCAGGGATTCACAAAGGCATGAAAAAAAACTAATACAGTGAAAAGCACTCTTTAATACAGAGCAGAGATAAATACACTTACTGTCTGCGACGCAGAAGTTTCTGGAACTCCTTCAGGTCTTTCTCCAGTGTGGGGAACTCGTACAGATCTTCTAAAACACACCTGTACAGGGTCTGACGGAGAGAGAGAGAGAGAGAAGAAAACAAGATCCATGAGGTCACACCAGCAATCTCAAGTTAACACTTGCTGATTGATGATAAGAAAGGGTGGCAACTGGCTGCAGGAATAATATAATGGCTCTGCTAATTTCAGTTTCTAGTTATTTAGTGAAAGATGAGCAGTAAAGTTGTCATTCTGGAAGAATATGCCAGCATTGGCACTGTAAATTTACGATTTAGGTCTGAGTTTGTTGATGAATAAAGGCTGCATCTTCTCAAGACAGAAGTGGAGTTCCTGCGTGTGTTGTTTCCCACCTGTGGGAACAGTGCTGCTCCGCCTATGTTGTGAAAGCATCAAGTACAGTGGAGTACAGTGTAACTGAGCCATTCTGCACAGGTTTCACACAAATACTGTCAAAATACCATATTCCCCAGGAAAATGTCAGGAGGGTATGAAAGGTATGAAAAACTGTCTACCACCCAAGCCTACAACAGCCAACTATAAATGTCCTCGCAAGTAAGGCAGCTGGTATCAGTGTTTTCATGCCTTTTCCTGTTAACAGTTATTTACCTAAATTTTACATATATTTAAAGCAGTGACCTTAATACTGTCCTTGCACAGAAATACTTACCAAACTTTGTGTATGTGCATTGATGATGGAGGGGTGTGAGAATTTGTTTTGGTTTGTTTGTTTTGTCATTTGGTGGAGCAGTTAAATCCTACTAGTCCTTGAGCCAAAAGGTTCAACTTAGGACACCCTCAATAAATGCTTCTTTCTTTGTTGTTAATTAATGAAAGAGGACAAGACAAGAACAAAGTCTGGGTACCATAAAGTGTAAATCATGCTGCACTTAAGAAACATCAGGCAAATTCTGTACTTTGTACTTAAATGGGTGACATGACACGCTCTGTAGTATCTGTGTGTTTGTGTGTGTGTGTGGGTGCATGGCATAGAATTAGTAAGCAGCATGAAAGCTTAGGAGGCAGTAATGTAAACACACACACACACACACACACACACACACACACAGACACACACATCTCCACACACCTGCTTATCGCTGTCATTGACCCGCCGTAGCCTCCCATCCCAATTCCCCTCTCATTCCTCTGTTACTAGGCAACTATCACCTGGGTTACGCACTCCATATGAGATTATACCCATGCCAACCCTCGCACTTTGGTTGCCACGGCAACCCAGCACCGAGCAATGGAGCCATCAGGTTACGGAGGGACAAGTGATTGGCGAGTGCGTGCGTGTGTGTGTTTGTGGATGCGTACACGTGTGATCATGTCGTGTGTGTGTCGGTCTGCTTCTCTTTCAGTGTCACGGTTGTCACAGGGCTTCAAATCCAATTCAGCTGATCATGTGAAAATATAGCAGGAACACAGCAGATACATGTAGCGCTTTTCGTGAGGAATGTGACAGCAAGACTCTGTATGTGTGTGTTTTCAATGCCCATGATGTCCTGTGCAGACATCATACTTTATACATATTATAAGTGGTAGAATACTTTATATCTTGCTTGTTTTATGTGTTACTAGGGTTAAGCCAAATACTAGACAGGACCAGTAATACTGACATTTTACCACTAGCCCTTGCATGTGGACTCAGTCGCTACCAAGTGGAACACAAAGAGAGATGATGCCCATGAATTGAAAGCAAGAAGTTTACCACAACATGTGCTTGTATATGTTTCATAATAAAAGAATTGTTAAGAAATGAAGGAGTTCTGTGCACTGAAATGCCAGAGGGCTTTTAATTTGAAATGGATCTTGAGTTTGTATTGACAGCATAGTGCATTTACTTAAAGAGGGAAAATAGGAACAAATCAAAACTAGGTTTTGTACTTGCCTTTACCATCTGCTATGTCACTGACTGTAATGACAAACTACAGCTTACTAGCTACCTCGCTAACATAGCAAATTGTTGGGGACAGGATTATGTTAAAGTTATATTGAAAAGACAAAATCATGGGGTCATTATTTAATATCTTTACAGCAATGTATTTCACAAGCTAGTTAGCACCACCATCTGCTCAGCTGTAATGCGTACATTTAACATAATGTCTTCTAGTGCTGGAACACAAAGACTTACTACTAGTTTTTAAGTTTGCTATTTTGTGCTCTAAAATGCAAATGTTACTTTTTGTTAGTGTCTGGTCTGTACCTTGTAGTTTATGTTTATAATTTTCATTTTTGTGTTGGAGGTGGTTGGCATATTTCGAGGCCAGACATATTTTTCAGGTGTTATAGCGCGTTAAGCCCGTACATAATGCACAAATGTCAAATGTCATTTTGTCTTTGTGATGCAAACCAGAATGTTGCCTTAAAACAAATGCTGTTACACTCGATTAGCATGAAGCCAAACTGGTCTAAGATCCTGCACCAGATGGGACTTGCAGAACGTGAAACCGACCCAACCAAATTTGTTACTTGTTATTAGAAATAGTAGATGTAAATAATTTTCCTGGTTTTGCATGAATCTCTTACAGAAAAACTGATAGCCTCATATCATAATTATACCCTTTATACTTCATATTATGCACAATGAAAGTGCAAGTACTGTTTCTGTTTCTTATTAGTTTGCTTCATCTGAAGGATGAGATAAAAGCACCAACAAGAATCCCCTGTGGGAGAAAGCTGAAACAGTTCAAAAAGATCATGGAAAACACACACACACACACACACACACACAGCTCTCTTAACAAAAGGCTTCATGTCCTGTCATGCAGAATTTAAGGAAGGACAACCCCAATTTTAGAAGAAGACAGAGCAACAAATGAAGATGAATGAGTTGAATGTTCTTCAGTGACAAGTGTGAAAAGACACCAATGAATCATTGAAATGCAAGAGACAGAGTGAGAACAGAGATTAAAACACAAACATCAAACAGACGTGCTGATGAAGGCAAGTAGCGTCGTACCTTCATGAAGCTCCTAACGTGCTCCTCTTCCTTGAGGAAGTCCTTGTAGAGTCGGCTCCAGTGAGAGACCAGCTGCAGTACCTTACGCTTCCTGAAGAGGGCGTCTTTGCCCTCCTCCTGGCCCCTGCAGCGGGCACTGCTATAGGTGAGAGCAGTCAAGGAGACAACAGAGGACAGTGTGGAGGCTGAAAGGATGAGTGTGTGCGATTATGTGTGTGTTTTTTCAGTAAGGATATTGTCCCAGCAGAGCCTGACAGAGGTCGTGCGTGGACATGAACACCAGGTAGGTCAACAGGAAGTCATCCAGCAGCATTTCTGAAACACAGGAAACAGTTCATCAGGCGCTCCCATGGCCTTCGCTAACAAAGTTAAGTTTAAAAATATTTGTGGAAGTAAGATGTGGAAAGACACATGAAAGTGTCTCCCTTTGTGCATCATATGAACTCTCTTTCCTTCAGTCTACATTATGTAATAAGTCACATTACAACATATTAGAAAAACACTTTAACCCTTCAACCTAAAGAATGAACCTTCCAATATTACCCCTTTAACAACCCCTCTAAAGTAATAATTATGAATAATTTCATATCAGCATGTGTGATGTGGAAGGGATAACTCATAGTTTTTAGCCCACAAATTTAATATTTTGGTTCACTCTCATAGTGATACTTTTGGCTGTCTTAAGTGAAACTAAATGTAAAAACCCAATGTCTGCTACCTGCTAAGCACCAAATGAGACAGACAGAGTCAGCAACCAGCTGGTGAACACAGTGGAGCATTTAGCAGCTAAAGAGCCTGGTTGCATGAAATCACTCAAGCTAAGGTTTCTTTACATCTTCATCTAAGGATGCCTTAGGAAGAAATTAGTCGCATAAAATCACCATAAGGATTTTCTTAGGATGTGTTTGCTCTTAAATACTTAAGTATTCCCTTTTCCGTTGCTAGAAGGCCCTTACCAACCATTTTCCTCTATTATATATTCTCTTTAAAGTGAAAGAACTTGTGAAACTTATGACAATGGCTGAATTTATGGTGACTGAAGAGGAGGAGGAGATACCAAGACAGATTTCATTCGGGACAGTGAAAACACAACTGACTCTATGAATGATTAGCAACATGATTAGCAACTCGTTAGAAAGTAAAGATTTGACGTTTGCACCAGAAACTTTGCAGCCTCATGCTTTGTTGACTCATGTTTACGGTTGGAAGTATCATACAGTACTATTTCTATATTTCTTCATGACTTCATCTAGGTTTTGTTTCACAGTAGATTTCTCACATTGATCTTGTCAGTTGCTTCTTGCCATATCTTCTGCTTGTGCATATTTGCCACGACTGGGTTGAATCTATTTTGGATTATGTGCTTGTGATTTCTTCGAGGAGAACAGCATTTTCATCTTCTGTTCAGCTTGGCTTTCTTTTTCTTATTGTGTTCACTTCATTGTCCATTTTGAAAGAGCTAACTGACACTGACACTAATGCTGCTGAGTAAAGAGTGTTGATGTGCGTGAAGTGTGACCATGGTAACTGAAGTGCACGTGTGCTGTGTCATGACTGTAACTGCTGTGAAAGCCTTAGTCTAACACTTAAGGTAAGAGGCTTTATGCAATGCTCCTAAGTGAAGCCCTTAGCTTAGGGAAACATTTTGCTGAAGGGACAAACTCAAGTTTGAAAGGTGGTTTACACAACCAAGCACAGATCGGCCAGTTGTTAGTGGACACCACAAAACAAAAGAGGGAGCTAAGACTGGACCTAAACTCACCAGGTGGCCAGAAACATGACTCCCAGTGAATGCTGATGTTGCTCCATGTCCCTTGTGTGTGTAATTAAATAAGCAACTCTTTGCTAACATGTTCGCCGCCACAACAACTTAAAAGGTGATAACATGTCTTTTATGGCTGCATCGTTCCATCAAATAGAAACATTCTCCATGTCTTGTGCACAATTTCATGCACATTTCTTGCAAATTAGGCCTGTCATATTTAGTATTTTTTGTGCTTTAGGATGTAACCGCTGTGAAACAAGCAGAAAATAATGTTTTATTTCTTGGATTCACTTTGATCCTACTGATGGTGATCTCAGTGTACAGCGTTCTCTCTCCTAGGGGAGGAGGGGCCAAGTTTGAATGGTGCATTTGCAAACAATCCTGCATATTTTACCTTTAAAAGGTCACTATATGCCAGTGTAAATCAAATATCTTCCAACTACACCAACAGAGTTGGGATGAAGCAGATCATGTGAGGTTTTTAGTGCTTAAGTGTTAATAAATTATACTTAATATGTTTTTCCAAGTAAAAGCTTCAGTTGCTATAAAAAGGTTGTAAAAAGGGTACAAGTTTTTCTGTCTCTCTGCTCATACAAATAAAACTTGACAAACTAAAATTCATCCAAGTGGAGAAAGCTAATGTGCAAGTGAGACAGCAAGTGTGTGTGCGCGTGTGTGTGACTCAGCAGGTGTTCAATGGGTAAGAACCAACTATAAACAGCCCTCATGGCAGATGGGTAATGAGCCGTTGTTGGTGGTGTGAGGGAGCTGTGGTCTGTGTGTGCATGTGTGTGTGTGTGTTTGGTGTCAAACTCTTTTTCTGCAGAAATGTGTGACCCAAATATGGCTGTGTCGGGCAGAGAGCAAAGAAATCAATTATAGAAGACTGAGCAGAGGCCGCGGCATAAATATTTGATCAACCGTCTTCTCTTTAGAAATAAAAACACAACTTTTTGAGAAATATTTTTAGGCAGGTCTGACAGAGCTTATCACTTTTTCAAAACCCAGCTGACTTACTTTAATTGTCATTTCTTTTTTTTTTTTGAGTCCTTTTCAATATGGGGATGTAGAGCTCCTTCTTCTTGCCCAGCTATGAGTCTTTTTTCTGCCTTCTATTTCCCCTGCTTCCTCCTTCCATACACCCCCCGTTTTTTTTCATTTTCTCCTGCTCGGCGGTTACATTTCCTCCCTGCTACTCCTCTCCTCCTACGCTCGCCCTCTCTCAGCTCTCTGTGATGATAAATATCCATTTTCATCTTCAACATATGCCCTCTGCGTTTGCCCGCTGGCACGCACAAAGTCAAACACATATACTCACAGACACAGCAACACACACACACACACACACACACACACACAGCACCCTGATGAATAACTCATCCAGTTCTGACCTTGGGGACTTTATCTCTTGTGAGAGACACAGGAAAAAGAGAGAAGATGTGTGTGTGCTGAACTAATCGTGGTAATCTGCTGCTGTATTTTTTGTTGTGTGTGTGTTTTGGTGTGTACGTGGGGAGGGGGTGGTTGGGGTAATCGTTCTTTCTCTCTGTGGAAGCGTGTTCAAGCCTGTTCAACATGCTGCACAGCTAAGCCCGCTAAAACGGCACAGTGATGCTCAGCACCACCCCAGAGGGCCTACACACAAACACGCGCACACACACGCACACTCAACCTCATGCTTATTCAACGCACATAGACCGAAAGATGCACACACACAGATAGAGAGACAAAGACAGCCAAACATGCACATCCACTCTTGATCTGCATCCCTGCTTCTGCCTCTCCCTCTGCACCCATAAAAAAACCTGAGCCTTGGAGGAAAAAAAAAGTGTCTTTTCTCTTCTGAGTGAATAAATATCAGGCGGTCTTCCTCCACAAAGACCATCTCAGTTCTCTCTCTCCCTCTTTCTTCGTTTGCTTCCTGCAATTCAGCGAGATGGCTCCCTGTGGACTGCTGGGAACTGGTGGTGCTGAGGAGCTGATACATAAAGACGCCTTGTCTTAAAGCGGCGCACACAGGCAAGAGCAGGTCTTATAAAATACAGGTCTGGATCCAGATGTCCCCATGTGATAAAAGTATTATTACACTGGACCTGGGCTCCATGGTAAAATGTAATTTAGTAATTAGAAGAAACGAAGTGAGGATCCACTGACTGCGACAAGCAATTTGCGGGTATTTTTTCTTAAATGAACTTTTCTTTTTAATAGTACAGCAATGATTATCTTACTTTAGCAGCTAGGCTTTCTGCAGTAGTGGGTGTTACCAGTGTTACACAGCACTAAGACATACATGATTACATTACTTGCCCACCACTCCACCATCTACGAGTATTAACAATACTTAGTCGGACAATATGACAGTTATAAACTTAAAGTGTTTCCTCTGTACAGCAGTCACAGCACAGTGTTGCAGAAGTTAGATTTCAAACATAACACTGTGGCCTAATCACAGCCTGACATGAGGTTGTTTGACAACTGGAAATTGAAATCTGCTGGAAGGAAGCCCCAGTATGACTGTGATGATGCATTACCGCAATGCGTGGTCATGTGATGCCTACCTAGCTCATCAACATCGTGACTGCAAATTTTATTTTGTGGGGTTTGTGCAATGCGTTTTAGATCACACCTACACACACGACAAGTCAGGAACACATCCTCTGATTGGTGGACACTGGACCCAAGGCATTATGGGATTGCCAGTACCGTGCTGCTCCCTCTCCCTCACTTGCATGTCACACACACACAAAGGAGCTATTCAATGCTTATGATATGATCCTTCAATAAAACTTAATAAACCAAAACTATTCGGGAATATGTCGCTTTTTCATGGCTGTCACAAAAAATCCATACTGTCGTGGATTTAAAAGTTAGTATTCTGTTGTTCAACACATTACAATGAAGGCATTAGCTGGCACTAATGTGTCAGAAGTAGAGCTAACTTAACTAAACCAGGCTAACCCTGACAAGGAGCTAACATTACAACTAGCATGTACTTAACATTAGCGTTACTTCACAACTGTCTGCGGACCTCAGCTACAGTTGTGTGTTGTGTGTCATCACTCGTATATTTTCTTGCAGAATGTCTGGCAACACTGAGTTTATCATCCAGTTGGAAAATGTCCTCACCATGGCATCCCTATTGACAGAATGTAAATGATAAAAATGTTAATCAACCAAATAATCCCAAAATGATTAGTTGATTAATGAATTAGTCAACTGAAAGAAAATTAATTAAAAGTGATTTTGATAGTCATGCTCTAATTTCTGAATGGTCAAGGAAACCAGTAGTTATAAAGTAGACTTAAGGAATGTAAAAATTAGATATGACAGTTAAGAAACCACTGAAATTGTTTGCAGCAGAAATGGCTGCCAACACCCCGAGGGAATGGCTTTAAAACTCATTAGAGCATTTAACCTCTTGAATGTTCCTCATATTTACAGACAGTGTCATGGCTGGCTGAATGCATGCACGCACCTGGATGTGGCGGGAGGCCTGACTGACTCATACAACAACACACACACACACACACACACACACACACACACACACAGACAGTGTGGACTGAAGCAAAGTGGAGAAGTGTGGCCTGACGAGTCGATCGTTTTCAGAAATCATGGACCTTGTGACCTCTGGGCTAAAGAGGAAAAGAACTATACAGATTCAGCACTAACTTCAAAAGGCAGCACCTGTGATGGTATGAGGGTGTGTTAGTGCCCATGGCGTGGCTAACTGTCACAACTGTCAAGGCCCCATTAATACTGAAACATACATACAGGATTTGGAGCAATATATGCTGCCAATCAGTCAACATCTCTAATCAGAGATGTCCCTGCTTATTTCAGCAGGACAATGTCGAGACACATCCTGCACATGTGGCTTCATAGTAAAAGAATCCAGGTACTAGACTGGCCTGCCTTCAATCCAGACCTGTCTCCTTGTGTGGTGCATTTTGAAGCGCAAAATACAACAACCGAGACCTCAGACCGTTCAGCACCTGAGGCTGTATATCGAGCAACAATGGGCAGAATTTCACCAATTAGTGTCCTAATATCCGAAACACAAACTGGTTGGTTTTAAAAGAAAAGGTGCCCCTGTCTCAACTTTTTTGGAACGTGTTGCAAGCATCGAATTCTGAATGAATGTATGTGTACAAAAAACAATACATTTTATCAGTTTGAACATTAAATATCTTCTGTCTTTCTATTGTATTCAACCGAATATAGGTCAACAGGTTTTTGCAAATCATTGCATTCTGTTTTTATTTAAATGCCCCAACATTTTTGGAATTGGGGTTGAAGCGTATTTGGCGAATAAAGAGCTGCATGTAAACGAGAATATTAGAAGAATATTTATTTTCATTAATATTGTGCGCATCTAAACATTGTCACTGTATGTCTGTGTGCACAATGTTTCTGACAAGTGTTTTCACCTGTGTTTGTGTGTGTGTGTGCACGTGTCGACAAACTTACCACTCTCTCTGCTCTCTGGCGCCCCTCTTTGGTCATCCAACCGCAGGTCACTTAGCAGATGCTCCAAGATCTTGAGTGGCGTTCCCGACACCACCACATACCTGTAAGATGAAGAGTCACAACAAACTTCCTCACCAGAGAACGAGCACCAAGTACGACCACTGCCATTCCTCCATCCTCGCTCCCTCTCTTCCAAATCATTCTCCTCCACATCATCATCATCGATGTAGCGAAAATGGGGAACGTCGAATGTACAGACTCCCGAACTGCTACAATCTTCATCGTGATTGCTATCCTCCTCGTCCGTGTCCTCCTCGTCTTCATCATTAATGTCTTCCTCTGCCTCTGCAAGCGTAGCTAGTTCGGTGGTCATCTTCATATCTGAACACTTCCAGAGGATCAGCCCTAATCTAAAGCATACCCAGGAAGAGTGTTTTCCTGTGGGGTGAACTGCCTCTCCTTCTGGCCTCGTAAGATGAGGACTCCAGAGATTAAAACCCTCTCTGTGACAGCTCCTACAGTAACACTCGGAGGGAACTGATTGCTACTGAAGATGCTGTACACACACACACACAGTACACACACCCACTTAACCTGCCTGTCACTGACACTCCCTGCATTGTGCCTTAGGTCTTGGCACACAGTAGCTTAAACACACACAAACAGAGACACTGCACAAAAGAAACTGACTTTTAAGGAAATACACACATGCACACACACACACATACGATCCCAAACCCATACACACATTGATTTACAGATGGAAGTAAACCAGTCTTGGTGTCATCTTTGTTTCCCTTTCAGCTGAAAACAAAAAGCCATTCTCTTCCTGCTCTGTGCCAGAAGCTAAAGCATACATTATCTTAGAGAGACACACAGACACACACACACACACACACACACACACACACACACACACTGGTGACAGTATTACTGATATACTGCAGGTACGTGCAGGAGTGTGTGGTTGAAACTTGAGATCCCAAAGTCAAAAACTGGAAAAGACGGGGAGGAGGACTATGATTATGTTTTTTTGTTGGTTTGGAAGGCTCTCATTATGTAGGAGGAGGGACTGACCTCTTGTCGCAATCCTCCTCTCTGGACACGCCCCCTGACGATGTGGGCGAGGGCCGGTCCGATGGCGATGTCACTGATGATGTCACTCTCTGCAACACCAATACGTCCCGTCCTCTCTCCTTCAGACAAACCCTCCCCACCGCCTCCTGATAGAGCGGGGAGAGGAGAGGAGAAGAAACAGAGAGACAACATGTCACAAAGTGAGGCAAGGACAAGACTGTTGGAAAGCAGTTTGAGGGAATGAAGACTGTGGATGTTTCCCCAACATTAGACACTTTCAGCAACAAGTGGCAATAAAATTAATGTGATGCATCTTCCTACATTATCTGTGTAGTCACAGTGGATCAGCCCTGATCTAAGCTTCACGTACCAAGGAAGAGAACAGAGTACCTGTGACACATCAGCCGGGTCGATTTTACAGGCCTATTTTAGCTAATCTTATTATAAAATACGTAGGTTTCTGTGCCTATGATGTGTGAAGGAATTACAGCACAGAAATGCCAAAGATATGTTTGAAGTATTTTAATCTTGGTCACAACTCTCAAGCCAGTTGAACGGATCATTTAAGTGAAAAAAAAAATTCAATACCATTTTCAATACCACACGGAAAAACTGACTCAACATTGAGGGCATAATATATCATATTTTTATTAAGCCCAGCAAGGCTATAGCATGATAAATGAGATAGAAAATGAGATGAGTGAGAGGAGGCGGGACAATGCGGGCACTGAAGTGGTGTGTCAACTCGCTGTCAAAGAGAAGACAGAACGAGAAGCCGGAGCCACTACTTAGTATTTAAAGCATTTTAAATTCATTTAAATTTAGTATCAATACTTACTGATACATTGATTTTTTTGAAAAAACTACGGACGATACACATCGTTGTCAGACAGGAATGTAATGATACTAAAAATTCAAGTTTATAGTAATGATAATACCACAATAAAAAAGTCCACTATATGCGTGGGCATTATCGACATATTAAGGTATTCCAGGGTATTTAGAAATCCTGAGGGTAGGATTTTTTAGTACTGTCAGAAATGAGGGATCTCAGTATCAGATCATTGGTCCAGATATCAGAAATAAAAGTACAATCCGACACAATTTTGAATGTTTGAATGTTGTTGTCCAATTAAAATGCTGCTAAAAGTTCTGTGTGAAAAAAACTTTTAATAAAATTAAACAGCAGTATTGCCGAGTCATGTTGCGGTCTTTGGGGAGTAGAATTTTTATTTCACAGTCTGGCGTGATGTTTTTAGATGGCTGGGCTAAGCAAAGTGCATCCATACAAATGACTTAACAGCTCAAACCTCAGTCTGTACTGATGGAACAGGCAGCCGAGCTGAGAAACACGGTGACCGCAAGTGGTGAGGTCAACATTACAGGACTTGTAAAAAAGCAAAATGTCTCTGCTACTGTTTGGGAGTTTTTATTTTGGGTTTTAATCCTGATGATGAAGGTGAGCCAGCTGACTTCTTGCAGCTACAAAAGCAGTTTATTAGCCACATGATTTTATTCAACTGCCGGTCTGCCACCACCCCTGCACATCACCTCCGTTCCGCCCACTGATGTGTCATCGCGTCCTCCAGCAAGAATCTGTGGAAGAAGGGTGCTTATTTCCTACCTATTCATTATCCTATGGGCTGTAAGTATTTAAACCAAGCGAGACGAAGTTATACTGAGAGAATCACCCATTCTGCCTTTGATTTCGATTACTGACACCGAGAGCTGATTTTGATAAGATTTTGGTTTAATATAAAAATTCTGACACCCTAAGTGTTTATGTTTAAAAAAACAAATAACAGCAGATATATTTCATTGTCAGATAGGGATGTAACAATCCCAAAACTTATATGTATAGTATGTATATAGGTATGATAATACGATGATAAAAAGTCCACAATACAATATTTAGGGCAATATTAAAAAACAAAGAAAAATGACAACTTGAAAAAAAAAAGTCCATTATTAAATAATAAATCTGACGTGTACAGCAGTTTGTTTTTCCTTTTAACTTATGGTGCTTCTGCTTTCTGTCTTTAATAAAAGTAGCCAACTATGACCTCAGCATGTGCAAAAAACTTGCGTGAATTATGCCCAAGTGTGGCAATGAATGTTTGAGTTGTTTATGTACAACTGCAAAACAAAAACAACACAGAAGTGAGCAGCAGTCTTTCTACGAAACAACATAAATAAACTATGTAATATTGTAGTAGATCTGATACTTTCACTTAAGATTAGACGTCCCTCCTGCACAAAGGCAAATGCAACACACATGCACACGCACGTACACACACACACACACACACACGCTCGCTCGCTCCTCAGTCCACACAGGCAGACACAGATTCTCTTGGCACTATCAAAGGGAAGTATTGCATTTCCTCCCTTCAGAAGAAATGGTATTGTGTAATAAATAACAATGGGGACAACGAGGAATACAGGCTGGCACTTGAAATGATCTCCCGCTCCAAAAAATGAGCAGCAATTTGATCTGTGACTCCGGCACATACACGCACACACACACACCTGCAGTGACGGCAACAGAGCTCCAGATGGACAAAAGGAACACAATAAGAAACAGCCTGAGGAGAGGGGTGAAAAAGGAGAGGACAGGGGGAGATCAAAGGAGCAGGAGTAGAGATAAAGAAGTGACGTCTCTCCTCCAGCTGCTCACTGCAGTCTCTGTCGCAGCCAGAGGGACTGAGCAGCAATCACAACTGACACAGAGAGCTCTATGTGCAGGGCTGTTTCTTCCTTTAACACACACACACAGATACATGTATGAGTGCA
Source organism: Lutjanus erythropterus (assembly GCF_056507025.1). Classification (NCBI taxonomy): domain Eukaryota; kingdom Metazoa; phylum Chordata; class Actinopteri; order Lutjaniformes; family Lutjanidae; genus Lutjanus; species Lutjanus erythropterus. Next base: position 17,383,272 of record NC_139332.1, read on the forward strand.
CACACTGACATCTAACTGCCACAGTCACATTCATACAAAGGTTCATACAGAGCACCAACAGCACGGTAATCAATAACCGTGATAAATAACATGTGGAATCTTGATTTTATTTTAGACATCATGGAGCCCTAATACAGAGCAGCCATGTAGTCACAGATTCCTCTGTAACACACAAAAACAGCTCAATAAACACACATGGACACACACTGTCTCTGTGATGGTCTGATGAAAGGAGTCGTCTGATTCTGAGAGACAGCAGGTGGGGTCTGGCAAGGGTCAGACAAAACTATGTGCTCTGTGTGTGTGTGTGTGTGTGTGTGTGTGTGTGTGTGTGTGTGTGTGTGTGTGTGTGTGTGTGTGTGGGGGGACCTGTCCTGATGACTCATACTCTATTGGAGTATTATACAGATGTTCAAACTGATCAAACTGAGATCACTGGATCCTCTCCCTCAGGTATGCTGCTGTGTGCATGTGTCACATTTAAGTATAATATGATTTAAAGCTAGTTGAAAGTGAAAGTCAGCGCACTGACCGCCTTGAATTACGTGTTTATATATAACTATTATTTGCAGAAAGCTTGTTTTATACTGCACTCTGACCAGCTGATTCGTTAAGAATACTGGATGACACAATTACATTATTTAATAGGTTTGCTGATCTGTCTGTTGACGACAGACAGATGTTGATCAAAGATATTCAATGGTCTATTTCTCTCCCAAGTCAGTTTGACATCGCTGAGTGCTGGTGAAAAAATCAGACTTAAACTATCTCAAGAATACACATAAGCAGCACATTGTTTGTTTTGTTATAGTCAGGTCCAGTCATGCTCATGATTATTATTCACACAGTCTGTGATTGAAAATCACAAAAATAATGGCTGTGCTTCCTGCATGTGGCAGCTGCAGGAGTGTTTCTTTCAGTCTGGATTATGATGGTTATGATCACCTTCTTCTTTATAATTTGTCCAATATTATAGATTGGGAAACCCTAGGTTGATTTACCGAGTTGATAAGGTTTAGTGGAGCCAGATCTCTTTGCGATACTGGGTATGTTGAACTTGCTTCGTAGTACAGGCCCCAGGCATGATGGAAAGGGATCAGGGTCTGTTGGTCTGTTAACAGATTGAGACAGCGGTTTATTGATAATTTTGTTCTGTGTTTAATTTTGAGTAACATGGCCTTGGACACAATTAATTATAGTATTGTGATAAAATTTGGAGATTGGGATTGGGATTGCAAGTGAGGAGACACTGCCTAAAGCAGAGATGAAGGGGGAGAGGCTGCTGGTTAAAGGATTGTTCTGGGAACATTTTTCTTCTCTGAAGCAAGCAAGCAATTTGTGGCCGATTTGTGATTTTGGACTATATAAATAAAACAGATTTCACAACTCAAGCTATAGGTCCACGTTCACTGTCCGTGTCCACATTACAGCTAAATGATGATGATGATATAACACTTGCAACTGCAGAACAGAAGGTTCTTATTTATTTTGACACCTTATAATGATTCACTGTAGGGGCGTTCAGGTAGTTCAGAGGTTAAAAAAGAAAAGAACACTCGCCCACTCCTGCAGAGACACTGGTTTGATTCCAGGTACAGTAGCAAAGACTCAATCTTGGCCGAGCACTTGATAAAACTGGAGGTGTTCACCACAGCATAAATGTTTTGTCCAGGACTCAGGATTTGATTTATAGCATCTTCAACTTAGCCAAGATAATGGAAACTTCTTTTAAGTTGCATATTGCAGTAAGCTGCCATTTTAAAAAGTCTTTACAATTATTTCTTTAGTCCTCCTCTGAAGTATTAGGCAAAGGATACCACTGTCTTATTACCCAGTCTTTAGTTGCCCCATGGACTTGCACACAGGTTAACTACCTAGACACAGGGGTACAGAAGATGTATTATACATGAACTTCTAAGAAACATAAAAGACTACAAGGTCTTCAAAGTGAACCCACCTGTGGACAAAAGGCGTTTTCACACCAAACAGCTCTGCCAGCTCCATGAGGAACAGCCCACAGGGGAGCTTCCCAAGAAATATATACACTACCTTCAAGGCTTTTTTTCTGTTTGCTTTCAGCCAGTGAGTTTTTTTTTTATATTTATTTCCAAGACTGTTTTTCCTAGTCCCACCACACTGTACTGCAGTGCAGTGACCGGATAGTATCTCTTGCTTTGATGTCTCCTTGTGATTGCCCAGAAGGTCTGTCTTACACGTGGTTATCATTGTGAAAGGGTCTATTTTGACCCAAACCATGATCTTTTCCTAGACCTAACCAAGACGTTTTGTTGCCATGTGCCATGAGGCTAATCCAGGTGTGCCGACTATACATTATTATTGCAATATACAACTACACAAAAAATTATGAATTAATTTTAATATACTATATTAGTACTTTGCATGCACTAATTTTCCAATACAGAGACAAATATTATACCCTAAAATCCTTTCCTTCCCTTTTTACCAGTCTGACACATTGAAGGGCCCTGAACAATGTCTGATTATGCCTTTTTTTGTTTGACTATATTGACTAAAACTTGTTGCCTCTGTTCGTTACAGAAGCTATTTTGCAAGAATATGAATAGTTCGCCTTGAGATTTTGGCTTGCCCTTTGGTGTGCCTTAAAAAAAACATTTAAAAACACTGGCCTTAATTTTACAAAAGTGTGACGACTGAAAAAGAAATTGAAAAAAAAACTTACAAGTCAGCTAAATATAAAAATAAAAAGCCAACAGTGACTTTTGTTTCACAAAGAACACACAGTCCTCTGACTCCTTTCGACCAAAAACGCCTAATGCGTACTTTGACAGAACCATTGCCATTTTATTATGTAACATGCTGAAATTCACTGTCCCCAATGATTAGACAGACAGAGATGCTCGCAGCTGATAAATAAGTCAGCGATGACTGATGTAAAGAGATCTGACACCGCATGCCATTAATTACAATTTGGACTGGCACCCAGACCGCACCCAGTGGCCCAGATGTGATGTCAAGATAACAAGCTTTGGTAGCTAAGTGGTCTAAAAGGGACGTGTCATTAGATCAGATCATCCAGGGTTCAATCACACAGAATCACAATTCTTTATCACAAGTGTCTGTCTTAATCTATTCTGACTTTTCCTGCCTCTCTGCACCATCAACTATCTAATAAAGCCTCAGAAATACTGTAGAGACAAAAAAAGGGGGGGATTATGTAACCAATTATACAGTAGCTACTACAAAAACAAAGACGAAGAAAATGTTGTGCTGCGTTCCTGATACAGAAGCAAACTGTTGATCTTTCCGATAACACACTCACACTCTTTACACAGATGCCAAGAAAAACAACTCCGAGCCAAGAGTGGAGGAAGGCATTATAACACACACATACACGTACACACTCACTCAACACATACACACACACACACACACACACACACACACACACACACACTCAAGATCAAAGGGCTTCCAGAAAATGCGCCAAAACAAAAGTAAAAGTTATGCACTGTGCATAATGTAACTGTATGTGCATGCATACACATGCAAACACACACACACAAATAATCTCCATAGATTTAAGTGCAAACAGCAGCTCCCAACAACAACATTAATTTAGCCTGAGAAAGTATGCAAGTCATGAAAAGGGAAAATATACAAAGCACACACTTGAACTCTGTGGAGAGGAGGGGGCAGAAAGTTATGCAACACAGAAAAAAAAAAGAGAACGAGAACAAGAAAAGAAAGATTAAAGATGAGAGACGGGGACAGAAAGTGAGAGACGGAGGAGTGTGAGGACAAGTGAGAAATACAAGAAGCAGTGACAGAAAGAACGAGACAGAAAGAAGTTGTGTAATTCCAACTGTCATATCGGTTTTATCGAAACTTTTGGATTTCCATCAGCTGATCAAGTCAGTTAACATACATTTGAGAAAAGGAGAATATTAAATGAATTCACTGATTAGTTTCTTTAGTTTGAGCCAAAACAGCAATATGCCAGGCTTTGATTTAAATACAAAACAAATACATGAAATTGGCAATTTTGTCATACACCCTGTGGCAGTTCAAATAAGTGGGTTATTGTTGGGTGGGACAGATCTGGGCAGTCATGGTGGAAAGAACCTTTAAAGGGATTGTTTGAACTATTTGAAGTGGGCTTGTATCAGATATTTATCCTTAGTCAGTGTATTATGTACAGTAAATGCCCCCAGTTCACAGAAGCAGCAGGAGTACTAGTGAAGGAATCAAGGTAATGTGCTGCTGTGGACAGAGTCAGCAACGAAACGTATGTTAGCCACCTAAAAAAAAAAAGGTCCAATTAAAAAATATCAATATCAGTTTAAGAATATACTATATATAGAATATTTTTGCTACTTTACCTTGCCTTCAGACAGCATTGTCTGATGGGAAACTACAATTAGCCAAATATCACTCTCTCAAAACCAACCAAACCCCATGGGCAAAATGAGCCATTTTCCTCTGAGACCACAAGAGATGTTCATCTACCTCTGCCTTGACCTATTTGTTTGTTTGTGTTATTTTGTGACTTTGGTAAATCTGGATGAACCTTTTAAAACATCGAAGTCACATAATGACATAAACAAAATAACAGATCGTGGCAGCAGTAGACCAGCTACTTCTGCGAGGTATAATTGCATATTTGTCAAGTGAGTCTGGTTGGTTTGGAGAGAGAGGGATATTCTCCGACTCTCCAAGCTACTCCTCTCTGCTTCTTGAACTTTGGGGTGTGCCAGCCGGCATCTACAGCGAGTAATATACTGACTACTGATAAGCACCTTGTCAGAGCTGGGTGTCAGCACTTAATGCCTTTAAGGTTTAGAGCAAAATAATCCAGTACCAACTCGTTATCGAAACCCTTCCAATCAAACAATACATGCATTCAATCCTTTTTGTTCATTGATCTAGAAAAAAAAATACTATTTGTTGTATGGTTTCACGCATAGCCAATCACTGCAACATGTGATTGTGTTCAGTGTGCAACCAAATCATTCAATAGTATGGAAGCAGAAAAGAGGTGTTGAATTAAGTATTCAGTTGGTATTGGTATCACTTTAAGGGTGCTGGTGCTGATATTGGTATTGTAATTTTTTACAGTAAACCCAGTCCTACTGACATAACCCCACTTCAAATATTCTAAATGCCTTTAATGACATTTATCTTCGAAACTGTTGTATAACAAAACTGGATCAGCCACACCAGGTATGAACAAACCCCCATAACTCATTGCTCTGGAAAGTCACTTGTTCTCAGCTTACAGGTGCGTCAGTCTTTTTCCTTCCATTTCTTCCCATCCCTTCCTTCAATTCAATCATCTGTGTTTCCACCTCGTCTCCAGCCTCCCCTCCTCACTGTCTCCTCTCTGGACCTCTGGAAACACCTTTTCTGTTTGGCTCGAGGCAAGCCTCGCTCTGTCTTTGTCTCTGAATGGTCAGACTTTATGCTCCAGAGGTTTGAGATTTGGGAAGAGAAAATTGAGACCAGAGGACATGCACTTGCTGTGGCCCTCACACAGTCATAAACTGCACACACGCACATCTCGCACACAAAGGCACACACATTGAAAGAGTTCAGTGTGTGCACAAAAACGAGAAAAGAACAATGCAAAACTTCTACGGCTTCTTATGAAATCAAGAGTTGTGTAACAAAAGCTCTTTTGCCCCGTCTCTGTCTCTCAGTCTGTCCTCTGTTCTTGCTCATGAACATAACACACCACAATATGACGAATTGTACAGAGGAAAGGTGGGCCTCATGAAGTGCCTAAAGGAAGCACTCTGTGTTCCCTTCCCGTTCCTGTGCATGTGTGTGTGTTGGTGTGTGCGCTGAGAGAGACCAAGCCATATCTGTGTTGTGATAGCTCCGGGCCCGAATCCTGGAAATAAAGGATAAGAATATGAAAACACAATGCTTTTAGGTCAGCCACACACACACACACACACACACACACACACACACACACACACACACACACACACACACACACACACACACACACACACACAGAGTGCAACTAGAAAGTAACGCAAGCTGCCCAAAAAGCCTGCCTGTGTATGAGAAAGTGTGTGTCATGAATGCTGTGACCTTGTATAATCCCCGATGCAGGCTGACCTCTGGTAAACTCTGATGGCTGAATCAAATGTTGAAGAGTACAAATGCAAGTTGGACTAGAAGTGACTAGAAGGCAGAGATGCACCCAATACACTACGCTGACACATGAGTTATATCACTATGGAAACTGCCCACACTGGTTTGTCAGAGCTTGTCTGTCATGGGGGAAAAAAAAAAGAAACTAAAAAAAAAAAAAAAATCACCATGACAACCCAGAGAGGTCTTTGTGGTTAGTCGAGCTGTTTGCTTGTTTTTTTGTTTCTGCCACATTTTGCAGCCTGAGCTGGACAAAAAATGATAACATCTTACACGTCTCCTTACGTGTGTGGGGCATTACTGAAAAGCATCATCCATGTGATCAACATGTGCTTCCTTTCTACTTTGGAATACTGTTGACTATTGTAACTACTGGCATCCTCTGTGATTTACAATTATAATTCAAAAATCATCAGTCTAAAACAATATGTGTCCCGATAGGGCTGAAGTAAACAAGATCAGGAGAATGGCTCCCCTGAGAGGGTGTGAAGCCACTGCAGGGGGGAGTGTGGATGACCAGTGGAGAAATATAGAGTAAAACAAAAGTTAAATTAATATGATTTATGTTGAGAAAATAAACAAACGAGTTTGCTGATGCTCTCATGCTGACCTTTATTTCACTAAAGTTCAATTTTTTTTAATCAGTTACACCCCCGTCACCATTAATGATTGATAAAAAAATGTGGGGTGGGTCTTTTTCAGCTTCTGAATGGAGGGGGGCTGCCAGAAAAAGTATGGGAGCCACTGTCTTAGCTGATATACATCTGCCAATAATTCTCCTCCTCTTGGTTACATAATGATTTCATTGCTTGCACAGCAGTTAACACACAGAGTTGTCACAGTCATGACCACTCAATGCTTCATGATGTTATTCCATACTTTTTATTTTATTGGCATTTGCAAACATACTTTATACTACTACTTATAATAATATCATACCACCATCCATCTTTAATGTCCATTGTATAAGATTTGGGGGGATTTACTGGCATAATAAGGCAGAAATGGAATATAATATTCCTAAGTATGTTTTCATTAGTGCATTATCACCTGTTAGAATAAGAATTGTTGTGTTTTTTTCACCTTAAAATGAGCCATTTGTATCTACAGAAGCAGTGGATCCTTTTCCACAGAGGCCTGCGAGTTGCACCATCATCTTTCTATAGTAGTCTAGAACAGAAAAACTAAACACTGGCTCTAAAAAGGACCTTTCAAATTTTTTTATTTCACAGCCATTATAGTTTCTACTAGGGTTTAAATCATAAGTTATGTCACAGTATGATATTATTTTGATTCTGTAGGCAATGATACAATATTTGCTGATATCACAAAGTCTGGCAAAGTCGATTTCAATACGATTCAATTCAGGGACTTGCTATCGATATAAGACGATATAATTTCCGCATTTAGTCATGTTTATGTAAACTCATAAAAAGAAAGTAAATTATGATTTCACAATTTTATGACCAATTTTTTCCAGACATTTGTGACAGACATGAAATTGGCATTTAAAAATAAAGGTGTATCTATAAACAATATATAGTGCTCATCTAAACTGATGTCGAAAATACCTTTCGTGCTGACCCCATGCACAGCAGTTCATTGCTTAGCCTCCATACCGATACTCTCGCCTTTTCCAAACTGGGGGTGTGTCAGCTGCCATCTACTGTAGCTAATACACTGACTATCAATCAGTTCCTTATGTAGCCCCACATTAAATAATCTTTAATAAACTCTTTAACAACACCAAACAAATATTTCTCTGTAGTTTCATGCAGTAGTAATGCTGCTATAAAACACATCATGTTCCTAAGGAATGAAAGTGAAGTCATATGCACTTTGGAAAACCCCCAACGCCTGGGCTTCGGTCAAACTCATCGAGCTCATGATACATGTGGTACATTTCTCAAACACACATGTCGTGATGTAGGGTGAAATCAGACTGCGTTCGCTTCATTTCCTGCCCTCAGGTGTACTGTAGAGTGGGATTATACAGTACAACGCTTCAGTAACACCCCCCTCATTACGCGCACACACTGACTCAGCCTGCCACAGCACCAACAGTGCATGAACACACACACACACACACACAAGCTCCCACACATGATTATATGCTCTAGCCAGTGAACTCAGACACACACACAGTACTTGACAGACTGTAAAAAAGAGTGTGAGATCACATTGCTTAAGCCATTATTAACACCCACATTAGACGAGCTGGAGAGCTGCTGGTTGTTTAATCCAAAGTGATCTGAATGAAGCAAAGTGCTGTGCATCTTCAGCTTGTGTGTGCATGTCAGTGCACAGATGTGTCTCATGTACTCAGATAATAAGCACAAAAGTGACCAGATGTGCTGTAAACGTGTTTATATCCTTTAGATTGACAGCAACACAAATCAGGGTCGACTCACCTGAATCTAAGACTACACCTAATGATTATTTTCACTAATGAGTAATCCACGGATTATTTTCACAATTAATCAACTAGTCTATAAAATGTCAAAAAAAATTGTGAAAAATGCATCCAAAGAGACATCTTCAAATTACTTCTTTTGTAGAACTGCAACTGTAAGTCCATTTTTTTTTTTTTTTTAGAAAAAAAGTCCTAATTCTCCAATCTTAGATTCCGAAATGTGAATATTTTCAGTAAAGTGAATCTTTGGGCCATGGACGAAATTAGACTTTAAGGGCATCACCTTGGGCTTTGAGAAACTTTTACAACTTTTTTTAACATTTTCTGACATTTTATGGACCAAACAACTAATCAATTAATCATCAAAAAATCAACAGATTAATCCATAATGAAAATAATGCTTAGCTGCAGCTCTATTCCTTTGTCTCAAAGACTCTTCATTTACTATCACAAATGACATAGAAAAGCAGCAAACACTTACATTTAAGAAGATGGGACCATCAAATGATTAATCGATTATCCAAACACTCAGTTTGTGCCCACGGCACGACTAACTGTCATACCTGTGAAGGCCCCATTAATGCTGAAAGGTGCATACAGGCAACATATGCTGCCATTCAGGCGACGTCTTTTTCAGAGACATCACTGTTTATTTCAGCAACATTATGAAGCACAAAACACAACAACAGAGACCACAGCATGTCGAGGAGATGAAGTCGTATATCGAGCAAGAATCACAAAGAATTTCACTTTCAAAACTTCAACAATTAGTGTCGTCACTTCCCAAATACTTATTGAGTGTTGCCAAAAGAAAAGGGTGATGTAACACAGTGGTAAACATGCCCCTGTCCCAACTTCTTTGTAACGTGTTGCTGGCATTATATTTAGAATGAGTGTATATGTACAGAAAACAATAAAGCTATTGAGTTTGTGCTGTATCATACTGAATAAAAGTTTTTTTTTTATAAATCATTGTATTTTTATTTACAATTAGCACAAAGTCCCAATGTCTTTGTAATTGGGGTTGGACTTCACAACTAATTTTGATTGATTGTTGCAGCTCTAAATGAATCCATGAGTAACTCAGAACTGAAGTGTGTTCTTAAAAGTGAAGACTATAATGACAGCATTCACCACATGATGACGTCTATTTCTCTCTACTCATACTAACCATAAAGCCACAGCTCACTCTGCAGATGGTGAAACACCAATGAGTTTGCAGAACATCATCATCAGATATTACATATATGAATGATATTAACGACATTTCAAAATAAAGGTATTGTTATCACACTGTCCACTCACCGCCTGGTTCCTGTCGGGCAGCCTGTAGTTGTGGTTCTGCAGCAGCCGGCAGCCATCCTTGGCCAGTCGCTGAACGGCCTCCAGCCCCAGCCGGCTGGTCAGCTCCTCGCGGCTGCACGTCCCCATTCCTCCACCTCCGCCGCCACTGCCACTGCCGCCCCGTAGTGCGCACACCCCGCCCAGCTGCAACACAGGGGGTATGAACACATATCTCAGCCCGCAGTCCCAGGACATGGTGGAAACAGTCAGAAAGTGTTTGTGGGATGGAGGTCAAGAAAGTTCAGTGTTCTGGTCCGAGGGAGAATGAAAGCAGTTAGGGCATAGTCCGGGAATGTGCAATCACAATTTTCCATGTGATGAGAATGAGATGAAATGGTAATCCTGGGTCTCTCTTGTTCTTTCTGTCTATTACAGTCTGTAATTCCCTTTATCTGTTACACTTCTCTCTTTGTCTCAGTCTGACTGCTCTGTGTCAGAGGATCTGGCGGAGAAAGAGTGAGTGTATGTGATTACTAGTATAAGTGGGCGGGAGTGTGTCTGTGTGGGAAGAGTGTGTGTGTGCAGGGGGTGTGTGTGTGTGGTGTCTGTCTGCCTCCTCCCCTCTATAGTTGGGACTTGGGAACCGTCCTGGTCGTCTGAGTGAGGTACTGAGATAGAAAGTGTGTAAATATGAATATCTAGCCATTTCAATTTCATTTTGATGAAAAGGGAAAGAAAGAGAAAGAGACAAAAAATATATTTCATTAAAAGAGCTGCAGGATAATAGAGAAGTAATGGCTTTGTCCTCCGCTAGACCTGACGATAGTGTTAATTCTGACATTTTTAATACAAAGAACCTGAAGGCAACAATGACTACCGTTCCTACCTGTAAGCTACACTTTTGTTGCCTGTGGTTTAGACAGTAGAGATAGGTAGAAGGAGAATACAGACAGTGCTGGATTTATCTTAAATCTAGTTTATGAAATAGTCTCAATTTGGGTGGCTGTATATGAGCTACTTAAGTTAACAAGACTATCCGCGAGAAGATTAGCTGATTCTATCTAGTTGTTCTTGATGTCTGCCATCTGGTCGGATTCTCTGTGAAATCGAAAGAAATAAAGCAGGAGGAGATTTTTATTTAGGCAATTTTACTTTTTATATTAGATTTTGTGGTTATCATGGCAGAAACACTACCACTTTTGTCCACAGGGGCCTCCAAAATTAACAAAATACTGTTTTCGTCAGTGAAAAAATGTTGACGAAAACTTTGACAAACATTATTAGTCAATGAAATTAACACTGCCTGAAAACAGAAACCATGACTGTGTGTTCCCTAGGGTGCTGCTTGTATGATGGTTATCACCAGTGGTGGGCAGCCTGGTCTGTTTATTTTCCTTGGAAGAGTGAGAGAGGGGTATTTCATTTGATTCAGGGGTAGTTAACCCTTCCTGTGAGCTCAACTATCCCACGGTGCCATGCTCTAGCAAAGGGTAACACACACACACACACAAACATAACATTATGGCATACTCCCACGCTTCATTTTGTTTACTAGGAAAACTCCCCCCAGTGACAACTCTTATCTGCTAGGATAGCCACGTACACACACACACACACACACACACACACATACATATCTCAGAGCCACAGACCCCTGTCCCCTGCTGCTTCCTCTTAACCTGTTTTCAGCTTCCTGTCCAAAACACAGAACATACCAAGATAAACCTGTCTGTGTCTGTCTGTATTGTGTGGCTGTCTCCGTCTATCTCTCTCCTCCTCTCTCCCACTGTATCCTTAATTCCTCTCTGATCTCATGTGTTTCAAATGTGCGACAAGGTAAAACTTTCAGAAGGATGAATGAAACTAAATTAAACGTCTGTCCAGTTAAAGGACCAGTATGAAGGATTTAGTGGCACCTAGTTGTAGATGAAGCATGTAGAGAACCCACAGTTGCCATGAAACTTGTGCAAAGGTGGTTCCAAAGACTGCAGTCCCAGTCAACCCTGGTTTTCAGCCTGGATTGTAGGATAGCTAACAGAGCCTCGGCTGACGACCTCACGTTACGGCCAGACATGTACGGTGTCAGAAGAGCCAAAATGCATCTAGGTGCAAGTTTTTTTTTTTGGTTTTTTATCATCCGGAGTTGGAAGGGAGTCATTTATTTTGGTAACTGACCATATTCTCTATGATGTTCCTATGCCACTCGATCTGCTCTGTGCAGCTTGACGCAGCATCCGTAAAAAATATACTTTGTATGTAGACTGAAGCGGATTTCTAGGACATGCTGTAGGACTTCTGGCGGAATCACAAGCATTGTCAAGGATGACAGCAGTCAGCTCCAGAATGCAAGGTAAGGTAACGAAAACACAATTCTTATTTTCAGGTGTTTATACACTAATGAAAACTTACATACAATGATCAGAACGTACTTATAGCTATTATATTTCATTTCTACAATATTCTACCAATAAATCCTTGCAGATGTTACACAGTTGAATTAGTAAAATATTTCCATTGTTTTCTAAAAATCCCTGCTCTACTTTTGTAGTAGTGTGTGGTTTATTGTCCTCCCTCTCATTATGTCAAATAAACTAAACAAATACTCATGTTACCACTACAATCTGCAGTGGTTCACAAACCCCCTAAAAGGATTGCAGCATGAACCTGGTCCATGGCCCATGTGCACTGAATCAGGCCGTGGAGCTCCCTTTTCTCAATCTTTTTCACGTGTCACGAGTAGCTCTTTGCTCCCCTCTGCTATCTCAACACACCTGGCGTCTATTCGACAGAGCAGCTTGTCTCTGAAGTGTGAAATTCACTTGCAAATGTGTATTTATTTATATTTATAAATGCTTAGTGCTTATATTTCATTTGTTACTGACTTGTCTTAATACACATAAACAAAACTGGTTTTATGTATTTGTAATTAGTGAAAGAGCGAGAAAGAAGAAGCAGGAAAAACAGAGGGAAGGTGCAAGACTGGTGTAGCTTGTTAAACCTCCACTCTGTCCCCTCCTGCTGTCTGTGATCACAACTGAACTCAAGATGTAGCTTATAACATTTTCTGTTTCTGTTGTCAGACTACAAAGTTTTAAATTTGTCCTTGGGTAATAAATAATCTTGCAGTCTTTCCTGGTTGCTAAACTGCAGACAAAATCATTATTTTGTGATCAGGACATTGACAGGCAAAATAACATATAAACAATTATATTAAACATTTTGTTGAAGTCACTGCCATGAAGCATCTGTTAACACAACAAAATGAGCTGCAAACATGTTTTCAATATATTATTAAATTTTTTTGATTGTATTTTTGTGCAACTACTTGCTACTTTTGAAACACAACATATTTGTAATGATCCAAAAAATTTAAATTGAAATGTACTGATAGTATATTTTTGCATGTTTGAACACCGGGGAAAATCACTCTTCATTTGCACTCAAGAGGTCATAGACACATGCAACCTGTGACGAGGGGTCACAAGAAGCCATTTCTCTGTATAATTATGGAGCCACAAGCCAAAAATACGTGAAACACTGATCTATAGTAGTGTGTGTAAGTGTGTTTAAAAGTTGTGTTTTTTCCTGCTCTCCTCCTCTGCCCCCATCCCTGGTGTAATCGGAGAATGAATAATTGATGGAGAAAAAGAGGTTTCCACTGTACAGAGAGCAAACAGGCCTCCCACAGCACTCTCTTCTGACCCCATTTTCTGCATTCAGCCACCTCATGAAGGTACACACATGCACACAGCTGGCTCTCAATGACCTTTAAAAGACAGCGAAGTAGTCAGAATAAGCCAGTGCTGATCTTTTATTAAGGGTGTCCCAAGCTGATCTGTGTCAGAGATGATATAGTTATATCGAAATTGGCTAGTATTGGTCCATATTCAGCCTCATCCACCTCCAGTTCTTTGATTACAGCAATCTGGTTACAACAGCTGTCAAAAAGCTTTACTGTGGTCCTAAAAATACAAAAACCTCATCCAAATGCACAGGCACTGCAACAAGCGAGCAAACTGTGGAGCGGCATTAACAAATAAAAAGCATCCGGCTTTTTCACATAATGATATTCATAATGACAGCATGTATTTTGAAACAACATCTGCTTTGCGTGTATTTCAGTTAACATTTCAAAGGCACGCCACCCCTCTAAAAAGATGCTGCTGGTGAAAATAAAAACTGCACTTGACCTTTTTGTTTTTTTGTTTAGGCTGTGTATGAAGAGAGGTTGTCAAACTCTCCCTGCCTTAACATTTGCAGATTAACATTACTCTCTCCACTGGTGTTATAGAAGAGTGCACTCACAAGAGTATGCAGATCTCCGCCAGGCAACAGATGGTGAAGCACCTGCTGCAATGCCACCACAACTGCCAGATGCAACCAGTTGAGATCTACAAAGTTTTACACATGGTTTTCTTTTGTAATAGTATAGTATATTGTACGTTTCATCATATAGATGTAAACAAAGTGTTCAACTGTTTTAATAGTATAGTCTCAGTTTTCTTTAAGATGTATAGAATAGTGCAAAGGCATTGTGACTGAGCGGCTTAGGTTAAACAGGAGGATAAGTCCTAACTTTTCAGTTATTTATTTCAAACATTACAAGCTACCAGGCAGCTTTACAACAACAATTTATTATTGATGTTGGCTGGAGCCTTCATGTCCCAGTGGACATTGTGGCTATTCAGAAGTTTAAATTTTTGGGATACAGAGCTGATGAGATCACCCTCAAGTAACTGATTTTAATTCCAACAAATAACCAGCATTGTGTTCAGTTTTTCAGATTTATAACAAACCAAATGTCAAGAAAATCCAGAATAATTCAGAAGTGAGTTAAAGTCGATTTTGTAATGAAGTCTGCATTTCTCATTTGTTTACTAGCCGACCTTGAATGGTCCAATGTGGTGACCACACAGACGCATAGCAGAGGTGTCAGAGAAGCTAATAAAATAAGGTATAGAATTCATCTGCAGATGCTCTGCTTTAAGATAAAAAAAAAAAACGTTTCTATCGGTATCAGTTTTTGAGCCACAACAAATGCAAAAATGCAGTTTGCAACAGTCTAGATTAGCCCTGCATTTAGCCTAGTGGGTATGAACAACCTGCAGCCTCCAGATAAGAGGAGTCAGCAATCGGTATACAAATGAGCAGTCAATGAAAAAGGTTTCACAAGAAATTGTGAATCACCACAACCATGGGAGGTCCATGAGCGTACAGTCATAAATTTACACAAAAATAGTAGGCTGATGGGCCGAGTAGTATGCGAGATTAGCAGTGGCACCAGCCCCATTGGTCATGCCAAGACGCAACCTATTGCATGATACAAAAGATGATGATAACAATTAATTTAATATAAGTTTTATTTTACCAGTGCAGAGATTATCAGTAATATATTTATGCTCTATTGGACTGGTTTTCTAGGATCAGGATTGGGAGCAAAATAACAAGGGTCTCCCTTTTACAGACAAGCCCACTTTATTCTAATCCCATGCAGTTTGGGGCAAAAAACATGCATTTTTCTGCATTAAGTATAAATGTACTAACCTCACCTATTCTATTTGAATATTTCTGCATAAAGGGGTCCTAAAACAGTATTGGAATTGGATAAATTAACTATGACAGAAAGCTGAGATGGAGAGCGGATTCAGTTAGTCCCACTGTATTCATATGTGCTGATGTTAGTCCCTATAGTAGCCATTTCATTACAGTGAAACCACTTTTTAAAACATGACCTCAGTGAATAAGATGACCTATAGTGACCTGTAGGATAATCACAGCCTCCTGCAACTTCAAAACCAAAATAGAGACCTGGGGCATTCAGAGGATGGGTGTTTATCTAAGTGTAGTGACAATGAGGAAGTCTCAGCAAAAAAAGATGAACAAAAATGGGTGTATGGTTTGGAGGGGAGGAACAGAAGACGTGGGAGTGTGCATGTCTTTGTTTGTGCACATCTTACCGGGCTGCTCTCCTCGCTGGGTGTGCGAGGCTCCTGTGGGCTCGTCTCCGTTGTCTCAGAGTCCTGCTCTGATACTGCAACCAACCACGAACACAATTATTACTGATAGTTCTTTACACTCATTATGTAACGTTGTCTTTGTCACTGAAAACTTCTAAGAAAAAACACACACACTCTCAGAATAAATCTATACTCACAAGCTTTGCGAGTCTTTCTGGCGAGAGCAGCCGCCAGTTCACTTTGTACCTGTTGGAGAAAAGGCGTCAAAACAAGACAAAAATACAAACTTAGGTTTTGTGTATTGTATTATATAATTTGATTTTACTGTATTTATTCATCTTCAGACACACATGCACACACTGACCGTAGAAGTGAGCCTCTCAAGGGCTTTCATCTGGAGAATCTCACTGCAGATGTCCCTGTTGCCTTCAGAGTCCTCCTCTGACCTAGAACACACACACATGCAGTACAGAGCTTTACTTACAGCTGACAAGTGCATTATATTCTGATCCAATACTCTCCAGAGGAAAAAGTTTCCTGCAGAAATGTGGTCCTCTCTACACTGCCCCCTGGTAGACCTA
This sequence comes from Lutjanus erythropterus, assembly GCF_056507025.1. Lineage (NCBI taxonomy): Eukaryota > Metazoa > Chordata > Actinopteri > Lutjaniformes > Lutjanidae > Lutjanus > Lutjanus erythropterus. The sequence continues at coordinate 17,399,651 of NC_139332.1, forward strand.
CAGAAGAACTACAACCTACAACAACACATCTATATCTCAACTGGATTGTTTCACCCAAAGACCTGAATATTTTAGCTATATTTAGTCTATATTTAAATTAAGTGGAGAGAAGCCACTATGTTCTATGTTGGTTGAAGAAACCTTATTATTATAACCAAACAAAAGGGAGCTTCCCAATGATTGCTCACCGGTTTTTCAGAGATCAAACAAGTAGGAAATCTGATCATAAAATGAACTGAAAGGAGACAGACAGTCAGCGTATTCAACTGTTCACATCAGTCTACCAAGTTCAAGCTTCTCAAAATGTGAATACTTCCTGTATTTCTCTGGTTTACATCACTGTAAAATTCAATGATTTTGTGTTCTGATTCAGCATTGTTTGTCAGAATTTTATGGATATCGATAACAATTAAAAATAGTTTATAGTAACATATTTATTTTAAAAGCAAAAAACGAATATAACTGCATAAAAATGTGCTGACAAGAGTAAAAGTAGTCTGACAAAATAAAATTAAAAATTAAAATAAAATCTTGTTTTTGTGCAGCCTTCTTGTCTAGCATCACAACATCACTTTGGCTTTTGGAAAATTGGGATTGTGGCATTTTCTAGACTTAACGATGAACTGAGAACATAATCAACAGATCAAACGTGGCAGCCCTGCACACGACAAACATACAGCAGATGAGTGCATGCTCTGTGTGAATATTTTATATTCGGCAGGGTTGTACCAGCCTGTTTTATTTTCCCTCCCATCTGTCTTTCTAGTTCTTCACTGCTCCCATGTCTTTGTATCGAGCATCTCTCTCAGCACCCCTCTTCGCTCTTTCATGTGGTTTCATTTTAAATAGCTCCCAGACACACCCTTCTATTGATGTTAGCACGGCTGTGTGTGTATGTGTGTGTGTGTGTGGCAATGCGGCGGGTGCGTGTACATGTGTTCAGAATGTATATAGATGTGTGACTCTTGTCAAGGATTTTTTTCCAAGCCTGAGTGCATCTGTGAATACATTTGTGTGTGTGTGTTTGCTGTATAAACAGGTGGTTGTTTTGGGGTAAACTATGCATTATTCCCACAGCAATAATACAAGGTTGTAGAGTTTTGTCTTCAACGGCGGCAGACTGCACCCGAGGGCCCCTCATCTAATATGTTCTCTTACAAAACCACTGTTTGGATTGGTCTCTCCCACGCACTGCCTCACCCCCTCACAAGACACACACACATTTTCTCAAGCACTCACACATGCGCAGACCAATTTGCATACAATTTGGATTTTATCAACAGATCCCAGTGGTGCTAGTAATAGTGGTGGAGGAAAGAAGATGAAGCCCTGTGTGACTCTGTGTGTGAGTGAGTGTGTGTGTGTGTGTGTGTGTGTGTGTGTGTGTGTGTGTGTGTGTGTGTGTGTACACTGTAATCTGATAAGGGAATGATAGATGCAGAAGCAGGAGAGATGGTGATAACATGTAGCCCTCAGCCTGACACTTCAGCTATTGGTCCTGACGTAGACAGAGAGAGACGAGCAGGAACACCAATAGATACCTTAAAGCTATAACCTGTAACATTTCTGCATTAAAACAGATAACTAGAGGAGGCCACTCAGTGTCATAATTAGCATATGAATTCTTGAATTATGGCCAAAGACGTTGTTTTCTAAAGTCACAGTGATCTATGACCAACAAAATCTCAGCAGTTCATCCTTGAGTCCAAGTGGATATTTGTTCCAAGTGTGAAGGAATTCCTCCCCAAGCGTTCCTGAGATATCCCGTTCACGAGAGTTAGATGGACATGAGGTTACAGTGACCTTTGATCATCCGTGAGTACAACTAGACATTTATGCCAAGTATGAAGAAATTCCTTCAAGGCATTCTTGAAATACTATTTTTGCTTTTATATCAAAACTGTGACACACACACACACCCCCAACCCCGGTACAGAGATGAAGACATTTGTAAACCCCACATGGGGATGTCAGCAAGGATGTGATAGTTGATCTGCCTGCTCCCCTCACTGGTGACAGGAGCCAGAGTTTTCTCAGCTGAGTGAGACACTTGGAGGTTGCCGCCAGAGTGACAGTGGTATGCAATGGTGACCACAGTGGCGAGATGATGAGAAAGTCTGCTTTTCTGCTCTGGGACCGCCTCCCAGCCTCCAATCTCCCAACAACGGCGTCATCTGCCATGTATCAATGGGCACATCGTCATATGCCAGTTTGGTAGACATTGCCCAACCTCATTAAGTAGTCACTGCAGTTTAATACTGAGTATTTTCATGTTATGTTGTCAATTAGTGGATTGTCAGATGAACAAAGTCTATTCTAAGTCATCATGCTAAATTTATTCTAATCAGGGTCATTAAGCTTTTGTAGCCGGCGTTCGTTTGGTAATTTGGTGACTCACCATGTACCAGAGCTGGAAGAGAGGCACAGTGGGAGGTGTGTCACCAATCATTAAGCAGCACGGAACAGTATTGATAGAGGATTAACATGATTGCTGCAACGCCTACTTGTTCTTACCACGTCAAAATGCATGCCACAAGGTGTAGTCATGTTCCATGATTTACCAGAAAACATTCAACAATCTACCTATTGCATGTGCACACGTGGTCGTGATCTGAACACAGCCAGTCAAACGCAGGATTCAAAGCTTGTGCCGTGGTGCAGATTTGTTGAGGAGTAGAACGTAATCTCTGCAAAAAAACAGTGACGTCCGGTTGCCCTCCTCTCTAGCCAAAATGTTCCTTCAGCATTCTGCCGAGTCTGTTTGGCTTTTTGCCCTTTTTGGAGCAGACACCATGCAAAGCAGGCAAGTGTGTTTTTTTCCTCACCAGCTAAGGTGTCATATTTTAGCTCCTGGGAATTCTGCACCTCCTGCACACTGACACTGTATTTCAAAGGTAGAAAAACTGGCAACTTCATTGTTATTGACTGGCTCCACCTCCTACTACACCAAACAATAAAATACGTAGACAATGTCCTGTCTATAATATAAAGAGAGAGTCTTTGGAGAGTGCACTAATGTGTGCATTAAAATTGTCATACACTGTGTGACAGTGGCAGTTTAACATTAATAATTACATAATCATTTCAACTAGGGCTAGGTGGTATTGCTTAAAATTTATATTACAGTTCATCATTTGAAAAAAGAAGAGTAAGTACATTTATATTTAACAGTACATTTGCTTTGCTTAAAATTTCAAAATAAAAGCTTCTTCTTCAAATATAAGTTGGTATAACAACTGCATTGCTGCTATTACTGTACACTTAACTGTATTACAAGGACATATTTCAGATGGCACAGAGTAGGGCTGCATGATATTAAAAAAAAAACAATCATGTTGCAATTCATTCAGCTGAAATTGTGCTAGGATATGATTAGTGGGAATGATCATTTTTCATTCATTTTGTTGGGGTCTGTCCCAAACAAACATGTTTTCTTTCATCTGGAGAGCAAGATGTTTAGGCCAGGGCATCTCTGCTGCACTACAGTTGTTCATTAGGATGCTGTTTTCCCACAAAGTATTCCTCATATAGCATTGACCTCTGCCCTGGTAGAGAGGTATTTCAAGAACATTTATTGCACAAAACTGGAATAATGACCAGAAAAAAAATACAAAACCTTTTCTTAAGTATATCAAGTACTACCACCCCTTGTAACCACTGTTGCCTGACATAATTTGCAGATTGCCATCTTCTGTCTGGGTTTTTAAGTGGTGCATCTTATTATCATGCGTCAGCCTCTCACCTGCACTGTTTGTCAGGGCTGAACTCCTCCATCTACACACAAACACAGGTAAAAGGTAAAAATACCTAACATTTTAAGTATTATACACAGGTTGACAAATATTTAACATTCTCAATGTGATCTGAACATATTGCCCTCAATACATTTATTGCAGGGCTACTGTATTACATTATACTGTGTTATCTTACTGTGTCTGTCCCTTGTGTTTAGTGTACCAGATGGGGTGCGTTCACATCTAAACATGAACTCCTCCACGGTCACCTCACAGCCTGACAAAGCTAAACTTGTCATGGGCTGAACTTTAAATGAACAAATGCAGTGACTTCTGCTGCAGGGCTAGTGTGCAGAACATCTTCTCACAGTTAAAATTTAATGACTTCTCCTTACACAGCTCAACTAAAAATTCACTATATATGCGAGTTTTGCTCATACCGTAATTATGTTTCTGCAAATGAAGCTCATGATATTGAAACTGAAGTGGGTTCAGATGGAGACGGAGAGAGAAGAAAACGCTTTTTATGCACTGTATATATTTGACTCTAAGTTAAAATAACAATAGTAGGTCTTTGAGTTTGAAACCTTCTTGATATAAGATTCTTTTAAACACATCGCACAAAACAACATTTATTTCATTGCAGTGAACAATAAACAGCAAACTAATCAACTTTAATGACCACAATGTGCCTGGTAGCAAATATTTTTGCTTAGACACAGCAATCCCTGAAAGCACGCTGGCAGTGTTGACACAAACTGATTAATGACACACACTAAGAAACATCTTCTACACATGATACTGAAGAGATAACCCAGCCATTTAATTAGTAGCCTGTTGTTCTTCGGCTTCACTGAAGTAGAAATCACTGGGAGGAGGCCTAACAGTCAGCTAATGTTGCCTTATCAACTATCAAGTTATCAGTATCAATTTAATGCTTCCCTCATTAGATAAAACCGCAGGAAGCGATACACACACAATCTGGCTGCAGCACCTTCTGAAATGTTGAACAAGTATTGGAGCCAGCTGTCGTGTGTGAGTCAGACATGTTTGTTTTATAAGTGTTGTTTTATTTTTATCCTGGTTTTCAACTTAAAACAAGAGCTTGTTATCTATCTCCCATCTGCAACTATCTTGTTTCATGTTTTTATTAATATTCTGTACTGATTTTACCTTTTTCTTACAATACGTACATTACAGTGCAGTGCAAAAGTGTTTTTTCCTTTTGAAGATAACAAGCACTCTGACTGGAACAGATACACTACACCTGACATATTCTATCCTCTTTTTACAACTTCCACACCAAGAATCAATAATCAACATTAATTAATGGTAGGGATGCTTTTTTTCAACTGAAGTCAATAACCAAAAATTACCTGCTTCTCAAGGCCGATACTGATCACTTGATAACTGATAATTTCACATGTTTATATTGTAGAAAGAAGTTAATTTAATATCCAAACGTAACTGACATCATTATTACAACCAATAAAAGGAACGGTTCCAACTCTTCAAGTGTTTATTTGTTTTTTCTAGTTAAGTTCATAAAAAACCTCCACAAATATATTTTAGCTTTTATAGAGAATTTTACCTAAACATTCAAACACAAAACGTTTTTACATAATGTGTCAAATCACATATTATTATAGCCAATATTCATCATCTAATATTCACTGATACCGATATAATTTATCAGCCCAGTTATTTACCATGCATCCCTACTTAATGGATTATTGTATTAACTAGGGGTATTGTAGTTTAAACTTTTTTTAACAGCTTTGCCATTGTTAGACTTCTGAGTTCCTACTTTAAAAAAGCCAGCAGCCCCTGTTTAGAGAAGGTGGCCTTTTGGTAACTTGCTTCATGCTGTGAGGGGAAGTTAATTCACTTTAGTTGCCCGTAATGTACCTAGATAGTATACAAATGGGAGAATTGGCAATGAAATTAAAAGCTCACTTTGATTTATTGATTTTCGATTAACATTTGAAATTGTGACACCCGAATGCATCCGCAAATCTGCTGGAGGCAGCCAGTGGGGTTACATCAGACGTTTTCCCTCACAGCTATAACTCGTCTCCTTTACACCAGCAGGAGTGAGAGACAAATCTGAGGGGAGGGTGTGAGACAGAGAGAGATACAGCTGATGCCTGCAGAGAAATGGTGCGACAGTCAGGAAGACGCACAGGCAGCAGCAGGGTCAAAGTGACAGACAGAGTGAGAATGGTGGAAAATAAAATCTCATCAACATCAAATCTTCAAAGGCCAAACAAACGTGTTAAAATGGCGTCAATACGTCGATAACCCCCCACTCTCTGGCACCCATTCCTCTGTACCCATCCAACCAGTGGAGTCAGTGTGGTGGAGCGCCTCTAACTACGCATGTCATCCACTATAATGTACATAAAGAAACTGATGGAGAACACAGGAGCACATACAGCGCGATACATGAGATTTATATGACATTCAATTCCCCCTGCTGTCGTGTGCTCTCCCCGGTGTCTGTAAAAACCCTTTGAAGTCGACACACAGATGAATGTGTTGACGTGCGCTCTTGTTCCCTCGCCCTCCATATATACTCTATTTTTTTGTCCCCCGCTCACACCGAATCGTCTCACTCTCTCTGTTTCTCTGAGTGACAGATTGAGTTCAGTAGCAGCCTCAGCAGGAATCCCACACACAGGAGCAGCAAAGCGGGGAACTCTGGCTGACACCAGTCCGCATGTGTGTGTTACACTCTGACAAATAAAAGTGATAACTAGAACCATAAAGGGTTCTTCGGCTTGTCCCCACAGGAGAACACTTTTTGGTACCTGGTAGAACCTTTTGTAAAGCTCCCAAGTGGAACTCCAAGAGAGTTCTACCTATAACCATAAAGGGTTCAACTTAAAAACATCTGCCAGAACCCCCTAAAAAAGGTTCTACAGCGAACCCTTCTATGGTGTAATGGTTCCTCCCAGAGCCCATCTAGAACCCTTTTTATATTACAAGGGTTTCATCTAGAAACCATCCAAGGGGTTCTACCGAGAACCCTTTTATATTCAAAGGAAGGACAGAGAAACTTTTTATATTACAGTACAAATAATCCTTGACGATAAAGTATTCAACAATCCTCTTTCTCTTTCTTCCAAAGGGGTTCTTTGATGGGTTCATAATGGAACCCTTACTGTTTAAAAGAAGTGGGTTCTGAGTGGAACATCAGCACTTCAGGAAGAACCCTTTCAGAACCCTTATTTCTAAGAGTGTAGTCTGTGTGTGTGTGTGTGTGTGTGTGACAGCTTCATGCGTCAGTTTTGTGTCAGAGTGTGTTTCTTCTCTGGATTTGGAGGTGTGTTCGCCTGCACATCAACGTGTCTGTCACATAAGCAGATTGAGGATTAAAACGCTGAATAGAGATTAGGTTTCCAGCTTGGATTTGAGGAAGATCTTGGAGAGTGTGTGTGTGCGTGAGTGGATGTTGACGAACACCATTTGCAAGCCTGACTTCCACCAAATCAACCACACTCACTTGTCACTTTTCAAAGTAAATCACCAGACAGACAAATGACCTCAATCTTCAATCTAAACGGGAATGCTGTCACTTCAACTCTGATATTTTACCAGCAGAGCAATGAGCTTCCCCTTCAGGTCAGTGGAGATCATCTAGTATTTTACAACTGAGTCACATTCACCATCAACTCTGGTCAACATTGTGCAACAGTTTATCAAGTTGGCCCAAATAACACAGATCCAGAGACAACGCAGACAGCACAGATTGATCAGACACCAAACATTATCTGCTGATATTCATTAAACAGCACCACGCTTGCTAGTCGGTACCAGAAATACGAGCCAGTATTCACTAAAGCCTGTATGGCCCAGACGTTATCAGCACAGTGGGACCAATGACAGCTCATAAAAACAGCGCGGTTTGTCAGGATTTTGATTTAGAAAATGAAAACCAAGTTGTATGTGGGCTGTGCCAGACTAAACTGACATATGACCACCCGACTGGAGCAATGAGTAACCACAGATACAACCATTAACCTGCGAGGAGAGCAGGCTGCTGCTGCTGCCGCCCAGCTAACAGGTAAATTAAATCATTTACCAACAGATGCTGTGATTCTGTGTGGTCTGAAAAGATAATGAATCTAGTGAGTTGTTGCTGTGTTATGTAGGATAATGTGCACTGTTCATAATTTAAAACAGTATTTTGTGATTGAAGAATTCAATCAAGGGCTACAAAATGCAAAAAATCCAGACTTGTTGAAGTTGATAGTGATCCCGTTTTTACTTTGATTCAACTCATGCAGTATAATCCAAGCCTGTACAATCTCATGCATGCAGCTAAGAGCAACAACTGCTTGAGGTGGTGGAGTCAAGCAGTGTCTTCATGCTAAGTTCTAACTAGTTTGTGATGCTGGAAAGTAGTTCCCAACGTAGTTAGTCAGCAATAGTTTGTTACTAGTACAAGCACAAAGCCTTGTTTTGATCCGCTGCCGTCACTGCATCACACTGTTGATAGAAACTCAACACTTCAAATTAAAAGCCCTCAGTGGCATTTCAGCATTTATTGTGAAACATTTCAGCTGTAACAGCCCATATAGCTTATAGACGATTGGAAGTCGGGATTGGCAGCAAAAAACGTGATTGGCACATCCCACATGACTAGCAATATCTAGCTTAGAATAGCTTGTCATTTTTATTTTTTGAGCAACCATTCAAAGTTGGGAAAACGATAAATATTCAGCATGTATTGTTCTCTCTGAATTCTAAACTCCAACCATATAACTGCAATGTTCTTCTCTTTATTCACACAAAATGGAGGAAACTACAAACAATTTGTATAAACAGGTTATACAAGGTGTACATAAAACTATGAAAAAAAAAAAAGCAAGTAAACATCTCCAACCAGCTCCCTAGCATGTTTGCCTTACGTGTAGCTTGGTGAACTACTGTGGAAACATCAAAGTGAGGCCGTTTGCTTTCTCTTAGAAAATGATGCTGCCTTAAAGAAATCTGAAGACAATCATTATCTATTAAATGTTACATGGTTTGTGCTCAAATTTACACTAATTAAGTGTTTATTCTCAATATTTAAACTTTTTTTTTTTTTAAGTCAAAGCCCTAACATCCATTCATTTCAGCATACTTTGCAGTCAGATTTTAAAGGGACACTTACGGGCTGTTGGCCCCGCCTCCAGAGCGAAACTGGACATACGGGGCGAGTTGTAGGAGGAGCCTGACAGCTTCTGGCCACTCCCCTTCATTGGAGCGAAACTCGCAGGAGGCCGAGTCACACTCCTCAAAGCTGAACTGGTAGTAGGAGTTAGAGTCTGAAAACACCACCCGCTGGTCCACTGGAGACAGAGGAGACACACAAGCACACCAAAACAAATGTGAGGAGTAGCACCTTCCTCTCCTGTTCGGCATCAGACACTAATTGAAATTTTTTAATGACTCCTCAGTCAACTGAGATTCTTCAAATTGAGCAGTTGTTTTTGTTTTTGTAATCTCTTCTCAACCTACTTGAACATGTTACGCCAGTAAGACTTTCTTTCTTCATCATCTGTCACGTGAAAACATCAGATTTTCAGACAGTCAGAGAAAGTAAAATAGTGCGTCCTCCTATTGTTCAGTTACAATACCAGCACACCTCTGAGCTCTCTTCTGCCAGCATCACCTGCCTCTGCATGCTCTGCGCTCCTTCACCCGTGAATTAAGGGTTTATATTTCAACCAAACCAGAGTTGGCGATTGTTGGAGCAGTGGAAAGACAAACCAAGATGTTTTAGTGAGTTTTTTTTTGTTTGTTTGTTTGTTTCTGTCATGTCTGAATGAAGCCGACTATTATGATGAAAATCACAGTTTTTCAAAGGGAGTCTGGTTAGTTTGGCGAGATCAATAAAACAGCTGTTTCAGGTTAAACAAAACATATCTTACTCTTTAAAAGAAATCTCACTGTAGGGATACTTTCCACAATGTTGTCCAACATTTACAATAACAATCTGAGCCTGTCAGTGGCAAAAACAAGCATAAGCAAACGTCACCTGCCATACTCCATGGTACCCTCTGGTAAAGTGGCTGATGGCACGTCCGTCCATCCTTGTGGTTTGTAGTGATTTTAAGACACAGTTTGTAGAGTTTACAGCTGCAATACTTTTGTACTATTTATAATTCCTCAGTGAAAAGTTCCCATGTGCATTTCTGTAAGCTTCTATCGATTTTATCCTGTTATTGTAATGCACGCTGACTGACAAAAGAAAATGACTGGAAGAATCTCAGTCGACTGAGAGGTCTGCGATTGATGATTCAGATCTTTGACTTTCAGGGGGCAGCCCTACATTCTGATGAAAGAGGTCTGTACGGGATTTTCAGTCAGGGGTTGGATACACAGAGCCACAGTGTCATGTTAATTGTGTAACATTAAGCAGGTAAATTGAGTAGTGAATTTGTCTCTGTTCCGTTGGAGATTACCTGGTGAACTGGTTCATTGTTTGTCTTTTAAGGGATCTGTGTAAAATAGTTGCTGATGTCGCTGCAAGGTTACTATAAATTCTGAAGCACAGTACAACCTCCAGGCATGTTGGTGTGCATGTGAGAGTGTGTGTGTGTGTGTGTGTGTGTGCATATAGTTGTGTTTTTACCAGACAGCAGGACTCCCAGCTCCAGCAGCACCTGCCAGACACGCACAGCGGTCGTCCGACAGCGCACGTACACACACTGCTCACACAGCCACTGCACCAGCTCCACCCCCACATAGCTACGCCTGTTAAAATACACACACAAATACACTTTCAACACACAAGTGTGGCCACACAGGGTCATGACACACATGCACATACACACACTTCTTCCCTCAGCGCACGGGTTGTCTTTTTTTTTTAATCAATATCCATTGATTATTCATTAGTTCTCTGTATGCCTTTTCCTCCGAAACACTGAATACTTTCCGTCTGCGTTCCCCCAGGATAAACTCCTCGTGCGCGTGCGTGCGTGCGTGCATGCGTGCGTGCGTGTGTGTGTGGGGTGGGGGGTTGTTGAGTGCACAATGACGTTCAAGAGTAGCTATTTATATTCGTGGACAGATGTTCACATGGGTTCTGCATGCATATGTATGTACTGTATGTACACTATAGCATGAGAGTGCATATATTCCCTGCCCATCATGTGTTATATATATACGTCATGTTTTGCTCCTCTCACTGCAAAAACAACTTGACCAGCTAATCAGGACGGGGCTCAGCAGTGACTGACGAGCCAGTGTATATGCTTCACCGGACACATCGATTGAGTCTCGCACACAGACAGACACACAAATACAGAGACAAGTGTACCGGATGATTCTGGCCAGGTGTATCTTGTCTTTAGCCGGATATGGTCCATGAGAGAGGAAGGCATTCCTCACAGTCCGACCAGCACACGGAAAACTCTGGGAGCAAGACTGACACACACAAAAAACACATCAAAATTAATGTTAATTTAACATATCAACACTAATAAATGCAGCTAAAATCTTATCTCAACATCATTTTGGACATGCACATCAGGGTAGCAGAGAGGTAGTGTGGCTACATGCGGCTGTCATTGACCGGCTCACAAGGACAGCTCGATTTATTTCCCCCTGAGGAATGAAACATTGACTGTGTCTACGCGCTCTGCAATAATCCTGCTATTGACGCTCTGGTAAATATGACTGTATTTCAATTAAGCTGTTTACATGGGCTGCTTGTTCTGTTCCATTCATATTCACATATACATGCTACAGAGGAGAGCCAGCTAGATGACTGATAATGAGTTTCCATTCACTTGATGTTACAACAGGAGAGACTCCTGCCAACATCAGATCTTATCCTGATTTTTTTCTTCTGTGGCAAACCCTTGTGGCTTATATGGGAGCAGACGACTGCAGCTAAAGGAGTCACTCTGACTAGTGTAATAGGATGGAGGAGCATGTGTCAAATAAATGGTCCTATGCATTGCAACATTATTTTCTAAGAAAAAATGTCCAAATTCTCTAATTCTAGCTTCTTAAATGTGAATATTTTCTGGTTTATTTAGTTTTCTAAACCTGCACAAACATATCAGCAATCGCTGGTTGCTGGCTGGTGGTAGTCAGTTGGAAAATTTTAACATATCACCAAACCCTGTAGCGACAAGGCAGTCATTCACATAAAGAACCTGGGTTTAATCAGGGTCACCCTGCCAGCCCTCAAGTACGTCTTCATACACTGGTTTGCTGAGCCTTGATTGGCATTTCTTTCAGTTATGGGCGTTGAAAATAAAACAAAATTACTTGACAGGTAATTGGATCGAGATTTGACAGTGACAAATGGTTTGCTCAAACATGTTTTTCAAGCTGATCTAACTTTGTCAAATGTCTCATGAACTATTATTTACCCAAATATGTTTTTAAGGATTAATCTGTGGTGACAAATAGGCCATGCAGGTATATAATCAAGCTTAATGTTTAAGTAGTTAATCATCAAGTTCATAACTCACTGTCACCATCGTATGAACTAGTCTCCATAGTTTAATCACTGGTCCAGCTTTTAGCAATAAGGTTGAATGAAATTGTAATAAATTATTTTAGATTAATATCTTACAACAAAAACTGAGTTTTGGAGATTTAAACCAGATTAGCAAAGATCAAGTTTAAGGCTCCTTTTTGCAAGCATCTCCATGCTTAGGTGCAGCAAGGAGATTTTACTGTTTTGTCAGCAAGGTTAGTTTTCGTTGAGGCATAATATGAAAAAAAATCTAGTGTAATACAACAAAAAGAACAAGAGTGCTGAGGTACAAACAGCTACACACACACACACACAAATATTTTTTGGCACAGGGGTAACAGCAGTGCACATAAAAAAAAGCAGCATCTAAGCTTTAGATGTTGCTATCCTTCATTTTTTAAACTTTTTATTTCTTCAGCTAATATTTTCAATGTTCAAAGAAAACTATACTCACTGTAGATATATAAGCCCTGAGGCCTTTTCAGAGTGCAGGGCTGAAATATTTGCCAAACCACATTACAATGATGCATGACAAATTAAGACTCACTGAATGTGTGGGTGTGTGTGTGCGTAGCTGGTGAAACCAACTTGGAAAAAGCCCAAGGTAATATTGCTACTGATGTCATCTGTATTGGGGCAAAACAAACACACTTTTTGCTTCAAAGCAAAACTAAAAGAATGACATCACCTGTGTGTGTGTGCATATCTGTGTGTGTGTTTCCTTACCTTGTGTACTGTGGGTCCAGTGCTCGGGCCGGGGATAGTGTCAGGTGATTGCTGTTGAGAAAAAAAACGGAAAAAAAAAACACACACAAGCCATCAGAGCCCACACAATGACACACACACAGTAAATACACTGAACAAACAAGACTCTGACATGAGATAGACCAGTTTCACCATGTCAAAAACATTAGTCAGGTTTTGTTTAAACCAACAGCAGTGACAATCATTGCTAAAAAGGACACTGTTTAGTGTTTAAATGTACAGTCACACCTGTTATTGCAATACACTTTGAGAACATTTACGTCCTTGGAGCCTTTGAGTACTTTCGGCGTGTTTGCCTTTGTCTGTGATGTTTGTAAAATGTGTCGAATTGATGTCCTGTCTCTTTACTGAAAAACAAATCTGCTGAATAAAGTAGCCTGAACTTGAATTTTACTGACAAAATCTATGATGATTTAATGATCTGACCTAAATGGTTTGACAGTGACACACATTCACTCAAGCACTCATCAATACAAAACCAGTACAGTAGTAAACAATAAAAAAACATTTATCAGTTTAGTTCCTCAGCAATAAAATGCAACCTTCACAATATAACAATGATCCCACAATAAATGTTTTCATGGTTATTATTATCATGTTGTAGTCTTTGCCCTGGGCGTATCCACTCCACCTGTACTTCCCCTATCAGGAAATAAACTCTTAATCTTTATGGATTATTATGGTGCTAGAGGAGCCAGATGACAGCACTGACACTGTGGTGGTGACACACTGGTCATAAAACAGATTAAAAATGATAGTAAGTGTTAGATCAAGTAGAGCGGAAACAGCAGTACACACAGCCATCTGTTATTCTGTCTCACTGCAGTGCAAAACATAGCGATGTTATTTATTAACACCTCGTCTTGGCTGCTCTGAAGCTTGCTTCAAATGCTTCACAGCCCCATTTTCAAACTTTTATACTATTACTGAACATAATAGTTTTTTTATTGCTAATATATGGCCAACATTTATTATTAATTTTGTCATTACACTACTTTAGAATAGGCATACCTAATAAGTTTAATCTTTTAAATTCCAGCCCACGCAGGGAGCCCTTTACAGTGTAATAAAAGTAATCATGTTCCTGAAACCTTCTCATGTTTTATTGCTTTACAACAGTGAATCACAGCAGTTTGAAGAGTTTTTTTGGCATGGATCTACAAAGACTCTTTGATGTCCAAGTGAACAATCTCAACAACTTCAACTAAAGTGTGTAAACATAAAGCACAACCTCCATTACACCGACACACCTAAAATGATCACTGGCATAGACAACCGTTTTTATATGAATGGAGATCACCCGTGTGTAATCAATGTGATTTAAAGATAAATACACATGTATCTGCAGGGTCCAGTGGTTGGCTCGTCAATTTCTTGGCTAGATGTTCTGATTCCAGTACCATTTCTTCTTTCCTGATGCCGATTCCAATTCTGAACTATTGGCTGAAACAATTACCGATCCAATAACACTGCATTAAAACCAGAAACCAATCCACTTAGTAAAGAGTCCGCTTGGTGAACTGGACTGTACTGAAGCTCTGTGGCTTATATGGGTGCTTAGACAGCAGTAACTTAGTCAGGTTTGCAGTGTCTGCCTTAACTCCATTAAGACACTGGTAATGAAGCAAACTTTGCTATGTGGTCTGAGGTAAATCTGGCGGTCTCTCCTCCATTTACCATAAAATTTGGTGTGTAGGACACTGCTAAGAAGTACCAGGGTCCCGTTTCAGGGCTAATACATTACGTGGTGTTGGATAAGTGCATAGACTCACACACTCACTGATACTCAATCCTGCATTTTTGGATGTAGCAGTGGCATTTTCCATTATTGGTACTAGAAAAACCTGAGCTAAAACTAGATAACTAAAAAAACATGGAATTTGGCCTGTTCCACAGCAGACCTCTTCACTTTTCAGTAGCAGTAAAGGCACTCGTAATATTAACAACGGCTGTCTTCTATTCAACTGCCTTGACAATGACAACGTGACAGTGAGTCAGCAAGCACAATACTACGACCCTGAACCTGAAGCAGCTAAAAGGAATTCAGCCATCATAATTCATTCATAATTCATTCTGTGTTTTTCCTACTGTGACATGTTCAAGTGTCCATTCCTAGTCTTTACCTGCTCCAAACAAATCTGTGGAATGGGTTACTGAAAAGTACCAACCAATGGAAAGATACCAAAAATTTTCTTGAAGAAACATTTCAAGGCACACAGTAGAGTAAAACAAAATATATGGTACAACCACCTTTTATAAATGAGTGCCCATTTATCATTTAAAAAATTACGATACCAGTACTCAAATGGATTTAATGGCTACCAATACCAATATCCTTAAACTGACACCGATACCAGGAGACTACTGGCAATTTGATATAGTTTTTTCTATTTTATTCGATACCCATCATGTGAATGAAAGCATTCAGTCGCATAAAATGTTCAACATTTTTCATGCTGAACTGCCAACTCCATTAAATACACCATGCTCAACTTCACCACACCATAGACTTTGTGTTAAACTGGAATTAGGGCCAATCACACATCACATTAAAGCACTTGCAGTGATTGGCTGTGAGTAAAAGCATACAAATAATGATTTTTTTTTTCTAGATCTTGGTACAAAAAGTTTGTAGAAGTTGGAAAGCAGGTGACATTTGACTAGAGGAGTACTAGGATATTTCGGTAGATACCATAGAGGTATCTAGAGGCTTAGATGGGCAAATAACATAACAAAGTGGAAGAAGCTTCTATGATGAGACAAAAATTTAGCTTTTTGAGCATTTTACTAAATGCTCGGTTATGGCAGTGTCATGGCGGAGGGTATGCCTTTTCTGCAGCGGGCCTTGGAACACTTTGAAGATAGAGGGTAAAAAAGAATGCAGCAAAAAACAGAATAATCCTGGAGAAAAACTTGCTGTTGGCTGCAAGAGAATGCTGACTCGGGAGAAGGCTTATTTTTCAGAGGGAACAAAGCCAAGGCAAAATAGTGTTTCTAAACAACAATAAAGTCTTGTAAGGGCCAAGTCAAGTGGCCGATTTAGTGCAGGACCTTAAATTTGCTCCTCATGCAACTTGACCCAGCTGGAGCAGTTTTGCAGACTCAAAAACTGCAGCTTTTGAGTTCTTTTTTCTGTTGATCAAGATAAAAAAGAAGAAGAGGGTGAGTATATTTTGTAGATTTTATAAGCACTCTAATTCTCTCATTTGCATTTGTACTCAGTCTTAGAACAGTACAGCATCATTATCAGTGGATATGGCTGAGAAAATATCAGTTACTGGTATCTGCTTTGAAAATTCCTGATAAAAATGCAAACTGTAGAATTGTATTAGGATGACGATCACGTTGCCAGCGTTCATTATAGAGAGACAGATGAGAACCTCCTGCAATCGGAGTGCAACTGGTCTGTGAGCTCAGTCAGTGAAGCGGGATCACCGATAGAGTTGCGGGTTTGATTCCCTCCGGAAACCTTCACATAAAACCCGAGCCGAGCGGCGGCAATCGCTGCTGCCCTTCGCCACTCACTGACATTAACAAACCGCCAGATGATGACGAATAGAGAGACACAGGGAGATCAAATGATGGAATAAATGAAAAGCACCTAAGCAACTGTGGAAGATGGATATCGCTGAAGAAATATAAATGAGTTAGCGTGCAAGAGGAGAAAAAGGAGAGGGCGGATGAACAAATCACAACAGTCTATGAATATATGACGGGGGATATGAGCATGACAGATGGAGATGGGGAGAGACGAGGCGGTGAGAGACGAAGAGATCATTTTAATTGTAATCGTGAAAGAGAGAAAAAAATGAGCGAGACAAAGACAGAGAGGGAGAGAAATGCACGGATGTGGCTTTGAGTTGCAAGAAAATGAAATAGAGGGATGATTACGGAGATGTAGAGCAGTGTGTGTGATCCTCATTAGAGCGATGATACTGTCTGGGATGTCTCACACACAAGCAAGTGGGTGCACACAAACCCTATCCACAGCAAGTAACTGCATCACAGCTCACCTTCTCTTTATTAAAGGAATGGTTTGACATTTTGGATAATACTCATATTTGCTTTCTTGCCAAGGGTTTGAGGAGAAAACTGATGCCACTCTCATCTCTTTGCACTACATATAAGGCTACAGGAAGTAGCTGAATAGCTTAGCTTAGAATCCAGACTGTAAACAAGGAGAAACAGCAAGACTGGCTTTGTCCAAAGGTAACAAAATCCACCTACCAGCACCTCTAAAGTTCACTAATCAACACACCGCATCTCTGTTTGTTAAATCTGCTCAAAAACTGAAGTATAAAAACAACTTGCCGCACTATTTCTTGGCCGGTGCAGTGATTTTATCATCACAGTGATATTTCCAAGAAAACAGCAGACAATCCCTCAACCCTTTATCCAGAGCAGAGAGTTTCACCCATTTCCAGTCTTTATGCTAAGCTGAGCTGACTGGCTGCTGGTTAAGCC
This sequence comes from Lutjanus erythropterus, assembly GCF_056507025.1. Taxonomy (NCBI): domain Eukaryota; kingdom Metazoa; phylum Chordata; class Actinopteri; order Lutjaniformes; family Lutjanidae; genus Lutjanus; species Lutjanus erythropterus. The sequence goes on from NC_139332.1 coordinate 17,417,099, forward strand.
TTACCAGACAGGCATTACGAGTGGTACTGATCTAATGCTCAGCAGGTAAGCATATAAATGTATAATAAGCGTATTTCCTTGAATGTCTAAGTATTCCTTTAATGGCACCTACAGACTATGACACTTCACCAACCTTATAAGTTTTTTCTGCAGCCATACTGTGCAACATTGAGTGCATTTACATCTGCACAAGTATCCTGGTTATGATCAGGGTTTTGAAGTATCTTGGTTATGTTTTGCCCCTATAAACATCATACCCTGATTTAAGAAACCTTGATATATTACTCCAAAAACCTGATCATAACCAGGATACTTGTGCAGATATAATCGTGGTCATGGATCAAAAACTGGGGTACAGCATCAAGTCTGATGTATGTAGTCTGTATGATAATCACACCTCCTGAATTGTAGGCTATAACGTCGGTCAATATACAAGAAAACTTCATCAGCGTGTCATCTCATCGTCTCATTGCAATAGTGCTATTTATTCGTTTTGAAAAAAAAGAAGAGGAGAAGGAGAGAATGGGGGTCTGGATGTGGCGAGGGAAAAGAGGCAAACTTGGAACGCCAATTTTGCAAAGAAGTCATTTACGTAATTTTTTAAATGCATATTCTCAGGTTCTTCCTGCCTAATATTTGTTTTATGTGACAGTAAACTAAATATCTTTGGGTTATTGATCATGATCATGAGCCAAAACAAGCAACGTGATGATGCCATCTTGGGTTTCAGGAGATTGTATTGGGCATGTCATTTTATAGAACAAACTCAATTCACTGTTTAGTTGTAAAAATAATCTGGGGATGGATTGAGTATTTACTCATCAGCCTTACTGTCATATTAACATTTAAAAGGACAGATATGAGTGAAGCTGGAAGTGGACTGGAAGTGACAGAAAGTCCAAAAGGCACGGGTTTTTCCCCATTTACAGCAAAACACAAGTCTGTAGTTTCAGATTTACCCACACTGGAAAATATTTTCAAAAGAGCTCAGTTTTTGGCTGTGAAATACACCAGTTCAGTCTGGACGTCCTCCGAGATATCAGTAAAGATGAGCGCTTTTTTTGTTTGTTTTTTTTGCTGTGTTTGTGTCTGTGAAGACGTGCAGTGTTTGGACTGGGGGTTAAGTAGAGCACACCAGCCAGCCAAGCACACAGACTAAATAAATTGTTTCTGACTCTCGCTATCTCTGTCTTGCTCCTTCTTTCTCTCTTTTGTCTCGGTCGCTCTATCTTATCTCTCCATCTCTTTGTTTCCCTGTCTGCTGGTGAATACAGATCTCTCGAGAGGTCTTTGTTTCTCCACCGTCATCTCTTCTCGCAAGCACACTCAAGACACACACCAGCACCGGAGGAGGTGTTTCATTCATACTGTATCACACGGTGGGAGGAATGTCCTCTGGCCATGTTCCTGTCTTTGTCTCTGCCTCAGTTTCTCACAAGCACACACTCCTCTGTCATAGGGTGTACATAGGGCTGTGAAAATAACCGCATTACCGCAATATCATGGTCATGTGATGGCTCCGGCAGTGTTGAGCTCTTTATCCGTCATCGCCGCAACTTTTATTTTTAAGGGTCAAAGTCATGTTAGTCTGTTGTGTGATGTGTTTGAGATCAGCGCATGGATCTATTAATACATCCATGGATCAGCGCTGTCACACATAACAAATCAGGAACAAAGCCTCTGTTCAGTCGACACAAACTTGAACAGGGCCACAACTTTTTTCAGTGCTCCAATGATGGAGTGACACGTCTATCTGGCATCTGGAAATGGCATCAACAACAACAACAAAAAAAAAAATCAGCTTGACACTCATGTTCACTGACTGTACACACAAGCACTAAGCAACACTTCACTAACTACTCTGCAGCCACGTTTGGCCGTTTTTTTGTAGTTATGATGCTGCTAGTGTGAACACATGGTCACAACAACATGGAGGCATGTTTTCAACATGGAAAATGGATAAATAATGGATTCATCATTTATTTGACCACATCTCCAAAAAAGCTAGAATACACAGTAAATGGATACAGTAACACCAGAGCCACTTCTGTAAAGGTGCAATGTTAGCATTAGCAGCTGGGACAAACAAGACTTTTCCTGACCAGATTGACAGTTTACTGCAAAGTTTATAGCTACTGCAAGGAACTTCCATATTTTAGTGACTTTGGAGGCCCCTGTAGACCAAAGCGATAGTGTTTATACTGAAATAACCACAAAATTAACATAAAAAATAAAATTATCTAAATAAAAATCTCCTCCTGCTTCTTTTTAATTTGTTAATGTTCTACTCCCTGTAACTTTGCCCAGGAAAATGTAAACACAGACAGTCCCAGTGGCAGCCATTACTACACAACTATAAAGAAATTGTAAATCTTAGGTATATCTATAGGTCATATAGAGCCATCAGTATTAAACTGAGACCATTTCATAACTAGTAGTAGCTCCTTGTAGTAGCTTTAAGTTTCTGCTCCGCCAGCAGCACCGTCACTCGTCTGCTGCTCACTCTCCTTCGCCTGCACACCGCAGCCCTATTCTATGAAAGTATCCTTCAGTAAAGTCCAATATAATGCAATTATTTGGGCAGGCGCTGGAAATCCATACCATCACAGCCTGAGGTGTACAGTCCATTGCTGTCAGTGCACCAGAGGCCAAAAAGCGAGTGACAGAAGGAGGAAGAGGGGTTGAATGAGGAGGAACAAGAGCTATAAAGAGAGAGCACATGCTGACACGCTTATCTGTGTGATGACTTCAAAGTGTGTATACAGAGGAGAGGGAGGGCTGTGTGATGGGGGAGCGAGGTCATTATCTGCAAGAAATGGATTACTCTCAGATTAGATTGCTGAGCACAGAGAAGAGCCGGAGCACGGTATGCTTGGCAAGCCCCTTCACACACAAACACACACACACACTAAGCTCCTGTCGACTCCTCGACAGAGCCGTCATACGAGGAAGTCAAAATGGAGACATCAAAGCAGCTCCAGCTCAACGATTGTACCCGCACAAAAAGACAAACACACACAAACAGAGTAAGGCTGCTAAGAAACCCACCTGCCAGCCCACTCCTATCTGCCAACACACACACGACCTTTAGCTTATCAATGCTGCTGGATATTTATTGATAACAGTCTCATTTCAGGAGTTATAATGTAAAATAATTCAGCTATAGTTGTGACCGATTCTTCATTTATGTCATTTACTAAAAAGGGCCAGTTTGTAGGATTTAGTGACATCTAGGAGTGCAATGCCTGTAGACTGCAAACACCTCATGTCACCCTGCCTTTCCAAGCATGTAGGAGAACCTACGGTGGCTGCAAAGCTTGTTCAAAAAGCTTAAAAAAGTCTTAAAAGTGTCTGATTTCATCAAACTAATCAACATAACTAAATATTATATTCATACATACATTAAAGTGGATTTAATCAATTTGAAAAACGTCTTAACATTTCCTATTTTGAATGAGACCGAATGGCCACAGGCTGCTCAGGCTAATGTATTTAGTGTTCTTAATAATAATAATAATAATAATCAAGATGTTTTTGTTTATTTGTTTAGTAGCAAATATTTTAAAAAGACATAAACAAAACACTATAAATAATAACAAGATTAAGCTGTGGAGGATGGAAGCCTTCAAGGGTTATAATGGTTCATAAAGTTAGAAAATTAGTTACAAACTGGAGCAATAAAAATGAAATTACAACTACCGGGTTACATTTTTTTAGTCTAGTATTTATTTTCAAAATCTGAAGCCCTTATCTTTATGACAGTCTCACACAGATAAGTCATGAAAAGTAAAAGAACAAAATGATAGCGAACAAAGATCATTTTAGCAATTTTACTGGCATCAATCCCCAGATGTATTCCAGATCTTCCTCCATTGTCTTTCTTGGATTTTCAGTGTTTGCTAAGTCTGCTTATACCCTATTTTTGACTGAGAGTTTCTAACTTGAAATGCATATTTAAGTTACTAATAAAGTTTGGAAGTGGTACTGCCATACTTCTCACTATGCAAATCCTTTCCGACAGTGTTTTGGTGATCGTGTGTGTGTGTGTCGGTTTATACAGTACAGTGAGTGTGTATTGAGTCTCTCTCTCTCTCCATCCCTCACTTGCCCTTTCATCTGTCTAATCTCAATGTTTAATGCAGTTAAGGATGTGAAATATTGCTGCCAGACATAAAAACACATCACAAGCCACTGTTTTGCTGCATGTATAATGCAGAAATGAGATCATCTTCTGGGGAATATCATCAACTTTCCTCTAAGACGGTGATCATAAAGGCGGTTAGCTTATATTATGACTGTGATAATCTCATTTTACAGCCTAAACCGTATGTTTTGAGCAGCATACTGTACAGTACATTTATATACAGGGTTTGTGAGTTTAAGTATTGTAAGTCTTGGTTTGACTTCACAACTAGAGGTCACACCAAGTGTGTTTTATATAAATACACATCCAGAGGTTACAATTAAAAATGAAAAAATCTGGTCGTGTGGGGGCAGCACTAGAATTTCATTCATTCAGTTCATTAGAATAAGAAAAAAAGATAAGAAGATGCAACCCAAAACAAAACAGCATAATTAAACTGGGAGAGCACCATGATTTAAGATTCTTTCTGAAAAATATGTTACTGCATATTTCCACCTTCAACATTCATCATTTCCACTGCATGCATTAAGAATGCAAACGCACTTAATGGAAACAGCAACGACTCATACAGGAGATGCACACATACTGAACAACCTATTATTACATCATGTGCTACGTCTAACGTTTGCTTTGGAGACTCCGTACAGTTTTAATGTCCTTTTGGTCTGTTTTTATTAACTGACTTCAGGAATCCTTCAGGACTCTTCAGGAGGAGGAGTCTCTGCACCTAAACCTCCAGAGTTATTAACATTTAAAGGGCAACTTTGGTATTTTTTAGTCTTGACCAGTAACTAATGGGGACAACAATTCTTGAAATTGGTCCTGTTTTGAGGGAGAGCGCTGCAGCTGTCAGAAGCAAACCTAAGCTACAACATGCAATGTTACGTAATGTTATTCCTTTCGCCAAACTAACCAGACTCCCTTTGCAAAACTGTAATTTTATCATCATTACCTTCATTCAAACACGACAGAAACAAAGTAAAGCTCACCAAAAGTGTCTTAGCTCATCTTCCCTCTGTTCCAACTATCACCAAATCTTAGTCAAAATAAAGATTGTATTAACCGAGGATGATGAGAAAATGTTCCAGCTGTACATGCTGTTTCTCTAACACAGAGCGTTATTAAAAATATCAAAACATCGATAAATATCGATACTGAATATTTGAAATCCTTTCAATACTCATTTTTTGCAGTACTGATACTCTGACACCAGCTGCAGTTTCTCACCCTCTCTCTATATTATTCATGGTATATGAATTAAGGGTTTATTTCCACCAAACCAGAGCTGGTGATTGCTGGAGCAGTGGAGAGTTGAACCAAAATGTTTTTGGTAAGTTATATTTTGTTTCTGTTTCATTTGAATGAAGTTGACAATGTTAAATTACTATTTTAGCAATGGGTGTCTGTTTAAGTTGGTGAGAGAAATTAAACAGGTTGAACAAAACCTATCTTACTCTTTAAAAAAAAGGTCTCTCTCTGTAGCAGTCGCTTTCCATAATGTTGTCAGACACTTAGAATAACAATCTGAGCCTGTCGGTGGTAGAAACAAGCACTTTTACTGGATGCACTTTGACCGTGCGCAGAGGGATTATATTGTAGCTTAGTTTCGCCTCTGCTGGCTGCAGGACTCATCATCAATACTGGATCAGTTTTAGAAAGTGATGTTCCCATTAGTCACTTGGATATAAATAAATGCGGAAATAGACTCCAGATTCATAATTACAGAAACACAGATTTAGTGTCAAGAAAGCCTTATTAGTCAACTGTTTTCTGATTACTGTTGGCGGTGTTAACTTGGAAAGAAAGTTTAATGTCTTACACTGTGGTACACACTGATATTTCTGTGACAAAATCCAGACAAAACTAACCATCCATAGTAAAACTGGTCACAGAGGACTCACTTGGGATATTGTTAGGTAACAATAGCAAAATTTGACTTGACTTTTGTACACATATGTCATAAATTGACAACATAAAACACAAAGCCCAGACCACTCCACATATATTTTGGTAAGTGTCTTTGTCTGACCAATAAGTGGTTCTAAAATCTGACATGTGTCTGAGCTGTGGTCAGCTCTTTGGAAAGTATATTGAAAAGTAAGTAAAGTGTTCCTTTCAGCAAATCTCTCTGCTCCTGTCATCATTGCCAATAAAGGTCTAAATAATTGAATACCAGAGCAAGTCACAACAAAGAATAATGAAAGACAGGATTGTCAAAGGTGAGGCTGCTGCAGGCTGGAACTAAAGGCGACAGATGACTCTGTGCAACAGTTTCGATTCACTTCATGAGCTGATGACAAACATCAAAGACACACGTGAGGTAACGCGACAAACTGCTTATGTCAGATGTTTTGTGCTTTATAAGACACCAAATATTAGAACAAAAACATCATTTAGCTCTAGATACTGCAAAGATCGAGAAAAGAAAGATAAAAGGTGTGCAGTGGTAAAAGCATGTCACTGTTTTCTTTTCCAATTTTGAGTGTGATTGTAGTTCAGTGTGAAGACAATGTAGGGTAGCTCCTCTCTCACATCTTTATGGAGAATTTAAATGCGCATATACAAACAAATGTGTGTGTGTGTGTATGAGTGTGTGTGTGCCAGGTGAAGCATAGCCAACTGCCAGTGTCTACAGAGAACCAGTCTGCACAGAACAGCCATACCTTTACACTACTTACCCACGCCTCATCACACTCACACACATGCACACACACACACACACACAGAGTTATATGAAGACAGAGGAAGGGAAAACTTGGCATTTTTTCTCATCTACTCAGTATTCCTCTTCTTCCCCTTCCTTGAAGCTCAATCACAGACAATGAACAATGACACAAAGATGATACAGTATGTGCTGCAGTTCAATACTCTGCGACTGAAGTTAATCCATTCATTCATCCGTTCTTTATGGTTTCATTATAAGGTTTTTGTCTGCTCTGGATTCTGTTCTGAAATTCATTATTAGGATTTACTATCATTGATTTGTTACCACAGGAGAATTGAATCATATTAATCAGACAGATAACAGGAGCACCGAGCAGCCTCACTGTAAGTCGTTTACACATCACTTAGGCTTGGTTGCACCGACAAGGATTAAGTTTTAAACCTGATTAAATCGTGGTTTAACTTTAAATTATGTTGCACTAAACTTTTAAACCAGCTAAAAACTAATCAGCTGGCAAACAATGTAATATTATGTTAGCTTTTTAGCTGCTTAGCAAAAAATGTGAAGTTTTGATAACGTTTTAGCTAGCTAGCACACAATACATCATTTTTAAGAAACTTTTTAGCTAGCTAGCAACATAACTTATTTTAGTTTTTAGCTAACTAGCAAACAATATACCATTCTTAAAATATTTTTTTTAGCTATCTAGCAAATAATGTTTTTTATGTTTATCTAGCTAGCAAACATAGCTTTTTTTGCAAGCTTTGAAAGAATAAAAGGTTTTGTTAAGGAATGCAGAGCAGCTAAAAGTTAACAGTTTTCCCGTATTTTATACTATGTGCCAACAGCACACAAATTGTTTTTTATTTATTAATTTATTTTAATTTGGGTATGCAAGCATCTCCATAAAGATGTTAACTGTTACTAACAGTACTGTTTTTAATTTCAAGACTAAACCTGGATTTACTAAACTGATATTAGTTTTTAAATTGTGCAACAGCGCTCAGCCTAAATCTTGAATGTGGGTTTATTAGACTGATTAGAACTAATCTTAAGATTAAATAAGTTTTTGTTGGTGAACCCCTGCCTTAAAAAAACAAGATGGATATAATCTGTTCGTGTACTTGGTCAAAAGAGGCTTTACACTATAAATGCTGCATATCTTTCTCATATTTGGCACCAGCGGGACTGCAAATACTTTGATTTCCACAGAGGGAGTCAGAGACATGTTTTTTCTGGTTGCCACTGACGATGAAGATGAGCGGAGCTGACACTTTGAGCAGATATTTGGCTTGTCAGGTGTATTCGTTCCACATCAGGGAACACCAAGTCACACACATTTACTGCTTAGTAGGCTGATAATCACAAAACAGAACCAGAGGGCCCATGAGATGAATTTTATATGGCTGTTCTACAAATGTTGCCCATTTGGACTGAGAATGTTATGATGTTGATAAAAGATAGAGATCACTTTGCTGGGTCCAGGTTCGTAACTGTAAGGATTTGCTGCTTTTCTTTATCTTTTATGATAGTAAAGAGTCGTTTTGTCCAAGAAGCAGTAGGTTGGCCTCCGGGACATTGTGATGAGCTTTTCTTACAGTTTTTTGACATTTTATAGACTAAACAATAGTAAACAATCAGCAGATTAATAAAATAATGAAAATAATCATTAGTTGCAGCCCTGAATTTGGATAATCAGTTCATTACTGAAGTCATTAAATCAGCTGAAATTGCCAAATATTTGTTTTATGTCATCTTAAACTAAGGATGCATCATAAATATCAAAGCCGATAAATCATCAGCCAATAAAGACGACCTACATCATTATTTAATATTCCAATAATAAAATCATATTAATCAAATATCAGCTATAATAATATCTGATTTGTCAGATTTTGTCAAATCATTTAAGTTGAATTCTGAGGCAAAACGCTGTATAAAAGCTGAAGGGTATTAGGTTTTTAGATATTTTATTAGAAAAAATAAATGCATATTCGAGGAGTCAGAACTGGTCTTTGTTGTTGTAAGAGTGATGTCAGTTAGATCTGCTTCAGTTACAGCTACGTAATATTAAATCATTCATCTTTTCTCACTACATCTTTGCCTTTCCTACTCTCAGGTGTGCATAAACTACAGGTCATAAAAAAATTATCAGTTATGTCATTGATATCGGCCATGAGAAGCAGGCAATCATCAATTATCGGTGTCAGGTAAAAAAAAAAATAATTTCTTCCATCCCCATCTCAAACTGACTATCTTCGAGTTGTGGAAGGCTGGACTGGGAAAACAAGACATTTGAAGACATCACCTTGAAGAACTTGTGATGGCCATTTTTACCATTTCCACGTCTTACGGGCTGATCAATCAATCTGTTGATTGAAGAAAACGACTGACACATTAATCAATAATGAAAATAGCTGTTGGTTGTGTGATGCGCACATATTTTGTGTACAAACATAGGTGTGTGTATTTCTTGCAGTGTATCTAAGTAGGTGTGAGTGTAGTGAATCTGTTGGGGGTGGTAGTGTTGCCTTGACTACCGGAGTGTGAAGGTATGATGTCCAACAGCAATTGGTTATTATGGATGTGGCACGCACGCGCTCGCGCGCGCGCACACACACACACACACAGCCTCTGCGACAGCATAATGCTTGTAACAAAATGAAAACACCTGAGTCGTGACGGGGTTACGAAACAGCCTCGCGGCACAGAGCGGTGTCGGGAAAAAAGGTCGTCAATGGTTAATAACGTCCGTCAACGGTTGTTAACGTCCGTCCAACATGAAATACGGAAGGAAGGAAGGACGGACGGACGGTCGGTGTGTTTGAAATACTCACGCTCTTCTTCCGCAGGTGCAGCCCGTGTTTGAGCAGCCCCGGCAGGTCCCGGATCTTGTGTTTGAGCTGAGCCTGGTCCCGGGCGCTCCGGTTCCACCGCAAACCCGCGAGCAAGCCGTCCTCTGCGGGCTCGGAGTCCTCCATGGCTCCGTCCTGTCCGTCTCCCGTCTGCCGCCTGTCTCCTGCCTCCGCTCCGGGTGTCTCCTACTGAATCCTCACGCCATAATGTCCCCCCCGCCTCGCCTCACGCAGCTCACGCTCCTCGACCCGCATCTGCAACTGAATGTGTTCCGCAGGCAGCACACGACGCTGCTGCTCCACCCAATGGCTCTACTCCTCCAGTACTACCAGGTTGATGTGTGTGGATGTAGGGAGGAGGGGAGGTGGGGGTGTCACAGGTGCATAGAAACATTGCATCACTTCCACCTTTCATTCTCTGACCAGTCTGACAAAGGGAAGCAGCGGGGTACTTTTAAAAAACGCCACATTTTAACAGTTGCGCTCGTGCACGTCACGTGTTAGGATCATTTTAATGTTTAATTATGTAATTCACTCTAAATTTATTACGGTACTAAAGATAATAGTGTGCGGGGGAGGGAGGAAAAGAGGCAGGAGGTACTCTGTATAAGGCTACGTCATCACATTACCTGGCTCAAATTTCCATAGGTAAACAAAGAGTGTGTGAGTGTGTGCGGGGAAGTGTATGTGGTTCACGGTAAAGCTTATTTTGTCAGGTTTGGAGCTGTGTTTTTGTCCTGAACGTGCAGCCTGGAGCGTTGCATTCCAGTTTAACCTGAGGCTGCAGGCAGGTGAGCTGAAACAGGAGAGGGTCTGCTGGGTCTCCATGCTGGTTGAAGATGAGACACCGTGTCTCTCGTGTGGCTCCCCCACCCTGCATTGTAAATGTTCAGAAGTCATCAGTACTTTGAAACTCTTTTCCTCTTCCTTTGTCAGAGATGGTGTGTGTTTGCATGCTGATTACAGTGGAGGTTTAATCCAGCCCAGTGTGTGCCTCCTGTGTTTTAACAGAGTCTAGACTCACAGGTAAGGCTATATTCACACTGCAAGCCTCAGTGCTTAGTTCTGATTTATTGCTCATATGCCTCATTACTGGAAAAAGTGCTTGCCCTATCTTAAGTTTCCAATGTAGGAAAAATCCTATTTTGCTATTACAGAAGCAAATCCTAAACTTGTACTATCCTATCCCAGACCTCATATCATAATAACAGTAAAGAATAAGTATTTTCACTGTTATTATTATCATAAATAACAAGTTGCAAAAGCAATGAAAATCGTAAAAGGTAAATGGTCAATGAGAGCGCATTTGAGATGCACAGATCTATAAGTAGTTTTAGGGTAAATACCAGAGGCGGATAGGTTAAGCCCAGTTATAAGCCAAAGAATAAAAGTAGAGTAAAGTAAAGTAAAAAATCTCTATTGTGGGGAAGAATCGGATGGAGGGTGGAAGAGAAATCCTAACCGTCTCACTTCACTTGTCAGTGGCTAGCTTGTGAATGGACAATAAAAGATGGGCGGTCAGTTCTATCTTTGATGGGTCAGAGGAATCCTGTGTGTCTTGGGAGAGTGGAAACACCAAGTTTTCCTGCCAATTATCAACCCATAATTGGGTTGATACATGGGTTTGTTAGCAGTTGTTCAAGCAACTATTTTGCATTTAGAAATCCCCAGACAGTCGGTATGCAGCGAGATCTCCTAAAGCCTGGCATTGCAAGACTATCTAGAGACTGCAGGAAAAATTATGAAGGCAATACGTTCACACATATTTGGCACCTTGTACACGAGAGTCAGCAGTGAGTCGGAAAGTGATTATATCAAAGAAGAAGTGTGTTCTCGGGTCTCTAAGACTGCATTTTAAAACTTATTTTGCCAGCAGGCAGGGTTCCAATGGAATCATTGAGAAATTTCACTTCGATTATACTTATCGTTTCTGACACAAATTTCACTCGCCCAGGTTCCATGTTCAACCGTGAACTGCAAACACCTTCCTTATATTTTTATATTGAATCTGAAAACAACTGTAAAACTGGTTTACTTCCCTTGCATTATATTACAGAGCTCTTGCTCCACAGAAATTCAATGTATGGCTTGAAAAAGAACTCAGCCCTCCTGGGAGGTTGGTGAAAGTGCATTAAATTTTATTAAAGAATTCAAGTGAATATGATCTGAGAGATAATTAATTTGAATTCAGCAGATCCAAGAGAATCTGAGCCTGGTACTCAAGAGGACATGAATCTGAGCAGAGTTCATCTTGAGTGCAGTGGGTTCAGTTGTATAACTTGGATGTCGAGTCCGCTTTCCTGATAGGACTTGTAATCTGGGATAATTGGCCCCTTTCAGGGACTCAGATTATACCAACACCATTGCTGTCAGAGGTAGTGGGCCAGTGTACACACTGGCAGCTGAATAACGCACATACACAGATGTGAGTAAAAGCTCTTTATTTTGTTAACAACAAAAGCTGGTTGTAACATTTTATCTATTAACATGTTAAACTCAACTTTGGTGCTGCACCCACTCTGCATTGACCCAGGGATATTTTTCTGTCTGAGTTGTTAGAATCAGATGGCTACATGACAGTAAAAACTGTTTTATTAGAGGGTGACACATTTAACCAAGAGTAAACAGTAGTTTATTTAACTTTAGACCTTCAGTTAAATCAAATTTGTGTGGTTGTGTATTTGTCTCACAATAGATAGAGAAGCATGTCAGTGGCAGATCAACATAAAACTGGTTTGTAACACATGAAAACGGTGAGAAGAGTTTTTGTCTATATTATTTTTAAATCAATCGTATTGTGGTGCAAAAAGTCAAGAGCGCGCAGTGGATATAGAGTGAGGAAAAGCACTGATAGCTTAGTATTTCTCTACAACATTAAACACAATACAATATGTTAATGCTGCCTCTAGGGGTCTCTCTCACACTAAAAATATAACAAAAGTTGTTATTTTCTCTTTTAAACATTCATCATAGCTAATGAAACTCATGACTCAAGCAGAAATCATGTTCATGGATGAGGTAATATTCAAGTTTCATTCATGTTTAAAGAGCAATATGTAACAATAGCATGTCCAGAAATTACTACTGTGGTCCAAATAGCGAGTTGAAACCATAGATTGTACATTAAATAGGCTGAATATGCAGCCTAGGGTTGAAGCGAGTTCACACGTCCCTTCCTCACCAGGCGTGAAGAAGCTCTAGCAGGCTGCAGGAACACTGCATGAGTGCAAAACGAGTGACAGTGACACTGTGAGTTGATCAGCTGTTTATAACTGTTGATTGTCAATGTAAAGCTATGCCTGTCACCCTAAAATCAAAAGCCCACTGTTACAAAAGAACATAATCTGGAGTTAAAGTTCAGTGGCTTCCTGTCTTAATGCCTGCCAGACTCTATTAACATATTGCTCAATTTAACCATTAGAAACATCCGTTCCCTCTAAAAGATTATTAATTAATTCTTATGACTCATAAACAGATACCTACTCATTTGGCAAACATTTGGCATGAATTTAAATTCTAATAAATGTGAGACAAGCACATTTAAACAGTTATTCTGACCCAGAATATGACTTTCAAAGGCGGACACCACATCTGTAAGGTTAATTATTATCTGTGAGCATTTAACACTCAAAAATTTTTCTAATTCTCTTTAAATTGACTGTGTGGGTGTTCTTTGACCAGATTTGAATGACAGTACTGGTAATATGTGCAACAAATCCTGATTGGTGGGTGGAAATACGTAATCTCCAACCAGCACAAACCAATGAGAAAACAGAAACACAGAAAACTTCTCATGTGAAACAACGGAAACTGTTCTAACTTTGCCAGAAAATACTGTGCATGCTGCATTTGGAAACGTACAGTCAAAACGCAGCCTTAACGTCAGCCAGTGAAACTGTTTCTCAGTTGCAGTGACAAATAATTGTACTGTTTGTGTTTGTGATTTACTCAGCAGCAGGAAAAAATCTCCTATCTTGCTCTTTGTCTGCCATAATCTCCTAAAGTAATAAAGAAGAGCTAAACACAATTAGTGATAACCCAAACCAATCAGTCCAGATCATCGTTCAGATAGAAGTGAACGAGAAGCTGTGAAACTACTGTCAGCTGCGAGGAGGAGATATTACTGCTGTAGGAAACGCTGCCAAAAATGCAACTGAATATTTACATGCACTAAAATAAACAAAGCTATCAGACATTTCAACATAATTCCTGCAAAGTGGCATCGCACAGTTGCTCATGTATTTGTGTCGTATTGGACAGGACTGAGGAACAGTATGATAATCAGCGTTTTTTCTCTACAGAAGTCCAGAGGCTAATTTTCAAAAGGACTTCAGTTTGTTTGAGTCAGTGTGCAGCACATGATTAGCAACTTCAATAGCTCTACAGTCAATCTGAAAAAAAAAGAAGCAAAATTTGTATTTGGACTTAAAGCACTAGCCGCTGCCTGGAAGTGAAAGAAGGAAATAAGGAAAACACTCAGTGTTTGCTGAATTGCTGAAAAAGCAAAAGAAGAGAAGGGGACTTTGGGCTTTCTTGTGCCGAGTCTGGAGGATGATGAAATGTGCTGCTCTGTGGTCCCCGGGGACCACCGGGACCAGCCGCTGATATGCACACACATGCACATACTGTCACATCTGCACACACAGCAAAATCAAATAAACCTGATTGTACAGCATTTGAATGAATGAGCCTCACATACTGTAGATGTGCACATACAGTACACTCTTAGAAATAAAGGCGCAGACCAGAACGATTAAGGGTTCCTCGGCTTGTCCCCAAAGTTCTTCCTAGAACCCAACATAATATGTTATACCTTGAACCGTCTGTGAAAGGTGTCACCCAGAACCCTCTAGGTTCTACACATAACCCTTATATGGTGTAATGGTTCCACCCAGAAACCCCTGTGGGGGTTCTATGCTGAACCTTTCCCCCTTTAAGGGTCTTAACAAGAACACACCCAGGGGGTTCTGCCAAGTACCTTTTTATATTTCAAGAGTTATATCTAGAACCACCCAGAGGGTTCTACAAAGAACCTTTTTATGTACCTAGGGTTTTATCTAGTACACACTCAGGTGGTTTTATAGAACCCATTTATATTCCGTGGGATTTATTTAGAACCTGAGACTCCTTTTGTATTGCGGTAAAAAAGAAGCCTTGGCAAATCCTTTCTTCAGAAGCAAAGGGTTGTGTGGAGAACCTCAACCCTTCAGGAAGAACACTTTTGGAAGCCTCATTTCTAAGAGTGTAGTATACAGTACGGCAGGGTTACATGATGATGCACAGGGAGAAGAATGGATTATAGGGGGAGGGGAAGTGGAGTAAAGAAGAAGATGGGGAGAAAAAAAGGAGCAAGGGGAACAAGGGGGCCGAAGCAGGGAGAGCGAGATAGTAAACCAATTACCATCGGACTGGAGAAAGCCTTTCATCCCAAAACTGTCACCACACACGCAAATATACACACTTCTGTCTGCTTCTCTCCTGCATACAAATACAGTATCCACACACACATGGTCGGACATCTCTCTTTATCACTCACTCACACACATATTCCGAGCGCTCTTCAAACAAATGCACTCTTGATTAAATATTGAGGAGTGCCTGTGGCGAACTGAGCAGAGATACAATTCCTCCCTTCGTCTCTTATGGAGCCCCTCGCCTATGGAAGAAGAAGAAGAAGGAGGAGGAGGAGGACGAAGAAGTGCCAAAGGAAGGGAGAGAGAGAAGAAGAAATAGCCTGAGAAACAGGCACAAAGGGCAGGAGAGGATGAAGAGGAGAGTAGAGAGAGTGATGGATGGGAGGATGGGAAACCAGCTGGGCAGTGATGGAAAAGCAAGAATCAGAAGGGGAAGAAATGTGATGTCTGGCATGTTAAAATGAACTAGAAACTATAACACAATATGACAGATAACGTCATGTATAAAAGAACAGAAGCAGGGTTTGCACCATGAAAGAGCTGATACTGTTCTGTGAACTCTTAATTAACTGCACTGGCCTTTAGTGTTTGATGGGCATTATAAAAAAAATACTTTTTCAGTCATACAGGTTAGCTGGTCGGTCCACCTCTGTGGTGCAGACTGAAATAGCTCAACAACTACTGGATGGACTGACATGAACTTTTGTACAAACATTCATGGTCTCCACAGGATGGAGAGTAATAACTTGTGTGCTCTTATGACTTTTCAGTTATCATCTAGTTGGTTTACAACTAAACACTTGCAAAGCTATATGCAAAGTCTCCAAATATGGATGTGAATTCATAGATAGTATTAATGTAATCTGCATGCAAAATATGTTCAACCAACCAGTGGGAAAAAAAATTCACCCTGCAGCACTTCAAAAGTAACCAATTTTCGCAGACCTGGCAACCCTGTGCAGAGCCAGAGTCCCTCTCCTTCCGGTAGTTAAGGAGTGAAACAGTTTTTGTGCCACAAATTAGACATATTATGTTTGTCAATTTAAAAGATAATTTTATAAGTCAAGAAACAGTTGGTCATTTGCTGTAGTTTGGTTTTGTTTTGTGTGAAACTGCCCAATAAACTACATCTCTCATCTCAAATACATCATCACCACATCACTGTCCCTTTAACGCGATGTCTCGAGAACATCTCTACAGAATTTCTTCAGATTTGTCTCAAACGTCCACCTGGACTCAAGGACGAACTGATAAGATTTTAGTGGTCAAAAGTCAACATCATAGTGACCTCACGAAAATGTTTTTGGCCATTACTCATGAATTCATACACTATTTATGACAAAATTACACACAAATATTGAATACAATAAAATGATGAGATGATCCATTTTATATCTAAATGTCAAAGGTCAACTTCAATGTGACATCATAACATTCAGCTATATCAGTCGTCTGTAAAAAAAAGAAAAAAAAAACTGTAAGGGAAAATGGCATGTCATGCAATCCAAACAATCAAATTTTTGGCTGAAGCACGTAAGTTTAAGTTTCAAAATGCTATTTTTCCAATCCCTTTTAAAACTGTTATCCGTGTGCCCTGACGCTAGTTTCTGTTTGATGACGTTGTTAGGCCTACACATAAACCACCATGGTTGAGGGAAGGAAGGTGAGAGCATCAATGCCCTATGTCATGGTTTTTTGCTAACAGCTGAGTGGGAGTTTGCCTTTGAAACCCTGGAAAATAAAGGCAGATGGAGTCGCTCTATAACATAATCTGGCTACAGAGTCCTGTTACACCTTTAAAACAACGGCGTGAATATTTTAGTGTACGAAGACAAAGGTTATATGAATCTGCACTGTCTGCATATTACGAGATGAGACTCCAAAACTTTTGCATCTAAACACATATGGCAGGAAACTGTTAATGGACGTCAAGGGCGATGCTGATCCATTCCTGCTGAGACAATTAAAAAGCCATTAGATGATAAATACTTCACATACTCTAGAGTAATTCATACATGTACTCATATGACTGCTTAGACTCATCTATGAACTCAAGTCTAGACACACTCTTCCATGTCCACACAGGCCCTTAAGCGATTTCTGTTCACTCTGAGGGTCATGTATTATTGCTGCGGTGCGTGGGCAAAGCGCAGAGCAGTCCTCTATACTGTTGCTTCAGGATGTCAGAGGACACTGAATGTAGCTCTCATCATTGACGCTGCTTGATCGCCATCTAGCAGCGACCGTGGCGAACTGCAGACTGAACTCAAGTTCACGGTGACAGACCTTACTCCAGCCTCAGCCATCGCATAGTTTAGTGGAAACCTTCAATACATCTAAGGCGTGTGTAGAGGGGTAAAGTTTTGAGAAGTTCAGGGTTTTTAAAGATCAGACAGTGTGATGCACAAGAGAACACCTGGGGGCAGGTGGGAGTAAAGAGCTGCACTCAGTCTGTCATTTTAAAAAATATCTAGGAGACCATAGTGAGCAGAAAATAAAAAATATTGTTCTGGTCCTGCGGGAAATTTTGTCAAATATTTTAGCATTCAATCCTCAAGTTCTACTTTCAATCACAGAGATACATGTGCAACTGTACACCACAATAAAATATGTTTTAATTATTTCATGTCTAAGCTGCATTTTTTTTTACCCATCCATTTTTTATACTTTATTCCAGTTCCACTATTTATTTTTAAAAATAGTTGTTAAAGTAGCATTTCTTTAGATAAAACGCCAACTTGTTGCTTTGATCATCCAGTAATTATTTAGTCCATCAGCTGGACCTCCAGTCCGTTACATCAGCTACTTCTCAAGGCTGTTTCGTGATCATTTCTGTGTGTGGTTAAGTCACATGAAATGACTTAAGTTAGATTACCAAGACAAAGACCCCGAGGGGCTCCAAAAGTCCCTGGTTGACCACAAGTCCAGTGGTTTTGGTAATATATGCAAATTTGTTGGGGAATTTGCACTGAACAGTGTACTTACAACAGTGATAATGACGGTGTATTTCAATATTTCAATATACAGTTGAGGACAAAACGATGAGCCCCCCTATGAAATTTAAAGTTTTTTGAAAAATTCCCCAAGCGCTTTATTAATAGAGCAAGGAATTTTCAACATAGCATTTCTAAACATACTAGTTTTCTTTAGAAAGCATAAATTATTTCTATTTACAATATAATAGAATTTACTATTTACTATTTCCAATAACAGAATTATTTCAGAAAAAACAAAAATAACCAGGGTCAATATTATTACCCCCTTAAGAACTGACCTTGAGCCAAAGCACAAACCACTGCTGTGCAATGATGTGCTTTAACTTTGTAATGTTAAAAGCTTGTAAAATCAAGTTAAAATTGAGGGTTATCTTCCAGTTTACACAGGGTTTGAGCCGTCACTTGAAAAAGCATCATGACAGAAACAAAAGAAATCGGTTCAGACTTGAGAAAAAGAAATGTTGATGCTCACAAAGCAGGAGAAGGATCTACAAAGTTATCACAGCGTTTCCAAGTGTCAAGAACTGGAGTGAGAAGAATCATCAAGAAATTCAGAGAGAGCCACGCAGTACAGAACAAGCCTGGCAGAGGTAGGAAGCCAAAGATTTCAAAGACTCTGGAAAGAAAACCAGTGTGAGATGTGTCAAAAGACCCCAGAACAACTGTCAAGACACTAGTGAATGATTTAGCCAAGTCGGGAACTGTAGTCTCAAAGAAGACAGTCAATAGAGCTCTGCGCAGGAATGGACTGCGAGGTTGCAGACCAAGAAAAACTCCACTTCTGCACCCTGGCGACTTGTCCAGGGTGCACCCCGCCTCTCGCCCAGTGTCAGCTGGGTTATGCATCAGCCCCCTGCAACCCTTAGGGAATAAGCAGTTACAGAAAATGAATGAATGAACTGAATGAACTAGTAGCATCAGGGGGCTAATGATTTTGACTGTGATAGTTTTTGTGAAATTATTTTGTTTCGGTGTGCAAAGTAAGATAATGTAAGCATCCAAAATAAAAAAAATGTTTGGTTCTGTTTAACAGTGCTCGGGAAATACTTAAAAAAAAATGAAATTTTCATAGGGGGGCTAATAATTTTGTCCTCATCTGTGCTCCTTCAGTACATATCTATTTCAGCCTCACAACATGGTGGCATGATGCTGTCTGCTGGAGTCAGTCTGTCTGTCAGGTTATATACAGATCCTGAGCCTAAATGTGAATTAGGTGTTAATCCAGTGGAAGTGCGTCAAAGAGACCCAAAGTCAAAATCTGTAATTATAATAGCAATGAGTTCTTGTGATCAGGAAGGACACAGGTTGTATTGTAAAGCTACAGACTAAAAGGGGAGAGCAGTCGGGGGTAGGTAAGGTGTTTCAGGGGACAACTGGGCTGTCCTCACAATACAACAAAAGGTTCATTTATAGAGGTATGTTTATTAATGTATAAGGCTGACTCTCAGCAGAGACACTCAAATTAAGAATATACAAAGAATTATGATAAAATAAGAGTGAAATAGAAATATATATTTTTTCTTTTCTTTTTTCTCCTATCTTATTTTATTCATGAATAGTGCTATTACTGCGACTAGTGTCCTCACTGTGTCGTACTGTTGACCCCGTGTCAGCCTATATATGACTAATGAAACTAAAATTAACTGAACCATATCAAATGTGGGTCTTACATTATTAGGCATTTTTTTTGTGACTCTGCCTGTAGGCTGATGAATGAAACTAATTTCAGAAACAATTGTCATGCAGTGGAGAAAGTGTGACAAAAAGCCAGTGTAGGAGTCCTGGTTTCACTAAGACATGAGGGTGGCACTTGTGTTTGTCTGCTGCCGGAGATGTTGCAAATGAGTGAGCGGGAGCGGTTTATGGTAATGTTGGAAATTTAGAATTTTAGCATCAATAAGGTGAAGTACATTGATTTGTCAGGTCTTTACAGGAATTCTACATTAGCCAAAAAAGGCATCCCCATCTGGTTGTTACTATTTTTTTTTTTACTATAAATGATTTCTCAGCTGAATTCCTCAAAAACATCCAATATCATATCATATAATATCTTGATATATACTGATGATTTTATCGATAATACCAAACCCCCATTTTCTATTTGATATTTTTTGCGTGTATTATTTGAAAGGGTTATTTCACAGAGATTTAATGAAATGTTGTGCGTCAGCTTAGTATCACGTGTTTTATTGTACATACCATGACACATACAGAGCGAAACTAAATCATAAAAATATGATGTATGTAAAGTCAATCAGTTAAGATTCTCTCCTGCTGTATTTTGACAGATGAAATGGAAGAAAACACTGGAATATTTATTCAGGATGAATTTATATTGAACTTGTGAGGACAAAAAAGAAATGCACATTCTACTCAATACTGGTTATGATCAATGTCATAGTGCAACTAATGCAACTAGAAAAATGAACTGGATTTCCCTAAATTTGTGTAGCACTGATAATGAAAGAACAAAAACAGGATCTGACAAATTTAGACACTAGATTGTTTCCTTCTCATGGTGGAATTTAAGAAAGGATTGTCTTTGAGGTGACTGACGGTTATAAGGAAAGACAAGCGGACGTTTGATGGATCCTTCTCTTTCCTTTGGGCAGCCTGTAGGATATAGGCAGTATATAAAGCAAATGTAAGCAAATATAGATGTATAGTTTTGTAGATTTATGCATATTCACACACACACAATCCCTAGTGGAAGGTTGGAGAGTTTAAACCATAAAAAATCGATTGTCAAGAGTTTCATCTCTTCTTTTCTTAGTCATAAGAATTTCAGTGGAAGCATGAGAAACGCGCTGACTGCTACAAATATGCTGTATAATGTTGCAAGAACGTTTTTAGCATTAAACCTCTCTGCCAAACTGAAAAAGATTATAGGTCACTGACATTATGAGTTATAATGTTCTAGTGTTGCAGCAGCAGCCCAACCAGGACAGTTGACATGACAAACCATGACAACCTTAACTAACACTGTCATGGTTTAACTCATATAAGTTATGATGTCAGTCATGCTGGTGATGGGAGTGTCCCTAATTGCAAGTGCCTGACTCAGCAGGGAGACCGTTGGGTTTGTGCCCTTTGACCACGGAACCAAGTTTTTCCACCGCAGAAGCGGAGAAACTGCGAGGGAGGAAATTAAGCAAGCTTCTACAATTCACCAAGTGTCTTGGGTGAAGATCTCCTCATTGCCACTGCAGCGAGAGTGACACTCTCACTGCTTATCCAGCGACCTGGATAGTGTGTGGAAGTATAACAATGGAGCCATCTCACTTTTCTCATCTCTGTTGAGAGTTCAATAAAAACAAAAAAGCTGAGAAAGCTCAAAATTTCAAGGCAACTTGCTTCAATAGATTTTTAGCATTTTGGGTCCGACTCAAACTTTTAAGTTTTAAAAAAGTCTTACCGACTGTTTGTTTTGTTGAAATGATTTATTTTTCCTCTTTAGATAAACTTGAATCTTTGAGTTTTAAAAAACTCAAAAAATGTGCATTTCAAAAATTGAGTAACCCCATTGACGTGAATGTGAATAAAAGTAATAAAACTCAAAGATTTAAGTTTAAGATTAAGTATCTCAACAAAAGGTATAGGTTAGCAAAACTTTTAGATAAACTTTAGGGTCTGAGTTTGTTTTCAAACTCAAAAATGTAGTTAAACCAGTTGCCTTGAAATGACTATGTTTTCCCAACTTTTTATTAACAGTGTTGAACGTGTGCAGTACCAGTCAGGCATGATATTTTCGGATGTAGCGACAACATCAATCAGTATTTTCTCATGTGACTTCCGACCACATTTCGTAGCTTTTCAATACATCTGACCATTGACGGTCATAAGTAGGGAAGTGCTCCACAGGAAATATGTCTTTGTCAACCCTGAAACGTAAAACTGAGAATGAAAACCATCAGTTTAACACTGCCTGGACAGACAAGTACTTCCTTATTTTGCCGCCATCGATAAATATAATATAAGGAGACACCTCACCGGAGGCACTCCGGACAGATTTTTGAAGGGGATCACAGCAGAAGGCTACGACAGTGGCAATTGGAGCTGCGTTACCCTGCTGTGGTGATGCACAGACCGAGAGAGAGCAACAGCAGTTTCCCTTCAGGTATCCTGGAAAGTAATGGCAAAGAAGAAAAGGCCATTCACAGACTTCGAAACTGTTAAAGAATTCATGGTGGCCATTGTGGATCAGGTGAGGTGAAGCAAAAACAAGGTTTGATATTGGCTGCTGACAATGTCTGTCCCATCTAAATGT
This sequence comes from Lutjanus erythropterus, assembly GCF_056507025.1. NCBI lineage: Eukaryota > Metazoa > Chordata > Actinopteri > Lutjaniformes > Lutjanidae > Lutjanus > Lutjanus erythropterus. The sequence continues at coordinate 17,439,440 of NC_139332.1, forward strand.
CTTGGTTTTGAAATCTGGCCCAGTTGATTTTTGTAATTGAATAGTCCTGTTGTAGACCATCACTGTAGGCCTTACTGTAGCTGCTACAGAGTTCAAAATACTGTATGTAGGGTGTTGGTTGTCTATTATTTCTTTAGATGCAGACTCTGTTTTCTGTGTTTATATGTAGGGCAGCATGGTGGCCCTGTGGTTACCGCTGCTTCACAGCAAGATGGTTTGACCCCAGCTGAGTCAGGACCTTTCTGTGTGGAGCAGAAAGAAAGTTCTAGGAACTACTTTCTTTCTATGGCAGAAGAAATGAAACTGCTCACGACAAGGTTTGTGGATTATTTTGAGTAAAAAAGTCATGGTTCCTGGAAAGAGACATTGCTGTTGAGCTTGTCTAAAGTATTTTTTTTTCGAGTGGTTATAGTTCGATTATGTTGGAGAGAAGGCAGACATTTCTACAGCTGATATCTCCAAAACTCTTCAGCTCACACCAAAACAATGTAGATGGATAAATATCACTGAAGGCTAGAGTAAAAATATGTATTTTGACTTTGGGATGAATTGTTGCTTTAAAGTCATGGTAGTGTGTGGGATAATGTCCAGTAAGCAGGTCAAAAAAAAAAACACCTGACAGGGTCTGGAATCTCCCAGAAGGGGTTTATTTCACAATAATGTCCTTCTCACTGTTCATTACCCTGCTTATTACACGGCTACTTACTCCGTATTAATAATGATAATAATAATAATTTGACACAAAATATTAATTTTGAAATTGTTTTATTGCTTCTCCGCCAGAGTCTATGATCAGAACTGTGTCCATCGCAACAAAAGATTAAGTTAAGAAACAACAGACCTTAGAGTGCTGTAACTGACCAATCAGAATCCAGCATTTAACAAGGCCATACGCTCAATAATTGCACAGCACAGGGACAGTTCCTACACTCACAACTGCTTCCCTGATGTTGTTAGATTTTGTTTGTTGGATGATAATATTCAACTGAAATGAAGGTAATTTCATAAGTCTGTACAAGGCTTTGAACTTAATTATTGTAATAACAGTCCACATTTCCTATAAAGCCTGACATGAGTGGTTTGTTAATTTTGCTATTTTATGTCCAAATTGTCGGTGAGTTTTCACCATGTTTTGTGTTTTATGTTGGTAGCCTAAATAAGTCATTTTTGTGCCGGTTTATAGTTTTAACCATTAGTGAGGTGGCTGCTACATTTCTTGACATCAGATATATTTTGTTGGTGTGTTTTAAGTCCTGACCCAAAGTTTGGAAAATGTTCCTTTAGACAATATTTTATGTTAGATACTAAGGGATGAAAACACACCAGATGTGGGAAGTGTGTGGTGTGTAACATTGTAGCTCTAATGCCAACAACATACGATTTATAACACCCTTCTTAGCTTTTGATTATCACATGATCTTATTTAGCAGAAGGAGTTGCAGAGTTGTAACAGAAGATGCTCATTTTTCCATTTTTTCCAGAGCACTTTAAGGACTTGTCAACCATGCTGCCTTTAATGACCATTGTGTAGAATTTAGTAGCATCTAGAAAACACGTCGTCTTACCCTCCCCTTCCAAACATGTAGGAGAACCTACAGTGGCTGTGAAACTCCACTTGTTTGTCCACTCTGGGCTACTGTTGAAACATGGTAGCCAGGAGGAGAACCTGCTCTGTCTGTAAACTAAGGTAACAAAAACACAATGATTCTTATTTTCAGGTTATTATATACTAATGAAAACATACTTCTGAATATTATATTCCATATTCTGCCAATAAAACCCTGTAAATATTACACACTGAACCTTTAAAAGTTGAGTTCCAAAAGTTTATTCATGACTGATAAAGTCATGAAGACATTAAGGTGAGATTGTTTCGTGGACTGCTTTGTGAACTTTGAGACTCATCTGCTGCATAACTGTATTTAAACATACAATAGCCTTTAATGCATGATTTTATTAAGTTTTATTGTTATTATATTAATTATATGTTACTTTTTTTGTTTAACTCATTAATTCATAAAAATATCAAATGACAGATATTTTCAGTTTGGACAAAATGTTTCAAACACATTTCTTTGTGTTTTTTTAAAGTAACACACTCTGGGAAAAAACATGCCGCAAAATCATAATATACATTCACTTCATGCTGCTTAGGGTTAAGCCCCTTTGAAAATGCAAAGTAGCAAAACACAGAAATTGCAAACTTTACACTCACACATGCACACACACACGCACACACACACACACACACACACACGCACACACACACACACACACACACACACACACACACACACACACACACACACACACACACACACATACACAGAGTTACAAGTTACAATAGACTACAAAGTTTTAGAAGTGTTCATTCTTTTTCTTATAAGAAAGAATAAATGTTGCATTTTAAGGGTGCATTGACTTAATTTGAGTTTGTCTGTGGTTCATGAAGTGTCCTGTGGACTTTGTGGTGAACTATAAATTATTATTGTCACGAACACAAAAAAGAAGAAATGAGAGTCAGAGCTGCTGCTTCCAGCTCACCAGACTTTCTTCCCAGCAAGACAACTGAGCACAATATTCACGCATAAATTAAATTCATGAATGCACCTCAATAAATTAAGGGTTCAGAGCTAGAATGGATGAATTAGTCAAAACCTCATGTCCACAAAGCAAACTGAAAGTGTGTCTTGAGGAGGAGAATGTCCACAGTCGTCACTTCCCATTAACTTCAGAAGCCGCGCTGCAACCACTCAGTTATTCCAAAGTCTCAAATTGTCCACTGAAAGTACCCAAATACTTCCCGGTCAAAAAGTGGACACAAACCCAGTCTTACAACATCTACCACCGAGCAAATCTAGCATCATCTAGTATGCAGGCTGCTGCTTTTTTTAATTTTTGACCCAGTTTGGGAGTTCTCCAGTTTGATTCCCCATGAGTAATACCAACAGACAGAGGGAAAGTTATATATCAAAAAATAGCAGCAGGGGGATTTATAAAAACCTAAATATTCTGATTTGACAGCATCTCATCAGGCATGTGGAGTAAAGCACTAATGAATATATTTGTTGCAATGCTGAATTGAATGGAAGCTGCAACAACCTATTTGAAGGGGGAATGTGAAGAAAGTTGTGAAAAGTAATGTTTAAATTTAAATAAACATTTAATTCTCTCTAAGCTGAGTAATGTAGGTGCCTAATTGACATAAAATACGTGTGAACCACAAAGGCCATATCCTGGTCATGTTTTGAGTGTCATATCACAGCCAAGTTTCACAGAATGATTATGCACTGCACAATATCCTGGATATCAATCTGTCGTTTTATCAAGGAAGTTGAAGGCTGTAAGTCAAAACCATCATTTTTGCATGGCTACTCAGATTCCCAGTCTTAATGTTATTGCATAATAACACAGGAAATTCAAAAGTCAAAATACAAAGATCAATGGAAACACTCCCTACTGTCCTCCTAGCACAGCATCCAGCATGTCCAGTGCACTCTCAGATAAGCTGATTGGTGCTCAGAGCAATTCAAAACAGCTTCAATCCTGGAACTGTGGACTCTGTTTTCCTTCACAGTGCAGCCAAACACTAGCCTAAAAAAGATAGCATAAACCTACACATGAAGGTTACTACTCTGTTGAAATGAAGAGTTACTTGTTTTGCTGATATCAATGCACCTACAGGCCCATCTGTGGAGAAACCCTAATAGCTGGATCTGTATCTGACTTACTGTCAAGTTTTGCAACTTCAAACTAAACCTATGCTTCTGCCCCAGTGAAATAACCGAACATGCCAGATGCTTTTTTACCCAGAACTATCTGGGAAGTCATCCTTAGAAACTGTTTGTAAAAGCACAGGCACTGTAAAATAACAACTAGGCCAATGGACCATTAAAACATCTGCTGATCACATCTAACACAGGCTAACTTCAGCCAATCAGATCAAACTCTCTAAGAGTGAAAACATCTTTTCCATTGAGAAAAGCCTTCAGTGCCATTATTTGCTCTTATTTCTATGAAGAAATACCCTCCAGAACTGATGATATTGCAGTATCTATGCTAACCTCTTCAGGAAGCACAACTGTTTCTTCAAGACGAGTTGCTTCCACAGATGTTTCTTGCTATTGTCACACCTAAAATCATGCCTGTAGCTGTGAGCTGTCACTCCTAGGATGGATTTTCATGTGATCTTACGAATCCAGCTGTCTAGCAAGGTAACAAGTGAATGGAGCTGCTACACAAATAAAAACAGTTGACGACCACAAATATCTCACAGCCTGACAAGAAAGAGGTTAGTAAATGCACATATATTGTTCTTGCATTAATTCCCATGTACAAGGAACCCAAACTATCATGAACTGAGTCACTTCTGGAGGACACAACAGACAAAATTGAAAATAAATGGGAGGGAAAACATATTTGAGGACTTAGATCTATTATCACAGCAGTTAGGAGGCAGTGAAAAGAAGATATCTTATTTTTGTAGCCACCTGCAGTGGTATCTTATGTTATCTCATAGATGGACAAATAGGTCTTAACCTTTGACCCTTGCAAGAATTATTTTGCATACTGTATTTGGAAGTTCTACCTTCACAGAGAGAGAGGCATTTTGTTCAACTCAGGAGTCTGTACGTCGGTCTATATTGTGCAATGTATATTTAATCTTCGATCAATCAGTGTTTGTCTTTCTGTGGAAAAGTACAACGTCAACATCCGTTAGAGGGGTATCTGACTAAACATCCAGTAACTAAGACGTAGATCATTTTAATGAGAGGAAGCACTGATGTGGGTGGATTATCAGTGGGTTTAGACTTGTGGCTTGTGGTGCTCAAATTAGTCCCGGGCTGAGAACCAAATTTAAGAAGTATGAGAAAATATTCAAAGTCTCATAGTGGTCTTAATTTGAGCTCATTTATGTCAAGGTGGACACTGGCTAAACAAGTTCTTACTTTGAACTTTCCCTTCCCTCTGGGTGATATACATGATTTTCAGACCTAACACAGCTTCTCCAGAGCCACTGGTAGCTGAGCTGCAAATGGACACCATCACCTTTGCTCCAGCACAAACGGACATCGCCTGTGCCCCGGTGCCTGATCCCACCACTGCTCCCTGTCCCGCTGCTGAAGCCGCAGGATCTGCAGTCCCTCCGGAGCCGCTCACTGCCCTGCTTCTGATGCCTCTCCGGTCACCGCTCCTGATGACTCCTGGATTTGTCTCAGGACTAAGCCTAAAGCCCCAGTCAGCTCCACTCCGTCCCACCATGAGCCCTGGTTCCTGATGGGTGCCAGCCATCTTCGACCGGCATGACTTTCTGTCTTTGGCAGCGACATTCCAGCTCCCTACTCCTTCCTCCCTGTTGCCCCTCAGACCCATCAGCTCTATGTCACCACCCACCATTCCAACTCCAAAAGTCGACACTCAGCATCTCATTGCCCCCTTTTTTCTCTGATGACTCTGATAATGGGTGATTCCACAACTAGAAATATGCCGTCCTCTATTCAGAGAGTAACAGTCCATGTGGGAACAAATACCACAAAGACACACCTGACTCCAGTCCGCTTGCAGGGCTCACAATGTGGGCTACCATTTCTGTCTGTAACATTAAGAGTATTGACCTAATTGCTCTCGCCACTGGAATTGAAAACCTCCCCAGCAAGGACAACTTATCCACCCGTGATGAACTGGTCTTTCACTACAATGATGGGCTTCATAGTCTCTTAACCACGCTTGGTCCTCTCAAAACTCAATAATGTCTCCTTTATTCACTCTGCTCCTTGGTTCACCCTCGGACTCTGCCACCATAAAACTCAAGGTTGCCAGTTGGAATGCCTTTATAGGAAAACTGTGCTTGTTGTTCGCATGGACATGGACAAGAATCACATACTGCACTACAAGCTCTCTCCACAGCTAAATCAATCTATTACAACAATGTAATCCGGTCAAGTGAAGGGAATATAAGAGCTTTATTTTTCACAGTTAACATTATGCTACAGCCACCGGATCCTCTCACACCCCAGATGTATTCACTTGCACAGTGAAATTCATTTATGACTTCTTTAATACCAAAATTGAAATTATCCACCAGTAGCTATTTCCTTGAATCTCCCTACATACACCTCACCTTACATGTCCTGCCATGCACCCCTTTTATCTTTCCTCTCTAGCCTTAAACTCTCAGCTGTTTTTTTTAAAAAAAAAAAGAAAAAAGAAATTGATGTTGGAAGAATTCAAGGGAAACGTCTTTTTCATTTTGTGGTGTAGAAAATTACAAACTATTAATATTTCTGAATTCTCTAAAACAGTTTTTTTTTTTAGCATCAAATCACTGATAATAACTAGAAAAAAGGTCTAAACCATTTGGTCCCCCATCAGGCTGAAAAATTCCAAGTGAACTATCCAAATGAATAACAAGTACCCTGACCAGAGAGTACACCAGGCAGGAGGAACACACAAGATGATCTTATTTCTGACTACAATAATTAGTCATTGTTGTCATGTTCATTTATATTATCAAGTCGGTTTTATTTCTGATATTGTTTTCCATTAATGCTGACAGTATATCCCTGTTTTGTATATTTTATGTCTTTTTCATGTGAACCCTTTGAACCCTTTGAGCTGCATTCCTCGCATAAAAAGTGCGACAAATAAACTCAATATCATTAATACTATTTTAGGCTGTAGGATCAGGGTCAGTAACATCTAAAAGCGACACTTCATTCTTTTATCTGTTCATGAATGGGTCAAACTCACACATACAAGATCTAGTTTCATGACTAATGTTGGAACAGGAATATGACACACAACTACAGTCTGAGGAAACAAGAAGAAAACCACTGATTGCGTGAGCTAATTAAACTCAGAATGAACTGAATGTTATTGGACCACAAAGGGGGCATTTAAGAATGGTCAATTGTTGCACCAGATGAAAAGTTCAGGGAACAATTTGCCCCCGGGGGACTGTGACTTTCAGTGTAAAATTTCATGTTAATCTGTTGGACTGACTGACCAACAAACTGCCCCTACAGGCTCGCTGTCAGTGTGACTGAAAAAATCCAGTTTTGGAAATATCTTCTCTTGTTGAGGGACTGTGGAAAACAAAGTTTAGGGGTATCTGACAAAATATCCAGTAAGTGAGACGTAGGACTTTTTAATGAGAGGAAGCACTGATATGGGGGGTATCAGTGGGAACTGTGCCCTGTGGTGTCCCAGCATTTACTTTGTGAAAGATGTAATGCAATCTGTCTAACAAAACATAACAGAAGCACCAAATCTCGAATCCCAGTTCTGAAAACAATCTCATATTATAATAAACTCAGATGGTATTAGCTCAGGTGAAACAGACTAATTGGGAAACAGACGACCATCAATGTGTTTTGGAATAAAATTGGTGTTTTATTAGTTTTTAGCTTGAGGTTGAGGCAGAGGCATTGTCACAACTATGTTAAACTTATTATATTATTTGACATTAATAGGGATTACAAGATGATTTATGAAATATGAAATATTAGCAGTTAAAATAAAATGTGAAATGTGAAACAGCAATATTTGGTGGTACACTTTGACAGAATATTTTACATCACACAAGTGTTGCTAATATTGGGAAAGACTTAGTTAAACACTCAGTAAATATATCAGTCAACCGATGCTGGCCTGTCACAGGTATAGCCGATATATCAGTATATATTAGAAATGGCATATGAAATATAGGATTTTTTAACTTGAACAGTAACATTTATTGTTTTAATATCCTGTACATGATATTCTGTATAAAGAATATCTGATGATGTATCTGATTCACTGATATCAGTCTTTTTACTCTCTAATATCAATATTGGTCCCAAAAATCATCACATCAGTGATGCCCTTCAAAATACTCCAGAGAGATGACAGGGGTAGGCAACTACTCCCCCTCTGTGTGTAATTAAAATCAAATATCCACCGTAAATGTGACTTCTCATTACAGGATGTCGTTTGTTCATTTCATCTATACTGAGTTAACCATCACAGCCATGCAAATATATGGTTTTGAGTGGTTTTTCCCTTTAAATTATGTGTGTGTGTGTGTGTGTGTGTGTGTGTGTGTGTGTGTGTGTGTGTGTGTGTGTGTGCTGGTGTGTGGGTGTTTGAAACGTGCTTGATTATTCCTCCAATTAATGAAGTAATCATTAATTAATAATTTATTTTTAAACAATAGACAGATAATTAAAGTGGGTTTATGATGAATTCCTGCTCTCACTGCTTTTTTTTTTTTAAAAGATGGACATCTTAGTCAAAATCACCATCATAACCAAAGCCGACGCCGTACCGGATGTTGACGCAAACTTTTTATTCCGCGCTGTTAAAGAGATATTGGGAAATCCCTCCAGTGTGAAGAATATAAAAAGACAGCCCATTGCAAAGACAAGTCAACTCTCTCTGGCTCTGACCGCCCTCAGCATCAGAGGAAACTCGACTTCCCAGCAGCTCATCATGCCCTCTACGCTTAGTAAGTGATTGACAGCCTGTGGTGCAGCAGGTTTCCTGCCTGTCTTCCTCTTTTTCTTTATTCATTCATGCTTTTCTTCCCCTCACAGACGCATGCCTGCTCTCTGCGGTGATGCTGGCCGCTCTGCTGCACTGCGCTCCCGGAGTCCCGCTGGAAGACGCGCCCACCGACGGCCCGGCAGGTGACCCCTCAGGTGATGTGTCAGGTGACCCCTCGTTTGAGGAGGGTGATAATCCCCCCGACCAACTGAATAACGTCTGGGAAGCGGCCATTGAGGCAATCAGAGGCCATAAGGCGGCTGTAAGTGTTTTATCTTTCACTGAAATGTGGTGTTTTTCTAAATACTAATGCATTTGCAAAGTTAGACAATGTCCTGCACTCCTGACCTCCGTCATTCTTCCTTGATCCTTTTCCTCTCTGTGCAGTTTGATGATGAATTCCATATGAATTACATTATTCTGGGGAACTACAAAATCCCTTCCATTCCAGAAGCCTGCCCTCACTCCAACTTCAAAAAGGTAATGATGAAAATCTGTCCAAACACACCTTACCAAGTACTTCACACAAGGCAGCACCCACTGCTGGAAAGAGTATTGGAAATCTGTACTCATGTGCAAGTACTGTTACATTATTAAGATATTTCTCAACTACAAGTAAAACTACAATTACTCTTCTCAAAAACTACTCAGAGTATTAATTACTTTAAACCATTAATCCCAACTCCTGCTCTGTTCTGCTCAGTAGTCACGCTCAACAACAAACCTGGAAACAGGTTTAGTGTAATGCAAATGTAAGTACGAGTAGTAGGGCTGCAACTAATGATTATATGTCATTACTGATTAATCTGTCAATTATTTTCTTGATTAAATTGATTAGTTTGGTCTGTAAAATGTCAGAAAATTGTGAAAGTGTGATCAGTGTTTCCCAAAGCAGAAGATGATGTTTTGTTTTGCCCACAACTCCATAATATTCAGTTTACTGTCATAGATGAGTAAAGACCAGAAAATATTCACATTTGAGAAGCTGGAATTTGAGAATTAAAAAAAAAATCTAACCAATTAAAAGATGATCAAAATATTTGGGTATTCATTTAATGATTGATTAAAAATCAATTAACCATTGCAGCTCTGAAGTACAGACTTGAAAATTTAATTACAGTCATTTGAGTTATTGTAATTAGTTACTTCCACCCCCAGCAGCAACTTCATAACAAGTAGATCATAAACCAATTTGAAAACTTGCAAAAGGACAGTCAATAAAACTAAAACAGATAAAAGCAGTAATAAACCAGTCATAAAAACAACAAAGTAAATAAAACATATATTAAGAAAAAAAAGGGACAGTCAGTCAAGAAAATGAAGAAAAACAAAACCAGTCAAGGACAGTCAATGAAAGTAAAGTAAAGTAAAGTAAAGTAAAGTAAAGTAAAGTAAAGTAAAATCAGGAAAGGCCCTCTGATAAAATATATGTATATTTGAAGAGGTGATTTAAAGAAGTCACATATTTTGAGTTGTGTGTTTCCTCCTCTGTGATAAGAAGAAAGAAAGCGGATGGTGGGTTCATTTGATTTTCTCTCCTCTCTCTCCAGGAGGTTTATCTCCGCAATTTTGCCCAGGGCCTGCTTACTTACACGGTTTTTCTCAAGCATGTGGAGAAGGAGTACCCCAGGAAATACAGCAGCCAACTGGACAACCTGATCATCAAGATCAAAGAAAAGGTGAGTCTGACATGCTGCTTACCTGTCTTTCTGGCGAAACACTAGAAAAATAATATTTTATTGTCTGAGTAGCTTGGAGTAGCTGCCATTTGTGACTATAATACTCTGTATTCGTTATTTGGATGCCCATCAGGTGCCACTAATATAGCAGCTACTCTAGTTTAGCTGACATCAATAAAGAACAATGGATAAACATTTAATTTCCTATATATTTTTAACAATAAAAGCTATTTTATAGTCCTATTATTTTGTTATTTGAATGATTTTATTATCAAGCAGCAGCAAAATCAGAAAATATTAGTTTTTTATGAGTGGTAACTTAATATGACTCCTGTCCCCTGAAAGCAAACATGAAACTGTAAAGTAAAGCAGAAACCTGTGATTACAAACAGCGACGCAGAAGCGAAAGTAAGATTTCCACCGCAGAGATTCTGTCAAAAGCTACACTGATTTTAAAAAAGCTTTTTTTAAAAATCTTGCTAGTTTGAGGGGGATGGGTTGGAAGCAAACTTTGAGATGTCACTGTAGCCTGGTTGGAGGTCAGCTGCGGTCGCTTTGGCCCGTTCCGGAGGTGATCCGTCTTCGGTGTGAATCGGCACATTAAAATGCACCAGCGCAACGCAGTTTGACTCAAAAGTGCCAATGGAAAATCCCAAGTAGACATCCCACAAATATCACTTTATCTTGCATGTGTGGACCAGGTTCAGCAGCAGTTAATTACTCCTGGTGCCAGACAGACCTAATATCAATGATCTGCATTGTAAGCTTTACACTAGGTGACACCATGTCCCTCTGCTTTGTCAGGACTTTGAATTGATCCTCTGTATGAAGAGTAAATGAAGTTACTTTGCCTTGAGTACTGTTCATGCAACACTTCCACTGATGTTACAGCACTGCTAAGCCATATTGTACCACTGTCACCTCTGGCCCACAGATGAGGCACCAAGAAAAGGTCACAGCGCTGACCAGCAGCCAGGAGGAGCAGCTGCTGCAGGACATCGACAGGCCCGACGCTTTCGACAGAAAGATGACAGCGCACATTATCGTGTACAACCTCCGCAACTTCCTCGTCGATTGCAAAAGATTTATAATCAATAAACTGAGGAGCCCGGAGGAAGTTTGACGGCCAACAGTTTCTATTCCCAAATGCTGCAAAGATGAAAGTGTTAAAATTCAGTTATGAAGGAATACCTCAGGGAAGCTGGGTGGTGTTAAGAGAGAAATCATCAAAGAGCATGTTCTGCCTGCACTTAGTGAAGGTATTGTGGGTCTATCTCTGATTGAGTAAATCTTAACACCCTCAGGGCTTTAATTTGTCCACTATTGCATAATTTATATAAGCTTATATAATCTATTTATATTTGGTGAAAAGTGTTATTTATTAGTCATGAGAAAATACATGGTTCAGGGTTTCTTGCACTAAAAATTCAATTTGTACTTGATAGTGATTGATTTTATATGGATTGTTAGTCTATTGGTACTTTTTTGTAAAGAAAATAGCAATAATAGTACTGCAACATCTATTTTTGTAAACAGTTATTTTATATTTATAGTTATTTATTTATAACTATTATCATTTAACTGGATTTGTTCTTTTATTATGATGCAAAGAACTATGTTAAACTGTGTCTGAAAGGAATATTCTGTGCACTTGGAGAAATAATAAAAAAAAATTAATAATTTGCATAGATAAGGAACAAAGTTCTTCATTTCAACACATTTCACACATTTCATGTCATGGAAGAGCTGTTTTTTTTTTTTCCTACAAAGTGTGAACGGCACTTGCAGATTGTTATCAGTCTCCTTAAATATGCATGTCCGGATGCTGGAAAATATGACTATCAAAGACATAAAACCAAAATGTGTTCACTGCAGTGATCTGAATCATCATGTCTGTTATTTTACAGAGTCTTGTGTGGAATTTCCACACTGTAATACACAGACTGTAACAAGTCACAAAAACATACAATGACACATTTTCTACAATTTACAAATTTTTTACGTGACCTATCATTTTTTAAAACCAACTTTTTTTTGGTTTTTTTTTGGTCAGTTTGTTAATATTAAACATCAACATAACTCCTGGCCAATAGTGAAGGAAGTACCAAGATCCTTTACTAAGTAAAAGTTCTAATACCCCAGTGTGAAAAGTTAAAGTATATAATCAGGAAAATATACTTCAAGTAAAAGCACTCATTGCAGAAAAATGTGCCACTGCTACTCCTATTAAGTAAACTGGGATGTTACGCCTCTGTGTACTATTACACATGATTAGATTAATACTACTCATAAATTCATGTAAAAGCATTGCAGCTAATGATTATTTCCATTATGGATTTATCTGCTTGTAACAAATTCAGCAAATGGTGAGAAACATCATCCCAATTACCCAGAGACCAATTTGTCCATCCAATATTTCAAACCTCAAAATGATATTATTAAAATAATTAAAAAGAAAAGCATTACTCACTTTCTACAAGCAGAAACCATGAAATGCTTTGCATGATAATGATTTGAACCATTATTGAAATAGTTGCTCTTCTGTCAGCTGACTTATCAGTTAATTGACTGATCATTTCAGATACACTTGTATAAACAGCTGGATAGTTTAATTTGTAGCAAAAGATTTAATAACTGCTTGTACTGAATGAAAAAATCTTGACTTTACTGTAACTAATAACTAAAGCTGTCAGACAAATGCAATGAACTAAAAAGTACAATATTTATGTCTTGTAGTGGAGTAGAGATAAAATGCATGAAACGAAAATCAAGTATATATACGTTCACCTACCAAAAGGAACTTTCATACTGAGTTTATGTTGGAGGATCATTTCAACAAAAGCGTTTGTTTCCACCACCATAACCACAAAATGTCAAAAAAAATTTTTTATCCAAATAAAAATCTCTCCTGCATATTTTTAGCTGGCTAATGTACTCTCTATAACCTTTGGCTGGTAAAATGTGAACACAGGCTCATTTCATGGAAAATCCAACCCAGTGACAAGCATTAAGAATAGCTAAGTGGAAAATTTCTTGTGGATGAACTCCTTCGCTCAAGTAGGTCATATAGAGGCATCAATATTAAATTGAGACTGTATCTTAACCAGATAAACGTCCTTCAAGTAGATTTAACTAAAATACTTGAGTGACCATACTGAAGTTATATTCCACCACTGATCCTGGTAATAAAGACAAGAGTGACATTTCTGTGTGGATTTATTTTCAGAAATTTTAAATTACAAATAAAAAGGAGGAAAAACATGGAATGAATGGAATAACCCAACATCACCTCATACATTCCTAACAAAACACTGACAGTCCAGTCGACACCACATATCTTCAGGAAGTCTCAATTCCAGCTTGTGAAGTATCTTCTTTCCATGTACCCGACACTCTCCATACTGTACATGTGGCGATAAAACAGTATGGCCGCAGATAACATTCATCCATTACCTCTCAGACACTGGACAGTGTGATTTATGGAGAGGAAAGAGAAAAGTAATGTCCATTTACTGGATTTCCAACGACAGCTGGGTCACATGGTCTCGGTGAGGAGGGGGGGACTGGCTGTGTGGCGACGCTCCTTAGCCCCATAGCAAACTAGAGAAAAGAAAAATAAATGGTTGAACTAGAATTTCGAAAATGTAACAGTTGACTTAGAGCCCAAGTGTTTGAGTGTCAATAAATGCTTCTGAACTTTGAGTGATGACACACCAACGCAAATCAATGAACCTCATTAAAAACGAGATCAAACATCAAGAGGTCTAACCTGCCTCAGTGCTTATGTGGTAAGATATCATCAGCCTATGTCATCGCTTTCATTTCCAGTTGAATCCCAACTGTAAAACGTGTTAAATTCACCTAATTCGGCAACTACAGCTAAAAATAGCTAACATCTAGATAAACAGATTCTCAGAATCTTCTGTCGTCAGTTCATATCATCATGAAGATTTTTCAAGACATGTGAACTGTTTGATCTTTGCTTATTAGAAGCAAAATGTGTAATTATTTAATAATAAAGGGCTATTCAAAGACAAAGATATTCAATAAATGAAAGAGATATTCTGCAACACATGACACACAGTAGGAGGAGAAATTGAGGATTTTGTAAGATCTCTCCTGACACATATTGTGACTGATAAACGTTTGTATTGAGACACCGACTATAATTGTATGTCAGCAAGAGTAACCTATAGCTCTAGTTAGTGAGTTACAGCAAGATGATGACTGGACTGTATGATATCCGGTGTTTTCTCTGGCTTTATGTCTGAAACTTTTTGTAATTGTTTTATTTCTTATCTTGTGTTTTTTTGGACATTAAAATGTAGTATTCTCCATTAAGGACTTTGAGTAATGTGGGTAAGTAGTTTACGGTTGTCTATAAGTGTCTTGTTTTTTTGTGCTCAATCAATCGATCTAGATCACAAACATCACATCAATATTACGCTTGCTTGTTCACGCCGCACTGAAGCTGGCCCCACGCTACAGGAGTTTTAAAATCTGGTTGCTCCACACACAAGAAGAAACTTCACAGGTTCTCTCTTCTCTTTAATCTCAAAAACCCACACACTACTTGAAAATAATGGCACACCACAGGATATTATCAAGTTTATCATGATCAAGTGATCTCATGTGATTTCATGAACAAACAATGGAGCCGGATGTAGTGAAACGACTTGCTGTAACAATATAACTAACATAACTTTGCAGTGAGAACAAACAAGCGCAGAATTTAACAACAAGCAGACAGGAGTTTTGGAGATCAGAGCAGCGAGATTAAATTTAGCTGTGAAGTTGTCTGGTGGCAGTAAATGCACACTTGCACTGCAGAAAAGAACTTCAAGAGGTTCCCATGTCTTGCTTCTCAGCTGATGGGTAAAATGGAGGGAGAATCAGTGAGATTACACACCAAAGCAGAGTGAACTGCTCTCTGGCTCTGCCTAGGTTAGAAATGTGGATAAAAAATGTGTATTCAGGTTCTTTTTAAGATAAAATAAGATATGATAAGCCTTTATCGACTCCCTTGGGAGAAATCTGCCTTGGACATACGAGAGAACACAGGCGACAAACAAACAAACAAAAACATACACACACGAGAAAAAAATAAAATGCCCAAATGCTCTACACATGGACATTTCCCAAGCTCCCAAATATTGCAGAAGTGCCCTGCACCAAAATATTGCACATTTCCCTTCCCTCACACCCACACCCACACACATTTCATGTCATACTGTTTGATTGACAGTGGAAGTAATGAAAATGTATACCTGTTCAGTTTTGAGGCAGTATAGTATTACATGCGGAGGTAAAATCCATAAACAAAGGCTTGCATAAGCAGTGTTTTAAAATAAAGTGTGTTGTGTTTAAAGCGTCATCAGTGCCTCTACCATTCCTGCATGCAAACTGGCAGGGATCTAACAGATGTTGTACTTCAACTCGTAAATTCCCTACCACGATGCCTTCAAGTGGAGCCGAGATGATGACAGCTTTTTTCCATATTGTAGGAATGGTTAATGTGTCAACAGAGAGCTGGAACAGAGGACTCCAGGCTGGAGTCACCTCATCAGCAAAGGGTTTAAGAAGAAGAGCAGAAATGCCACGCCTTAGTGTGCAACTTTTTAAAAAAGCCTTGGCCACAGCACTTCAAACCATGTTGCTGCTGAGTTTGTTTGATTTATTTTGTATGTTTTCCTGTTAAATTTGCTGCCAGCATGTTCTAATGTGGCTACTGCTACAGGCAGTGAGTTCGACTGATGTTGTAATACTGAGGGACAGCCATGAGAAACTGTGCGAATGTAAAGCCTCGTTGGAAGCCAATTAAATAACGTCAGTAGTAGGATGAATGCCAGTAGCCAGTGTGACCCACGTAACTGGTGTGTGTGGTGCGTTGCTGCTGCATTTGATGCTGAATATAGGTGAAAGACATGTCCTGATGGTAACAACATAGATAAGTAAGGAAAAAATAAATTAAATGGTGAAACTGCAAGAATTCATGTTTGACATTGTTGTGTAACTTCAATTTGCACCCAGTTACACTACCAGGTAGAGTTAACTCAGTACTGTGGTCAATTTGTGTGAGTGTCCATGGTCTTATTCCACAACATGTACTGTAGGACTACAGAGTTCTCTTTGCTGCCAGTAATTAAAACAACACACACGACTATTTGACTATTTCAGCCCCACTATTCCACGACTACAGGCAATGCATCTCTATGGTGCACAGGTGTAAAAATCCCTCTTTAGTGTCACTTTTCACAGTTGCTGCTTCTGCAAACACACACACAATTTGACATGAAGCACAAATCTCAAACCAATGTGTCCTCACCTCAACACTGTGGGTTCAGGCATCCCTGGATCGGCTCCCCGTTTGAAACCTGTGTATCAAAAGCATAAAGAAGAATTCAAGCATACATTTGAGAAAAGTGCCCAAAAATTCATAACACTGAACAACACAGAGAAAACAATCTAGTTCATCCGAAAGAACCTATTACAACTAACTAGAATCTAGTACAGAAAATCAAGTGGCTGTTACATTTAAGGCTGCAACCAAGTACTGTTTTCATTACAAATTATTTTCATGATTGGTTGTTTAGTTTTTAAAATGTCAGAAAATGGTTAAAATGTCATTCAGTGTTTTCCAAAGCACAAGGTGTCATCCTCAAATGTCTCGTTTTGTCCACAAACCAAAGATATTAAATTTACTGTCACAGAAGAGTAAAGAAATCAGGAAATATTAATGTTCAAGAAGCTGAAATTGAGCTTTTTCACTTTTTTCTTAGGGAAAATTACTCAAACCAGTTAATCTTTCTCAAAATAGTTTGAGGTTAACTTAATGGTTGAAACCTAATTTGATTAATTGTGCAGCTCTAGTCAAATTTGTGAAATGACATTCAACTTAAATAAGACACAGCACCAGTAGCAACTCTCAGCTGAGAGTCATATCCATTTGGCCCTGGATGCTCTATCAAGTGTTTCACTGACAGACTGCATTTTCTCAGCAGATAACAACGGAAAACACTCCCGTTTGATTAAACAGCAACATTGCATCAGAGAGTCATGACATCCGCAGAGGCCTTTCAGATCTCATTTTTGATGAATAGAGTGAGGACGCCCTTGTTACATCCGAAACATTAAAAAGTAGGACATGTGACTCACTGCCCCTGCCTTGCACACGTCACAAGCAACTATAATGCAACTGATTCTTAAGAAAAACAGAGGTTCCTAGAAGACTAAATATAGCCTCAGCTTACTCCTCCCTTACACCGGGGTTACAACTGATTATTTTTGAGTTTTCTGATTTATCAATTGGTTTAGATTATAAACTACCAAAAAGGACAAACTTTTAAAATGCTCCATGAGATAAAGATGTAGTAAAAACACTGTCATGTCCTAACATTAGAAAAGATTACATCTACTAAAGTTTGGCATCTATTTTATTAATGAATTGATTTTTAACATTGATTAATAATCATATAGTTGACTAGTTGTTTCACTGCTATCAAATCACAACTGCCTGACACATGCCGTGTTAGTCAGATGGTGCCAACACCACCAACAAATGACGTGAATTTTAAGAAAGTTCTGCTTTTAAGAATTAGATGAGTTGCAAGAGATATGCATGAAAAAGGGGCTAAAGAAAGGGCGTGAAATAAGCGGAGGGAGAAAGTGTGACATCAGTGTTGGTCTTTCCAGAATGCTGAAGTCAGAGAAGATTCACTTACATAGGGCAACTCCACCGGCTGTGAGGTCACATGCAAAAATCTTAACTTCCCCAGGTTTACTCCAAACCACAGCCATGAATAAGTCTGAACTTCCCCATCATTTATTCCGAACCGCAACCAGGTATTTTGGTGCTCCAGATGTGATGCAGATATTTGGCAGTGAAATACAAGTGTACAGGCATGAATGTCGTAGACTTAGAGGAAAAATTTTACACCAACTATCCAGGATGTTCACATACTTCAAGTACAAGAGTTAGGGTTAGGGTTATATTTTTCTTAACATACGGGCACTTGAAAAGTTGTCAGTTCATTATTCAAAAATACCTCTCTCACACAGGGGCAGACAGTATGAGCAGCATAGAAAGTACACTGTTGTCAATTTGCCCTTGAGTACGGTATGAATTTTTGACAATACCGTTTTGACTGGTAGAGCCCCCCCCCCTTTGCTTAACCAGGAAAAACTGTGCCAAGAGTTTGTTGCAGGATTTGTCAACATTAGTCTGCTCCAGTTAATTGCAAAATGCGAGAGCCTACATTGCTTTGCCTTGAAAGGAAGAAATAGCTGAAAGAACCACACCGTCAAGCTTGCACACTCTTCTTGAGTAAAGGTCATCATCTTAATCATGGCATCTCTGCCGACTTCCTCTCTGCATGTATGTATGTGTGTATATGAAGGAGTTCAGCCCCAACACAGAGATCAAGAGAAAGGTTGCAGGGTGATGGTAAAAACCAAAATGTTAAAAGTACTGAAAAAAAGAACGAAATCAGGTCAGAGCTTTGCCAAAATTTTCAATACGTGGCAATAAAGACTACGTAAAGACAGCTTAAGCTTTAGGTTGTTTCTAACACTGATTCAGACAGCAAGCAGAACACTATAATCTGCAAATCATGTCAGACAGCACTTATAAGGGGTGATAGTACTAACTATTCTGGAGAGGAAAAACAGTTTTGATTTGTTTTTTCAATTTGTTATTTAAGTTTTGCACATTATGTGTTTGTAAAATACCTCTGTATTTTGTGCAATACGTCTTTGTAATATGGTAATAGCCACCATGCAGTTACCACTCCAATTTTTTTAATCCCTTTCTAAGTATTTATAATGAAATGATAAGAAAACGACTATACTGTGCTATACACGTTACCATTCATGCTACATATTGTGGCGTGATATAAATCTTAGGTGAACCTGTCTACACGCCTACAGGATAATCACTAGTATGGTGTGACAGCTTGCCTTCATGAGGAGATCATAGATAGTTTCATCATGAAGTTCACACACCCACTGCATATCATCGTTAATTAGTTACATTACATGCACTACATTAACTTACTTCCCCAAAGAGGGCGATATAAACTGTACTACCTCTTCGGGTATTATGGGAACAAAGCGAATGTTAACGAAAGTTAATGCTGGAGTTAATAATAACAAACTGGGAATGGGAACCACGCTGTCTTTACACATGCAATACAAGCGAGCTCATAGTTGAAGGCTAGCATGCTAATCAAACTGGCTAATGTTAGCGCGGCATGTGTCCTCAGCTCGCCGTATTACGGTTGCTACTGTTTGGATACTGACCGAGGTACAGCACGGTTGGGATAAAACCCCATCGGATGACAAACTGGCCGCACTGGAACAGCTGCTGCAGCCGCTGTTTGGTCTCTTTGCTCAGTTTAGCCATGTGTTTATCCCGATCAGCGGCGACGCTGCTACACCCAAGGACAAGGCAAGAGGAAATGACGCAGTACATCCGGCTGTTAAACCAACCTTGTGTCTAGGAGGGAACCCCAGACCTGCGAAAGGTCTCGGGAGAGTGACCATTTTAACCGAAACCATTTGGTTTTAACTTTTTAACCATGAAGTTTCCTAACCAAACGTTGTTGCCTTTAAATTGTAACTACAGCGTTGTCACATTATAAAACACAATCACCTAACACTACAAACAAAACGTACTAATCTCGCGAGAGTTTCGCGAATCAATGGTCCCCTCTTAACGATCGTTAACCGACGTTGTCAACTCACCAATTTATCAGAGACCGCCATCTTGTGGACTGACGTGTAACTGTTGTCAGTCTCAGATCACATATTGGCTATTGAATATAATTATAGCTAAACTCTTCACACTTTTAGACAACACTACCATTTTACAGTGTTGTCAGACCGATTACATATAATCTATACATTACATATGATCTATACAAAAATGTACCACAATTTCATGTTTGCGAGAGACACAGGTTCTGCATTTATCATTGTAATGACTGGCGATACAAACACAAAAACATAACTGAGTTCACAAATGAAATATAGAAACACTTTATTCCCAGAAGTCATAGCAGTGAGTTATCTTCAGACATAGAAAGGCCAATATAAACCAACTTTAGTACAACAGTATGATGTACAACAAGAGCTTACCCATTCACATTCTGTAAACCCACATACAGAAACACGATGATTGTTATTGTCCCACCAAGCTACTGTATGGACACTCGACGGCTCTAGTACACAGATGACAGAACACACTTTTGTTTGAAGGGCAGGGCAGCATGAACGCTTGATTTAGGACATCAAATGTAGCAGATGGATTGAGTTTTATTTCCTTTTTTGGTACAAGAGAAACATCACCATGTCATGTGACGTGATGATGATGATGTGAACAACAAGGAGGGACACAGGAAACACATCACCAAAGTACTACAAACAGCTGGAATGGTGGGTGGAGCGAAAGAAAGGACAGATGCTTTGTTGCCCCGTACGAGAGAATAAAGTTCAGTTACAGTTTTGCCATCAGAGTATTTCACCTCTGTGCAAGTAGATGGACTCCAAGTCTGTGTGCTTTTTGTTTCGCATGTGAGAACTGTAGAAATCCGCACGGAGCAACAAAGCATATTGCTCTCACAGGAAAATTCCACACGTGAGAGTCAAACCTCTTGTTCATCATTAAGAAAATACCAAAGTTGAGAACACAACTTGTTTGCTCTTTCAAGTGCAAAAGTCAATACTTAAAATCATACGCGCCCATCGTCCCCCACCGTCAAAATCATCCTCATCATTTGTCAGAAGTTTAATTTTTGCCATTGAATACACAGCAATTCAGGAAAAAGTGCTAGAGGAGCAAGAGGGAGGGACACAAATATTGCTTCTCCATTACCATGACAACACTGTGCAACTGTAAACATGAAGAATCGATTTTTATCATACTGGTTGATTATTTAGTGGTCGTTTTCCTGATGTTTTAAGGGAAGAATACAGATTTTTTTTTTAAAGAAGCACAGCTGTAACTAGTGTGAACAGTTTGGGTAATCATCCCAATAGATGGAAAACACTGAATAGGAAAGATTCATATTGCTGTGGGAAGGGATCTATTATTTTCTTTTTTAAAAAAGTAGCAGAAACACTTGTTTCAACTTTGAGAATCATACCTTGATCATTTTATCAATCAGCAGCCTTTATTCTAAAAACAACTGCACACATACACACATACAGTATACACACACTCAAGCATGCTCACACATACATCTGCCCTCTGACAAACCTGGGCACGGTCGGGATGGATGTATGGAAAAGCCATGCAGGGCAACAAATGCCAATTAAAATACTTTCCCACACAGTTTGTTTTTAGTAATGAGTTTTAAGTGCACCCATCTACAACAGGCTGCTCTGCGACGGAGTGCAGTTTTGTCCTGGCACGACTTCACGGCGACAGTGCACTGGTACAAATCGTTGAAGCAGGAGGCGGCATCCCTGACACACCACCTCCAACAGGCCCAGAGGAAACTCCGCTGGGATGTCTGAGTGGAGCAGGGCAGCAGGATGGTTTACAGCACAGAGAGTCAACAACATTAAAACAGGAGTGACGAGGGAACCGGCGGGAGTGTTTGTTCACGTATTTGCGGTTGGCATGGCTTGGAGTTCCAGGTCACAGGTACAGGGTCACAGGATCAGAGGCGAGGCTTCAGGTCAGTCACAAAGGGTTCAGAGGTCAGAGCCGAGGTGCACGCTGATGCTGGGAGAGCGCTGCGTGTGGTTCGGCGCCGGACTCAAGTACCCCAGCCCTTCCTCCTGCAGACTGCATGAGTAGCGGCCGGCTTCGGAGGCGGTGTGGTTGCTGGAGGGAGGGGCGTTGCCACTGGCCACCTGCTCAAAGGAGCGGGAGAAGACGGCGCTGGCGGTGCGCGTCAGGCTGGTGAGAGCTCCTGCCTTGGGCACTGATTGGCTGGAAGTGAGCGTCAGTCGCTTGACGGACAGCTCTGTGTTCTCGCTGGCGGCCCGGCCTGTTGTTAGAGGGCCCGCCTCCTTGTCCTTGTCCTTGCTGGTGCGCCCGCCGAGCCTACACTTCTTCATGGCCTTGGCCCCCAGGTTCAACGTGGTGACGCTGTTGCTGATAGTGATGGTGGGTGGGGTCATGTCAGGCCCCACACCACCTGGCCACACCCCTTCATCCACCTCCGAAATATCCATCAGCTCATCCGGGGAACCCAGATCCACTGCGTCTGTGAGACAGACAGACAGGGGGAGACAAAACAAGCACTGAAATGAAAAACAGGAGTACGCAGAAGAAAGATTAGTCATCTGTCATCCAGCCCATCTGATCCAATCAAATTACTGAACTCAACATGCTTCAGAAATAATCTATTATACATTTAAGGAGTAATATGTAAAACCCTAGTTGAATATTAAAGAGGCCGAACTTCTATTTAATATATGATCTGCAGTTGAAGTGAGACTGTTTAGCAAAACAGAACATACTAGCTGTAGCATGGATGAGAGCAGCCCATCTGAGTATTTCGCTCCTGTGTCACGCCCCCACCCATTTTTGTGTGAAAACAACAACTCTAATTTGACTGGCTGTAGGTACAAATTCATCAGTCTTTGACAGTTTAACTGCAAAAAGTAAGAAAACTGCATTGCTTTGCAGCTATTAGGGGCTCAAATCCTATGGCCAGTCAGGGGAACAAATACGCGTGTCAGAATCAGCATCATTACATAGAAAAAATAAAGAAATAGTCAGATTAGTCAGTCAGATGTTTTGCTACTGTTGAACCAAACCACAATCTGAAAACAGGTGTTTTATGGGAAGGCCACATTTTTTTCACAGTAAAAACTCTAGTTACACCATCAGTAAGACTCTTTTCTCATTCACTTCAATCTATAGGCACGATCATTTACTCAGTGACCCTTACTAGCCTACATATGGCGGGTCTCACCCATGGCTGTCTGAGAAGTCAGTATTTTGATTTTATGTTTCCTTAATCTCTGATGACACATTAGTGTCATTTTAGGATTTAGAACAGTTAATATATTACATATTTCTCCTTTAAATGTGTTGTGTTTGGGGTCCTAGGCAATGACGTTGAGCTTTGTGTTGGGCTGAATGACAGAGGAGCTCCATCACTGTCCAGCAGGTGGCGCCTTCACACTGTAACCTCAGCTAACAGGGCCTTCTCGCCACCTGACATGAGACAATGCAGGCTGTGTATTCGAGCCCTGCACACAGGTTAGGTTAACATTCAGTGGTTTATTGGCAAAGGAGTGCATGTTTTGTCCCAAAGGCAGGAGAGGACAGAGTCTAAGCCTAGGAAAGACCACACAGGGAAAGTAAAGGAAGGCAAACAAAGGCACAAATAAGTAAACGTTTTCCTCCTCACTAACTCTAAATACACACAAACAAATTGACATCTGTCCTGCTTTCTTCAAGGCATGCATCCACACCTGTGTGAGTGGGCAACCACCCGCGTATGAACAACTACACACTTGTGATCTGATGCTATCACTGTAACTTAACACCTGTAAACAGCTGGTAAACAGACAGATAGGCAGGTCCTGTTAAAATCTTTCATGGTCAGATTTCTCCTGTTCAGAAAAAGAGACAGACAGGAGTCATGAAATTTGAGTCGAGATTTAACATCGTGAACGGCCTTTGCTTCAAATAATTCAAGACCTGCATATCTTTCCTCAGCTCCTAGCTACCAGTCAGAAGGAAGTAATCTGTCTCCAGGTGCAACCCAGGGGTAATGTGTTGAGGCGTACCCATGTGTTCTGTAAGACACCCAGATGTTGGACCCTGAAACAATTTCCTGGGTCTGGCACTGCTAATATTTTTATGATTCAAGGTCATCAGGCGTTTTTGTTATCAGTGACCTGACGTCAGGACTTAAGGCAAGTTTTACTAAACAAGATAAGCTAGCAAGAGAGTTTGCAGTTTTATATCTACAGCATGTGGGTCATATTTGCTGTTCATAAAGCTGTTTTCATACCTGTAGTTTATGTTCCTTGTTTTACTGATCTGCTTTTAAAGGGACAGTTTGGATTATTTGGTGTGGGTTTGTATGATCTATAAGTCCACTTGTCAGTGTATTAGCAACAGTAGACGGCGGTGCACACCCCACGTTTGGAGACACAGAGAGAAGGACCAGCATGGAAGCTAAGCAATAATCTGCTGTCGACAGGGTCAGCAACAAAAGGTATGTTAGCTACTTAAAAGAATCAATATCAGTTCATGTGTAATATTTAGAATATTTTGACACACTTTTCCATCAAGAAAACACTGTTATACAAGCCAAATATCTTTCTGTCCAAACCAACCAAACTCCATAGGTGAAATCAGTAACTTCCTCGCAGAACACAAGAGTTGCTGGTTTCTGTCTGCTAGTTTGTTTGTGTGATTGTGTGACTTTGTATCATTTGTATCTTCTGTGAGTCTGAACCATCCTTTTAAACACCAAACTACCAGACAGAGGACGCAGCAGAACAGAAACTCCTGTGATCTCTGAGGTAAAATTCCTAATTTTGTATGCTGGCACCCCTTTCTGCTTCTCCAAACTGGGGGCCTGCCGATAGGCATCTACTGTAGCTAATACACTGACTGTGGATGAGTACCTCATACAACAACACGTTAAATAATCCAAAATGTCCTTTTAATTTGATCCACTCAACATAAACACATCACATTATTTTGATTGCACGATTCAGCCAAGCACATTCGATTATTATGCATCTTTTACAGGTTATTGATTTGTTATTCAGTTAAATAATTAATTGGATTTGAAGGAATCTCAGCAGGAGATTCTCATGAGGAAGCTGTAGCAACAAAGGAGAGAGTAGATGAGTGAATGACGTTGGATAGACAGATGAGAGGAATAGTGCAATTAGGCGAAGAGAGAGGTTGGTGGAGCCCAGCGTAAAAGGTAAAGGGGGAAGTCATCATGCAGCTTTTCAGACCACGCCCCCACACACGGTTACCTAGGTTACCCCGGGAGTGGGGCAGGGGGAAGGAGGGGCAGGACCTTAGTACTGGCTCCTCCCTGTGGAGGCCGACCCAGAACCCTCATTCTCCACCATTCGCCTCACAGACTTCTGCCTCCTGACCTCCTGACCCCGCGTGCTGGAGTCATGACCTCGGGGGTCCAGGCTGACCTCGGAGGCGGCGCCCAACGTGTCGCAGTCGGGCTGGGCGCGGCCGTCAGGGCGTGGCCGCAGGGAGTCTCCGTTGGGCATTCGCTCGCCGCTCACACCTGTCACACTGATCTCGGGGATGGCCACGCCCCCCAGTGCAGCCTCACTGTCTACACTCACCTCCTGGGACTCTGGTGGGTGGGCATGGGGAGGTAGTGCGACAATACATATATAAATACACACAAACACACACACACACACACACACACAGACAGACAGACAGGTACCATGCATACAAACATGAAAAACAAGAAGACGGTCATGTGCACAGACACACACGACCACAGTAACACAAAGACACACAGAGGTCATCAATGTAATGGCAGAAAAATAAAAAGACAAAAATCATAGTGATCAGAACAGAACACAAAGCACATGCTACATGGAGATGAATATGAACACAATATCTGAATGGACTCGGATTTCATATTAGGTCACCGCTCAGAGCGACACATGAATTAATATTTAATAGTATTTTCCTTCATCGTCCTCTCACAACAAAAGCTTTACACATTAATAAGTCGCTGGCACCGATGAGCAGATATCATGAGATGAAGAAGGGGTGTTAGCGTCCAGATGAAACCTGCTCATTAAACTCGCTCAAGGCTATAATTTACCTGCCTCATCTGTACTCTGATAGAAAAGATCGGCTCTCTCCTAATTCTAAACCACACACACACAGTCATCGCAGACTCTAATAAAAGTCTCATTTGTTCTGTGGCCATCAAAATACCATACATTTCCTTTAGCACACAGCTGAAACTACGTGAAACAGAACATTCAGTACAGAAGTATACACACTGCAACTCATCTGTTTTATACAGGGGTGTCACAATACTCCAAACCCACAATTCAATTTGACTTTCGATTTTAATGTCATGATTTAATTTGATTTTTGATTTAGGGAAGGTAGCATTGTGGGTAACCTGAAACCTAATAAGCGTAAGATTTAAGTAGTTTGCTGATGCCTACTGATGCCTTTATATGACCTACATAAGCAAACAAGACTGTCAGTGAGAAGGATGGCTATTTCTATATAGTTATTCTTGCCTGCCACTGGGTTGGCATGCAAAAAATACTGTGAGAATGGCTGAGTCTGCTTTTGATTCTTTAATGTGATTACTGAAATTCAAGAAACATTAAAATTGATTTTCAATTTAGAACTGAAATTATGGCACCCCTAATTTTATACTATAATTACACAACCTTCTCTCTGGTTTCCTGTCAAACTAGTTCATGTGCTGTTTTTTTTGAATCTGTGTGTCTGTTTTTCAAAGACTGCTCTCTATCTCGCCCTGTCTTTGTTCCTAACAGATGACAGTTTTGAATGAGGAGATTCTAAAAAAGGAGGTAGACAACACTAGCTTGCAAGCTGAGGAAAGGTTTTCTACAAGCTTCAGGACTGACGAATGACAACGACAATAGCACAGTGACTGTAGGATGTGAAATGGTATGATGAGTGAACAATGAAGAGATCTAAACCTCTTGCTCTCTCCTTTGGCATTAATTAGTTCAATCAAACAACTTTGGTTTTTATTACCCCATAAAAATGTGATTGCAAAATGTTTTGGAGAAAATTTTGAAAAATGTGTGTGAAACCTCAAACTCTCACAGTTGTCTCCCTACATCTCACTTTGCTTTGTATACAAGTCTTACCGTGTCTCTTCCAGCGGTGTCCCCTGATGGAGAGGGAGGTGACAGCGTTCCGGGAGATCCTGGAGGAGGTGGGTGTGATCTCCACCTGAATGCTGCGTGCACCCTCCTTGTTGTTGCTCTTCAGTGCTGCGCCATGCAGTGACGACTTAATGGCATTACCCACCTGAGGGTGACAAGATTCACACATCCACAAATGTTACTGCTTCTGAGGATGCCAGACTTTCACAGAAGGATAAACAAATGGCTCTCAGGTTGCACGTTTTATTTTATGTTACCTGCTAGTAATCCTAATACTTTTACCTCTCTGTTCTGCTACAGGCACACTTATTGTCCGTTGTGCTACTTCTGATCAACTGGTGTGGACACCACAACAATTATTGCAAAGTCAAATGTTGTGCACAGTCTGTTGTTGAATGTAGTTAACCTCTTTGGGTAGACTGGATTGATGATTGACCCGCTATTTACAGCTCGTCTTTTGCCCAAACACTGGTGAAGGTGGGCAGTTATAAATAATTAAGTCTGAATCAATGACATTTTAATACTCCTTATTTAAAGACCTGTTTAAGTGTGGAGGAACAGTGTCCTCAAGTAGCAGGACTCATTCTGTAGATTTTGCATGTGGTTCACTTTTAAACCAGTTTGACAAGCAAACGCAATTTACATGTTCAAATTCCGTTTTATAACTGGCACCAGTGTGCCTCAATAAATTGTTTCTGAATGCAACCCAAAATTAAATTTATACCTGAATTTCTAGTTGTTGTGGCATATTTACATTTTCTTATATTTAAAACTGAGGAATAATCCATCTTAAACATCTAGCATAGTCTTAGAGAAGGCTGTTTTATTCAGTTGTTTTCATTTCCGTCACGTCACCATTGAACACAGCTCTTCAAGTCACATTTGTGTAAAAGATGTGAAAAAAGATTTTTGATGATTGTTCAAAAATATCTTATTGGTAAGACTGTAAAGTTGCTGCATGAATTACTGTAACAAGGCCATTCATGGTACAATGCAGAGGTTTTGGAAGTGGGAGGCCCCACTAAGATATGTTTTACTCTTTAAGCTCAGATTGTGTGACCAAACCAGTAATATCTGATCGATAACCTAATTTCTACCAGATTTATGCACAGAGATAAACCTTAAAGCTTAGTCTGAACTGACTTAGTTTAGTTACACAAACTAGTGATATAATAAAAACAAAAGGCTTTGTATTTCACTCTATATAACACTGTTTCACAAGTCTTTCTGTAATAACCTCTGTTTTGGCTCTCAAGTGGCCCTAATGATCATGTAACGGCTGAGAAGGCAACATGAGGTAGAAGGAATCTTAATCACAACACGTCTTTTGTCTGTGAGGCTGCAACACACTGGTCTCATGAGGTACACGTCACCAAGCTAAGCTAAGCTAGCAGCCACCTGCTGGTTTCCTCTGCAACAAGTAAACACAAATAAACACAATGGACAAAAACGCTGATATGTTAACCCTTTGTGTGTGCAAATGTGTGTTCATGGCATGTGTCCACAAAGCTGTTTATTTCAAAAACATCTTTTTAAACCCAAACACCACTCTTATTAATGGAAATCCAAAGGTTGTGTGTTTTGATTGTTGTAGAGGAGTACACCTTGACTTGTGTAGTAATACTGTGAGCTTAGGTTCAATCCTCTACTCTCCGGGCCTCAAGGATTATAGCTTAACGGAGCAGAGCGGAAAGCATGTAAATAATCTAGTGGGATTACACTCTGCTTGCCGTCTCTGACACACACACACACACAGACCAACACAATACAGCATAGTGTGCTGTGCATGAATCAAAACCACGGGTGAGCATGTGCATCTAAAATCACATGCTCTCTTAAATAAACACACACATACACACATAGAGGAGGGAGATGTGATAGTGTCAGACAAAAATATGATTGCACCCACCAACAGAGCTTCAGGGAATAACTCCAGCTGGGCCCGATACAGAACATCATCCAGTGCTTTGGATCCCAGTTCAACTTCCCCATTACACCTATACACAAAATACATAAACATGTAACAGAGCATATGAGTCGGAGACACAGATTAAAGGTTTCCTGCAAGGGGTTAGACCTCTAGTAAAGCTATGGAACAATTTTTTTTAGTGGGTCATTGTTTTGTTTATCTTGTGCACACACACAAGGACACACATGTGAGTGAGTCAACTTTTGTTTGTTTACAACAAAATTCTACAGACACCCTGTAGACTATCGGATCAGATATGAGACAATCCCAATGTATATATTTAAATTAGTATAAATCACAAATACATATTGGTTGAGACAGCAGACACCGGTTAATAAGTTTTGATGGCGACTGCTGGTTCATAATGCAAAGTGTGCAGGTTCAGTTTTTGCCACAGTTCAACCTCTTTTTAAACATGTGTTTAAACACAATTAGAAGTAGAGCTGAGCTTTATATTGAATATATTTAAGAATGAATTCATATGCAGTATAGCAGATGACCACATTATCATGTTCAAGTTTTTGTCTTTCTGTTGTTTAAGCAGTTTGTTTTGTATGTATTCTGTTGTAAATGAGCTCACTCCCTCAATGATTCATCGATTTTTAGCATGAAAATGAGTTTTCAGTGTAGTTGCCACAGTGGGGTTGTCATATTACATCAGTCAGACATTTCATTTCATATTCATCTAGGATCCCTATTAGCGCAATAACAACTTTTCTCCACAAAAGACAAGACATTCAAACATCATGGGCAGTACACAATATCAACGAGTGAAATTAATAACAATAAAATAGTATTTCATAGTGTCACTTCAATAGTACATGATTTAAATAAATAATGTTAACAAGAAGAGTAATCAATATTTATATACAAAGTCTTATACGTAGCTTCAAATGATTTCTTTCTGAGGAATTGCTGTTCTAAATTTCCATTTAAAATGGATCTCACTGGTAACCTGAGTTAACTATAGTGGTAGTTTATTCCAGTACATCCAGTATATTGCAGTTTTCATTAGGACACTGGTGTTAGTTAAAGGTAATGTGTATCATCCAGTGAAGGCATGTCTGGTGTGTACTGTCCCATTAAGTGTTTGGTGTCATAATAATGTGTATTGCTGGTGTGTGTTAGCTGTGAATATAAGTATGTGGGTTTTCTTAAGGCACAAATGCTTCTCATGAAATGACTGGTGTAGATTAGTTCAGGTCCCAGTATAATAGTGTGTTGTGTTTGCTGCCAGAGTAAAGAAATAAAAAGCCTCTGTTTAAGTTACATAACTACAGCATACTCTTGCATTCTTCACAGCAGAGTTGGTCCAGAACGAAAAGGTAAGGTTAGCTAATTAGCAGCTATGAGTAATAGTAATCTCTTTCCACTGTGATGGAAAAATGCAATCAAACATCTGATCACATTTGTTACTCCACACACAGTTTCCAGGTCAAAAACTACACCAGAGACATGTGGTACTTTATTGTCTTTAGCCTGAGTCAAAGCTGCTAACTAGCTAACTCACACACACAGGTTACGTACAAGCCCACCTTCCTTAAAAGGAAAGGGTTGGCCAAAAACAAAGGTGCAGTTTGGCTGTGGGTGAAGTATTGAGGTCCATCACTGAAGAATTAGTTCGTACTAATTCCAACCTTTGAAAATACTCCTTGACAAATTAAGTTCCAAACTTTTCTAAGGTAAAATCATGTAAATATTGGAAAATTACTGCTGCACTAATGTGTGTGTTGCACTTTACTGCTGTAAATGTATAAGATTGAGGTCATTTCAATTGCGTCTTATACTGCTGGGTAATTTAATCTACAGCAATGCACCATATTCTACAAGATGATGATGATGATAATTTATTTTGGTTATGTTATTTTAGAAAAACTTTGTATATCAAGATATACGCTATACATTGCAGAATCACCTAAAACACTGAGATATTATTTTTAACTATAAGCCTTATTGCCCAGCCCAAAATAGAACAATTCCAATGCTGTCACAGGACACATCGAGCAGATTTTAAGAAAAATGTTAAGCTGCACATAGACTTTGTGAAATAAGACATGAAAAGTTAAAGCTGATTAGTGAGTGTGTGCTACGTTGGTCTGGCTGTTTGTGCAAGCATTTGTGAACACTCACAAAGCGTAGTGTATCCCTGTGATGAGCTGAACCAGGAACTCTGATGTGACCGTCAGCCGGGTGTTAATGCCCTTGTAGCGCCGTATCTGTTGCCGAGGGTAACCGCATATACATACCCTGGAGGATAACCAATAAAAACACAACAGGGAAGTGAAACAGGGAAGCTTCAATCAGGGAATCCGCTCCCTGTGGTAAACTGTTATCCAACTCAATAATGGGCAAATAATTGCTGGTTATATAGATAGACACACACACAATCGACACACACACTCTACACACACAACATGCGCACACACACAGTGGTACCATGCATGTTATATAATGAATTATCAACGGTTTACCACATTAACCACAGGATTTGAAACTAGTGAATCATTCCTGAGAATAAACAGTGGATAGCTAATTATTTGCACACAGGTATCATACACATTGCAACAAAGAGGACCTGTGCATATGAAGCTTTACAAGCTGTTATAGAGCGTACACAGCTGACACACAGCAAACTGTCGAGGGGAAATCAAAGCTGATGACTTCTCTTTAGCTCTGTGCTTATCAGAGCAATGCTCAACTGCAGTTGGCAGGTTACCAAAATCACTGAGCTGCGATGTGTCTACATAGCAGCTCTTTGCAGAATGGCGGTATCTTGGCTCTCTGTAGCACCAAAGTCTATAAGAGGATCAGATAAGCAAGTGCTTGCAAAATAACATTTGTGTGTGTGTGTGCGCGCGCGCGTGTGTGTGTAAGTAGCTTCTAAAACTACAATCAAGAAAGTGATGCAAATTTCAGTATGAAATTAGCATGTGATTGTGTCTGTGTGTGCACGTGTGTGTAAACAAAGTCTTCATGACAACGTGACTGATGGGTCGCTACAGTATATTAAGCTGTGCTGTTATCTCTTTGTGTTTGTGTGTGTTTGTTTTACCTGGAGCTGAGCTGGCAGAGGGACTGAAGGGAGGTGGAGGTCATATAGCTGAGAGCAGCATTGTAGCACAACAACAGGAAGGTCAGCACCTCAAATCTCAACAACACAAACAACAAACCCTTAAAATAGGACAACTTACATCAAAAATGACAAAGAAAACATTTTAAACACAGGAGATCAGAAATTCACAGTTTAACTTCCATCCATCCTGTAGATACAGACTTTGAAGCCTAAAGATATGTGGATTTCCCATTTAAAAATTACAGTCGCTATGCATAAATAAGACAGCCAGACCTACCAACTTTCAGCAACTTACTGCCATATTGAGGAGATTAAAATCAAAGCATCTCTGAATTATCCTAAAAAGCAGCCAGACCTGTTCAGTCACATAAGTTGGAAACTTATTTTTCGCATCATCCATCCCATCAGTTTGGAAGAACATCATACAAAAACTGCACTGAAATAAGTTGGAGACCTTCAACTCAGATCACCACAACCTTCAGAGTTTGGCTGCTGTGCGGCCTCATTACATTAATTTAGGAAACCCTAACAGCGATATAACAACTTCAAATTCAACAAAGCAAAGACAACTGCCAGGGGCCATCACTGATGCTAGTGCGCAGTGCATAAAATAATTGGCCCTGGCAGCAGTTAAACTCTCTATGACAAGTCTGAGGACAGGAGTCACTGAAACTAAAAACATTTTTAAGGTAACCAACAATATTTAATGAGGCTGACTACATTTAACTTGAGTCAGCTACAAGTCACAATTTTCTGGATGACTGTGTCTCCCGACTAATCCTCCCACTGGCTATAACAAAAACAGCATCTGAACTGGTTCCTTATGCCCCAGTTTCATGCACACATTCGGGCAGACAACGTGCAGCCTGACAAGAACAGGACTACTTATAATTTAAGAGGTGACATTTGATGAATATCTGGATTCTGAAAAGCGAAGCAAGCCCCAATGTGCCAAAAAGTGCAGTTCCTCAAATGGCCACTTGAGGCTGGCTCCAAAGGCGAGTAAATCTCCATGAAGCCCCATGTTAAAATGCCCAACTTAACAACAGAAATTAACATATTAACAGCCTGCTACATTAAATGTTTTATGTCTCTATAGCTAATTTCTCCACTCATTACAACTGTATGTGGGGTGAATTTTCATATACGTATTTTTATGACTCGTTGAAATTATATTAACTTTTTGAGACAACTGATAAACTGTGTTGGTGAATACAATTCAGATTGATAGTCTAACAATAAAAGAAATAGATTTCTAGGCAATATGTTGCACAGTTCAATGTACAAGCAACAACAAAAAAACACAAGTGCATAGTTAGTGAAATCCTCAGGCTACTTTGTCAGCCCTTCTGTGTGTCTTTTCTACTTTGATTGTTGGTTGGTGTTTACCATCAGTCACCCTGCTGACACGTCCAGCAGACTTAAAAACAAGTGCACCCATCGAGCCTCCTACCTGTTCTGTGCTGTAAAGGTCTCTCTCTGAAGATGCGGCCCGCTGTACACCACCCTGCTCAGCCCGTGATTGGCTAAAGCCCCTTCCGTAAGGGCAATGGAGCCGATGGCCGAAGGCTAGAGGCAGGGAGATGAAGATGAAGTTTTAAACTGAACATTTCTACAAAAGCCAATTAAAAGATTTGTGTGCATTTCTCACCTCATGGTACACTGAGGGTTTGGAGAGGGAAGGGACGGTAAAAGATAAAACCTTACTCTGTCCATCTTTATCAACAATTTCCTGTGAAAGAGAAAGACAGGAAGACAATGACAAAATGTTTGTGGGCGAGAAAAACAGAAGCTTTGGTGTGTGTGTGTGTGTGTGTGTGCCCTGAACCTCTGAAGAGCGTGTACTTATCTGTTCAAGTACACTCATCTGTTATGTGTGGGTGTTTTTGTGTGTGGACCTCAGGGTCTCCGTTTCCCCACTCAGTCTGCCGGTGTATGTCTGTGTGAACACATATTTGTGTGTATATTGTATGAACACACGTGCACAAACCCCAGGGTTTTGGCGTCCCCTGCGTGCATGTTAATGTCAAACAGATTAATGGGACGTAGCTAGTCTGATGAGTGACAGCTGACCTATTCTGGTATTCAGAGAGGAAGTTAGGGGACACTGCACTTTGCTGATAGATAGGACATCGAGAGCCAAAACGGATGAAAATAGGACTCAACACACTTTAATAATTACTGCCATCTCTCTGTGGGAAGCTTGAGGGCATTTGTAAGGTGCAACCCATCCATATTGTGTGTTTGCAAAGTCATTGCGTTTCAATTCCCCTATTTATAACCAACACTTCCTGTCACTCACCATGCATCGCTGTCTATCAAGGCAGAGAGGGCATAAAGTAATCTGTCAAAACACATGACGCAGATCCTAGAAATAGTTTAGCGGTTAAGTCCTCTGCTTCTGGAACTGCACGATTACGCCCACTTGCCAAGGATCAAGGACTTTTTCTAGTCCTTTTCCTTACCTTGCATTTATCACACTGCAAACTATTTAAAGTTATTAACAAGAGCAGCTCTTCTTTACTGATAATACATAAAACAAAGCAGCAGTAACATAAGACCGTGGCATTGAAAATTTAAACGCACACACACATCCCAACCAGCACCTTCATCATCTCCCCTACCAGGTTGTAAATGCCCAGCAGCAGGGCTTCGATGCATCCGGAGGTGTGGGGGTCTCTGGCTGCGCTGACGGACAGGAGGCTCCACAGGAGCTCTGGCAGGAACTGTAGCGTAAAACGCTGCAGCTGCGGCTCACCGCTCCGGTAAAACTCAAACAACTGGTGACACACTGGCTCCAGCAACTGGGGAGGAGAGAAAATGAAAATTATAAGCACACAGCTACATCATCACAACTGCCAACTGTAATAAATTCTGCATTTGACATTTATTGTACATCAATAATGTTGGGATGAAGCACAGCAGTATTTAGGAAATATATTGTATTAAAACAAGACAAAAAGAACATTAGAGAATCTGGGTTGTGTCAAAATATAATAATCACAAGTAAATAGTGGCACTATTTTCATACTCAAATATGAATAAAAATATAGAAGCGTGTGTCCGTACATCACTGTAGTTCTCTCGGATGACCTTGTAGAGAGCAGGGACCAGGGAACCTTTGTCTTTTAGCGAGGCGGCATAATTGGACACGGCACTGTCAGGGAGGGTCTGAAACACACACATTAACAAACAGCTGAAGTCTGATACACCAACTGACTTACCAATATTCTAAAAATAAACACACAGTGTAATAAGTTGGGTAGTGAGTACTGACTAGTCAAATGTTTGTTGATGCAGTCAACAAAATCTGATCTGTTCAAACTTGACATTTGCTGCTCTTTGACTCACATCAAGTCCAGGGGTCTGTACTGTGAAGCAGTTCAACATATCCAAGGTATCTTTAAGTGATCTGGCTTGACTAAATCAAACTAAGGCAATCAAGAATAAGTGTTCACATGAAGCTGGTTATCAACTCAGTAAGTCAACCCAGGGTTTCTCAATCTAGACACGAGCACATTCACATAACCAGGGCGACATCTGAAGCATCTGACCAATCGCAGCATGAACAACACTACTGACAGCACACCAGCATATTTTACAAATCAAGAGCAAACTATAATATTAGACAAATAATAAAGAAGAAGGTGGTCATAACCATCATAATCCAGACTGAAAGAAACACCCCTGCAGCTCACTTTGTGGATAATAATAATAATAATACATTTACTCTATAGAGAGCTTTTCAGGATCTGCAAAGACACCTTGCATCAGTTAAACGATCAAAGAAAACACACTAAAATATCTGTAATGCAATAACACATTAAAATCAGTTTAAGGCATAAATTAATAGTCTCCTCACTGCCTCTCATGCACTCTGAACTGGGTGTTTTCACAAGGGTGTTTTCACAAGGGTGCCTGTTTTCAGCTGGAAAAAACACTTTGTACACAGGGCCTTAAAATATCACTGTGTCAAATAAAAAGTAAATATAAAAACATAATTCAAAATTTTCAGTAGGCTGACTTTTATATGTTCAATGCTTCATGTCATGTATAAAAGCACAATGAAAAAGAAGCACAAAGAAAAACACCTTCCTTCCTCTGTGCACTGTGCACCGAGTGCCACAGGATCTTGGTGATGCCCAGTGCCATTTAATAAAGTGATTTGATTGGTCAGCAGGCAGTGCTTTTTCCATATTGATCTCTTGTTTGGAACATAACCTGCTCTGGAGCAGGTTAGGCATTCAGCATAAGTTACAATGACAATGTATCCCGGTAAGGAGTGCCACCATCGTAGGACCAAAAACCCAGAGTTAATCCTGAAAGTTACCTCAATAACCGCAAATCCTGCTTCGTAGTACAGGCGCTAGGACACACAGCTATTGTCATGAGGCAAAAAATCTATCCAATATAGACCTTTTTCATAGCAGCTGTGTTGATATGAAATAGCTGCATAAACACAGGTGTGAGCAATGACACTAATTAAGGGTCTCTTCCTTTGAGGTTGCTGCTGTTGTGAACGCTGGCTCACTGGAAAGGTCCTGTTTGGTTACAGTGAAAAAAATATAAATCAGAGACAGAAATTAGAGCCCTGCCCCTGAGTTAGGCGTCCCTTGACTCTGAAAAACAATTACGAATATTTTCAGCCCTTCACCATGGTCTAATGAAGTGCTTCCCAAACATTATTTCTGGGGATCTACTTTTTAAAAATGACAAATCATCATGAACTAATTCACAATATGCCATTTCCACATCACCTCATATTATCTTGACATGTGTTATTGAAAACATATACACAGGGCAGATCCATTGTTTTGTGCTTGTATTTGAGGTTTATCACTCTGTAGCTTCCCAGTAGTATTTATTATGTATTCAAATTTTGGTCTATGTACATATGCATTGGCCTCAAAATGCTTTTCATGACCCTTCTTCCCCGGAAAAGAATGAAGATGGACTCACCCTTAAATGTTGAGTAATAAATGCATGTAGGCTGAGTTATCAGGCCATCCCATTGTTATTTCCTCTCATCAGGAAACAATATACACGTTTTAAATGCTTTAAAAAAAATGCATAATGTAGGTGTAAATCTTAAACTTGTAGAATTTCTTCCATAGTCTTAGTTTTTGGTGAGCCAAATAAGATCTCCTGTGACCCATGTGTGGTTCATGACCTAGTCTCTGGGAATGACTGGTCTCTTTATATTAAAGTTAAATAAATAAGAAACTGAACTGAATTGTAAAATCTCAGCCGACATGTGCAAGACACAACATACAGCAACAACTTCAAAGACGTGGAATGTGGTCTGTTAGAAAAAAAAAATCACAAAATCACGGGCTATAATAGGATATGGCTTGTGATGTCATGAAAGTACCCCACAAGACTCTTAGGCAGGGGTGGGAAGTAACTAAGTACAAATACTTTGTTACTGTACTTATGTAGAGTTTTCATGTATCTGCACTTTACTTGAATATTTATTTTTCAAACAACTTTTTAGTTTTACTTCCTATATTTGAACACAAATATCTCAACTTTCTACTCCATTCCTTTTCAAAACAGACCCATTACTTTAGTTTTAATGCATCTGAGGGGAATTATTATTTTCTATTTTACATCATTGCAAGCAGTCTTCCCAATATCAAGACTGATTTCCACCTAAGTTGATTAGACTTTAAGATGGAGAAAAGATTATTCCTTGCACCCATCAGTGAATAAATAAATAGGAAGGGTCAAAAAGGAAAGGGTCTGCAACATTTTTAATTGAAAAGAGCTGTCAACTAAACAGGACTTTGACTAGTATCATTGGTAACACCTGTGTTTATCCTACTGGTTCATATCAATATGGCTGCTGTGAAAAATTCTGATGAAAGCTTGCATAGACAGGCAGTGACACTGTCTATAGAAGCAGTCATTCACATTCATCGGGCTGCATTTAGAGGTCAGCTTTACTAAGGTGAGACGACAGGTTGGTTCTCACACATTAACACAGAAAAAATCTCATCTGCTCCTTTATCATTACACCGCACCGAGCCTCTGCTTCAGCAGCAGTCACGTATCGGTGAGTACTCGTGTTTGAGTAGGAGCATGCAATTCTCTGGGAGCGAAGCACTTCATAGAGTGTTTGTTTATGTGAGTGTGGAAGAAATTTTGAGCAGTGATAAGCAGCAGAGAACGTACTGCATACTGATCATAGATATGCTATTTCATGTTGCTTTTTGCACACACAAACACACACACACAAAGCAGTAGTACCTTAAATTCTGACAGCCATTCCTCCACCACTCCTTGGTCCATAGCCAACATGTTCCCTCATCTGCAGTGGAGTCACCTCTACCTGAAAGAGAAAGAATTACTGTATAAACACACTCATAACTGCATAATTATTGACACAGAGCAAATATATACTGCATTTCCACTCACACACAAACAACCAATCACAGCTTGGATAAGGTTCCATCCATGCTTGCCAGCCTTCTATTATTTGCTATATCCTGATAAACATATTCTATTACAAACAGCAAACAAAGCCATGGTAGTGGTGAATAGTGACTGTACACGCTCCAGGCATCAATTCAATACTCCAAAGAAGCATAAGTCTCTCCGTCCCTCTCACGCTCCTGTTTCCTTCGCATTCCTCTCCAGACACACACCTCTGCAGCAAGTACCTAACCTCAACTCAGGCTTGCAAATCGAGAAATCACCCACACAGAGAATCCTGGCTGGCTTCAACACTGAAGCACTGATGAGAAATAAAAACTGTAGCACAGCAGAATTTAGATGCTTGTTGAACAGGCTGTACAGTTCAGATATCTTTAAACTGAGACAGACAGAAGAAAAGGCTCTTATCTGCTTTAGCTCGCATTTACTCATGGTGAAATGAATGCTCTGCTCCCACCATTGCTCTTGGTTATTTTTTATTCCCTCGCTACCCATCACAGCACTTACACTGTCTGAATCTTAACTTCTCTTTTCACTCAACTTGTATGAATGTACCATCTTTTCTACTGATACTCCAGTGATACCCTAACTTCTCTTTCATTCCCCTTGACTGTTTTCTTTTTGTTCTCAATGTCATTTAAACTCTCCCTCTCTGCTGTCTCCTAACTCACACTGTTCCCCTATAGTCACAACAGAGAAAGGGAGAAAGTGGAAAGAATCCTAGAGAGACACTTGGTAGTAATAAGAGTGTTGCCAACTCTGTTACAATAAAAGTAGCTAGCACTAGCTTCGAAAGTCTCCAAATGACATCATACACTCACATGTTCATGACATCATCACACATTAATTTGCATAAAGCCCTGGACACACATGCGCAAATTCGCACCCATTCTTTGTGTCAAGTTCAACTTTGGTGAACTTTGAGAGGGCAGAGTTACAGCCTCGACCAATAGCAAAGATGTGTGTGTGTGTGTGTGTGTGTGTGTGTTGTTTCCCCTGCATAAGCATATGTGTGACTACAGCCTGAAGCTTAGTGATTGTGCTGGTTGCAGTGAGGGAGAGCTCTCCAGCCGTATAAAAGGTAGATAGACAGATTCAGTGTTTCCCCTATCATTGTTGGGGGAGAAAAAAATAAAATATTGTATTCTCTGTTGTCAATTCTTCACATTCAGATGTTTTTAGAGACTTTCATTTTGAAATGTTATTTTGAAAGTACAAAGTTGTTTCAGCTTCCTCTCATTCAATTCGGTTGTTTCTGCTTTTGTAGCAGTGCAGAAGTCACAGACGATGCGCTGTTAGGCTCATGAAGCATCACTCCACTCTCTCTTTGTTATTCATGATGTTGGTCTGTCCTGTCAATTTCAAGTGAGTTTATTGTACCTCTGTAATGTCGGTAAAGAGTTGTATCAGTAAGTAGCCTGTTTGGAAATTAAAGTAAAATCCAAGTGATAAGCTAACCAGATAGCTTGGCCTGCAGTCTTAACTATGAACACACGATTAACGTGGTCACTGCAACAATTATTTAGAGTTCACATAGTCACGCTGATCTCATTTTACAGTCTTTAATTTCTTTTAGTTAATGCTGCTATCACTAACAAGTCACTGTTATACTGAAATCCAACTGTTGATTCTGTTCTCTGACTGGAGCCATGTAATGGTCACCCCCCTCCCACAACTTCACAGTCCTATCCTGACTGACTGCCTGCACACAGCACAACAGGAGGGGGAGACCCTGGCAGTATTGGCAGAAACATTGCTTAATTTCTTGCTTGTTGCTTTTTGTACAAAATTTCATAGCAATAAATTCAGTACTTGTTGAGGTACTTCAGTCAACTGACCAATAATGCCATCCCTTGTGATGCTTGTGTGGCCCAAAATGCCAAATATTTACTGGTTCCAGCTTCTCTAATGCAATGATTTTCTCCATCTCGCTTGTTTCCTATATATAGAATACC
This sequence comes from Lutjanus erythropterus, assembly GCF_056507025.1. Classification (NCBI taxonomy): domain Eukaryota; kingdom Metazoa; phylum Chordata; class Actinopteri; order Lutjaniformes; family Lutjanidae; genus Lutjanus; species Lutjanus erythropterus. The sequence continues at coordinate 17,479,922 of NC_139332.1, forward strand.
CAAGGCTCTGGGGAATAGCTGTGGGTATTTTGCAGTATGGTATATCAAATAACCAAGCAGTTAATCAAGGAGTGGAAACAAAGAGAAACTGATTGATCATCAAAATAATCAGTTGTTGCAGTCTTCGTCCTCTCACGTACTCGAGTCACCTTAAACAACACGGCACTGTGACTGCCACCATAAGACAACAACTGACCAGAGACGTATGCCTTCTGCTGCGGAGGTGGGAACAGTCTCCATGCAGCTCTGATGGATTATCTGTTTTCTACTAGCAGTAGCAGCAGTGTTTTCACTGTCGAGTGGTATGTCGTGTCTGTACTCTGAAACTGCAAGCACAAGGCTAAATTGGACATTGAATGCAGAAACAAAGTCCATGTTTGGTATGTCTGGTAAGTGAGGCTGAGAAAAACAACGAGGGAGGAAAAAGCAGTCCTTCTATGTGCACACTTGTCATGCAGAAACATGTGCTCAAATCTGAGATGAAGATAAATCTCCTTTTACAACTCTACTCCCAACACTTCACTCACAAACCATTCTATTTCAATTCATTCTGGAAGTGAATTTAAAAAATATATAACCATTACAGATTTAGAAGATTAAAAGGTAGACATGCACCAATCCACTTTTAGTTCTGATCCAACATTTTAATTTGGATATTAGCCATTTATGTTTGTGATTCTTTATTATTATTATTATTATTATTATTATTATTATTATTATTATTATTATTATTATTATTACTGGTAGTAGTAGTAGTAGTAATAGTAGTAGTAAGATTATATGACACTGAAGCTGAACTTCAGTCTGGAACGCTTGTGTAGTTTGTGGACTATAACTTCTGTAATGGAGTCCTTTAGGGGTGTCCCGATCCGATATTGATATTGGATATCGGTCCGATATCAGCCAAAAAACGAGTATCGGATTTTATCAGACTGCATCTAAAATCTCCGATATAAGCACTCCGATAAGCAGTCCACTTTTCGTTCCAGCACTTCTATCCATAGGTGACTCTGGTTGCTGACTATTGTTCTCTGTTTGAGTAGCATCACTTGATCAAGCCTTTTCTAACATTCCACACTACAAAAAAAGTAATAAAAGTATGTATGATTCGTGCTGATATCGTATCGGATTGGTATTGGTATCGGCCGATACTCAAGGCTGCAATATCGGTATCGCATCGGAAGTGAAAAAGTTGTATCGGGACATCCCTAGAGTCCTTCAACCACTGTGGGGTACTGTAGGATTCTGGCTTTTGACATCCACATGTGCAGCTGATAGGCTGAGAGACAGCCCTCATTTGCTTTACTGTCCCATAATGATTGCTGAGTCTTTACGTTTGCCATTTTATGTTCCAAAATGCAAATATTGCTGTTTCTTAGTGTTTGTGCGTTTGCTTGTGTTTCTAATGTGTCATGCATTTGTTATGTCTGTAATGTATTTTAGAACATGGTGGTTTATGTTGGTTATTTTAATTTTTTGCTGGTTTACTGTTACACAACAACTTGGAACGCATTTACCTTGAATTGCATGAACATCCCGAGTAAAAATGAGTGTTAAAAGAAGGTGTTATTGTAGTGTTTACTAATAGAAACGCATACACATACATGTTGCATTGCAAGTATGATACCTGATGAATGCCTTATGTTAATATTGGGCCCCAATACTGATATTGTCCCATCTCCTGATTTCATGTAGCTTTGATTAATCAAAAAACCTGTGACATATATAATCAAAACACATTATGCATGTGTGCGTCATTAAATATATTTATGGTTATTTTCTTCTCTTCCTTTGCTCCCTCCATCCCTCTCCTTATCCTCCCACGTATCACTCACTCTCTCCCCATCTTCCCTGCTCCCTAATCTGTCATTCACACATGTAAATGCTTTATTCTGTATTATTCCTGTGCTTGGTCCCTCCATGGCAGCCAGGTGTCTATTTATGGACTGTACCAATGACAGGAACGACAAGGGGGGAGGGGAGCTGGTGACTCATGAAATGGGGAAGGATTATAAAGCAGAATAGCCTCCATTTAGAGAAATTAGTTCTTTGTGGCGGTCTGTTGTTCCGTTCTTTCACGTTGGTGAAGACAACAAGGAAGACAGCGATATATAAAACCAGCATGTGCATTTTAATGGGCAGGCTCAATGAATGACTAAATAAAAGGCTGTGATTAGAGTTTGTATGAGTCAGTCTTGTAAGAGGATGGGGTTCTCCTACTCCTCCTCACTTTTAACAGGTCAGCTCTGTCCACGCTGTCGTCTGGAGCATGTCATCTGTAGCATCTGCATCATCTGTACCCAGAAAAAGATAGTTGGAGACAAAAAAAGCAGCCGCCTGTCATGCTGCCCGCCTACCTTTGCCTCCTACCTCAGACACCATGAAGCCATGAAGCCACTGTAGCAGCACAAGAGCAACGGCAGCGGTGGACACTCAGACTCAAACTAAGTTACTGTAAGTGGATGTGGCTGTAAATTTAAAAGTGTACCTTGAAATTAATTTTAATCATATAAAACACAATTTTGTAACAAAAAACATGTAAAGACTGCAAACAGTCTAAGGAATGAGGGCGTTGTATGCTTTACAGATTGCAGATCCCCATGAGCCAAATTGTGATTTGTTTTGAAAAAAAGCGGTAAGAAGACTTTCATCTTGTTCCAACAGTCAGCAAGATATAGGCTATAATATAGTATATTGTGTAAGGCTGCCACTAACAATTATTTTTTAAATTGATAGGCTAATCTGCCTATTATGTATATGAAATCAATGAATTCATTTGTCTATAATATGTAGGGCTGTCACAGTGACAGAACTGTGAACTTTGATACAATATTAGAATAGGCACAATATCCAATAACCTTTTTTCTTAAATTAACAACTAGCACACAGTGCTGGTAGCCTGGTACAGTCACCGAACACCGTCTTGTTTTGCTGCATGCCAAATTTCAGGCAGCACAATAAAGACTGAACTGAGGCCTTGAATGAGCACTTAGACCTTTTATTTATAGCTTTTCTACTTTTGATATTAAATGTTAATGTTGTATTGTTTTTAAATGTGGTATTGGAAAAGTACTGGAGTATCTATACTCCTGACAACTTTAATAACATATCAGGAAATAGTCAAACTTTTTAATTTTCTGCAGCCAAAGTTCACCTCTTCAAAACTCTGTTTTGTCCAAACAGTCTAAAACCCAAAGATATTACTTTTACAAAGATACAACACTAATAAAAGCAGCAAAATATCACACACAGGAATCTGGCACTAGGAAATGCTTTTGCTTGATAAAGGAAATTATTAATTTTCTGTCTGTCGATCTACTAATTATTTAACTAATTAATTGCTTCAGCTCTAACACTGATATAATTTTAGTTCAGATACACAGACTAAAAATCCATAATTGGGGCTACTCACCCATGAAAACGGTGATGATTCAATCTGATACTGTGTTCAAACCACAAGAGACAGCGGTACAAACAGCACATAATGCCTTATCTCGATGATTTCTAAGCTCTATTGAAAAACAGCAGACAGGCAAGAGCAACTGGTGGAGAAAAATAGCAAACTAATTGCCCTGGGAGTCAACTACCAGGCGTAATTATGTTATTAGGCAGATGTTTGTGTTCCGTCTTTGCCTGGTTAACTGTCTCAATGTCATTATGGACTCACAGATCATGACAGAAATCAATATTAGCCAGAGAAAACACACACACACACACACACACACACACACACACACACACACACACACACACAACAAATGATGCAGCAGCTGGTGCGCTTGTTCTCTACAGCTCAGCCACACACATGAATAAACCAGTGTTAAGGACAAGTGGCTGAGCAGGCTCGACAAGCACAAGTAACAAACCAATGGAGTGAGGATGAACAAGTAGATGGATAATGAATGCAGGAGAGAGACAGGTAGGCAGTGCAGGAAGAGAGAAGAGATCGATGGCTCAATGAATAGAGGGTGAGATAAATGGATGTATAGAGAGATATGGGGGATAAAAAGGGATGGATCACATCCCAAGGGATGGATAACTCAAGAAGAGCGAGAGTAGGATCAATATGGGGGAAGAGTTCATTAGGTTTCAATCTGTGCTGCCTGTGGCAACCTCCATGAGATAAGGATAGTGAAACACCTACCTCTACACACTGTCTAGTGAATCCATGAGAATATCTTGAGAGAATTTTGCAGATATCGGGTTCCCTTCCAGATACGACCAGCAAACAGACTGACAGACACTAGGATGTGCCACTGCATTAATAGCAGCGCTGCTAGATGGCGGAACACACATCACCGGATTCATCTATAGGCTTCATCTGCAGCAATCTGCATTTTGTTGTGTTAAAAAAAATATTGTACTATATCTATAGGACTATATGTGACAGGCCAATATCAGGCAAATAATGTAGCTCAATGTTTTTTGTAACTGTTAAAGTATGACCAAGACAATTTTTCTCCAAAAACATGTTTAAAAAAGTTAAATCCAACTTTATAAAGGTAACTTTAACTTTACATTAACAACGTTAATTTACATTTTTAAGACATGTCAAAATAATATTTAAGACATTCTGAGGCCTAACATTCAGGTTATTATATTTTAAACTTTTTAAGGACCTGCAGAAATCCTGTAGTCTAGCTGTGGCTTACTGAGTTCTTCCACCAAAGCAAAGCTCTGATGGAGTCAAATGAGTGACAGAGAATGTGTCATGCATTGCACAAGTGTTGTGTGCGTAACTGTGTTTATTCAATGTCTGGGTTTGACAAAACCTGTTCCTGTGAGCTAGCTAAAGTTGACAGCTCGTTCACTCTGAATTTACACCCACGCCGCTGTCTTAAACTCTCTCTCTCTCTCTCTCTCTCTCTCTCTCACACACACACACACACACACACACACACACACACACACACACACACACACACACACGGCTGGCAGTCTAAATAAGCTTATTTTTGACTCCTCCTTCCAAAGGCTTCTTCCAACACAAACAGGTCTCCTTTGAGTTTACATTCCTAATCCTTGCTGTAAACATGCCTGCACGTCCTGACAGGAGTTACAGCAAAACACCTGAGCCAAATGTACCTTATATACACAAACTAACTCACATGGATTAATACAAAAACACAGAAAATCAGTACTATCGAAACACAGGGTGTCCTCCTGCACTCAGGGTGAAAACATACCTGTCTGAAAGAGAAAGCTGGCGGAGAGAGTACTGAAGTAAGTCCATGTGAGAATGAATTATGGGGACACCCACACATATACACGTCCCTCCCTCCTGATTAAGTCACTTCCTATTGCACATATGCTTTTTTTTAGGAAGTGAGTGGGCCAATAAGATTGAAGGTTTGAATGGAGGGAAGAGAGGAAGTGGAGAGAAAGACAAAGTGGGTGGTTTGGAGAGCGACAGAGCTGCCCAGCTGCTTTTTCCTGTGGTACAGGGTGCAAGCCACACACAAGGTTCTGGTTAGGCTGATAATGACAATAACACCCACATTACTAAGCCCTCAACTAGAGCTACATGGAGACGTAAGAGTTGTGAAATAAATCAAAAACCTTAAAAAGGATGGAGAACCGTAGCTGCCAAAAACAAAAATTAATACAGCAATAAATCAATAACTCAATAAGTAAATCAATCTTGCATTAAAGCACCAAAATAAATGTAGACATAAATTAATTTATTAAATGACAAATAGATAGATATTTCTGTTTTAATTTGCTTCTGTATTTACCTTTGTATTAATTTCTTTAGTCATTTACTTTCCCATTTAATTTTTCATTTCCATCTGCCCTGTTTCAAATTTTTCTCTGTTATTCATTAATTATTAACCAACAGGCAAAGAGTAAATCCAATGACACACATTGAATGACAGCCCCCACATTTGTATATAAGGAAGCAGAAATAGATAAAGAAATGTAAAAAGAACATTTTTGAGGAAATAAATAATGGGGGAAAAAATGATAGGACAGAAAAATAAAACATCTAAACATAAATACATTTTTAAATGCTTGATAAAAAAAAATGTAAATTAAATGTGAAAGTAAGTACATGTGAGAATTAATACAAGGTTAACAAGTACAGAAGCAAATTGAAAAGGAAATATCAATCTATTTCTTGTTTTATAAATTAATTCATGCTTGAGGGTGTGATGATAACTGTCATGTGATGCCTACTGCAGGGCTGAGCTTAAGCTTCTGAAAGGCATACAATCACACTGGAGCCAATGCTGTAAAGGCACAACGCTAGCTTTAGCATAAGTTTAATGTTAGTCTGTCCTGCTCAGCTTACTTTTGCACTAGCCCACTTCATTTTTCTGGCAATTATGAAATAACAGACAAGACTTTCCTTGGTCTTGAGCAGCTGCAGTGTTTATTAAATGACACACTGTAATCTGTACTGTACAGTTACTGCCAGACTGACAGATTACTGGTAACTAAGTTTCTGCTCCGTTAGCAGCACTGTCAATTGTCTGCTGCTCGCTCTACCTCACTTGCACGCAGCACATGCTGATATGCATCACCCAGGAATAGGGTGGTGCATAATGTAGAGTCAGCCACCATTCTATGTTTAGCTTTTTGGCTAGCCGCTAACATGACCTTCTTCATGTATACATCATCATAAGATAGCCAACTTAGGTCCAAAAAGTAACTTAGTAACTCAGAGTTACTTGGCTTTGTAGCAGTAATATAATTACTGTTTGGGAAATTGTACTCTCCTACACTACTTATTACTGGAAATAGTAATTATATTACAACAATATATTAGAGAGTATTATATAACTGCCCAACACTCCCCACGGAAATATGTTGGTTTTTCACAGTGATCAGAAAAAGTTCATATACTCATAGCTATATTTGTGCCTATTATTTTTGGAGCATTTAACTGTATATATACTGTAATTTGTTTGTTTGTTTGTTTGTTTTATTTTGGTAGTTTCAATCCTCCACAGAAATGCATCTAAAGCAGCTAAAGCTAAAGCATCCTCAGTAGACTCTGCTCTTGTACAGACACACCTAAACCACTATTAAACTGTTTAACTGCAATAACCAATGTCAGAACCAGGAAGTACAGCCATATGCCTCCACCCAAAGTATGCAAAACTAGGTCAGATGTCAACTGTCAACAAGCTGGACCAGTGACTCTGAGATTGTTTCAACTTGAATGGAAGTAAAAGCCATTATGGAACTATTTTGAAGAGCTGTGGCATGTCCAAGTAAAGGTGAAGGCAGGGTTATATAACTGTGGTCATAAAGGGCAGAGCTGCTAACACACCCTGAGCTCATAGCTCGACCTGATCTCCTGTTCACCAGCCCTGCTAAAAGCTCTTTACACCATTTTGTTTTAACGTCTCTCCTCAGTTTATGTCACATTTTTTTTCACGTTGTCTGTTGCTATATTCTTTATTTGGACTATCTTGGCCTGAGGTTAACCCTATTGCATCATTGCCTCCCACCTCACTCCCCCCCCCCCCCCGGGTCTTCTTCAATAGCAGGTTGCGTATCGCTTGGAGGAATGGGGGGTTTTGCTTTTCTGTTTTCTTTCTCATTCGTGCACACATATATAGCTGAGGACTGCCTGTAGCTAAGTAGACATGACAACAGGGTCTGTGGTTTGTGTGTGTGGTTTTTGCTGCTGAGGGAGGCAGATAGAGAGATCTGACAGGGAGGAATCCTCTTATTGCAGCCTACGCGCCTTTCTCCATTGCCTCTAAGCCAGTGATGCATCTTCGTCCCTCCTCTCTCGCCCCTCCAATTCCCTGTCTTCCTTCAGCAAGTGAGCCTGAAGAGACCAGTGATTAACATCGCTAATTTTTCAATTTAAACGCTCTCTTTTATCCCCTCCCCTCCCTTTTTTTTTTAACTGCATTTGCCTAAGCTTTTCTTGTCACAGCTGGATAACTCTCTCATAATCTATTAATGTGCAGCCGTAGAGTTTCACATTCAAATGCCACTTTTAGTGTAGATAATTAACTTGATTTTCCGGATTTTCCACTGGGCTAAAAGTATGCTACGTCTCCTAGTATGTATGCCTACAAAAATAAAAATTTGTTGGAAAAATCAACATCTGTGTTTCACCTATATTGTACTTGGGTATGAAGAATTTAGTGCAGAATTAAATGAAAGGAGAAGGGATGGCAACAATTTTCAATGCTCAAATTATCATGATATTTGATGAAAGTATGCTACATCTCCTAGTATATATACATACAGCAATATACTTTTACTCAGAAAATTAACATCTGTATTTCATCTATATTGTGAAAGGCTTACAGACTTCGGTGCAGAATGAAACGAAAGGGGAGGGACTGTGACTGTTGTCAATGCTCAAATTGTCATGAATTTCATGAAACTACGGGCATGGGTTACCCTAGCTGTGATGCTGGATGACAGTGGAGCCAGCACAATCTTCTTGCTCCATGACCTGCCGGGCTTTACTGTCAAAAAGCATTAAGAGGCTTGAGACACTAGTAGCCATGGACGCCGCACATTAACAAGTCTGTGCATTCTTTTTATGCTTGCACACACACACATTCACAACTCAATGACATCACTTTAACAGTGTACAATCAACAACCCAACAAACCCATCTACTGCTAAAGTACAAGCCTCTCCTTAATGGCAAAAGCAAACACACACATACTCACACACATATATTAGAGATGCACGATAATAAAAGCTTAAAAAGGCTTTACAATTAAATATTATATCAACATGCCAATAAGATGACACTTAAATTATGTGCAAGCAATGCAAGTATGTCTGCAGTGTGGAGGTTTGTTCAAGTGTCCCAAACAGACAGCAAAGTTGGTATTCTCAGTGATTGCTCAGTGTAGGTCATGTGAGGAGGAACCAAATCACATTCCTTCAACACTACAAATTTAACTGCCCATCAGACAGCAGTCATCCTCATCATGTCATCGTCACCATCATAACAAATCTGTGAGAATCCAAGGCAACACAGGCACCTAGAGAATGCCCATTAAATGTTTACATTTTGAAAAGCATCACCTTAAGAGTATGCATAATAACATATAGATTTTATGCTCTCTGCAATAAGGAGTAAAAATATGTGCATGTATCAATATGGGCATCAGAAATTGGTCAAAATGAGTTTGAAAATAACAGCATATCAAATAGCATCAAAAATCCAATATCATGCATCTCTATTAAAAGTGAAGGGTATTGAGAACGGTTACAAAGCCATTACCAGTTCCTGACTGGTCAGTGCCAAAAGTATAGATAAGCTCCTGGTCAAATGATTCTAATATCTGTAATTATTTTACGTCAAATATACAGCTGACAGGGTGTTCACTTGACTAAATTAGGTGAAAATACAGCTAAATGTGATCACTCAAGAAACAATTTAACTTGATACTTCTGCAAAGTGCAATAATAAAAAAAAACTGTTTAGTCTTTTCACATCTTTTCAAGTAACGTCATTATTTTTTACACCATATTAGGCAAGAAGTATGAATAAGATCATTGATAAATATTGGCATCAATAAGCAATATTAGTACTAATATCAATAAAATCCTGAAGATAGCCTTCTGTCATTGCTGATACGTATGGTATGGAAAGCAAAAAATAACCAATGAACTAAGCCACAAACACTATCTTATTTAAACAATTAACTGGCACACCAGCAGAGGCTCAGCCTTTGCTAAGGACACAGAAAGTTAAACAAACATAATGCAACTTTTGTCAGCACGTCTTGTGATGAAAGAGATCAGTTCATAAAACAGGAATGCCATGGATCTATATGGGGCTCTGCAGCAAAGCTTTACACAAGTCCCCCTCAGACAGGAAACCCCAGAACTGGCTGAGTGGTACGGAGGAAAGCTGCATCACATGATAGCTATTAGAAAAATCTTAACAACGCATTATCTCACAATCTAGTCTGCAGTGGTGTGTCTGTACCCCTGCCAGACTGGTACACACACACACACACGAAGGAATCACCTGAGGAATCTTAACAAGGTCCTGACAGACCGCACAGACACCCACAGCTGTTACTAAACAGGATAAAGTCAGGTTCAAAGTCTGTGACTCAATCTACCACAGTAGCGAAATAGTTGTGATAAAGAAGGTCGTTAGCGTCACACGTTAGGAAGCTTTCTCATCCATTTATTTCCTGTTTTCTAGCCAATTTACTTGGTAACTAGCTATACCTGCCCATGAGCACAGCTAACCAGCTAGTCTGCCACAATGACAACTGGCAACAGCTCGCGTTTAAATAGCGTGAAATTCTGTCTCAAGGCACTGGTGTCTCCATAACAAGCATTATCTTTCCTTGACATATATTTCAATGTATTCGTTAACCAGTATGAGCCAGACAGAGACTGTAAATTAATCATCCGCCGGCCGTCACGCTCTCACTATCTCGGCTTGCTGAATGACTTCGAGCTGTCACTACGGTTGCTTACAGATTAGCTTGCTAGTTAGCTAGCTTGGCTAAGGCGCGACACCAAGTAAACTGGGGAAGTTAGAGTTTACTTACTGGCATGCTATCTGTCAATTTCCTGGTATCGCTGTCCTCTATCGTTCCGACAAGACAAGTAAACGGCTATCACTTCGCTACTCCATAAATCCTCTCAATAATTCATCAACATCAGCTCCTTCCATCTTCATTACTTTCTCCACTCAGACTACCTTAGACGAGAGGACTTGGTCTCCATGGAATGACAGGCGTCTGAGCCAATCCATAAATAGTATATAATCTAACTGCCGCGCCTCCCAGTTGCAGTATCCAATCAAATTCGACGCTTGGCTGCATGTTTAATAATTTCCACAATCAAGGTAGGTTGTCGCTGTCAGTCATTGCTCTTTGACAGCAGAGTGATCTCCCGGAGCCAGAGGGACTTTAAATGAATCACACAAGCAAGTGTTTAATTGAAAGTTTCCAAATTATTGTAATATGAGAATAACTGATTATAACCGCAGCATATAAATTGCAGTTGAATGGTGTTTAGTCAATAATAGCCTTTGATTAATTTGACTAAAACATATTGCCATTTTAATTAGGAGCATTATAAATAACAATATCTTAACAATTTTGTAGCACTAACGCGGGTTCTAATGAAAGTTTTTAAGTCATAATAAATATAGGTTGTCTGTACTAAACATATACAATTATGTTTTATTACATTTTTTATAAATTCACTTTAGTTCCCAGACTTTTTCCATTTACAGATGAACAACCTCTTCTCAGGTTTTGCCCACTACATCCTCTACACTTCATATCAAATTAATCTGTTAAAGCCTAAGCTTAAGGCGAAAGCAATGCTCTAAAACTGTCTCTCTTGGATAAATAATGAACGACTACTTGACAATGACCTCTGGAACGATGGATTTTCCAAAATTAATTATCAAGATGGCATATGAGCATGTGTTTGTTTGCTTTCACATTAATAGCAGATGGAAAGCTGTGGATTTTAATCAGTTAATAAATGCATGGGCCTCTAAGCAGAAAATCTACTCCCTCTGATTGTTACAATGACACAACACAACAAAACTCGGGTCCAATTCCTATTGCTGCTATAGGAAATTGTGCCCTGTCCTGTCTTTTATTGCATTATAGAAAAAAAATATGATACAGTCAGTTCAGCGTACAACCATATATATATACTCACTTATTTTCTACAATCTTCATGGCAATGTATTGCAAAAATCAAAATTTAAAAAATGTACATTTATCAATCTGATACCTGATTGTGGGATTTAAGGAATCTTTATCCACTTAGTGCATTATCTCAGAAACAGACTTAATCTGTGTAATATGAATTATAGAGCAACTATGAGAAAACGTGTACAAATAAGTGTACAATGCCCCCTAGTGTTAGCTGGTGAAATTACATCCATCAAAAAACACAAACAATATATTTCAAGTGTTAGAGTGAGTCTCTGCTAAGTAAACATCGAAAAGGCACTTATGATCACAAGTCATCATGTTCTTGTAGCAAACATGATACAGGAGGCTGCAATGGCCAGCAAAACAGTGTATACTTGGTACATTTAAATACATGCATGATGTTCTGTGTGTGCATGTCTCAATGTCTATTTCGGAACATTTTACAGTCCTGATGTTGCTGCAAATGCTATGATATGCATGCAGGTTACTGAAACTAATGACTGGCAGCCCTGTACATGTTCACTGACTGTTACTAAGCTAGCAGTGCTTTCTATACCCATAACTGTCAGAGTGTTATGACCTCTGTGAATATTTGAATCCTCCACAGCTGCATTGTTGTTAGTGGATTCAAATACTGTACCCTTATTAAACACCATACACCTAATGGTACTCTAATAAGAAACAGCAAGACGTATTCTGTATCAAATTAAAATGAAAACTAAAAATAATGTGCTCTTTACTCTACCTTTACTTTTTTGTGGGTAATTTGGGACACATCGCATCAGAAATGTAAGCTAAAGTGTATTATTTCTAGCGGTGGGAAGAGTACTGGAAATCTCTACTTGGTACAAGTACTGTTACATTACTGAAATATTATTCAACTACAAGTAAAACTACTGATTTTTAAGAAATACTTGAGTAAAGGTACAAACTATTCTTCTGAAAAACTACTAGAGTATTAGTTACTTGGTGTTTAATGTATGGTGTATTCTGCTTACTGACTAATAAAAACATATTATTTCTAGTTTTTGTCTAATTTGATACAAAATGCAGCTTGTTATGTTATATTAGATTACAGTAAAATAAAGTGCGACCAAATAAAGTATCTAAAATGCGTGAACTACAAATATGCCCCTGCTATCTCTGCAGCCTCAGTGAGGACTTCTCCAGCCTGCTGTCTGTATCCCAGTGACAACTCCTTTGCTCTCTTCACTTCCTTCATGTTCTCCTTCAGGTTCTCACTCAGCCTTCCTTGCTCCTGGTAAGTGGGTGCAGCGCCCTTCACTTGCGCAGCCATTTGATCCCTGCTACGGAGCAGCCAACCGATCATCTCTTGAAGGGCGGTACCCTTTGAGATGGTGGCCTTGGCGGTCTCAGACGCGCCCCTCAGTTCATCCTGAGCCAAACGCAGATGTGGAGGCAGTGGTTCCTCCTCACTTTCAACCTCTGATCCCACAGGGACCACATTAAGGGAGAAGTCATAGCCCTTTATCTTTAGGGAGACCGTGTACTTGGCTCCTGGAAGTAGGGAGAGATGGAGATTGAGAAACAAATGAAACAGAAAATTCATCATCACATCACATCACAAATCTATCTGTCTATAAAAACCAAAAGCAAAACTTCACTGCTGCTTTTGCCAAACTTCTTTAAAGAACTTTCTCAGTCTTAATGAAAATAAAACTGACATTTTGGAAGATTCTGTTGGTATACTTGCCCCTTTAGCTTCTTACAATTGATCTTTTGCTAAGAATCTTGCTGTGAATTTTAACAGCTTATTTAAATTTAGGTAGAGGGAGAGTAACTACACACACATCACATAGGTGCAAGGCTATTAAAAAACAGCATAAAAGAAAAAAGGCACACATACTGCATGCCACAAAAGTTTAACAGACGACATTTCAATTCCACTTGGAATGATTCAAGTGGGAACAAAATGTTGTCTGTTTAACTTTTGTGGCATGGAAGAAGTGTGCAGCTCCTTAAAAGTTCCCGAACAGATGAATTCAGTTGGAAAAACTAGCTCTTTTTCAGTTAAAAGTTTTACCCAAGGTAAAAGAACCTCTGACGTTTCTGCTAAAGACTCACCTCTTCTTGTTGTTATTTGATTTGAGTTGAACTTGAAATCTTAATCTTTTTATTTTTTTTAATTATGTGTATTGATTTTTATTCTTATTTCTTATTACTGTTTGTTGTATTTTATTCCTGTTCAGCCCTTTGGTCAATGATGGTTGTATTAAATGTGCTATATTAATAAACTTTGACCATGACCTTGTGACTTACCATGCTCCTCCCTGATTCTGCCCACACATTCAGTTAAAGCCAGGCTATCATTGTGGTTACAGCCGTAGATCTGTCGCAGGTTTCTGATGTGTCGGACCATCGCCTCATAGCGCTCCTGCTGCTCGTTGAAGGTCTCGGCCATGTCAGAAAACTTCTGCTCCAACTCTGGCGCGCCCACTCGCCTCATCACCAGCCTGCCGATTCGTTTCACGGTCTGTCCATCTGGGGGTGGGACAGTATCACACAACAGATACACAAAAAAGAATAAAAATAGTTTAAATTCACCCATAACTGACCTCTCTTAAGTCCTGCCTCTTTTTGCTCCGTGCTGCAATAACAGTTGAACAAGTTACCTGGCAGAACATCGGCCAACCTGCACTTAGATATGCTATGTGCTAGCCTTGCCTATGTTGAAAAGAAATACAAAATTCTGATGATGGTTAAAATATGTTGCTGTGAGACCTGTCAAAGCAACATGCAGCCACATCGTAAGGAGCTAACTTGTTAGCTAATGTTTAATGTAAATTAGCTGACTTTTGAGGGGTCAATTCTACACATTAAAAGTGTACAAGTTTGAAAGACAGACAGATAAACACTCAAAAAGATGATGTACCACTGTGTGCTGCCCGGGTCTGCCTGGCTGATCCAGCACCATTCACCTCAGATGTTCTGGGACGCAAGAGAGGCTCCCTCTGAAACAGCAGTTTTCTTTACAAACACACTTTTTTTTTTATTGTGACTTTTCAAAAAGAGACATATAACACTAATAAGGCTTGTGTTCGCCTGCACACATGTAATTACTTTGTCATAAACTACATGCACCACTTTATATGTTCATGTTTTACCAGTCCAACTACATAGACAAATTCAAATATCATGATATATTTTTTTAAATACTTTATTTATGGTGTTTCATTTACAAACACAATCATCCACATATATTTTCCCTTCTACCAGCCACGTTCCCCCAACAAACTTCAGTTAGAAAAATTAATTACAAGAAATTATACAAATAAAATGCATTACATAAAATGATGAAAACAGAAATACATATATGAAATAAGACATTTGGTTTAAGAATATACTATATAATGATTATATATTGACATTGACTTGGGTGCATGAGTTTATTATTGTTCTATTAAGCTGTCACGTTCAATGAATTTTGGCAATTAGCCCAGCTGTATCAACAAAAACACCTTAATGCAATACTTAAAAGAGGGAGGTTCATTTTTAAATTCATTATCTAAAAATAAAGATGATCTAGAATCTCAAAATAACGACATAGAATTTCAAAGTAATGAGAAATGTTCTCAAAGTTTTAAACAGCATGATTCAAAAACATCACAGCTTCATTTAATGGTGTAGTCCTCGCTGTGAATCTACCGACACAAAGCAGTGAGCAAGTTTATCGTCTTAACTCGAATAAGGACACTTTATAATCTCAGTAACACTGACAGAAAACTCAACACATACCTCGTTGTCGGAGTTTTCACTCGAGAAGCAGCGACAGCAGAGGAAACTGAGCATTTCTGAAGTTCGTGTCTCTCAGTTTGTTTTCGGGTCAATTATTTCTGACAATGCATTATCTGCGGTCCGCATTCCTCATGACGTCAGTGTCATGAGACTCCAGAAACTCTTTTCTTCCTGGTTTTGTTTTGCGTTACTGAACTGATATGAACGTGACTGACAGACAGACAGGTGAACCTACAGGTGAGCTGCTTCAGACAGGTGAACTACACGCTGCTGCTGCCATTAGCTGTGTCAATTCACGGTTAGGACACTCGTTACATCGGAAATGTAGGTACTAGTTCGAGGGATATTAACTACTTAAGTGTTTTTGTACCGAATACAAAGTATTCCCTGGAAGTTAATTTTGCCATTTTGATTAAAAAACGATCTATAAGTCATTAAATAATGAGAAACTCCCTCAAAATGATGACTAAGTAATGAGTTAGTATCTCAAAATAATGAGAAACTTTCCCAAAATAATTACTTACTTACCTCAAAATAATGTTAGTATCTTAAAATAAAGAGTAGTTACTTAAAATACTGAGTTAGTATCTCAAAATAATGGCAATCTCCAAAATAATGAATTATTGTCTCAAAATAATGAATTAGTATCTCATAATTACGAGAACCTTCCCAAAACAATGACTAAGTATCTCAAAAACAATGACTAAAGTATCTATATATAATGAGCTAGTAGGCTATTTCAAAATATAAAGTATCTCAAAACAATGAGAAACATCCCCTGAGTTACTTATATCAAAACAATGAGTTACTATCACAAAAGAATGAGTTAGTAACTCATAATAAAGCGAAATCGTCCCAAAATAACGACTTATTATCTCAAAATAAGGAGTTAGTATCTTAGAATAACGAGAAACTTTTCCAAAATAATTACTTATTTGTCTCAAAATTATGAGTTAGTATCTCAAAATGATAAGTTAGTTTCTCAAACCTCTCTGAGGATAACTGTTTTGAGATATTGAGTCATTATTTGAGAACGTTTCTCATTATTTTGAGCTATTAAAATATTCTGAGATACTTATTTTGAAATACTAACTCAGTATTTGAGATACTAACTCATCATTTTGAAGTACCGACTAATTATCTTGAGAAAGTTTCTTATTTTTTCAGCACATATGCGGTGATGTCTATAAGACCTGTCCATAGGAGACAGAGGTCTGTGAACTGTTAAAAATCAGTGCGACAGCCCTGCAGGTTAACGTGTGACGTTAATTCGTCACATCTGTCGATGGAGGGCGAACGCGAGTGTGTCCAACTACACCAGGGAGCGTAGAAGAAGAAGACAACCACAACCTCAGCTACAGTCTGAGGTCTAGCCCACAAAATACACTACGATAGTCCGTCTGATCGCTATTTTAACAGCTGACAGCTTCTTTTTTTTATCTGTATGGGCTTCTCTCCACCAGTTTTCAGGGACAAGCTGCCGTCAAGCTGGCGGCTTTTTATTTCATAATATCACAACAAGCTGCTGGCTGCTGCTAGCAGACAGACTGTCAGTTGTCCGGGGCGACAACAAAGAGCGCGTGCAGCTGCTGGCGGCGGATACTCAAAGCGTTGTAGTTTAAATTTCACCGGACGTTAATAATCAGGCTGACATGACGGGGGTGGCGTCTCCAGAGAAGGCGTCGGGCTCCAAGAAGAAGAGCGAGAGGAAGTGTGCCACCAAAGAGGAGTACAGACAGCTGTCGAGCATCATGGGAGTTATGAACAACCTGAGGAAGCAGGTGTGTGAGGGGGGGAAAGTACACATAAACATTACACATGAAAATGTGGGGGAGACTGGGGACGGTTGCAACACTTTATGCATTTGTCTCCTTTGCCTTAATTAGAACATACTAAAAAATCACTAACTAAATTGCTTTTTCTCTCAGTAAACATAGTATTATGGAATAATAATAATAATAATAATAATGATAATAATAATAATAATAATAATAATAATAATAATAATAATATAGTATTTATTTATTTAATAATATTCCTCAAATTACACTGTTGTTCAATTATGCGTGCTTACTTTGAGCCAGCAGATGTTACAGATGCTATTCAGTCTCTGTATATATGTCTATGGACCAATTTCCAATGTAGCAAACTTTTATTAGTGAGCTATCTTTTATATGCCGCACAATGACTTGTTTAAGTTGGAAAGTATTGTTCTGTGGTCTGTTTTGATATGGCTGCTGAGCTTAGGGGCAAGTGTCCCCACCCTAACAGCCATGACAGAACATCAGGTGCTAGCTAGGCACATGCTAAACAAGTCAACAAAACAAAACAAACAAAAAATATAAATTCAATAAGTTTTGATTAACTCATACAAATAGTCAGAACAGTATGACTAAAATACATCTTATGAAAAACTACTTTTATACCTCTAAAAAAAAGTTTGTTTTTACTAAATAAATGCAGCAGCATGTTGAATGTAGAAGATATTTTAACTGAGCATGTGCAGTACAAGTATCAACACTCTAGCATCTTTCTGATTGGAAGAATAAGACTGGTTGGAACTGTCCCCTGCTGCAGCTGGCCCCAGTCTACCCTACTCTATGTGTGTCCCTCTTTGCCCTGGTACTTTCTTACATTGTGTGTGTTTGTTTCCTTCAGGGGACTCTCTGTGACGTGACCCTGGTAGTTCAGGGGAAACACTTTCCTGCCCACAGAGTGGTGTTGGCTGCTGCCAGCCACTTCTTCAGCCTCATGTTCACCAGTAAGTGTGGACAGAGAAGCACACAGTAATGGACAGGACAGACACACTTGATATTTTGTACGCTGAGCTCAAGTGGACCACAGCAGTGAGAAAATTCTCTCTAATGGCTCGTGATTTCTAATGTAACATTATATTTTGGGAGGTCACAGATGCAGAGATATGTTGCGGGGCTCAACAGTAAGGACTGTGGTTAATGGTTTAGGTAATTCTTTGAGCAAAATGGTAGAAAATGCTGTTTTCAGCCTCTCAATTATGGAGACATCACACTTATTATCATATAAAACTGAATATTTTGAGGTTTTGGACTGATAAAATAAGACATCTGAGGACATTACATTAGACACTGAAGAACTGTGGTGGGCATTTTTCGTTAATTTCTGACATTATATAGACGTTGCAGCCCTAGATTAAACATGACAATTAACTTAATGACAATTAACTTAAGTCTTTGTCATTATTTGATTTCTGACTGACTTGTCCAACCAGGCAGGTGAAAAAGAACATTAATGTTGTACCCTGGAAATAAATCACCTGTTACTGTTAAGCATCAAAATCATCAGCTATAATTTAGGACTACAGCTAAAATCCCAGCTATAATGTGATCATTATTAATTGTTTTAAGTCTTAATTATCAGTCTTGATAATTTAATGACAAAGATAATGCACTTTTCTCAACATGATTAATATTTGCTCTAGACCCCAAATCAAAAGATTTGATAATAGCCAATATTGAAAAAAATATTGACTTCACGGTCCAAAGTATATGATATAGAGAATCATGCATTATTAATTATGCATTGCTGCCTAAACTGTTGCCATGCATAGAGGGAAAAATACAATATTTTTGACAAAATACCTCTATATCGGTATCGCAACAATATTCTAGGGATGACTGTTAGTGCCTGCACAAAACGTTAACACAATAAGAGTTTTGACTAACTGGATAAAGGCAAATAATAGAAGAGCTATAACAGTCTGATAAGTTAAGAAAATTACCTCACCTGACTGTAATGCAGCCTTTAAAACCAGGAAAAGGCAACACTTATGCTATACCATTATATAATGATATCCAAAATCTAAGACAATATCTAGTCTTGTGTCTCTTGCCCAGCCCTATTGCCACATATTGTTGTAATGCTTCTGTTTTCTGTTAAGTCTACCTGTCTTTTTCCTCACCTACAGCCAGAATGATGGAGTCGATGTCCCATGAGGTGGAGCTCAGGAGTGCTGAGCCTGAGATTATCGAGCTGCTGATCGAGTTTATCTACACAGCTCGGTAAGAATCTTGGCTAAAGGTAGAGCATAAATCGGGAGCGTGACCTGCTGATGCCAAGAATAATTGCTAAGAAAACCAGCTAAACTTTTCATAAGATTAGGCCATCGCTTATGAGTGTTACTTTCCCCTAATTACATCATAAACACTTCTTTGATGGTAAAATGTGTGCATGTATGTGTGTGTGCCAGGATCTCAGTGAACAGCAGTAACGTCCAGTCGTTGCTGGATGCAGCCAACCAGTATCAAATTGAGCCTGTGAAGAAGATGTGCGTAGAGTTCCTGAAAGGACAAATTGATGCAACAAACTGCCTTGGTAAGAATAGAAATACAACTGTAACAATTCAAGTTTTTATCTCACTTGCTGTTTTTTTATGGCTAGACAAGAGCCTGGTGTCTAAAATCAAGAGCATTTTTGGTTATTTGAATGTTAAGGTAATTTTTCCCAATGCATGTTGTTTGGTTCAGGCCTGCCAGTCACATAAATCATTAGATTAGGTGATTATCCTCATCCTGCCCCCCTGCAGGTATTTCCGCCCTGTCAGACTGTATGGACTGTCCCGAGCTGAAGGCTGCAGCAGAGGACTTCTTCCAGCTCCACTTCACTGAGGTCTACAAACTGGATGAGTTCTTGCAGCTGGATGTCACTCAGCTCACACATCTGCTGCATCAGGACAAGCTCACTGTCCGTGCAGAGGCCCAGGTACACGTCACTGCAATCTGTGTCCTGCGAGATTCTCAAAAAAAAAAAATGTCAGCCACTAGTGCACATATACACATCCTTTGACTATAATTTCACTTCGGTGCCTAAGTTCAGGGACGTAGCAAAACACTAAATTCTTGACATTTTTTTTTAATACCGACATGTGACAAATTAAAGGAAAAATCTGGATCAGGGTTTAGGAACACTTAATGTTGGATTTTACTTTTGTTTCACTTACAAATCAGTACATTATTCTGAGAATCTAAAGAAGGTGGGTCTTTTAAGAGGTTGTAGGGGTTGTTTCTGAGGTTTAAGTAGCCATTGAGGAGCTTCTAGAGGTCCTAAAGGAGACATTTGGGACAATTTTTGTAACTGATAAGGTTCCAAGGATCTTTTATGTGGTTCTAGTGATCATTGAGGAGGTTCAACAGTACTTTAGTTGAGTTGTGATGGCCAAAAGAGGCCTGAGAGGTTTTGTGGTCATTGAGAAGTTTCTAGAGTTTTAAGAGTTGTGATGGCAAAAGGAGGTCCAATAAGAGTTTTTTGTGGCCATTGAGGAGGTTCCATAGTACTCTACAAGTTTTGATGGTCGTCAAGAATATTCTAGAGGTCCTTTAGGAAGTTTTAGTGTTCCAGAGGTTCTATTGGTCATTTAGGAGGTTCTAGTGGATCTTCAGGGTCTTTTGGGTGGTTGGACACCAATAAGAGATTTTGGCATGGTGTGTTTGACGGTGTTCTCCGTCACCATCTCTCCAATAAAGTTCAACACACTTGGAGAGCCTCTGACAAGGTACACTGAAGCTGTTCTGGAGGCTCATAGTCTAACCACAACTTACGAATACACAATTTTGTTTTTTAAAATTTGTAACCTGTACGTACCTGCATGTTTTGTTGCATTTGTGTTTAGATTTATGATGCAGCAGTGCGCTGGCTGAAGTACGATGTGTGTAACCGGCAACAGTACATGGTGGAGGTGTTGGGGTGCGTTCGCTTTCCTCT
This sequence comes from Lutjanus erythropterus, assembly GCF_056507025.1. Lineage (NCBI taxonomy): Eukaryota > Metazoa > Chordata > Actinopteri > Lutjaniformes > Lutjanidae > Lutjanus > Lutjanus erythropterus. Next base: position 17,501,047 of record NC_139332.1, read on the forward strand.
GGTCTCCAAAACATTCCTCTCCAAGACAGTGCAGGCTGAGCCCCTCATCCAGGACAACCCACAGTGCCTCAAAATGGTCATCAGTGAGTGAGAGAAGAGAGACAGAAACATATACACACAAACCATAATTTACAAGCAGACATAAAAAAACCTTTACTCTAAAAAAGTTGGGATGTTGTCTGAAATGTAAATAAAAAACAGAATGCAATGATTTGCATAAACGTTATGAACTATATTCAGGTGAATAATTGAAAGGATTTCACCATCTACAGTCCTTAGTATCATCAAAAGATTCAGAAATTAGGGAGAAATCTGTGCACACAAAGGCCAAGGCCAAAAACCAACATCGAATGCCTCTGACCTTTGACCCCTCAGGTGGCACTGCATTAAAAACCCACAAAAAGTTAATTTGTTTGAACATTTAATATCTTGTCTTTGTACTGTGTTCATTGAATATAGGTTGGAAAGGATTTTCAAATAATTGCACTTAGATTTTACACAGCCCAGACACAGACCCAACTTTTATGGAGTCGTGTCGAGTCGGGTTGTCTGTAGGACACTTTACTTTGGATGTTAACTAAACTATCTGCATTGTCTCTATTAACATAATAAAAGATTAAATATTCATGATTATTAAAGGTAAATTTTAAGACTTTGGCAGGGCTTTTGCAGATCTATGACATATGAGCCACCGAAACAGAAACTCTGCTGTTAACTCTCCAAAATACCTAAACCTGATTTTATATTTTATTAATGTCAATTTTACCTGCATTGTCTCATATTGTAGATAATTCAAATTCATAAGAGCATGGTGATGTTAAAACTGCTATAGTTCTAAGATCTGCTGGGTTCATACACACACACACACACACACACACACGCAACAAGAATAAAACAGCTTGTGCTTTTGTCCCAGGTGGGATGCGCTACCACCTGCTGTCCCTGGAGGATCGGGAGGATTTGGGAGAGAGCAGTCGACCACGACGCAAGAAGCACGACTACCGCATCGCTCTGTTTGGAGGCTCACAGCCTCAGTCCTGCCGCTATTTCAACCCCAAGGTACCAGGCTTCACACGCAAACAAATTTTACCCTCAGAGGCAGCTAACGTTGTATTGATGCTCTTATTTGTTGTCATTAAGTATCACTGGGTCAGCTGTGTCATTTTTAATGCAAAGTTGACATTGTTAGAGATGTCTTTGTTATGACAACTTGACATCACATTTAAAGAAACTGTTTAGCTTTATGTTTTAACATTACATTAAACTGTCATGGGTAGTTTGGTTTTGACACCAGCTATCATGAGACCCTTTTAAATGTGTCGTGAATATTTTCCTTGACCTTGTGTCATGACATGGTCATGAGAGTTTAATAACAATCTTATGCACACCCCTTGAAATAAAGTAGCTATGGGCTTATGAGGTCTATTGACAATTTCTGGGGTTTCCATGCAGGACTCAACTTGGACAGACATCCGCTGCCCCTTTGAGAAGCGCCGGGACGCCACAGCCGTCTTTTGGGACAACGTGGTCTACATCCTGGGGGGCTCACAGCTCTTCCCCATCAAGCGCATGGACTGCTACAACGTCCTGAAGGACAGCTGGTACTCTAAGCTAGGTCCACCCACGCCTCGCGACAGCCTGGCAGCCTGCGCCTCCCAGGGCAAGATCTACACATCCGGGGGGTCGGAAGTGGGTGAGCACAGGGACCTGGGATTGGGGAAGTTAATTTATTTACTGAGTGGGTTGGGGACAGTGGAGTGCATGTTTGGGATGGTTAAGTCTGAAGTTTGGTTTATTATGTTGATGATCCTTCACGGGGGAAAGACATCCCACTTCTGAAAGCATTTAATTTAATCATGGTATTATGTACTGTATGTGTGTTTCTGCAGGCAGCTCTGCCCTCGACCTTTTTGAATGTTACGACACAAGAACAGAGTCGTGGCAGGTGAAAACCAGCATGCTGATGGCCCGTTGCAGCCATGGCTCTGTGGAGGCCAACGGGCTCATCTACGTCTGTGGAGGAACGGTGGGCAACAATGTGTCTGGAAGGGTCCTCAACAATTGTGAGGTTTACGACCCCACCACACAACAGTGAGTTACAGGAACCTCAGAACTGCACAACCCAAAAGACAATGTGGGACTTTTTTGTTGCCCCTGGCTTGTTTTTTTTTACAGTTTTTACTTATCTAATTATGAAAGAAAATATTAAGGGAAAACAGTAAGAACAACAAAGACAATGTGAGGAAATATACTTATTATTTAGTCTGTATACTCATAAACTATATATCCCAAAATATAAAAAATAGGCTTCTTTTTAGTTTGAGAAGAATGTTGTTCTTTATTTATTTTATCCAGTGGGCTTTAAAAGGCTTTTATCAGACCAAGAAGTTGGAGTTTGAAAGTTTTAACCTGCCATCATATGCACATATATACAACAATGTTAAATCAAACAATGATATGCTGCACTGCTTCTTTCTGTCCTCAGATGGAGGGAGTTGTGTGGGATGAGAGAAGCCAGGAAGAACCATGGTCTGGTGGTGGTCAACAACAGGATCTATGCTGTTGGAGGGCAGGGGGCACTGGGTACAAAAACTTGATATTACTACTACTAATTACTGCAGTGATGAAGAATGAATAGTAGTTTAATGATGTAATTGAACATAGCAGCTGTAGTCTATGGAAGCAGCAGCAGTGTCCCAGCTGACTCTGTGTGATACAGTTTTTGTGTGTGCTTATTTTCCAGGTGGACTGGACTCGGTGGAGTACTATGACATCGCCACGAATGAGTGGCGTGCTGCTTCAGCGATGCCTTGGCGAGGCGTAACGGTGAAGTGCGCAGCAGTTGGTCAGGTCATCTATGTGCTGGCAGGGTTCCAAGGTGTGGGGCGGCTCGGACACGTCCTGGAGTACCACACGGATACCGACAGGTTGGCGCATTACCTAAATATCACTAAAATAAAATGACTGAAGCAGTGGTGTCAAGACTTAATTCATTAAAGGGTAAAGGGTATCTTTACAGCCAGAATATTTTCACATCTACCTCTGTGAATTAAAGTTTTTTTTTTTTTTATTTCTGTTGCATTTGAATGAAGATGACGATGTTAAAATTACAGGTTTGCAAAGGGACTCTGACTGAAAAACTGTTTCAGTTTGAACAAAATGTATCTTACTCTTTAAAAATGGTCTCTCTCTGTGGTGATCCTTTCCATAATGTCATAACCTTGCAATAACAATCTGAGCCTGTTAGTGGACATACTTGGATGGTACACAGTTGTTCGTTGCAGCTCGGTTTCACTGAATCAAACTATGCCATCGTTGCTGAAAGTTCCTGTTTCATGGTGGCTTCTAAATCTTTTTTTCATCTGTGTGTTCAGGTGGGTGACTTGCAGCAAGGTGCGAGCATTTCCTGTCACCAGCTGTTTGATCTGCGTGGTCGACACATGTGGCGTCAACGAAGACGAAGACATGGACCTCATAGACTCTCAGTCTCACGCAGCATCTGCTGCCTCCTCGGGTGACTCTTCATCTGCCTCGACCTCCTCAGTTTCCTCATCATCCTCATAGACCAAGAGGAAGAGCTGATTTACACGAGGCAAACTCGCACTAATGTCAAGGTTCAGGTGTTTTTAGGCAGCAAACTGATGGTGTTCTGTGTAACTATGTCAGAGGTGGGAAGTAACTAAGTGTACTTTGTTACTGTGCTTGAGTAGATTTTTTTCAGGTATCTGTACTAAATTTTTCTAACAAGTTTTTCCTTTTATTACATTTTAACACAAACATTTGCACTATGTACTTTGTAGGTTTCGAAAACAGTTATTACTTGAGTTTTAAGTCATTTGAGGGGAATTAATACTTTTATTTTGCATCATTGCACGTCACCTTCCCAACGTCAAGACTGAATACACAGAAAAGACGATTCCTTGTGTATCTGTCAGTGCATATCATGCACAACAGACACAATGAGACAAAAAAGATGGAAGAGACATAAAACAAAAACAACAAAAAAAGATGTAGATGATGCAACAAGATATAACCAATGCATCAAAATTTAAACAACAGAAAAGACATAACAAGACAAAAAAGACAACAAAATGTAAACAACGTAACAAGATGAAGACAATATAACGTAAATGATATGAAAACGAATGGCATAAGCAGACGAAAACGGCATAAAAGACAGAACAAGACACAATAGACAGATGGAGACTCAACCGTGGAGATAAAGGCAAGGTTCAGTTAACATGGCATAGAAACAGCAATGTCCTTAAGAGGGAAACTTCTTCCTTTTATACTTTAAGTGCATTTCAGGGCCCGTACTCTCTTTACTCAAGTTAAAAAGTTGAATCAGTACTTCTACTTTTACCAGATTCTTTGTTTGTTTACATAAATGTCTGTACTTCTGCTTCAGTAATGGATATGTATACTTTTGCCACCTCTGAACTATGTCCAGCAGTCAAATTTCTCTTTAACTCTTAGCCGTGCCAGAAATGTATGTTCGTATGTTAAAGTGCCAGTGGGACAGTATCCACTAATTTATGTTGAACTTTTAGTGTGGACACTCAAGACTTTTTTTTGCCTGTCATTTGCCCATGTTTTTTGTAACTTGTGAGTTGTTCCAGATTGTAGATATATTGCATTTATGAATAGTTGAATCTTGTTTGTGTTGTGTTTATATTTAACTAGAGTACTTTGGTAATGCTGAAACTTAAAGCTGACACTATAGAGCATGAGTAAATATTTTATTCTCAGCTACACACGTAAAAACTAGCTGAATGTGGGTGTTAAAAAAAAAAAAAACACGTGTCGATAAGTTTGATTTATATTTTTTATTATATAAAGAAGAGTGAACCCGAGCACCAAATTCATGAGTATTAAGGCAAATATTAAAATGACATGACATTTCATTAAGAATGACACTAGCTGCCATGCATCTTTCTGAAAAATGTAACTTCCCCCAAGATTGATAAAGTAGCTCTTCTTGTCAACAAAGATGATAGAATAAGACATTTCTGCATTCGCTGTTTAAATCGTGTGTTGGTATAATTGAATAAAACTGTCATGTTTAAAATCTTTGCAGTCATTACAGTGACATTACTTTAATAAATGCTCTCATAAATCTGTTAAAATACGGCAAGAGTGTGCTTCACTGATCCTAGATGTGTTGAGAGGACTGTAAATATTATTGAGGAAGGTTATATTAGTGCAGTGCAAATATATTAGGTAGACATTTAGTGGTAAACATTAAAGGGATAGTTTAGATTTTTTTTTTGAAGTGGGGTTGTAGGAGGTGCTAATTGATAATGAGTGTATTACCTACAGTAGTTGGTCTGCACACCCCTAGTTTAGAGAAGCAGCAGGAATACTGGTTCAGTAAGCTTAACAATATACTGCTGTGTACAGCTATCTAAAAAATATTAGTTTAAATGAGACATGTAATACATTTACTGTACTAAGTCATGAAATGAACATGATATATCATCAGAGGTGAAGAAAGCGTACTTAGCTGAAATGCTGTCTTCTCAGACAACAACACTACAACCAGTGTGTTCTCCTTTGAAATTTCCATTCCAGTCCAGAACGTCTGTTTCTGAACCTTCTCCAAACAGGGTGTGCTGACTGCCATCTACTGTTGTTAATAAACTGACCGTTGATAAGTGCCTCATAGAACCCCACTTAGAGAAACCCAAAGTATCCCTGTAAATTAAGGTCATTCTTCACATGACGGACAATTTGTAGCATTTCCTGAGTGTGTTTAAGACACTGGAATGTCCTCCCACATTTGGCCCCAAGTTAGTGCTTTATATCGACCTGTTCATTTTTCTCTGCCTCCTAATTAATAATCATCATCAGACTCTTCCTCGCTCATCAGGAGAGCAAACCTGTTGTTTATCTCATCTGTTCCACCCCCCCCTCCCCTCGCTCCTCTCGCTCCTCTCCCACGTCCGCCTCTTCCGCCTCTTCCTCCTCTTCCTCCCCTTCCCCGTCCTCCACCTCTCCTGCGCCTCCCTGCTGCAGAAGACGAAGGTTGGGTTTTGGAGCTGCAGTTCCTGACAGTGTCCAGTAGGGAGCAGTAGAGTTGGCCAGACAAGGAACCACCAGCGAGGAGCGATTCAGCAGGTTGGCCCCCTTTCAGATACCTAAGGAGGCCGTGCACCAAGGAGCCACTGAACAACCTGAGACATACAGAGAGAGAGACAGAGAGGGAAGCAGCCAAATTAAAAATATTGTTTTTTCTCACTTACTTGTGGTGGTATCTGCAGATATTTTTAGATTTCATGATGACAGGTCCATCACAATAAAAAGGAGGTGAATGGAATGTGAACATGTATTTCAATAAAACATTGAAAAACTCTTCAGCAATGCCCTCTAATGGAAACCTTAATCTAGGGATGCAACGATTAATCAATTAACCATTTAGTTATCAACTATTAAATTAATCATCAGATATTTTGCTAACTGATTAAATGTTCTGAGTATTGTATTGAGTATTGCATGTAAGCAAAAAACTCAAAATTCAGCTTCTGAAATGTGAATATTTTCTGGTTTCTTGAAGTGAATATCTTTGGGTTGTAGACAAAATAAGACATTTGAGGATGTGGCCTATATGGAAAACTGATCGACTTTTTAGCCATTTTCTGACAGAGTAATCAACAATGAAAATGATAGTTAGTTGCAGTCCTCCATCAATCATTAGCTAGCTAGTCAGACAGCATTTTGCTAACATTAGCTAACTTAAGATGTTGCTTTAACTGTAAAGGAGAAACCGAAACTCGCTCAACTGTTATTGAAGCATAGAGCCAAAGGGGCAGAACTTAGGAAGGGTGAATTATTAAGTAAACATGTAAACATCTGTCTGTTCCAGATTCTGAAATATGAACTTTTTAGCTACTTTTTCCTGTTTTATGTGAAAGTATATTGCATGTTTGAACAGCCTCATTGACTAATGAACTATTCATACATTAGATGATGTCAAGGTTTTGCAAAGGGCATTTTGTTACTACTTTCTGACAGGTTATAGACTAAATAATCTGAGAGATTGATGGATTAATCAATAATGAAAATAGTCATTAGCAGCAGCCCTAGTTCTCCTAATAAAATACAATGCAAACTGTGTATTATCTCTCCTCTTTTATGATCCTGTGTCTTATCGGTCTTACCATGATAGGTGAGGTTCAGGCATTGGCATCAGCAACAGCTGATTGAGACACAGTGCACTCCAGAGACAGGCTTGCCATTGGCTGAAGCTGTGAGCCGCTCCGAGGTCCAAGCCCCTTCTCTCGCCTGGCCTCACACGTTGACGATCCAGCACCGCCCACACTCTGCGTTCTGCAGCCCAGTTCATCTGTGGGACTAGTAGGATGATACACAGCAGCAGGATCATCAACTGTTTGCCTTGTTGGTGAAATACATTTCAGTGTTTTATAAGCTTGTGAAACAGCACAACTGACCAGGATGTTGGTGGTGGGCAGCTCCAGGCTGGTTATTCCGTGACAGCTCTCCGTGAACCATGCCCAGCACCAAAGCCTGGAGGTGCTGCTTTGACGGTGTTTGTGTGCCCTGCCGCATCCAGAAGCCTGTTACTGCCACAGCCAACCTAAAGTGGAGAGGAACAGGAGCCAGAGCAGACTCCTTCGTCCCCAAGACTTCTAACAGGACACCAAGACGAACTGCCACTGGAGCCTGGATGAAATGAAAGTGATAGTTCAGATTATTTGATGCAGGGTTGTATGACGTACTTATCCACAGGCCATGCATTACAACAGTGGATGGTGGTCGACACGTCCCCAGTTTATATTTATACTTATTATAGAAAAGGCACCAGCACAGAAGCTAAGCAATGTACAGCTGTAGACGAGGTCAGCAACAAAAGTGGCTAAAAAGTGTTTTAGTGTCTGACTGGCTAATACACTGATTATCAATAAGTACATTATACAATCTACTTTCCCTTTAAAGGAGACCATTGTGAAATGTAACCAAATCACATGAACCACTTCTTTCAAATACTGTAAATTCCCAGACAATATAAACCAAAATTGTTGCATTTAAGAAAACACATGATTTTTGTTGTCATATTTACCTGGTCAAGTGTATCCAGATGTATGGGTGTTCTGGGCAGATGTGCCTCTACTTGGTTTTTGCTCAAGTTCAGATCCAGACGGTCGTACTCTTCCACACACATGGGGGCATTAGAGCCCTGAACCTCAACTGTAGCTGCACCGGCTACTAAATTTACCCCCTGCTGTGTGTAACCAGCTCCCCTCCCCCTTCCCCCTCGCCCTCTCCCACCTCTCATACCCTGGCTAATGTTTTCTTGTACCCTCATATCCTGTGCTTGGACATCTTGGCCTCTCTGCAGTACTATCCCATATACAGCCTGACGTATGGCTCTGGAACTATAGTGGCTGCTGGACAGCTTGCTGTTCTCCACCTGTGGAATGAGCAGGACCCGGCGCATCACCACAGCATCTATCACGAAGGGAGCCAACAGTCCCCGCCCTGCAGCCAGCGACAGACACTCTGGCAGCCTGGAGACCCGCCTGCCAGGAGCTGCCTTACCTCCAGCGAACCACTGAGCCAGAGAGCTTTGAGGGTTGATGTGGTACTCCTGCATACCTGCCCACAGCTGCGAACTAAGCCCGCTCTTCTGTCCTCTCTTGCCCCTACCACCTCCATTTCTGCCTTCCTCCCCCATTAGCCTGCTCACCTCCTCCAGGGCCTCTGCTGGACTTGAAAAAGAGGACAGCCAGAGGAGGAGCCCCTCAATGCGGGAAGTGCTACGTTTACCCCTGCCACCGCCTCTCCCAGATGCACTCACATCTAACAGACTGAGGAGTGTTTCAGCATCTTTTGGAGTGCCATAATCATTACCAGTCAGGACGGCACATAAGGGTAGCAACTCCTGGTTCATGCCTCCAAACCAATGACACAGCCTGTTGGTGGTGTAGCAGCGAGCCGAGATGTAGCGGTGAGAAGCTTTACCATTGAGGTTGGTCCACTGGAAATAACGGAGAGGCAGGTAACCACCTGAGATAAGAAAACAAAGTACATAAACAATACGTAAAACAACAGCACAATCATGATAGATACTATAACAACCATTCAGTACAATGGTCTGTTTGCATCTTTGTTGAAGGTGCTGCACACAATATTTGCATCCTTACAACAGAACACGGGAATCTCAGACCAAAACAAATGAATGTTTCGTTTACGCAATAAAGTTGGTATAAAGTGTCATCTGAACACACACTGCTCAAAATAAACTGTCAAACTAGGCAGTGCTGAAAAAATATGGATCAAGATTATGCTACAACATTGCCTTATTCCCACTTAAAATGTTTTCAGAAACATATTTTTATGTACTGTTTAGCTGCAATACAATAAATATTGTAACCAGGCAGCTGCCATTTTGGCTCTGGTATCCAAAGGAAACTCCTGAGACTCAGATGAAATTATTAAACTAAGCAATACTGATCAAATATGGAGTAAGATTATGTTACTACGATACCTATTCCTCTCATATTTGTAGTGTACTGTTTAGCTGTAATACAAGAAATATTGTAACAAGACAGCATAACAAATAGTTGTTCACCTGAATGTTGTATATTGCACAATTAAAGTACAGCAAGAAAAATCATGGTGTTACCCACACCTGGCAGGTCAAAGATATAAAAATCACTGTCATTGGTCAGAACTGGGCATTTCCACTGGTGAGCCAAACATGCGATTTCCCAGTCAGCCTCAGCTGGACACTGGACCAGCGGGACTCCCCTCTGGATGAGGACCTGAATGAAGACTTCCCTTGTGAGGATGGGGAGAACAGAGCCATTGCGGCCATGAGAAAGACTGTCTGCGTCCTTTATCTTGTCCTGCAGACGCTGACGCAGAGTGGGAAACTTCTTGTCACTAGGATCAACCCCTTATAACCACAAGAAAAAGACAGAAATTAAATGCTAGAGTGCTAACAAACTTAGACTGGTGCAGGTCCAAATTAACTTGTTGAAACTAGTGACATATATAGAAATGGACAACTCAGCAGCTCCTTTAAAGTGAAGCCAACACATCTTGTTTGTCCCCTGGTGGCTGGCTGCAGCATAGGTCATAAATCCAAACCCCTCCATGTTAGCAGACAGGACATGGACCGAACTAGAACATCAAAGCACACATCAAATAAATCTTTCTAAAAGATGGTTTCTGTCATTTTAGGTAGTTTTTATTACGCTGATGTAGATTCAAGTCTTAATTTTTATGATCAGTTTGGTTTTAATTAGTTATTTGAGGCTGTAGAAAGACGGTTTCATGTCATGATTGACAACTGAGCTCTGCTTGTGATCAAGGTAGCTGGCTGTACAGCAGCTCCAACCCGGATCACTACTGCGCAGACTCTGGGTCCACATAACATCACCAGTGCAACATAGCAGCACTTGTATCTGAGATATTTTGGCTTCATGGAGACGTGGTGTCCATCTTTATTTATGTCAGTGGCTGAAACATGAGCAAACTGCTTTTGTTTAATCAAATCCATTCATCACAGATCTGCCTTTCTTGTCCAGAACATTTGACCACATTCTGTTATTTAAGTAAAACATGTGAAATGGATCCATAATGTTTAGTTTTGTTTATTTGCACAGATTAAAATTATACAAATTACATGAAAATGTACATATATGGTAGGAAAGCCTATATGTCAGCTCTGCCTAAATATAATTCGTACAGTTATAAATCCAAATTGTGACATAGAAAAACAATATTATAAAACATCCTGACTTGCTTTTTACTTTGTGTAAGATGTCATTTTAACTAAAAAGGGAAAAAACTTCCAACTACCACTGACTGAATTGAGCAATGCTTGTGAGCCATCTGGGGAATTTAAGATGAGATTATTGTCTGGTTGAGTAGGAGTAAATCTGTGAACCTCTAAAAATAAAAAACAAAATTATCTGGAAGATTCACCTTCAAAAATATACTTTGGCCTGTGGTGCTATTTGGCCACAATGAAGCTAGATAGTTGTGGTGTAAACTGAGTTTTGGAGATATCAGCCGTAGAGGTGTCTGCCTTCTCTTGAATATCATGGAACTAGGTGGCACTCAGCTTGTGGTGCTCAAAGTGCCATAAAAGTAAAAGTATAAACTCTACAGCAGTGTCTCTCTCCAGAAATCATGTCCTGGTAACTCAGGTTAATCCATAGATCTTGTTGTGAGCAACTTCATGTAGGAACAATTTTCTCTGTACCAAACTACACCGACCAACCCTGCAGAAGAAAGCATACATCTACTCATGGACAAAAGGTTATGGCTCAGCTGAGGAGGGCACCGTTAATGTTTACATCTCTTGCTTTCATGAGCACGAGCCTCTTGTCAATGAGTAGATGCACGCTTGGTGAGTGTAGTTTGGAGTGAACTGTCCTTTTAACATCAGAAATTGTAAAAACTTTGAAGCAGCCTTACCTCCATCCAGTACCACATAAGGCTGGATGTTACAGCCTGCCAGCGCAGAGAGGAACTGGGTGAGCAGGCAAGCAAAAGCATCATAGTCCCCTCCATGCTGCTGGTCCAAACAGTTGTGAAAGTAGAGGTTGAAATACAGACTGCAGCCATCGATTACCAGGCGACTGTCCCTGAACTTCACATCCTGAAGGAAGTTTCTGTTCCCCTCCACATAGGTGGTCAGACCATGGACACCCATAGGATCTCAGTGCCTAGGAAAATATTGAGTGAGAAGATGAATGATTTACTCACAAGTGTGCCACGCAGAGTCATTTATACTGCCTGCTTGGTCTGAGGGTGTGTGGAGTCTGTGGGTTTGCAGATATCCAATTATAGAAAGCGACGGAAAAGAACCATAACAACCTCGCTGTTACTGCTGAGCAGACAGTCAGCTGGACAGGAATTTGTTTTTCCCAACAGACATTGTGACTGTTCTTTGGAAAATTGCGACATAACGGAAATTACTGCGATAAAACATTTCATATAAAGTGAAGGCAAACATTTTGTATGTTAAGTACATTTTCAAACAGTTATTCGAAAGGTAGTTTTGCATTAGATCATTTAAATGAGTTGCTACAAACCAATGTCACTTAATTCACTTCTGTTTACATGTCTTCGCAGCTATTTCCTTGTAATGTTAGACTTCCTGGTTTGTAACCCAAGACCCGCGAAAGGTCTCGCGAGAGTGATCATTTTGACCCAAACCATGATCTTTCCCTAGCCTTGATCACGTGTTTTCTGTCCTTAAATCCACACAAATTTTAACTACAATATTGTTATATTATTACACAAATTAGTTTGTACAAGGTACACAATGAATAAACAAAGCGTACAAATCACACGAGAGTTCGCAAATCTAGGGTTCCCTTCTAAACAAGACGGAAACCGGAAAGGTTTTACTTTGCCTGAGGTTTGCAACAAAGCTGTGCAATGTTTCGCGCACAAGTGTTACAAGTGCCATAAAGTGCTGTGTCAAAGCGCACATAACTAAAAAAAAAAACACGTGAAAATGTAAATGAGTTAAACATCCAAAAACAGAAAACCCTTAAACCTTGACAGTCGCGTTGCGTCTCGCGAGAGAAAGCGAGAACGCAAAAGCTAGCGAGCGCGCTAGCCAGTTTTGTTCTCCCGTTTGAAAATAATCTCGCTTTATAATGGCCACAATGTCCGGAGGAGCAAACCTTGGGATACCCGGGACAAGCCAAGCCAGCTCCGGAACACCCACACATCGGAAAAAAGACAGCAGTCCGTCCGCAAGGTTCTGGGAGAGTCCGGATACTTTAGCCCAGCTGGAGGTGGTGCGACAGTGGATCGGGAAGCACTACAAAAAGGTAGTTGGTTGGCTAGGAAGCAAGCTAACAAGCTAGCCGCCCCCTGCTAGCAAGTCCAAGGGCTCACACTGTAAACAAATGTCTCGTGCTGGATAACCTTACATTTACACTGGTTAGTAAGATTTGTGTGATGAAGTTAGGGAAGGCTATATCTATTTGATTACAAAAATGTGCTAATATAGCCAGGCCCTTGAGGTTAATCAGGCCAAATATAGCAATAAAGTTGGTGAGACTGTCAGAGAGATTGGTAAAGTGCAATTGGTCGTATGATGCATTAAAGTATGATAATGAAACCTTCTCCTCATATTCAGTATAAATTGCGTTTCTGTGTGTACCAGTATGTATTGGTGGATACTCCATCGTGTCAGGCTCTGGCTGCAGTGACCCTGCAGCTTCTCCAGTTCCAAGAGGATGCCTTTGGCAGACAAGCTGCTAGTCCTGCCCTCACCAAGCTGCCTGTGAGTGTGTCTTTCTCTGACTTTCTCATATAACGGGCCCTTTTCGCAGCAGACATTTTGACCTATCATAGTAGAAATAATACAAGTGTTCTTAATAACATAAATATGCTAAAAACATAAATTATGGCTCTGTTTTATCCAAGCATCTCAGTAGGTCACGTGTGTGACCGTGAACCTTCGTAAACAAATATCAGGACCCTGAAAATGGAGGCAGTCAAGTGGAATTTTTTAAATTATTATTATTATTTTGCTATTTTCTTTTACTGTGACATGTCAAAATGTCTGTGGAGAAAAAGCCCTTTTGTAAAGTATTCTGTATTTCCAGTATCTTAACCTTTGGTAGTCAGCAGTCTCCGAAGTCTTATTATTTATGCTAGTATTCTTGTGTTTTACAGGGGTTGAAGTCACTATATAATAGTATAATAAGATATAAATAATATACTGGCATACTGGCAGTTGGATAGATATATTTATCTGACAGTAATATAAGTGCAAAACTGCAGTAACCTGGTATTGACACATAATTAGAATAGCAGAGGATAAAATCACCATAATTTCCAAAGTTTCTTTCAGTTGTGGTCCTCATTAAAAAGGAGACAGAGTAAGGTAACAGAATATCTGGCAAATAGGTTAAAAACATGCAAAGGAACAAACAAAGGTGCATTATTTTACATATTTAAATTCCTAACTTTTACAGGTCAGGCATGTGAAATGTAAACGCCTGGTCCCTTGGCACTTTATGTTATTCAAATCTGGCCAACTGAATTGGCTCGCTCTGAAGGCAGCATGTGTCACGTGAACAATAGTTAGAACATGAGGGAGCACTGTCAGCAGCACTATTATCATGTCAGCTGTGTGGAGGTATTTTAAGCTCAAGACAGAAAACAGCAAAACAGAATTTAATGCAATGCAATATAATGCTGTTGCATTGATGCAATTTATTTGAATTGCATTTTGAATGTTTGAATAGTGCTGATCAATCAGAAATGCTGCTAAAAATCTTTTGTATGAAAAAGTCTAAATAAAAGAAGTAGCAGTATTGCATAATTAAGTCATGTTGTGGGCTGTTTATTTGCTCCTGCATGGGAGGAGAATATTTGTTTAACAGTTTGCGCATGATGTTTTTTTAGAGGCTAAGTTAAGCAACATTCATTCACAGTAAACTATTATTAACAGCTTAGTTGCTTAAGAAAGGGGAGAAGATTGTGTCGGATTGATATCAGTATTAGCAGCATCCCTAAACAAAACAAACTGTTGATTTTACAATTTCTCTGTAGGCACAATGCTTCCTGGACCTGCGAGCAGGGGGTGGACTGTGCCACATTCTTGGCACTGCGTACAAGTTTAAGGCTGAGCAAGGCTGGTGAGTCGCAGATCTCTAACGCTTTTTTTCCTTTTCATGGTACAATCCTTTATATCACCTATACTCCCTTCCCTCTTTTTACAGGCGGAGGTTTGACTTACAGAATCCATCCAGAACTGAGAGGAATGTTGAGATGTTTGGTGCTATTGAAAGAGCGCTGATCCAGGTGATATAGACAAAGGTTGCTGCATGGAGAGGTGTCCCCTCCTGACTCTTGTAACAGTGATAAAAAAGAGATATTTTAAAAAAAAATTTGATTGAGAACACATTCCACCTCTATGAAGTTGTGGCTGTATGTTGTATTTTGCACATGTCAGCTGAGATTTTACAGTTCAGTTTCTTATTTAACGTTAATATAAAGTGACCAGTCTTTCCCAGAGACTGGGCTGTGAACCACACATGGGTCACAGGAGATTTTATTTGGCTCACCAAAAAATAAGACTATGGAAGAAATTCTTTAAGTATATAAATACACATACAAGCCCACCAAGGACACGCCACTGATGAACCTGTATCTTTGTGTCTTCAGAACAACTGTATGTCACTGCCTGTGGTATATCTGGACCCTGCGTTGGACGAGGAGCTGGCCAGCAGACTAACTGATATTATCACCAAACACCAGGTAAAGTGCTGCAGAGGATGTTAAAAATGTGCAGACAAAGGGTTAGAATGACTGATGGAGGATAAGATGTTTATATGCTGAAGTACACTGAGATAATGATGATAATGCAGTTCAATTTCAGTGCTTCTGTCCTTGCACAGGGTACACTCACTGAGGACCGAACACTCGCCAGTCACCACATCTGCCCCTCACCTGCTTCTACAGAGGAAGGTCAGTTAAAGTTTGCACATGTATGTGTGTTTGTAATCTTTTTAAATTCCTGGTACTTCTTTAACTTGATACACTGTGTTATACACGTCTGTTTTCAGATGAATGGATGCGTCCTGTCATGCGGAAAGACAAACATGTCTTAGTACACTGGGGCATGCACCCTGACAGGTAATGCACAGGCACACACACTGAGCACTTGTACACAAGCAGAATACTTACTTACTATGTCTCTTATCACTTTAACAGTTATGACAGTTGGCTGTCCTCAAGTGATGTTGAAGGAGAGGTTGAAGAGATGCCACATTCAGAAAAACCATGGCAGGTTAGTACAGCAACATGCATGTTACAACCCACAATGCTGCAACACTCAATACTTAATTTCAACCCTGATTCCAAAAAAGTTGGGATAGTGTAAAACCTAAAAAAAAAACAGTATTAAATCATTTGCAAATCATTTTTTATTATCTTTTTTAATATTCAGTCGAATTCAGCATAAGGACAAGATATTTAATTTTCGAACTGATAAATTTTACTGTTTTTTTTGTAAGTTTTCTCATTATGAATTTAATGCATGTATCAATTTTCAAAAAGGTTAGGACGGGCATGTTTACCACTGTGATACATCACCTTTAACAACACTTATTAAGTATTTGGGAACTGAGAAAACTAATTGTTGTTGTTTTGAAAATGAAATTCTTCTCCATTCTTGCTTGATAAATGACTTCAGGTGCTCAACAGTCTGATATCTCTGTTGTTGCATTGTGGGCTTCGTAATGTACCACACCTTTAATGAGAAACAGGTCTGGCCTGCAAGCAAGCCAGTCTAGTATCTAAACTGTTTTTACTATGAAGGCATGCTGTTGTAACACAAGCAGGATATGTCTTGGTATTATCTTGCTGAAATAAGCAGGGTAGTCTCTGAAAAAGACAGGATGGCAGCATTATGTTTCTCCAAAACCATGTTTTAGAACCGGAGCAGACCAGACACTCCATATAAATAATGGGGGCTATTATATGATATACTTTCAAATATTCAGCCAGTAACTTGACAAGTAAAGCCTTCTAATTTATCTGCTAAAGCCAATTTTGCCGCTTTTTAGTTACAGGATGTGGTGTGTTTTATTTTGGACACTTGATGAGATACACCAGCATGCACCCCATTCATACTTACTTTTTGTGGGTGTGTGCGCTACAGGTCCATGCTGGCTGGGTTCTCGACACGGATGTTTTCAACGAGTGGATGAATGAAGAAGACTATTGTGTGGATGAGAGGAATGTACCGGTCATTCTCCGCCAGCGGATTCACCTCCGAGATGACCAGGTTTGTCTGAACTTACCAGCCACTACTTTGTAATCACACTTTTGTGTTAGGACTGAAAGATTTTGAGAAGTATCAGATCACAGTTATTTTGACTGATTGTGATATGATTTGTGATATAACAGAATGATATTTTTGTATTTTAAATGATTTAAATGATTTTGTAGCAGGACTCCAAATCCACCCCTTCCAAAAAGAGAAGACGTTCCCCCTCTCCTCCCTCCTCTGAAGGCAGGAAGAAAGGAAAGAAGGGGTAAGAACAACTGTTTTAGATAAACAGGGGGGAATACTGGTTGGTTTGGTTTGGCATTTCAGTGTGAGGTCACAGCATTGATTTTTTTTTTTTCTGTGTCTGTGCACAGGAGGCGGCGTGGACAACAGGAGGAAGAGCCAGAAGAGGACTTGACCAAAGACATGGAGGACCCTACCCCTGTTCCTAACATGGAGGAGGTCATACTTCCCAAGATTGGTAAAACACCAAAAACAGTGACAAGGAAATTGTTACATAAAAATAGTCAGTGAAGTAGCATTTCTTCTCTAAACCATTTTTATTGTGTTTCCATGTCTTGTAGTTAACCTGAAGAAGGACAGTGAGAATACTCCCGTCAAAGGAGGGACCATGACTGACCTGGGTAGTTATAATTAATTTTTAAAGAGAAATGGAGCATGTTTAAATGTTTCTTTAAGTTTAAAACATTAAAATGATTAGATACAGTTGTTCTTTCATTTGTTGTTTGTATGTGTGCACTGTGACTTCTCATTCTTCCTACGCTTTTCCTTTTTTCCAGATGAACCAGAGGATGACTTCCCAGGAAGGGTGAGTATGATGTCATTTTTTCCTCAATGAAGATTTTGCAAGAGGGTTAGTTATGCTGCGTTTGAGACGGTGTCAGAGGTCGGAATTTCTCAGTTGAAATTTCCAACTTAGGACTTCAAACGTTTCAGGTGCACAACAACAAACTGATGAGTTTCTTTGGCAAGTATCCACACAGTTGAAGCCTCAGCAGTGCAGCCCATCTTGCATTAACAATTGATAGTGTATATTATTTTAGGCTTCCATTGTTGCTGCCATTGTTGTGTGATGTCAGTGGACTGTTAGATGGATTTGCCCCAAGTTCAAGTGCCATTCTGTTGTACTTTTTGTAGTACAGCCTTGGAAAATTCCAAACTCCAACATTGTCTTGATCAGTTAGTGTCTTTGTTTCAGTTTTATTAAATTGATTGTGTGTGTTCGTGTGTGTCCAGGAAGATGACGAGGGGAGAGGGGAGATACCGCGCCTGTCTGAAGGAGAGGACAGCATCACAGAACAAACCCATCATATCATAATACCAAGCTACACATCTTGGTTCAATTACAACAGGTAAATAAATACACACACAGATGTACACACTTGTTAAGACCCTGGGTATTACTGCACAATTAATCTCTATAAACAAATATGTTATATACGAATATACAGAATCTGTAGGCAAGGGACAAGATTTTGCTTATTAGAAGCTTTCTGCTTTGTAGTGTGAGCAGTGTTGACCAGTCATGTTTCAGCAGGCTTTGGTTGTATGCAGGTGAACAGTACGTGGTGAGAGCAAATGTTAAAACGTGGAACCTGTCGGCTATTGTCTGATGATTTCCTTTTTATTTATCTGCAGTTATATGCAGATGTCTGTTATAGAGATTTGCTGCCAACTCCATTCTCATTTCTCAAGTTGCTAATTGAACTGTTAACAACAACTGGTGCATGGAACAGGAAGTCTTGGCCTGGATATCTATTATCCATTATTAGGATGTCTGCTGGCTACAGGGGAAGCCCGGTTTCCAAGATGGCTCCACATAGAGCTTTCCTCAGTGCATACACATCTTCATAAAAACTATGGACCTACCAATATCAAAAAACTTACTTATCAAAGTAAAAAAAATCTCATATTGATACATATCCGCCAATAATTTTCATACAGAATCTCTATGAACACATATTTTTTGCAATGATTCCTCAAAATTGGTGAACACTTGAGACAAAGATGTGTAGTGAAGGCAGTATATTTTTCAGTTTAGCAATATGTACAAGATTATATCAGAACACTGAAACAGTAAACTTTCTCCTATGTTTATAGTAGGAAACAATAATAGAGCAGAATACATTTATCAAACCTGAATTCAGAAAAAAATCAAGTATACACAGAATGCTGCATTTTAGGTGCATTTTGGACAACATATATGCTGATGCTGACATTGCTGTGATAGGTCAGCATCGGGCCGATCAGTAAATTGATGTATCGGTTGGGCTTTACTAAAAACCATCTTGTCCATTTGTTCCAGCACTCACTCGATAGAGAAACGTGCATTGCCTGAATTCTTCAATGGAAAGAACAAGTCCAAATCTCCAGAAATGTGAGTACTGCAGGCATTCAGACTTTACTACTCAGGTCCTCTTGGGTGATGGAGGTGGCGTCACTGACAACACCATCTTCCTTGTACACTGCAGCTACCTGGCGTACCGAAACTTCATGATCGACACGTACCGGCTCAACCCCCAGGAATACCTCAGTTCAACGTCCTGCAGGCGCAACCTCACCGGAGACGTGTGTGCTGTCATGAGGTATCAGTTAGTGCGTGGGTGTTTGCTACCATGCATTGTCTGCTGTATCTGCTAAATTATGTTTAGTGTGTGGGTGTTCTGAAATATGAACGCGTTAACGTCTCACATCTATTAATGTTAGGAAGGAGCATGTAGCATGTGGAGTTAATGGGTCTGCTTTATTTTTTAATTACATTTTTTACTGTTTTCTTTATGTTTCTTTCATTTTTTTCTTCCATTTCTTTTCATACTAACTATTAAAAAGGGGTTTAACTATTTTAACTAAAAATTGTAATTAGTAGTTGTAATCACATTTTGATTGCTCCAGTTAATAACTGGGGGAGACTCATGATAAGCCTTGTTGGCTTTTGGCTTTCCTTGCATATTTTGTTCTTATTTTTTATTGTTTTATTTATTTTTCTATCAATTCAAATCAATAGAAAGGAAAAAAAAATGTTCTTTGTATCCAGGGTTCATGCGTTTTTGGAGCAGTGGGGTTTGATTAACTACCAGGTGGATGCAGAGAGCAGACCCCTCCCCATGGGACCTCCACCCACACCTCATTTCAACGTACTAGCTGACACGCCGTCCGGGCTGGCTCCCCTACAACACAAACCCCTGCAGGTAAACCACACACAGAGCACATGACGTCAGCTCTACACAGATGGTTTTCGACGTTTGCATCATCGTCATCATCTGATAAACTAAATGTGCTCACTCTCACTCCTGCAGGTGTCGGCCTCGCAGCACATGTTGTATTTCCCCGAAAAGAGCAGAGAGAAGCCTTCAGACTGCCAGAACTTTGGTCTGCGCACCGACATCTACACCAAGAAACACCCGAAGGTCTCACACAGTAACAATACAAACAAGCTTAAAAGTTTTTTGAAGCTGCTAATAATTTTTTAGTGTATTTATTTATTATTCTAATCTGTCATATTAACATTTTCTGTAAATATGTGTTTAAAAATTTGTTTGAGTTATTCTAAAATGATTATCCTGACCTGATCTGTCTCAGACTAAAGGAGCAAGTGCAGGAAGGGAATGGACAGAGCAAGAGACACTCCTGCTATTAGAGGTAAGACATTCACTTACTCATTGACTATGATTACAGATTAACTAATTTAACATTATTCTGAATTATTCACAGATCATATAAACAGGATATTCAATTTGGATATTCTAAATTAGGCCTTATTCTTACTTAAGCATTTTCCAATTAGGACATGTCAGATACATAAGTATTTTTCAGTTAGTTAGTTATGAAAACACCTTAGTAAGAATAATGTCTTTTCTGTAATAAGAGCAAAAATTTGAATATTCAGCACATGTAAATATAGTCATTGCCTTTCTAAAAGGGAAGTTGTTAATGTTTGATTTATGAGGATCTTTTACATAAGCCTTGGACTTTTGCAGCTTGTCCTCAGCTTTACCCGTTCTGTCTTCCCTCTTTGTCTCTCTCAGGCCTTAGAGGTCTACAGAGACGACTGGAACAAAGTGTCTGAGCACGTGGGCTCCAGAACGCAGGATGAGTGTATCCTCCACTTCCTTCGTCTGCCGATAGAAGACCCTTACCTAGAAGATTCCTCTGCCTCCCTTGGCCCACTGGCATACCAGCCTGTGCCTTTTAGCCAATCAGAAAACCCCGTCATGAGTACCGTGGCCTTCTTGGCATCCGTGGTGGACCCGCGGGTGGCGTCATCCGCAGCTAAGGCGGCACTGGGTGAGAGGACAGAGAGAGGAGTGTTAATTTGTATGTATGTGTACCAGGTTGTGGTTCTGAGATTGATGTGTGTGGTGATTCTACATTTTTGTCTTCAGAGGAGTTTTCCCGAGTGCAGGAGGAGTCAGTGGAGAAGATCTCTGAAGCGTCCAGCCAGCCTGACAAAACAGGTAAGACTATAATATAATAACATCACATTATCGAGGGTTCATACAGGTGCTGGAAATCTTTGAGAACACTTCAAGGTTAGTGTACTGTATTCAAGGTTTGAAAAGTTCTGGGATTTTGGATAAAGTGCTTGAAATTGCAGTTGCATTACTTTCAAAATAAATCGGTCTAACTGAATAATTCATTTTTTAGATAAAGAAATAAAATAAGTCAGAGAGAGCCTAAATACTTTTGCTTTCTGCACAAAATGAAAATGACTCCACTCAAGCCTTGCCATTCTGCACGTGCGGCTTACACTTAGTGTAGTCTGTCAGGGTTTGTTAATGTGCCCTCTGAGGGAACAGTGAGGTGGAGACTAACAGACAACAACATGCTGGGAGGTTGCTGTTTCAATGAGCTTGGTTGAACTTTGGTTGTTTACAGCACATTAACATCTGATTTAATATGATAAAGTGGTGAAAAATATGTAAAGCCCCTTTTACACTGGATAAAAAAAAATAATTAACTTCTGCAACTCTTTTTCTTGTTTTTTCATCCACCTGAGCTACTTGGCTTGACCAGGTTTGACTTGTCAGCCTGACACAGCAGAGTGTGCATCCACTCCAGAGTGGATATGACGAGCAGCTGTTAAACTGGGGATGAAATCTTATAATTTGTTCACAGTTAAAGTCCTCTGTTATGGGGTAAAGCTTATATTATGAAGTGGGAAATGTTTGGTTTTCATCAGTGGTAACTCCTGGACACCTGAAAGGGAACATGAAACATTAAAATAAAGCAGAAAGTACAAACCAGGATGTGGGAGAGAAAATAAACTAACTTCTAACTAGCCACAGAGAAGCTACGAAAGTACTGAGAGCTGAGCACACACGGACGTTTAAAACGTCTTTCTCTCTGGTTTCCTCAGGCATGAGTTGAGTGTGGGCACAAAAAGAACAAAGGCAAACTTTATATTTTGTAAAAACAGCATAGTTCAAGACTGGAAAGTCTTGAAAATGCACCTTTAAAGTGCTTGAGCACTGCTGAACTCTATTTCTCTATGCTGTCTGCAATATATCTCTTTTCTGTCCTCCTCTCTCCCTCAGAATCGATGGACGCAGAAAAAATCGAAACCAACTCCACCTCCCATCAGGTGAAACGGCAATAAGAACTCAGAGAGTTTTATTGTAACTACTGGTGATTTTTGTGGCTTACTCTGAGTGTGTGTGGTTCTGTTTCAGGTCCCATTAAGGGCAGATGGGCTCAAGATGGAGCCCAGTGGGGCCAAAGTGGAGGGGGAACGAGTCAAAAGAGAAAGTGCCGACAGTATACTCACAGAGGATAGAGACGGTATGAAAATATAGAATATGTTTTTATTTTATGCATGTTAATGTATAAGTCTGTCTATAATCAGAAGAAATTCTCTCTAACTCTGATCCAGGAAGGGGAGATGACGACGAGAGCGTAGGGCGGCGGGAGGGAGACGGGGATGAAGGGAGAGTGATGGAGCAGGATCTGGTGGAGGGCAGTGTTGCCACGGCAGCAGCAGCTGCTCTGGCCTCAGCTGCCACAAAGGCCAAGGTAAAGCCCGCCCTTCCACTTCAAAACAGACCAGTCACATTGAAGTGAAGAAATGGTTGTCATTTTAAATAGAGGCTTTTCCTCAGCTGTGTCACAGGTCTCCTAGCAACCAAGAAAGGCACCATCTTGGAGATCACTTTAAGACCAGACACTGAACATAGAATTGAGTATATGTAGGATATGCAGTGCATCTGAAGATTATAACAGATTATCTGAAATATATTGTTTTAAAGCTGTAATGTGTGACATTTGCACATTAAAATATCCAAAAACAATAGACATATGTTATATATTTTGTTGAGTTGTGTATTTTTTCCTGTCATTAGATCAGTTGTTGTCCCACCTATAGTTGCTGATGTTTGATATAGAAGTTTTCTTCCATGCAGTCTCTTTAATTTGTTTTCTCTCTCCTTCCTCGCCATGCTCTGTCACACCCAATTTATCCTCTCCTCTCCTCTCCTCTCCTCTCCTCTCCTCTCCTCTCCTCTCCTCTCCTCTCCTCTCCTCTCCTCTCCTCTCCTCTTATCTTTTTCTCTTCTTCCTCAGTGTTTTCTTTCTTCTAGTTTTACCTCCACTCATTCCCTTTCCTTCCTTCTCAACTGTCACATGCACTCTTCGACCAATTCCTCACTCATACATGGTGGTCTCCTTCCTTCTAACTTTCTCCATCTTTGCCTCTTGTATATTGCAGCACTTGGCAGCAGTAGAAGAGAGGAAGATCAAGTCCCTGGTGGCCTTGCTGGTGGAGACTCAGATGAAGAAGCTGGAGATCAAGCTGAGGCACTTTGAGGAGCTGGAGACCATCATGGACCGTGAGAAAGAGGCTGTGAGTGAACATAATATCTGCCCCAAACCAAAATAGTTGGGATGTTGTGATACATAAACAAAAACAGGATGTAATGATTTGCTAAATCTTTTCAACCTATATTCAATTGGGACTTCGTCTTGTTTACCACTGTGATACATCACTTTTACTTTTAACAACACTCAGTAAGTCTTTTGGAACTGAGGACACTAATTGTTGAAGTTTTGAAATTCTTTCTCATTCTTGCTTGATATGCAACTTCAGGTGTTCAACAGTCCAGGATCTGTTGTCATATTTTGCGCCATGTAATGCACCACACATTTTCTAAAGGAGACAGGTCTGGACTGCAGGTCGGTCAGTCTAGTACTGAAACTCTTTTACCACGAAGCCACACTGTTTAACACAATGTCCCAACTATTTTGAGTTGTGTTTGAGCCAAATAAAGCTTGAATGGTTAGTTTTTGGCATTTGTGTGTTATTTCATTTACAACCAGAGGGAACAGTAACATGTCCAGAAACCCGTCAGTATCATTTATACTTTTTGGATGTGTGTTTTCATGGTCCAGCTGGAGCAGCAGCGGCAGCAGCTCCTGTCAGAGAGACAGACGTTCCACACAGAGCAGCTGAAACAGGCAGAGATGAAGGTTCGCCAGCAGAGGGAGCAGCAGGGGCAGCCAGGATACACGGTGCAGCATTCAGGTCTGACCACACACACACACACACACACACACACACACACACACACACACACACACACACACACACAAAGAAATCAAATACATCCTGTAGGAAATGACACACCAACATATCAAATGAATCCTTTAAGGACACAACAAAACCACAAAATCACACAGTAAAATGCATCCAGGGTCTCTTACACTTAAATCCTGATCTGTTAAATCTGTGTTGCTGTGCTTATCATCAGAAGTTCTTTTTTAACAAGATTTTATTTAGATGTCTCTGGATATACAAATATGCTTTCCACACTGACTAAACAAAGACTCTGTTGGAAAACGTTTCTGTTTTGTACATGTATTTTAGCTAGCCAAGCTAATGCTAGCAGCTCAGACAGGCTGCAGAGAGGCTGCTCTCTCTCTGTGTATCTGCATGGAGTGTCACTACACTGTAGCCCTGCGTTTGCAGTCTGGTGGAGCTTGTACAGCTGTCAAAGGTGGCAAAAATACTAAGCAGAAGCAGAAGAAATTGTGGAAACTCCTGTAAATGATGAGTCTTGATCGGCATTTATTTAAAAATAACCACTTTTTCAGAGACTCCCACTCAAGAGCGAGAGCTGGGGAATGTGTGCCACACAGCTCTGATTAGAGGGTGTTAACATGTTTTTTGGTTTGTTTGTTTTTTTAAATATATATTTAATGATTTTAAAACAGTGCGTGGAGTTTCAACCATTTTCAACCCATGAAATGCCAGTTTTTATGTTTATCTCTGATCACCAATGTTCTATATCAAACCACATCTTATAGACTTTGCCATAGTCCCAAAATGTTTGAATCAATTAATCTGTAATTCTACATTTAAACTGTTTTCTATTTATTTCCATCATATTTATGAATGTTATCTCTTGCAAAGTATGTCCTGTACATTATTTTATATTGGATTAAATGCAGTTTTTTTAATTGACTGTTCTATCTCATTAAATTCCAAGATTCACTCCATCTTAAATCAATATAATTTCTCTTTAAATCTTGGTTCCACAAATGTATTCTTGATTGTGTTTACTGAATATGATTTTTCTTTTCCTGTTAATTTATTATCTGTTTCTCTGTCAAACATAATTTCTCCTAAGTTGTTCTGCTGTCCACTTGAATGAATCATCTGAAGTTCTCTCATTACATTTTAGCCCTGCCTCCTCCTTCAGCCCAGGCCATGCCCAACAGGATGATGCCTGGAGGAGGAAATGCCCCGGCGATGGCCCCTCGACACCCTGGAGCTCCCAATGGCATGTGTGAGCGTTCTTTTTTTAATTTTGTTTTTCTTTTCTTTCCACAGGTTAAAAATTCTGTTGTTTTTTTTAATTCTGTGGTGTGTGTGATGACACTAACTTCTTCTGTCACTGTCTCAGACCCGTCCTCACAGCCTGATGGGATAGCACCTGCTCAGCCGGCTCCTCCAGCGTCCACTCACAGCTGAAGTTACACACGCACACACACACACACACATCCACACCAGTCCTCCTTCAACCAGCACACACACATAAAAAATTAACATTGGCAGGAACACTGTTTAGGAACAATTGTTATGAAATTGAAGTCTGTAACTCTTCATTAGTCACATGTTTATAGACTGAAAGACACACAAGCACACAGACACAGTTGATGTGCATTTATTGAACGGCTCAGTCCGTCACGTATCTGTGAAATATTTGTGCTCTGACGTCAGAGTTGAGAACTCAACTCATTAAAGTTGTTTTACATGAAACTAAATGCATCTTTTTTTATAGTCTAAGTTTTTGTGTGTGTGTGGTTTTATTAATTTTGCTTGCAGTAATGAGTGTATTTTCATGGAACATTTCTAAATGCCAAGCAGCTCCACAACATTAAAATTACTCAAGGTGAAGGTAAATGTCCCTCTCAGAGACTGGAGTTTGTACAGAACAAAGTTTGGAATACTTTATAAGGTTCATTAAGCACACTGAGGGGATGCATTTTCAATAATTTCTTTATTTAATTAAATCATATGTATTCATTCAGTAAGGTTTCTATAAGCAATTTACATTTTTCTAAAATGCATTTTTTTTCTTATGCAGCAACATTCTTTTGTCTCAAATTTTTAAGAGAAAAAATAAAAGAAGTCAACTCCAGATGTGCCATTACCACCCAAATCTGCTCTTACCCAGATGAGCTGAATGATGAATCCCACTTGATCATAAACTGGACCGGTGCGGTCAATTGTTTGTTATTAGCATACAAGCAAGGCCCTAAATACTAAATACTACATAAGAGCAAGGGAGCAATTCAACTCAAGCCAGGCTTAAACGAGCTTACAGTGTGATCATGCACAAAGCACATAAGCAGCACAGAACAGTTGATTGTCAAAAAGAGGAAACTACCTCACAAAAAAACAAAAAAGTTAAATAATCCCTGCAGTTTGAACCATTATGAATAATAAAAATGGCTCATGAAAAAAGGCCAATATTGCCACAATTAACAAAGCGATGGAAATGGTTTAGAAAGAAAAAATGCATACAGACTAAATGCCAAGATGATATGATCCAAAAAAGACCTGCATGCCTCTTTCCTTGAAAACTTGGCTTGTCTGGTTTGGTGAACCTGTGTTGTTGCCTGGATGGAAACTGTTGGCCTTTAGAGTTGTAGGGCTTACACAGACTGTACAGTGTGTAAAAAAAGGAAGAGAAATTTATTATTTGGAGAAATGCAAGAGAATTGTGATCCCAGGAGGAAATGTGGAGTGCAATGAAAAACTGGAGTCTCCTGGAAAAACTGGGATGTTTAAAATGCAGCCAACATGCTGTCAATGGCAAAAACATGTACTTTAAAAACACAGATTGTCTGCATTTTTGTCTTTATTGCACTTAATAATAAACAATTAAGAATAAAGAAATTAAATGTACATAAAAACAGACAAAATGAAAATGGAAAACAGTGATAGAATGTCATAATCGATGAAAAATAAGATGAAAGGTAAAGCCCTCTGAATAATGATAGAAATGTAAAATTAAAAACAGAAGGCACAGAAAGAAGGCGTACAAATTAAGTAAAATACAACATTTTAGAAGAAGCACAGCAGAAGCAAAGTGAAAGAAGAGTTTCAGGTCTCTATCAGGAAAGTCATAGCTAGTTAAAGGCTAATCTTATTACTTTTTATGTCATCTAAATAACCCTGATGTTGGTACTTTGATCCATAGTTGCTCCCACAGATATGTTTGCTGTTAACTCCAGAGGAATTCACTTGTAGCTCACATCATTTTACTAAAAAGAAATAACAACAAAAAAAAGTGTTAAGTACACTTGAAACGGTTATTGTGGAAGTGTAATGTGCTTTACACTGAAATAAAGTGCAGTGTATTGATTTTGGAGAGATGGTTGAGTCACTTACCAGGGACTTTGACTGACCACAGCATTGCCACCACTGCCACTATCGCAGCTGATATTATCACGACGCAAAAAGTGGATACCAAGAAGTTCTCTATTGAAAAAGTGACACTGTCCTTCGACGATGTCCAAGTAAAGGAAAACTTTTTCCTAAAAACGAATGAGCGACAGTCAGCATCTATACTCACTCTGTGCAGCGTGACAGTATTTCATTTTATTTGTGCCATGACACGTGGTTCAGACATTAATGTTCCCCTCAGGATGAACTGTAATAATTAAATTCTCTGGCTTTTCATCTAACATTGAGCATGTTAGCAGAGCCACTCAGAGCTGAGAGTCTGGCTGTCCAAAACACTGCTGATTCAGTTCAAATGAGATCAGAAATCACATTACAATACTGTCACAATCATTAAATCAAAACTTATACCCCATGAGAATATTAATTTGTTTGTTTCAGTATTCACAGCATTGCCAGTTTTACTAGAAACCCATTAACGCTGCTCCAGAATATCACTCAATAATTTTTATCACTGAACAACCAATACGAGCAGAGCTCAATCACCAACAGCTAAAGAAGTAAAATTACTTACACCTCCAAAACCATCTTCGATATCTTATCTGTCTCTCGTAACAGTAGTGAGCAGCAGTATGATTCAGATTTACTGCGACGTGTGCGTTTAGTTGCTGTTTGTAGTGTTAGTGTATCAGCCCTTCCTGTGCAACTTCCTGAACTGATGTGTTTCCGTGAATTGCAGCCGAAAAACGAAAACAAGGCCTATGCAATGTCTGCCGTTTTCCAGTTTTGAACAGTGGTAGACAAAGCACTAAGACCTTTAAGTAAAATGCAATACCACAGTGTATATTTATTAATATTTATTAATTCAGCTCTGAAGAATGCCATCAGATGTGTTTCAGTGTTCACTGAAAGTTCTATTGTTCATGATGTCCTGTTTGTAAAATCAATACAGTCATTATTCTGTGTGCACTGAAAAACCAAAGATCCCCACAGTATGCAAACTGTATTGTCTGTCAGGGGTGGATTTAGTAATTTTGGGGCCTAAGGCAAACACAGGCATGGGGGGCCTTCACATCCCTTGTTCTACCACTTTTTCAATTCTTAAATAGATAACAAGTTATAAAACCAAACTTTTATTTATGGTGGAGTGCATGCAATAGTGCTTGGTACTGTCCCAAAACCGATATGGTTACAGAAAACTTAATTTGTTACCAGTTCCTGAACAATATGTTTTTGGGATATTGAATCCATTGTAACAAAAGGAAAAAACAAAAACAAAAGGAAATTAGTCTACACTACACATTATGTTAGTTGTAAAGTAAAAAACAAAAAAAACAAAAAACTCAATGATCCCAATCTCTGGTGTAACAGTGTTTTTCCTGCATATCATATCATATCATATCATATCATATTCTCAATATATTGATAAATTAAGGTTTAATGAGTCAGCCATCACAATCCTTCAGTTTTCCCACTTCGTCCGCTTCCCTCATCAAACCTCTTGTTACAATAAATCCATCTTACTTTTTACAACCTGTAGGTTAACTTCTGAGTCCTAAAACAAAAGCCTGAACACATCGTCCCTGCAGGTTTTTTAACAATGCGAAGGAGAGCTACTATTGTGTGACTGAATATTGGAGTCATTTAATTTGTCTTTTATGTTTTAGGTACGCTAAAATTTGAAATACACACACACACATCCATGCACACATCTTGATGAACACTATATTGATCCATACAGACATAACATGCCAGCAGCTAGAAGAGGAGCACCATCACAGGGTTACTAAGATATGATAAAACCATTTTGATGTGACAGTGTCAGATTAGAGGTCTTTATTGAGGTCCAGAAGAGAAATTCAGACAACGCAACTTGTGGTGAAGATAGTTTAATAAGCAGCATCTTCTTCTGTATAACAACAACGTGTATACAAGCTAGAAATTGCAAGAATCATGCAAGTACACCAATATCATCATATCATCAATCATCCAATATACTGAACTGCTTCAAGTTCTTCATTTAGAACAAGTTGGGTTCTGTTTGTTATGGGTGAAGATGCAGTCTGAACAGGTGAACTTTCAGTCTGCAGCAGTACATGTATGGAGTTTACTGTCCTGATATCAATGGGGAACTCGCTTCAACATTGTGGAGCCAGTAGGGATGTAACAAACTATCAATTATCTGAATACAAAAATGTCTTAATACCGTATCTGACTGGGAACATGTCATGGTTATTTTGGATTTTGTAATAGGACTACAACTGAGTGCTGCTTTGTTTTTGTTTTGCAGTTGTACAAACATTTATTGCAGAAGATGGTTCATGTAAGCTAATTTATTAGCCCATGCTTAGGCTGGCTACTTTTATTTGATTTGATTAAAAAAAGGAAAGCAGAAGCACTTTCAGCAAAAAATTTATATGAACAAAAAATGCTAGACACATCAGATTTAATATTTAGTTTAGAGACATTTTTTCATGTTGTAATTCTGTGTGTGTGTGTGTGTGTGTGTGTGTGTGTGTGTGTGTGTGTGTGTGTGTGTGTGTGTGTGTGTGTGTGTGTGTATGTGATCCAGGTGGAGAAGAAGTTCCTATCAAAGAGACAGACGATCCTCAGCAGCTGAAACAGGCACAGATGAAGGTCGGCTAGCAGAGGGAGCAGCAGAGGCAGCCGGGGTGTTTAAGTGCAACAGTTGATCAGATCTTATCTGGTCTTGTGCGAGGTTTTCTGTTTTCTTTTCTACAAAAAAACAAGAGAAAGAATTATTGACATTTGAAACTGACACTATAGAAGTGTAACATGCTTTAACATTTAATGTTAAGGGGGCATATTGTGCTTTTCCTTACTTTCTGTAATGTTGAAATGCTGGATGTTCATAAATAACATGGCCAAACTTTATGTGAAAGTAATCCCTGTGAGCAAAAAGCTCAACTGTCAGACATTTTTTTTCTTCTACTAAACGCAGCAACCCAACATGTTGTTGTCATTGACTTTGTACAGCCGTCTTCTCCAACTACAGTCAGAAATCAAAGTACAGAGACACGTCCAATCTCCCATACATTCTGTCAGCCTGGGCTCTGAGTTGTCAGTTTGGAATAAATAATGTAGGTTATTACTTCTAATTTGAACTAACAGGTCATTGTAATGTTAAATGTCATACTAAAATGCACTCTATTTCAGTTGAAGTAGTTCACTTTATAATCTGCATACATGTTATGCATACATGTTATTGAAACAAATACTGTTACTGAAACAAATAGTATTACCGAAATAAATAGTTAGTGAATCAAATAACTGAAACTGTAAGTTACTGAAACAAATACCAATCACCTTTTTTGCTTTTTGTACACTATTACTTTGTGCACTATTAGTACTCAGAGTAAATGTGTCCCTCTGACAAAACAACTGGCCCCAGCCCAGTCTCCCCAGTAAAACAGGTCTTGAACCACTACTGACTTCTAGATCAAAGACTTTAACTGCTATCACCAACACTGAGGCATCTAGAGAGACAGGAGATCATACTTAATGGGTTCATTTAGATTTTATTTTTGTTGTCAGAAATGTGAAAATGTCAGTGATTTAAAATACTGTCATGGTGCTTTCCTGTTTTTCAGTTAACATTGGCGCTTCTGCAGCAGTTGTTTCTCACTCGTCTCTCTGCTTGATTTCATAGTTACATGAGTAACTGCACAGAATACGTTTTTGAAATGTGAATCAGGTCAAACTACTCTCAGTGAGTCCTACAATACAAATATACAGGAGGAAAAGATATTTATATTTAAATATAGTGCAGTTTATTTTTCAGAAAAACAGGCTTGTTTTGTAGAAATCGATGAATCACTTACCAGAAGATAGTAGACCACCAATCCTACTATCGCCACCGCTGCCACTGCTATTATCACTAAACCTGCCGTGGATATAGTCAACCCAGTGGCTCCTGCCCTAAATGGCCCCACAGCCACAGCCAACCTTTCCCTAAAAGGAGGAAGAAACAGAGAACATCTGTACTCACTCAGTCAAGCATGACAATATTTCACATTATTTTTGCCATGACATTTGGTTGAGAAATTAGTGTTATGTTCCCGTCAAGACTCACTGTACCAACTTTGGTTATCCTCTGACTTTTCATCTAACGTCCAGGGATGTGTCCAAGTTTTTGGTGACCCAAGTGGGGTACTAACTTATGCAGGAGGGTCATGACGTATGTGTGTGAAAATGCCCACATGTACATTTACTTTTGGTAAACTGCTCTGTAACGTAGAAAGGATGTGCTGTTCTTCGTATGTTCTTAAAAATAATTAACATTTGTCTCTTTGTCAATCAACCCACTTGTACCAAACAACAGAAAATGTAAAATTACTTACGCATATAAGACCATCCTTGAGATCTTATCTGTCTCTCAACTCGTCCAGAAACAGCTGTATTGCGCAGATTTAATATGAAGTGGCAGACAGACAGACAAGAGAAACCAGTGGGAACCGGAAAGAACAAAGACAGGAAATGACATCAAGACACATGAAGGAGGACCAGGACTACAAAAATAAATCCCAAACCATGACACACTGCTGCCTCGCAACAATTTACTCGTAAATGTAATTCAACTTTAGAAAAAAATACATGAATCCATACGTACACTTTATATAAAGTGCTCAGAATACTTGTGCTCAATGCTCTGCTTTATTTCCTTTCCTTTGTGTATTTAATTATTTGCACAGGAAAAGACAGGGTGTGTCAGATGGTTGATCACTTTCACCAGTGCAGCAGGAAAACTGAGAAACATTCACAAACTTTGTCACCATCTTGTGGCAGCTCTGCTCCCTTTATCAGAGCTCCTTGAGTATATTTTCTTTATCTAACAGACTGTTGCCCCTGTATTATGCTCTTACACTGTAGAGTCACACAGAATAAACCTCTGGTCAGTTAACAGTCTCTAAACTCTTATACTGACAGGTAGACTTTATAGGGTTTTTTCCCCTCTGCTTCTCTGCTCACAGGAACATGCATCAACATAACAATTTTGAGAAGAAAAAATAAGGGGGAGAAGAAGATGAGGTTTAATTGTTAGTGAAAATGAAGAGAATGACTCTAGGAGATGTGAGAAAGAAAAGCAAACAAGGAGAGATCTCCAAGCAGGCAAAACAACAGTCACAAAAAAGACATATTCAGATTACAGATACATTTAGTAAGAATGGGGATAATTAACAGGATTAAAATAGTACAATATGTTTTGAAATAAAGAACAATGTACTACCATGTGCAGTGAGCACACAGTATAACACTGTAAATTCACAACACCATTCTAGTCTCAGTGAAACCAGCTAATCTTTCAGTCAATTATCATAGTCTCAAGTGAAAAAATGCTTCACTGGGTTAAAACTTCAACATTATTTTTGTCAATAAATCTGAAAATGGAACAACATCACAGTCCAAGTTCTGCCTTCAGCTGTGAAAATGCTGTCATCATCCAAGAACTCAACATCTAGTTAATTGAGAGGAACATTTACAGGTAAGACCAACTGCTAATGTTAGCTACATAGACGGCACTGGAAGTATGCTATAAACCAAAACATGAAGAAATAATTACATACCAAAGCTACAAAACAAACCAAACCAAACCCTCTCTTTATCCCAACAGAAAAACACCCAACTAATACCAGTGTCACAGCAAACCTTAAAATGAAACCACAAATCAACAGGTGAACCCCTACTGCACCAACTGCTCCTGTGACCAAAGGCCAACACCAACTGCAG
Source organism: Lutjanus erythropterus (assembly GCF_056507025.1). Lineage (NCBI taxonomy): Eukaryota > Metazoa > Chordata > Actinopteri > Lutjaniformes > Lutjanidae > Lutjanus > Lutjanus erythropterus. The sequence continues at coordinate 17,534,490 of NC_139332.1, forward strand.
CACTAAAACAAAAAATAAAACTGTAGATTAGCAATGTACTCAAACTACTAAAACTCAATGAACAAAATACAAATAGGCAATATAAAATATATTGTAGACGTAAACCTCTTATCTCAGATGCTCTCCTCCTGATTGGCCAATTGTACCTGACTCTTAGTATCCCCCTGCTACAGCTAGTTAGAGCAACTGCTAATGTGCTTCTTAGACTAATCACTAATGTTAACTTCACAGACCAATGGCTAACGTTAGCTACACAAACCAACTGCTAAAATTAGCTACACAGACCAATCAATTACAGTGTGATTATGCACAAAGCACATAAGCAGCAATAAAAATGTCTCATGAAAAAAGGCCAATATTGCCACAGTTAACAAAGCGATGGAAATGGTTTAGAAAGAAAAAATGCATTCAGACTAAATGCCAAGATGATCCAAAAAAGACCTGCATGCCTCTTTCCTTGAAAACTTGGCTTGTCTGGTTTGGTGAACCTGTGTTGTTGCCTGGATGGAAACTGTTGGCCTTTAGAGTTGTAGGGCTTACACAGACTGTACAGTGTGTAAAAAAGGAAGAAAAGGAAGGTGTGAAACAGTCAGAAATTTGGAGAAATACAAGAGAATTGTGATCCCAGAAGGAAATGTGGAGTGCAATGAAAAACTGAGTCTCCTGGAAAAACTGAACTTCCAGAGGAATTCACTTGTAGCTCACATCATTTTCCTAAAAAGAAATAACAACAAAAAAACAACAACAAGTGTTAAGTACACTTGAAACGGTTATTGTGGAAGTGTAATGTGCTTTACCATTGAAATAAAGTGCAGTGTATTGATTTTGGAGAGATGGTTGAGTCACTTACCAAAGACTTTCACTGCCACCACTGCCACTATCGCAGCTGATATTATCATGACGCAAAAAGGGGATACAAATAAGTTCTTTATTGAAAAAGTAAAGGAAAAGTTTTTCCTAAAGAGGAATGTAAATAGCCCCTCAGAGCTGAGAGCCTGGCTGTCCCAAACACTGCTGATTCAGTTCAAATGAGATCAGAAATCACATTACAACACTAAAATTATGTCACAATCATTAAATCAAAACTAGAAACCCATTAACGCTGCTCAAGAATAAACTGTCTTCACTGAACAACCAATACGAGCAGAGCTCAATCACCAACAGCTAAAGAAGTAAAATCACTTACACCTCCAAAACCATCTTTGATATCTTATCTGTCTCTTGTAACAGTAGTGAGCAGCAGTATGATTCAGATTTACTGTGACGTGTTCGTTTAGTTGCCGTGTGAAGTCTTTATATAACATTCATTCCTGTGCAACTTCCTGATGTGTTTCCGTGAATTCCGAAAAACAAGTTCAACCAGTTTTGAACAGTGGTAGACAAAGCACTAAGACCTTTAATTAAAATGCAGCACCACAGTCTATTATAAATATATATAAATATAGCTCTGAAGAATGCCATCAGATGTGTTTCAGTGTTCACTGAAAGTTCTATTGTTCATGATGCCCTGTTTGTAAAATCAATACAGTCATTATTCTGTGTGCACTGAAAACCAAACATCCCCACAGTATACAAACTGTATTGTCTGTCAGGGGTGGATTTAGTCATTTTGGGGCCTAAGGCAAACACAGGCATGGGGGCCGTCACATCCCTTGTTCTACCACTTTTTCAATTCTTAAATAGATAATAAGTCATAAAACCAAACTTTTATTTATGGTGGAGTGCATATGCATGCAGTGTATGCAATAGTGCTTGGTACTGTTCCAAAACCGATATGGTTACAGAAAACTTAATTTGTTACCAGATACTGAATTCATTTTAGCAAAAAGGAAATTAGTCTACATTACACATTACGTTAGTTGTAAGTAAAAAAAACAAAACAAAAAAAACCTCCCCATTAGCTGCGGCCGTAGTAACAACCATTCTTCCTGGGGTCCACACCAAACACAATATTATATACATCACAGTACATACTGTATGCCTCTATGATGTGTTACACCAGACAGCCACTCACCAGTAATATTACATCTTGGTACAAGCATGTTACATATTGAATGGTTCAGTGATGCAGATTCACTCCTTTGATACTGAAATTTGGTATCAAATGATGAGGCATTTTTTGATACTTGATAACACTGACGCAATTCAAAGTTCAATACCCAGCCCTAGGAGAGAGGCTGCTCTGTCTGGTGGTATGGCAAAGCTCAACTTTCTGACATTTTTTTTTCCTCTACTCGCAGCAACCCAACATGTTGCTGTCACTGACTTTGTACAGTCGTCTTCTGCAGGTACAGTCCGCACTCAAAGTACAGAGACACGTCCAATCTCCCATACATTCTGTCAGCCTGGGCTCTGAGTTGTCAGTTTGGAATAAATAATGTAGGTTATTACTTCTAATTTGAACTAACAGGTCATTGTAATGTTAAATGTCATACTAAAATGCACTCTATTTCAGTTGAAGTAGTTCACTTTATAATCCGCATGCACCTTTGTCAAACTGCTGAACATCACTGAGTGATGTGGCACTGACACCATGTTGTTGAAACAAATACTGTTACTGAAACAAATAGTATTACTGAAACTGATAATGTTACCGAAATAAATACTGTTACTGAATCAAATAACGTAAGTTACTGAAAAAATACCAATCACCTTTTTTGCTTTTTGTACACTATTACTTTGTGCACTATTAGTACTCAGAGTAAATGTGTCCCTCTGACAAAACAACTCACCCCACCCCAGTCTCCCCAGTAAAGCAGGTCTTGAACCGCCACTGACTTCTAGATCAAAGACCTTAACTGCTATCACCAACACTGATGCATCTTGAGAGACATGGGGAGACAAATGCTGAGTCAAACAAACTTTTGTTTTATAGACATGTCTTATTAAGAATTATTCTGTGACCTTGCCTGAACTTGAGTGTTCACTATATCTTAATAAATTAAGGTTAACCAGTTAGCTCTCATGCTTCGTCAATATTCCCTCTTCCAGGTGGATCGCTGAGCCAACACAGTGACCGGACACAAATAATTGTTATAACTGTTGATCTAAGATGGGCTGAGATCTAGTCAGAGACAACAGACTGACACTGCTGTAACATTATGATTGAACTCCAGATTGAATTTATTCAGTTTTTTTTTTAAATTATACAATTATACGGTTTAAAGTAAACGGTTTAAAAAGGATTAATCCAACCATTCAGATGAGCATCAAATATGTTCAAAAAAGAAACGAAAATATGTTACAAGACACAAAGAAATCATTGCTCTCTCCATAGCAAAGTTAGCAAAGCATAAAGTCTGTTAATCTTCTAATTTGTCCAGGTCATGGTAATCTCAAGAAAAGATTAAATCACTGACACATGAACTAGCTAGACTATCTCAAACAAGTCTGATACGCATGAACTGATGATGCTTCTTGGATGAGAGGCGAAACGTCTTCAAAGACATATAAACAAGTCCAGTTGCCTTCGATTTCATCTTTTCTTGAGATTAGCAAAGCATAAACAAAGAGCCATGTTTTCATCTTTTTTGTTGTTGGGTGGTACTGATCAGTTGTTACCATGTGTTGTTACCATGACAACATTAATCTTAACCCTGAATCAGCCCAGTCTCAATATGGTTTCTGAAAAGTGACATTACTTTTGAGTTTTTTCAAACGTATTTTTTGGCGCTTTGTGCACCACAAACCAAGTGCCAACTAGTTCCATTATATTAGAGAGAGGGCAGACATCTATGGCCAATGTTTAGCCATTAATGGCCATCTAAGTTTGAGTGTCTGCAGATATGAATTTGCATCACTTTGTTTCATAATCCCTCTGAAAGTAGACTACATAAAAATATTATTACAATTATATTCTATTTTTAGCCCTAATACTGAGTACTTAATCAGGCTGAGGCAACAACATATCACAACCCAAAATGTGTGCTACAGATGTGCAATACCATACTGAGATCAGGATTTAAACACCCTTTGTTCTTTCCCTCAGATGGTAGCCTGATTTCCAAGAGGAGATGGAGGATGGTGGCCTCTACCTGAATGGTGGAATTATGTGTTCAAAAAACTTTAAAAGACAGCCAACATTAAAGTATCTGCAAACTATTTAGAATAAATATTATGAATGTTCACACAGAAATGCACTTTAAACCACAGTCTGTCTGTAATTTCATTGTTTATTGCATTGCATAGTGAATTACTGCAGTTGATGTCAGAGGAATGAACAAATGAGTCAGTTTTTTATCTGTTGTTTTCTTGTCTCTGCAAAAAAAGGGAAAAAAAATTATTGACAAATGAAACTGCTAGCATATTGTTAAAGTATAACATGCCTTAACACTTACATTTAAACATGATGTAATTTATTCATTTCTCAGACAAGACAATAATCTTTTATAGAGAATCTCTTACCCTATGAGTGACCACTGCCACTGCCACTGCCGCTGCCGCTGCCGCTGCCACTGCCACAACCACAAGGGCAGGAGTGGACACACTCAAACCCTTCAACACAATGGCACCCATTTTGAAACTCAAATATTTTCTAAAAAGGTATGAGAGACAGTCAGTATCTGTACTCACTGCGTGCAGTATAATAATATTTCATTTATGCTGTGACATTTAGCTCAGACATTTATATTCCTGTACAATCCATTGTAGCCTAGTAACTGGTAATCAAATCCATCGTCAAGTCATATTTTTAATTTGTAGCCTTCTTTAGTGAATGACTAAATATTTGCAAAACTAATGACATTCACATCAGCCTCAACACTTTGTGATCTTCATCAGCAAAGTTTCCAGTTAAGTTAAATATGGCTGTTAGACAAAAGTCTGTTCTCACTGTCATTGTGAGCTTTGCATGTTGGCAAAGACACGCTCAGAACTGAGAGCCTGGCTGTAGACTCAAACACTACTAATTTGTACATTTAAGTACAATGTTAAAACTATGTAACAATCATTCAGTCAAAGCTTGTACCTCATGAGAATACTTAGTTTTAATGTCCAGTGTGAGCACTGTTGCAAGTCTCGATTCTATTGGCAACCCATAAATGTTTCTGAAAGATGAACTCTTTGTCTATTTATTACTCAACAAGTGAAACAGAATCATATAATTGAAGTTAAAATTACTTACAGCTCCAAAGTCATTCTCAATTTCTAATCTGTCTCTTCACAGCAGTGTATCTGAAGCGTTCAGGTTAAATGTAAAGGTTTGTTTTTGGTTTCAGTTTTATGCATTCAGCCCTTCTTCCTGTTGACCCGTCTGTGTTTTATTGCAGCAGTTTAACCCCTTCATACCCGCATTTTTTCTGCTGGGCAAAAAAATCTTTTTTAAACTGATTCTGACTCCTCTCCAACATAAAAACAAAGTGGAAAAAACACATTTTTGCTAACTCATGTTTTTAATAGTATTTTTTCATGTCCATTCCAATGGACACCACAACACAATGGGCTGTGTTTTTCCACATAGTAATCAATCAGGCATGACCTAAACATCTGGAACTGGATGTTTGCATGTGTTTGAGTCTGTGTACAGTTCTGAACATGCACATGAATTTGATAGGTGTATCACAGCATGGGTAGGGAACAGCAGTGAGGCCATCACCAGGAAAACCCAGAGCCTGCAAGAGGAGAGGGAAATAACGCAGTCTGAACATGCACATGAACACAAGATGTATGATTGTAGATAAGATTACCTGAAATCAGTTTTGCCTTCAGTAAACTATCATGGAAGGGTTCTGATCTCTCCTGAACTTTTTGGTTTGAAACTTAGTGTACCACTTTGCAAGGCATAAACATTTGTGTTGTTAGCCATCAAATTGAAGATCTCATCAGGTTTATACCATTTGAAGTATTCATAGGGTCTTATGGGATGATCCTCATGAAGTAGAGGATTCTCAAATGATTGGATTGATTGTGGTGAATGGCCTGTGACGCCACTTTATTTCTTCCTTCCTGGTTACTGTCATCTCCACCTGTCCTCCTCTGTCCTCCTCTGTCCCTGCACTGTCTGTCTCCTCTATCTCAATCTCATCTTCCACATCAAGTTCTTCTGGCATGCATGTAACCTCTCCACTGTCCCTCTCTGAAACTAATAACAAAACAATCACATTTATCTCATTTTATGTATTCTCACTCTTGAACGGTTATGCATTCGATTTAGATCTTACATATAAGACATTAAATACGCGAACATTATGTACAGAAAATAGATATTAAAAAAATTTATAATCATGAATAAATAAACTGTGACACCATACTTTACCTATGGAAAGCATACAGGTATTTTGTTTCTTTATACACTGACACTAAACATGTGAGTGTTAGCTAAACTAGCCCAACTCCTGATGTCATTGCAATGGACATCAGACTTTGAAAAAATCCTGTAAATTAATGATATGTTCAAAATAACTTCAAATATTATCACTTGTAACAGTTACATTTATGCTGACAGCAAATTTGTTTGGCCAGCATGAACATAAATTTAGATTTTTTGATTGAAAATAGGCACTTACTCCTCCCTCTCTGCAGTCACTCCTCCATGCTTGTCTTCTCCAATGTCTGTCACTCTCTCAGAGCATGACATGATTGTGATTGGGTAATCAGGATCCAATCAGTAACCAGCATTACTGTCATCATTTAATTACAAGGTATTTATTGGTTTAGAGACAGAAATATGTCATGTCCATTCCAATGGACGTTGGGTCCGAAGGGGTTAAGTTCAGAAGAAAAGAAAAAAATAGAAACAGAATGCTACTCTATCTCACTTTTATATTTTATAACCCCATATCTAAGCTATCATGCAGTCACAATGTGCTTAGTGACACCTTATAATGAAATGACCACCACTTCACATAAAGTGTTCAGCAAACTGTATTCCTGCTCAGTGCTCTGCTTCTTTTCCTTGGTCTGTAAAATATGCCTGTGTGCATTACACTATATTTACACAACAAAAGAGTGAGAAGACTTTTAAAAAAACACCAAATGAACGAGGCTACAAACAAAAACAGCAACTATAACATTGGGATCAAAAAGGAGAGTTTTTGCACTATAATTTCAGATATAATGGAATTACCGTACTCGATAAAGTGGCTCCAGCAACACCAAACACAGTTTCACCATATCTCCAACACTACATGAGAACTATGAGAACTCCATACAGATATTTACTGAAGGGTCCATATATCTGTATAGGCAGCTAAAATGATGTCAGTTTTATTATTATTACAGTGGACAAAGAGACTGAAACCCCTGTGAATCCTAATATGTACAGACAAAAGTGCCACCATTTTTGTTTTAATTCTCACTCATTATCTGTTAAAATAATGTAAAGTCACCAATTATCATATGATGATCATAGTTCACTTAGAACAGTTTGCTGGTAAATCTCATTAAACAGAATTCAAATACAGAAAAAACACACATAGAATACTGCTACACTTCACATAAAGTGCAGAGAAAACAGTATTTGTGCTCAGTGCGCTGCTTAGACTCCTGAAAAGATCTGAAGTTGAATACCAGAGTGAATGCTGTTCTCCCTAATGCTGTACTTTCAGTTTGCACAAGGCCAAACAACTTTTGTTCTTTCCCTCAGATGGGATTTTCCAAGAGCAACTGGAGGATGTAACTGAAACTATTCAGTAACATATGGTGCATGTGAACACCAACTCAAGTTTGCAATTAGGCTAAAATGCAGCCGGCAATTAAGTATATGCAAACTGCTAAATAGAATAAATGTTGTCAGTTTCAATAAAAAATGTACGTCAAAACCAAATATTGTCTTTCACTCCTGTTTTTTTTTTTTGCAGTTAAGATCCCATCAATTCTTCTGAAGCTAACTCCAGAGGAAAGAACTTGTTTTTGTTTTCTCCTCCCTAGAAAATTGCTTTAATATTTATATTTAAATATAGTGAAGTTTATTCATTTCTCAGATGAAATGAGCATCTTTTGGAGAGATTGTTGAATCACTGACCACCACCACCATTACTGAATCACTTAGTTGTGCTACTATGTGTGCTAGACCCAAAAATACTACTATCATTAATCCAATTTCCAGTAAAGCAGGGATAGATACATTCAAACTACTGTGACATCCCAGTGTAAAGAGACCCTGTGTAGAAGTCATGGTGATGAAAAATCTTTGACTCTGCCACATTAAAAGCCTCCTTTTCATCAGAACAGAACCTGGACCAGAGGACTTGAAAAGAAGAATTAGAGACAAATGCCTTTTACAATAAGAGGTGCACTTGCAGAGCATTTCATCTGTGGTTCTCAGGTACCTTATCAGTTGTTGAACAGTAAATATATATAATCAGCTGTTATGTCTCTGACATGTAAAAAAAACAAAAAAAACCCACTGATATTCAATGACACTAAGTTTCATTCTTACTCATTTAAGAGGAAAAAACATATTGTGTCAATTCATTGACTGATATTTTTCATTTAACTGAATATTTATTTCTTTGGTCTGCTGAATATTCTAATGTGTATTCTACTATTTACTTGTAAATGACATAGTTACCTTCACTAGCGCAGAAGGAAAAGTAAGAGGCCCAACTGCACGTTGCACGTCACAAGCTTTGTCACCACCCAGTGGCAGCACTGCGCTCTTTATCAAAACTCCTTGAGTTTATTTTCTGCATCTATCCAACAGAGTGCCACCTCCCTGTTATCATCTTACACTGTGACATCACACAGAACAAGCTTCTGGCCAATTTACAGTCTATAAACTCTTGCTAACATGATGACTTTATCGTTTTTTGCCTCTGGTGTCTCTGCTCTCTTAACTCTCAGCAGCCTGCATCAACACAAAATTCAGGGGAGGAAAAGTAAGGACAGCAAGAAGATTGAAGGCCCAGTTGTTAGTCCAGCTAAAAACAGTTAAGAGTAAGATAAAATTATGCCCTGAAACTGAGAGATGGGGGAAGGAAAAGCAAACATGGAGGAGTCTCTGAGCAGGCAAAACAGGAGAGAGAGTCCACTGGACAGGACATCACCCCACTCCAGAAGCTCTTCACTGGGGACTCATGGCGATGACTCTGTCATCCACCCAGTTGTTCCAGTTTCAGTTTTCGTTGTGATGTCATAATCTTAAAACCTTTTATTTAATCTGTCTTTTATGTTTCGACATCTGGAAGTGTGGTGGAGGTGTGACAACGGCAGTAATTTTCAGTAAGTGAAGGTAAACTCAGGTAAACTGTTTACATGTTTCATATAAGCTAAAAATTTTAAACATGCATTTACACATATTGATGCACACTGAAATGATCAAATCAGACTTAAAATGCAAACAGTTAAGTTAAACAACAAATAAGGTGAGGATTACTGAAAGAGTTACTATTAGATTAAAAAATTGCTTTGACAACAGTAGACTTAAGAGATCTTTTTTTTTTTTTTTTAATGTAAATATAAACAGAATATAAATATTTGCAAATCCTTCTAAACCTATATTCAGTTGAGTACAAAGACAAGACATTAAATGGGCAGACCACTAAACTTCATTGTTTTTTGTAAAGATACACTAAATTTGACACCTGAAAGTTGGGACAGGGGCATTTTAACCACTATGTTACATCACCTTTTCTTTTAACAGCACTCAGTAAGCTTTTGGGAACTGTTGACACTAATTGTTGAAGTTTTGAAAGTGAAATTGTTTCTCATTTTTGATTCAGTTGCTCAACAGTCCAGGGTCCCTGTTGTTGGATTTTGCTCTTCATATCACATCACACATTTTGAATTGGAGTCAGGTCTGGACCGGAGACAGGGTAGTCTAGTACCTGAACTCGTGATGAGTGCGTCTTGAAACCGGCTTGCTGAAATAAGCAGGGACGTCCCTGAAAAAGTCACCATCTGGATGGTAGCACATGTTGCTCCAAAACCTTCACGGATGTGACAGTTACCCATGATGCCATGGGCACTACACACGCCCATACCATCACAGATGCTGGCTTTTGAACTTAGCACTGGCAACAATCTAGATGGTCCTTTTTCTCTTTAGCCTGGAGGTCACGACATCCATGATTTCCAAAAGCAATATGAGTACCAGAGCAGTCGGTGGCATTTCTTGATTATGCTGATATATCCTTTTCACTTTTTGTAGATGAAGCAACAACCTGTGTTCCTGAGCCCACGCTGTAATATCCTTTATACAGTCATGTTGGTTTTTAATGCAGTAGTGCCTGAGGGGCTAAAAGTTACAGGAATTCAATGTTGGTTTTTGTGCAAATGTTCCACCAAAAAAATTTAACCCCAGACACTATTTTTCAGGGTCACAAAACACTGCATCCTGGGCTAAGCACTGCCCAAGACCACTGTGATTTGGTTTAAAAAAATACAAACAAGCCGAGGGTTTTTTTCAGCCCATATAGTAGAATGATAATGTCAGGAGCCAGACCTTTCTCCAGCGCTGACACAGCACTGTGGAGGTCTGACTTTGTGAGACTAGCGTCCTCGTATCTAAGAGTTTAGTGGTGACACAAGCAGCAGTATTCTGAATCAGCTGTAGCTGTCTGATCAACTTTTTAGAGAGGCCTTTATTGAAGTCCACAAGAGAAATTCACACTGTGTTGAAAGTTGTACTGCATATTGAAGAGATGAAGCTGCCAGCCTACGATGGACGATGAAAATAGATGCGGCTGCTCTGCAGTGACCACGCCTTGCTACCTGCTCATTGTAATCCTTACATATTGTAGGCTTTATGAATGTAGTTATATTTAAACATGAGTCTCGTCCTTTTTGCCCTAGAGTGGGTGTTGCAACATTGGACACTCTCAGTGTCACACACAGGGAATGCACTGGAGGGGATTTGGACATCCTGTCCACCTCTCACTGTTCCACACAGGAACAGGATGGAAAAACCAACGTGGCCTGAGCACAACATGCACGCACAGAGCTTGGCGTCGACGAAGGTGAGCTAGTCTCCCGTTCTGGTTCTCAGTAAGATCCATCTGTTCATGCTGCACTTAAAAAAACACTCCTCTTTTGTCCCCATATAATCTGAAAAGGAGCCTGTCCTGCATGTAAAAAGCCAGATACTGGAATTAATTCAGTCGCTATAGGAAGAGTGAGAGTTTAAAGATAGGATGTAAGTGCTTGTGTGTGTTTATCATGGCAGATATGTGCGTGTGTGTTTGTGTGTAGGGGGGATAGGCGGGTGCGGATGCAATTTCGTTCTGCTCTGTTTGGCAGTGCATCAGTGAACATTTTTCTGTTTCTCCGTCTCCACCACTCTCCGGCTCCCTCTCGTCAGCGTTCGCCCATGTCGGTCCACTCTGAATCTCATCGCACACACCCTCTCTTGTGGCGGTCCCTTTCTCTTTTTCTGTCAAAAATCCCACGTTGAAAATGGGGATTTGAGGTAGGGACCAGTGAGATTTTGAGGAACATAAATGATAGGGAACAGTGGGACGCAGCTCACAGCAGGAGCTGGGATCAATTCACTCTCGATTCAATAAGTAATGAGTGAACCTGTTTGTTTTTTTTACTAGGAACAGAGCATTTGGTCTTAATTATTTCATAATGTATTTGACATAATCCCATTTAGGAGGAGAGTGGGTAGTCAGCCCTCCGCAGGGCATTTTGTTAGCTGTTTGTGACAGTAAAGGAGACACAGAAACAAGAAAATGGATTAGTGTCACAGAGCAGTGATTACATGCATGTATTTAGAAGCATAAAATAAAAATGATGGCATTTAGAGTGATACAATGAAGGATAGTCAAATCTAGTGGTGCAAAGGCAGTGTGAAAAGTGATGAGAGCGTTGTTACCCAATGATTCCTCTGTGCATGACACGTCTGTGCCATGGTTCTGATCCTTTAATCTGGCTGCAGGTCCCACCAGCAGCGTTTCAGCAGCAGAGTGTTTTGCCTGTCTGATTATGTTTATTTGCTCAGATTTGATTCATTTGCTTTCCTTGCTTTTTGTGTCTCTGCCCGGGATAAGTAAGCTACATAATTAGTTTTTTTAATTGTCTGATTTTATAATTGTGAGTCTGCACAGGGTCTTTTATTTTGAGAACTGACTGGAATCTCCATGGTTTTTCTGTCTGACTTCATGCCTGCTTGATCAGCTCTGTGCAGCTTGATGCCACTTCTGTCAAAAAGACACTCAGTCTAGGACACGTCGAAGCACAGCTGGTGGAATCACAATCATTCACTAGAACATCCGTGGTCAAAAAAGTAGCCGTAACAGGACGCAGTTATGCCTGGTGGAATTAAGCCATTTGGTTGTTTTGTGGGAAGGGTTCTAGAGTGAAGACCTCTGCTAGGCAACCCCCCAAAATACTTTTTTTGTAACCCCTTTTGTAATCACCAACATTTTGATTAGTAACCGTAATTTAATCATTATCTCTGCCAGGGGTCATCGGTCCTATGTTAGGTTGTCCACACCTAATCCTGCATACTACTGGACCCCATTAGCCTAACTTTTTTGTATCTATTTATGACTGTATGTCAAAGGACCTCTTGTGGTTATAGTGATTCACAGTTTTCGAAAAATCTTAAAAAACCTATAAAAAACCTTGCTCACTCCTCACCCCACAAATCATCAACTGCTAGGCTAAAACAAGACTAGCAGTTCAGGGAGTAACCGAGGGCGCAGATCTTATTAGAACTTAGGTTGGGAAAGTGGTGCACTGGGAGGAAATGGGCAGGTTGTTAAAGGAGAAACCTGTAATAAATTGCCAGTAATAAATCATAAAATGACCACAATATGTCAGAGATCAAGGAAACATGTTGAATGCTCATGTTGAAATACTCGCTTCTCTGACATTATCGCTGCAGCTGCGGTGACCCCCTTTGATATTTCTATTCCTGGCAGGAATAATTGTTATTGCTTGCCTGTTTCACATTAATCAGAGTTCAAATGAATGCCCAGTGTTCGCCAAATGAGTGTCTGTCTGTGTTAGAGCTGTAAGAAATGATTAATAATCTTGCAGAAGCCATAGATGGGCAGCCACTTACCTCAAACTCCAGCGTGTATTTTTGTTGCAGTGGGCTTTTGTTTTCAAGATAACAAGACAACTGACAGTTATGATCAGCTTACAGTGGATGATTCGTCATTGTTTGTTATTGTCAGTTTCTTGTCAGTTTACAATGCTGCATGAGTCCTGTCCTCCTGCTGCTCTTAGGTAAGCCTTGTTTTAACGCAGCAGTTGTTGATGACTTGTTAAGAGGAGTGCGGAGTCAGCAGTTGATAGAGGTTATATATCAATTTTATTGGTTCTGCATAATTAATCAAAATATTATTAAACTTGCAATGTGGCCAAGTAATATCCAAACTGCAGAAGCTGCAATTTTTTGATAAAGGTAATATGTGTACACAGCGGCATTTTATTGACGTACTGGAGTACTGCAAACATGCTCTGGTCTACAAATGTTGTTCTCCACATGTGAAAGTACATGTTTGTTTGGTACAGGCCACTGACATAAATACACATGGACCCTGCATCTCCACTTTCTTCCACTGTACAAAAATGAAACCAAAATGTGCAGCAGTGATCCAGGCTGGAACCGCTCTTTCAAGTTTCTACTCATGTCACAACCTCAACAAATGCCACATCATGATTTTAATTTTTTTTTCAGTGGAAATGAAAATCCCACTATTTTTTAACTGTAACTTTAACATTTTACCATATTGTTCAGTCCAGTGTTTTACATTTTTACATTTTTCAAGGTTTTTCAAAAATTGTGAATCAAAGCAACCACAAGAAGTCCAGTCATTAATGTGCACAAAACATTTTGGCTGATTGGTCCAGTAGTATGTGAGATTAGCTGCGGACAAACTGCAGGTCACACATGCACACACGCACACACACACACACACACACACACACACACACACACACACACACACACACACACACACACACACACACACACAGGACTGATCGAATGATCTCCTCCAGGCTTAGGCCTGCAGATACAGCAGCAGATTGCCATTGTCTGCAGCCTATATCACAATATAACAGTAAGAGGATTATCCATCCAGCGTGCACATGCATACACACACACACACACACCTCTCTTTGCTAGCCAAAAGCAGCATGCACCCAGATAACCCCCGACATATAAACACCACCCAGATAGTTGGTTTCGTTTCAACATTGAGAGGGTGACACATATAAAGTGGAGGGTCAAACTTAATTTCCTGCACTCTGGTGAATTTGTAGGCTCAAATTTCTGTCTTTTTGCATCAATTTATGAAGGAAATTAAAATATGGATATAATGCAGTAAGGTTTTCAGGCATTCTGTATTGTTTTCAAATATCTATTCTGTTGATTGACTTCTAACATCTATTACTTAACATTCTCATATGAATTTATAGGCTAAAGGAAAATTCTGATTTTTTGTCTAACTTTTTAATGTCCTCATATGGTTTCATAAGTGAAAACCCAGAGGGACATTGGGCCATATTTCAAGCTAAAACAACATATTGGATAATGAGTCACCATGAAACAACAGCTAACATTAACATTCAATTACTTCCTAGCTAACAGTAACTTTTGATAGTGTTACATTGCACGATAGACAAGGCATAAATTAATTATGAAATCTCAACACACATCACAGTCATTGTCTTTTCAGTTGCTGATCAATCATGAGGCAGTGAAATGATAACAATTTATCACATTCTCTACATTTGTCGAGAGGCAAAATATCACACATATGGTGTTTGTCAGTTTAAAAAATAATTTTGCATGTCAGGAAAGTCGCAGTTCGTAGAAAAACTGTTGACTGTGAAGATTCGTAATTACAAACACTAAACACCCAGAAGTGGTGTAAGTGACAGCACGACTTTCTTCCTCCAAAAGCTAACGTTAGCCACTGAAGCTACAGTGCCTGTGTGTTTTTGTACTGGGATGTAATCACAAGAGTAATATTTCTTGCTTGTTCTTTTGCTTCCTGACTGATAAAAATTATTTGTGTCGGAATTCAAAGAGGAACAAAAAATTATTTGTCTTTTGACTGATTGACTGATGTTCATTTTTTCTAGGTATGGTCCTAAGGGGCACACTCTCTACCCAGAACCATTTCCTCCTGAAGATCCCTTTTTTGAAGAATGGATCAGGGTCAAGGGTTCTTTATAAAACTGAAGGTTCCATTACAAACCCCTTTGAAAGAAGAAAGAATTTTTCAAGAATTGTTGAAATCCTTGACAAACTCTTTCATCAAAGAATTGTCAAGGGCTGTTTGTACCATAATATAAAATGGTTCTCAGGAGACCCCTTGGACTGGTTCTAGGTAAAACCTTTGGTATATAAATAGGTTCTCTGTAGAGCACCTTCAATTTGTGGTAGATAAAACCCTTCAAATATAAAAAGGTTCTCGGTAGAATGCACTGGGTGGGTTCATGTTGGCACAGTCAGAAGGTGGAAAGGTTCTCGACAGAACCTCCAGAGGGGTTTCTGGGTGGAACCTTGCACAGATGGTTCTAGCTATAACCTTTTATACTGGGTTTTAGGTAGACCTCTCTGAAAGGACCCCAAAGGGAAAAGGGTTTGTAAGGAACCAAAGGGTTCTCCGATGGGCACAAGCCGAAGAACCATTAATGGTTCTAGTTAGCACCTTTATTTCTGAAAGTGTGGTTTTATTCTATAATATAATATGTTTTCACTATTTATAGGTTATTTTAGAGAGAAGGTCCATAGATATATCGCGTATTGTGGCATAACCTATAAATATCAAGACAGACTATTATTTATAAGCCATTATTGCCCAGCCCTAACCCAGAGAGACTTGATGTGAACACACATTAGCTGTGGTGTAAAATGGAGCATATTGACTTCCAGTGACAACAGACGCTGCTTAAATCCCCCACTCAACCCCGTTCTACAACAGCAGACTGAGGCTGGACACTGACGAGCATTTCCTCGGGTGTGTGTCCGTGTGTGTGTGTGTATGTGCTGGCACTTTGACACCCAAACGCACGGTGCGCGCACGCCGTGCCTCGTCTTTCTGCGCCGCGCCGCGCTTTCGCCGCTCATCAGTAGCCAAAGGAAAAAAGGCTTAACGGAGCGCAGGCAGGCAGAGACGGACTCACCGGCTCATTAACATCTCTTCTGCAGACCCTCCGCGGTGTGGAAGAGAGGACACCCGCTCGGTACAATGGGACCGAACCCACGCCGTTAAAACGGTTCACACACACGCACGGCAGCTGTGAGGGAGGGTAACGGCGACATGGCGAAAACCGGCAAGATCTGAACTTTGGAGGATCGGCTGTGAGGATTATAGTAGACTACGGACAGCCCCACGATCTGACCGGTGCACCGAGGATCACAGCTTGAACCAATCAGTGTGTCAAAGGGAATAGTGTACTACGCTATGGCGTGCGGAGACAGTCGTTTGGGGACCTGGCAGGTGCTGCTGACCATCTCAATGGTCATCATCCCCATGTCTGCTCACGGTAAGTCCACCGGAGTCCCACCCTGTGCCTGTGTGCGTGTGTGTATGTGCGTGTGTTTGAGCGTGAATTAAATCACACCTGCATTGACAGGAAATGGAAAATGACAAATACAATTGTTCATGTATGCGGCATGTGAACGCAGCTGTCATTTATAATGTGGGCATTAATGGTTGATAATCTATTTATTGTCAGCGCTGAAATTCTTCAAGACTATTGATAGTAACCTGCTGGGTATCGATTGGCCAGTTTTCAACACTGAGTTGTATAGACATTGATCATTTAAAGGCATTGATAAGACATTGCATTTTGCATTAGTATAGTGCTCATTTTAAACAAAATTGCATGCAACAGACTGACAATCAGTCACTATGCTGTGTCGACAGATGCAGTTGTATGATCGAATATTTTCTCCCGCTGAGATCTGCTGTATTGGTCATTAATGACACTTGAACCATTGGCTGTGGTCTTGCAGCCGATCTCATATCTATTCAGAGTGTAAAAGAAAAAAAAACCTCTACCTTCTGTAACTACTTAGTACAGAGGTAACTGACTTGCTCTAAATGTTATAAGCCCTGTACATCTGTATGAAGAAAAGAGGTGTAGGGCTGGGCAATATATTGATATTATACCGATATCATGATATGAGACTAGATATAATGGTAAGTGTTGTATTTCCTGGTTTTAAAGGCTACATTACAGCAAAAATATGTCATTTTCTTAACTTACCAGACTCTTAGCTGTCTATTATTTGCCTTTTCCCATTTACCACATTATGATTATTGTTAAACAATCTTAGTGTGTTAATGTTTTGCAAATGCACTAGCAGTCATCCCTACAATATTGTCACAATATAGAGATATTTGGTAAAAAATATTGTGATATTTGATTTTGTCCATATCGCCCAGTCCTACTTTATATATTGTTTGGGGGTTTAATCTAGAGCAATGTATCATATTCTATATTTAAATATCACCATTTGAGAATTTACAAATAATCTACATCGTGTATATCAATTTTTTTTTTTATTGCCCAGAGATGTTATAACCCTAGTATTATACATCTTTGTAAAGACCAAAGATGATCAGACAGAGACATTTGACAGTTCTGTGCTGCAGCTGCGACTCCGCCGCGGCGGTGCGTGGCTCAGACAAAGGCGGGATTAGGTGCACCGTGGCCAGGCTACAGCAGGCCTATTCACTGCGCTTAATGGACTGAATTCCTCCAGACATCCAGGGGGAAGCCCGAGACAACCGGGGCCGCTGCACCACTCCCCCATTTCGGCTTCTCTTTTACTGACCATCCCTTGAGACACGGAGACAGGCAGTGTGGGAACGAGGATCTGACAGCCTCTGCTCTCCCTGTCTGTCTGTAAAAATATCTCGCACATGTAGAAATGAGTGCTGCTGCCGCCGCCGCTGCTGCCCAGCAACAGGGTGGCTCGTGCACGCAGAGGGTCGCCGGGGTTCACGTGGGCACGCGCTGCCCCCCCCCCCCCCCCCCCCCCCTCCTTTCCCGCCGCATCTCGCGCCCTCGATGTGTAACCAGGCGTTAACACTGTGACATATTGACCGGTAAATAGGCCTACACGCATGGCGCCCTGTCTCTCACTCTTGAAACCCCAGGCAGCACGTGGCTATCGATATGTGATTCATTAGGATCAAGAGATGTATACATAAATCTTCATTCATCTCATTGGCAGTCTGGTGGGCAGAACATGAGTGTGAGAAGATGTATTTTTTCTCTTCATGACCAAGCATTTAAAAAGGAAAACCACAACACAGACGACAGTGGAAATAGGGGAGACTTGGGGCAATTGTAACACTTTTTGTGTTTGCATTTTCCTTCCTAACTCACATTTTGTTGTGTTGTAATTGTGAGGACGATTTACCTCTGTAATGTTTGTAATTAGAATAGATACGAGAAATTGTACAATAATGTATGCATGTGTGCACATGTCCTTAATGCCACCCCTGCATAACTCTGTGCCCCACTTGGGCCATGAGTGCTGTAGTATCTAATAAGGTTATTTTATTCCTAATTTTGTGCGAGATAGGCAGCTATACTAATAAAACTAAACAAACTAATTAACTATATTTTAATGATTGAAAACTGAGTTAAAAGTAATTTTTCATTCAAATTTAGTAAGATATGTCATAACATATAACTATGTCAACACAGACAAACAGGATGCAATACTGGGCAATAGTTACACAGTGTTACAATCAGCACGATGTAACAACTGGCCAATAAATTCTCATTTGCTAGCTAGCAACACCAATAGTAACATAGTTTGTTTATGTTAATTTTCAACCAATAACCAGAGATAAAATTGATGATGAAAAATTTCAATTGGCAGTCGTCTAAACCTTAGACAGAAGAAGAAAAGTACAGTACATAAAAAAAAAATAACTTTAATGTTTCAAAAGATTTTTTTTTGTTGAAAACTTCTGTCAAGATGCTTGTTTTCCACAGGCACAGGGAAAATTTTGCTGAGCGTGTGTAGAGTACTCTAGCTTGTATCTGACTGTAGTAACTGAGTGTGTTACAATTACCACCGGTCTATAGCCTTAATATTCCTTTAATATTCCATAAAAGCATGTGGTCAATCTGTAGGACTCACTAAACTATGATTACTTAATTTTTCAGGGAGGCAGACCTAAACACATGCTGAAACTCATGCACAGAATTTTGCTTTCATAACAGGTCATAAATGATCATAGCTGCAACTTCTTTTCACCATTGATTATTTTGTCAATTATTTTCTAGATCATGTATTATTTTGCCTATGAGATTTCATATAATAGGTGATAGGTGATAATAATTTCCTGAAGTCTTGATTGCCAAGTCAACTACTTCTTTTACACAGCCCCAAAATCACACAGACAAATTTGATTCCCAGACTGTTCATTTCAGCTCTCTATAAAACCTATATATAAATGATTCCATGCATGAGCACAAACGTAACAACACAGCTTGGCCTTGATAGCCATGTAAAGCAATATGGATCAAATCCAGACTCTTGGGCGCGCTGTCATGTGAGCGTGCATGTGTTTGTGTGTGTCCACTGTCTGAGTGGATGCACACTGTGAGGTCCATCTGCCCTGTAGCCCCAGAAAGCTCATGATATGTCAACATGGATCAGATCATCAGCATCTCCCTGACTCCCTCTTATTCACAGAGAGGGTATTCAACGGGAGGAGGAAGAGTACTATTTATAGTTTAGAAAAAACTAAAATGCACACAGGTTAATGGGTGGATGTTGCAGGTCTGTGTGTTAAGTTGTTGTAGTAAAAGTCTTTCTCCTTTACTTGTTCAAGTGCCAATGAAGGGGATTATGTGTGTGATTATGGGTAGTTACTGGAGGTGCACAGAAATGTCATTATTTGTATCTGTATCTATCTATTCATTTTTTTTTATTATTGCAAATAACAAATAAATGTAAATGTAAAATTGTAAAGTAGTCAGGTAAGACTCTTCTCCCCAACTAATTGTTTAATCAATCATTAGGGGACAGCCCTAGAAATATCTTTCAGTTGACATGAATAGTCTTGGTGCACTAAATTAATGACTGATCAGTGATCAACCTTTTTCTTAAACTATGACAAGGTAATCATGGAGCTGACTTTTTTTTCTGAATAATAATGAGCGACTTAAAGTGCAAGAAATATCATTTTCTATTGCACTATCTGTACTTTCCTGAATAATGTATCTAGATTCCAGTGCATCCCTATTAGGGGTGTGTATTGTTTAAAATATTCTGGTACCAGTGCCAATACCATTACCATTAAAGTGATACCAATAAGTACGTCATTTGATAACTTTTCTTTCATTTTGGTGTTATGTGCTGTGAGCAAAACTATAGAAATAGACTGTTTCTTGATCTGGGTGCTGCTAGGAATCTGCACTATAGCCAATCCCAGTGACCTCAGGTAGAAGTTGTTACCATGGTGAAATGCTCAGCGCGATGAGTGAGGTGACAAGTTGAGCAGCAGTTAAAGGCACAAATCACACCATTTCTAAAATGGAAATCAAATTGCTAAGCAGGGGCTCGTGCTTTCAATTTGCCTGTCTTGCTCTTGTAATCTCTTCATGTTCCCTTTCGATCTTGTAATCGCTATAAGACCGCCAGCTGCTAACAGGATGCTGCATCTAAGTCTCGACAGGGAACAAATTGGCAGATTGAACCTTTAAATGAAATTTGAATCAGCTGTAATCAGTTTACACATGGCGGGGCATGTCTATCTCTTTCAGAAACTGTGAAGCGTTTGGAGTTCATTCTGCCTCAGTTTTCCCAGAGATGGAGTTGGCATATCAACACTTACTGACTGGCTGGCTGATTGATTGAAAAACAAGAGGCAGAGAGAGCGAACACTGGATTCTCTGTTTCCACTGCAACTCCCTCGCTCCACTCCTCCTTTCAACATGGCACCTCTTTACATCTCACCATGGCAACTGCAGTGTGTGTGTGTGTCTGTGTGTGTGAGGTGAATCTCATGGTTTCTCAGCCACCACCAGTCTTCGTGACTCGAGGCACGTTCAGATGGTTTTAGTATTAGCTCTGAATGAAGTGCCAGACACTGAAAGCAGTGATCTCATTGGACACGCTGATTTCAGGGTGGCAGGGGGAGAGAAGCCGGCCAGCCAAGTAGGCTATTTGGTTGAGTTTGGCCGTTTGTGCAGATGTATTGGGCCAATGGAAAAGTGTGAAGAAGTGGGCCCTTGAGATTCAGTCAACTGTGGGAATATTGCCTCCAGTGCAGGAAAAATATTCCTAAACTTGTGCAACAGCAGGGTCTTTCTTTCTTTCTTTCTTTCTTTCTTTCTTTCTTTCTTTCTTTCTTTCTTTCTTTCTTTCTTTCAAATTTATATTCAAAGGGGCCGATGCTGAGTTGTTAGTTACTGTTGGCATCTTCACATTTAGCATACAGACATGAGAATTAATCCTCTCATGGCCAAACCATTCCATCAAATGGAACACAAAATTCAGCCCAACCAGTTTGGTATTTTTGGAAATTTTGGAGTCTCCTCTCATATTTAAAAGAGTTCTGTGGGTTTGAATAATGTCTGGTTGTACAGAATGAGTTTGTAATGACTGGCCCATCAGTGGCCTGCTGCATGTTAATAGGTTTTAAGAGTTCCTGTCCTCTTGCTTGGTCTTTGTCTGTCTCCCTCCCTCTGTGACCGTGTGTGTGTGTGTGCGTCTCTCTCTGCAGATTGCCAAGTACAGGAGAAGTGCTTGACCAGTCAGCCTCTATCCTATACCTCTAAATCCTAATCTAATCCTCAGTCTCAGTCAACAGAGCACATTAGTCAATCACTCAATGTGCCTAATCCCACATCGCTATGGTCTGATTACACGGCAGTCTTCAGCTCTTGTTCCGATTTCTTTGACAATTAATCACTTAAACACTCTTAAACATGAACTACAGCGAGGGGGTGCTTAACCAAACTTTTCCACCAATCAGCTGTCTCGTGAAAACACATCACGAGTCACATTTTTAACAAACTGAATGTTTTTAATCTATTACTTTTGTCAAATTCAGCTGCATTTATGGAGAAGGATATGATGACATAACAGTGTTCTCCTAGAAAACTAGCCTGGTACAGCCTTAAGGCATCTCTGCAGAATACTGTAGGGATCCCTTTAAATTATTAATGTCTCATCCTCGGGCCACAGTCTTTATCAAAGAAAACAGAGTCGGGTGCTTGGGATTAGATCCAATCTTACAAAAAAATATAATGTGTGTGTGTGTGTGTATACAAGCCTTTGTTTATCATTCTGTCGTCTACATTTAGACAAGATCACTTGATATAACTGACAAAACTCCCACAGTGCTCTGGCACTGTTGCAGTGTTGACAGTTCTATTAAAGGAATCAATTGATTTACACATAAAAGTCAGTTAGCCATTCATGTTGACTAGTACTCAGCCTGTGAAAACAGCTGTACGATGTTTTCAGTGGAGCAGCTTTATGAACCCTGGTCATGTCAGAACCCTTATGATGTCTTTAGGGTTATCTCTCGCCTCAGGCTTGACTCCACTTTTTCAATGGAAAGCCCATGTTATACCCTAGTTCAACATTTCTTGCCAAGAGTTAGCTGAAAAGATTTATAATACTGCCTGTTTAACATGTAGTTGCAACCAGTTCCAACAGATAAAAGTTGGACAGTACTGTTGTAAGACACAAAAGATAGGAGTTCTAATGTACAGCTTTCACTACTTTTGATGTGCAGAGCAGCCGTCTTGGATTATGTGGTCGGGGTTGGTGAGGTTCCTCTGGCTTTCTAAGTCAGAAATCTAACTTTAGGAGGTGTTCCAGTTGAAATCTTCTACTGGGAACTCAGAAATTCTGACTTCCCATTTCAAATGAAACACACCATTCTTTGCCCATTCTTTGTTTAATCACTCAACTTTATGGAAGTACAACACTAAATTGCCTCTGTAATGCTTTTCTTGTGTCTGACTGACAGGGAGGCATTCACTGGCCAGGCGCCATCATCACCACAACCAATCATCTATCAACAAGGAGGCCTTGAACACCAGGATGGTGCTCAGTGATGACTCGGCAGAGAGGGAGCACCTGATCGGAGCAGGGCTCGGGCTTGGGGCTAAACTCCCGCTTAGCTCCACCAAACATCACCATTCTCATAAACACGCCCACCTAGATTTTGTAGAAGAGGACCCACCTGTGGGAGAAGAGCTCACTGCTGGAGGGGCGGGTCCAGACCAGCCTGGGAACCCCTTATCTGATGATGTCATCACCGTGGAGTTTCACAGCCCTGCCCCGGATATTATGCCCTCTGAAATTGCTCTAGATTGGGCCAAAGCCCCAAAACCCCAGAAGCAAAAAGGGGGGGACCCTACTGCATGGACGCTTTCAGACTTTTATGACTACCTGTCCCCTGATGATGACCTTTCTGCATTAGATGCGACCCCGGAGTTTGAGCCCAGCCCTTCGCCCCCGGCCGACATGGAAGATGAGAATCCGCTCCTGGCTGGTTCTCCTGCTGCCCCTGACAACATGAGGCCGAAAGTGGATAGCGGACCCTCCTTATCAGCTCCTCCCATGCCAGGGCTGGATAAGGGTGATGGGTTAGGCTTAGGTGGTGCCATGGGGACTGACGGCTGCAGGTTGGGCTTTGTGCGCTCTGGACCTGGGGTTTGTGTGTCTCAGTGTGACATTGAACCCAATTTCTGCTTCAATGGAGGAGTGTGCACCGTGGTGGCAGGAATGGGAGTCTTCTGCAGGTGAGAAAAAGACAAACACTATCCTCTGCTTGCACAGTGTGTGAGGTATATTCATTTTATGAGCTGCACTTCTGTTTACTTCCTGTCAGTGTTGCCTTTGCCTATAAATGTAGTGATTTCACAGTTGGATACTGTTAATAGTATTTATTGTTTGTTTTCTTATATAGTGTTTTTGAGCAATTTGATAATCACCTCAGTGTCTTGGATAACCATTAGCAAGTTTAGCTAACTAGCTAGCATTGTCATTCTCATTCAAATGCAACAGAAACAAAATCAAACTAACTAAAAACATCTGGCCTTGTCTTTCCACTGCTTCAGCAATCACTAACTCTGGTTTGGTTGAAACATTCTGGCTGTACCATGTATGCCATTTCTCCCCACTGCTTCTCCGATGAAAAATTACAGTCTGTAGCGTAACATAATGTTCTCATAGCGTTGACAGGAAATAAACAGACGTGCAGCTTCTAACATGGTTATATGTCACACTACATTGTGCAAGTAGATCATTTTACAGATAAACTGCACTGGCAGGTTTGTTGTCTTTGGCTTAATTGTAAGGCAGACTACAGTCTTCATATTTTCATCATATTTAATCATGTTTAGTAGCATTTAGAAGCAGGCAATAACTTTTTAGAGTAAAACTGGTACAAATGCATATGTGCAGTATATGAATGGCAGCAGGAAGGTTTGGGGTTTGCCAGGCCCTTTTCCCCTTTTTAATTTGTCTAGTTGGGGTGATTTCCAATATGTTCCCTCTCCAATACAAAAGAAAAGATTTAGGACACTTCAGACACGCACATAGATAGAAGGTTGGCTTAATGTGTCATGAGGATTCGTCAAGATCACAGCAGGGTCGCCAAAGGATTAGCTCAGTTTTGGGGGCAGGGGTAAAGAGTGTATGTGTGTGCTCATTGGCTGGTGAAGACAGCTGATATAGACACACATAGAAAGTATAAGGAAGAGGACAATACAGTAAGGTCAGGGAGGGACACACATGAACACGCACACCCCTCATGCACAAATACAAACACATTCACAGACCGTACGCCTTGATAGCACCATCTGTCCCATCCAGCAGTCTCAGCGTAAGCTCGGAGGTAAACTGTTGCTCATCTCACCATACCTGCTGAGTAACAGCATACACACACACACGTACACCCACTCGCTCATGCCAGGGACACTTCAAACACACGTTCAAACACTCGCATGCAATTGCTCGGAGAAAGACAGGAATATGGAGAAGATACACACACAGATGCACGCACGTGTCCTGATCCTTTGATCTCATTAAAGGCTAGGCTGTAGGCCGAATCCGTGCTTTGCTGGACAGACCTCAGGACACCATGTCATCAGCTCTGAGTACCACTTTATACTCCTTACTCTGGCTTACATGATGTAGCTATAAATGTGGTAAATAGCTAGTGCGGCGGGTACACCCTTGTATTAAACCTCTTGGGTTTTTTAAACACCATGTCAGGAGAGAGGACCATTGTTAGCTGATGTCTAGCGCTATTTTTCTGATCACAAAAATGACAAGCTCAAAGTCTTACATTGATCAGTAAGGTCAATATTCTGTTGCTTTGCATCCAGGTGCAATGTGCAGGACTACATCTGGAACAAAGGAACGCGCTGTGATTGGGCGGTCACAGAGTTCCAGGTCATGTGTGTGGTGGTGGGAGTGGCCTCCCTGGTGCTCATCCTCCTCTTCATGATCATCGTATTCTTTGCCAAGAGGCTGCATCGCCTCAAGAATGAGAACAAGCGCCTTCGCAAACGCAGGTGTGTGTGTGTGTGTGTGTGTGACTGGGAGGTGAGGATGTAAAAATATGTGGTGTGAGTTACACTTCATGTGGTGGGTGCTGAGAGAGGCAGCTGTGACTATATCTGTGCCAATCTAATTCCTGTTAAGACTTTATAACCTAATGACTGCTAAAACTATTTGTACCCAGGTGACAACAGTCAACAGTCCAGTTTTTCAGCTATTTACACCCAGACCCATAGTTAAGCTTGAAAGAGCCACAAATATGAGTGATGGACGAATGGACTTCAATACAGGAGACCAGGGTTCCAGTCCAAACCATAATGTCTTATAAGTTTTGGACTTAGTCAACCTATAGATTTTCTTTTATGATTGATTTCAGTTTTTGTCATTATTACTTGGCAGATACACCTGAGGTGGAATAGCCAATGTGACTATTTACACCCAGGGTGGAATAGACAATGTGGCTATCTACACCCAGGTGTATATAGTCTAGCATGGCAGAGATGAGTACCCAGGTGCTCATAGCCAACTATGCTATTTGCACCCAGAGTGTAAATAGCCATACTGGCTGCACCTGCATGACAGAGATACACCATGATCTTTTCCTAAACCTAGCCAAGCCTAACCTTATAAGTAAGTAGCAAATAAATAGTAAATAAGTAGTTTTGTTGTGTAAACCTAGCCAAGTAGTTGTGTTGCCCAATTCTAACCAGACTGTGAATGAAAGCTGAAAATAATGATTTAAACATATAAGTAATAAGTCAACTAAGTCTAAAAATTAAAAGTTAACAGTGACTTCCAATTTTACATTAGACTGAAATGCCAGTCTCCCCCAGGAGAGACCAGTATCTAAGTCGCTAATCCACCATAACCTCTCATCTACAGACAATCTGTTGCTCTTTACAGCTAAACTAAGGCCATTGGGTCTGAGTAGCTAAATAGTTGGGATGTGCCAATTCTCAGTTGGGTGTTAGTATTTTCAGTTTTCCATTGCAGTTTGGTTAGGTGTCTGCAACTAAACTACTTGATTAAGTTTAGGTAATAATACTACTGTTTAGGTTTTGGAAAAGATTGTGGCTCGACTCTGCCATGTGGGTGTAAATAGTCACAAGGCTATTTCCACAAATAGCATACTGATTCCTGGGTGTTAATAGCATCTGCCATTTTAAATCATATGTTAAATGAAGCGTAGGAACAGCAAGACAGAATGGAGTTAAATGGAGGAAGACAAGCAGTGAACAGTGAGAAAAATCCATCTAATCAAATCAGATTTGTCAGTGTAGTCTTTAGTTTGATCTAATTCCCTTCAGAATCCGCTGAATTATTTACTTAGACTGTGATAATATATTTTTGTGTGTGATGTGTGTGTGTGTGTGTCTACCAGGTATTTTAACCCCAGTTTCACACTGTGCAGAACGATGTAGGAGAATGTGGACCCGGAGAGAAACAGATACAAAGAATGCTAAAAAAAGAAAGACTGCAAATATTTATCACACAAATCTCTCTCTCTCTTTGCCCTCCTGCAGTAAGTACCGCCCACAGAGCACCGAGCCACAGACGGACGGCCTCTCTGTTTCCACAACAGCCGACGGCTCGCAGCCAAATGTAAGGAAACTGTGTGACACCCCTCCGCCTGCTCCCCAAGCTCACACTCACAACCTGGCGTACTATGACAACATTATCTGTCAGGTACGCCCCAGTTCTCCTCATGTTTATTCTCCTTTTTCTCTCCTTCCATTCATCTTCTTTATTTAAGACTTTCCATGCCGCCATTTGCATCTAGGATTTCTTTCTGTCATAACCTCCATCTATTAACCTCTTTGTTCATAATGTCTTCTCCTATGTTTTCTCTCTGCCAGCTTGCATGGTGGTTTGATTTTTGTATCTTGCAGGGTCTGTCTCTTTCTGGTTCTGTGCATGACCACCTTTCAGTTCTGATCTACGAACTACCAACTTTAATACCAACTACTTATTTCATGATAGTTCATGACAGTTTGGATTATTTGATGAGGGGTTGTATGAGGTAGTTGTTGATAATCACTCTATTAACTACAGTAGATGGTGACCCCCAGTGTGGAGAAGCAGAGAGGGGCACCAGCATGGAAGCTATGCAATGTACTGCTGTAGACAGCATCAGCAATAAAAGATATTTTAATCACTTAAAAAAGGCCCACCAAAAAAAAAGTCAATTTTAGGCTCTGTGTACACTACATTTAGAATATTTTCACAGCTTTACTTTGCCGTTAGACAGCCTTTTCTGATGGAAAAGTGGTTTTCTATAAGCCAAGCAACACTTTCTCCAGTTTATTTGTTTGGAGGGAGCAATATTTGGCTTACATGGAGGTGGCTTCCCATCAGAAAAGGCAATCTGATGGTAAAGGAAAGCAGTGAAAACTCTCCAGAATGACTTCTCCAAACTGACTGACTGGCATCTACCGCAGCTTATGCACTATCGATAAATACCTCATACAGTCCCACTTCAAATACTCCCAACTATCCCTTTAAGCTTGTAGTGTTATGCACACGTTTACCTAACCTTGGTGCCCATTTATATCAGAAAACTCTCACTGGGATTTCCACCAACAGTTGTGAATGTACAGTATGTGTGTTTTTAATGATTTTTACACTCACCAATCCCCTCAGAGGCCATCAACAACCAGCTATACCTGGGAATATAAACCCAGAAACCCTTATAACCACTTCCAGGTAAGCAGAGCGGAAACGTCCACATTGCCTGCAGCAGTTTCCCTCCCTGCCTTTGCTTTGAACTTACCCACTGTGCAACCGCTAGACGCCAGATTTTGGCTCTCCTTTTTGCTGCAAACCTCACTTCCACAAACTGTTCCTGCATCTCAGTACCACGTGCGCTGTAGGTGAAATGATTAATCACCTCCTGCAAGGCTTCCTGCAACCAAAGGTGTTATGTAGTCGTCACTGTGTGAATAAATAGCAAGTTCCCAAATTTGCCGCCTCTCTTACCGGTGCCTCTGCAGTTTCCTGAAAAGCTCAATCAGGAAACTGAGCCTCCATTTTGTTTCAACTGCTGGCTTCGCTCCTGTGCCCATAAAGCTCAGACAGCCATTTTAGGGTCCCTGTGCAGCAGGTTTCCCCTTTATCTACCAAATTCTCTTCCAAAGGTTGTGCATGTGGTGCTTCTGTTTTCATTCCGTAGCAGCATGTGTGTGTGTCCCTGAATATGAATGTGTATGCATTGATTAATTTCTATCCATGTTTGTGTGTAGTGGGAGTTTGTGTTTGCAGGCAGATTTATGTGTGGCCCTGTTTGGTATTCATCAGTCATACTCGCCTACTGGGTTACTAAACCAACACAGTACATAAGGTTATTGATGCGTGGTCAATAAAAATGGAGATTGTTGTTTATAGAGGCAGCTGTAAACAGAGATTAACCATAATTAACCTTGGTCGAACTTTATTTTCCAGTACACTAATAAGTCATAATAAGCCATATTTTGTATCAAGTTAGACAAAAACTAGAAATATTTTCTTTATGAGACAATATTAGACCCTTTATTAGACCTTTATTAGACTTTAATAGAGGGTAATAAAGGAAACATTACAACAGAACTGTACTGTAAACTAAGGTATATTATTTTCCACAGTTAGACCCTAGACATTATTAGGAGGTAATTAGGGATATATTTCACCAGAACTGTCCCATACAAAAAGTCTCTGCATACACCAATAGCAAAATATTCCTTTACCTCTACAAGTTTGGACTTGGTAGATCTGGTTCATATATTGTTTTAATTGGGGAAATAGCAGATCTGTGATTTCACTTTAGTTTACAGTACAGTTGTAACGTGTCCCTAATTACCCTCTAATAAAGTCTAACAAGGGTCTAATACTGGCTGCTGACAAAAAACATATTATTTGTAGTTTTTGTCTACAAGTACGGCTGGTTATGCCTTATTAGTGCACTGTAAAATAAAGTGTGATCCTAACCTTTCTGACAGAACAAAGGCATATTGCTCCTATGACTTTAAGCTTTTTGAACTTGTTGTTTCTGGCGTCACCGGGTGTTTAGCCAGTTTTGTCCAGCATTAGCCAGAGTGACAGATCGATGGTGCCCTACTTCCTGCCTGCTGTGCCTCTGACCTTCATATGTCTGTGACAAGCCAATCAATCAATGGTTTGAACATTTACAAACCAACACATTCAGATATACACAGACACAATAGTTCTGCAGTTGTAGCAGCACAGCTCTCTCACTCATAATTGAATGCTTACTGTATTCAACACAGATGCACCCTGCGAACATGATGGATTGTCAGGATCATATATTCATTTTCACTCCATTACCCGTACTTGGCTGGGCTAAATCAAGTGAGCAAATTGTGACTTGCTTTTTTTAATATAAGCCGCTGCTCTTTAAGCTCTACTGGCATTTCCTGGCAGTGGTTATAGATGAGTATCTGTGACTTCCGGATGCTCTAAATGTCAGATCTGGAGGCTAAAAAGCCCCTGCAGACACATGGTCCGCAATGCAGGCTTTTAAATGTCAGAGGTCCAATTTTTTTTTTTTTTTTTTTTTTTTTTTAATGCAGAGGCATGATCGTAAGCATACATGTCCAGCATCAGGCCATACAGTGACCTGTGTCAGGTCAAGAAAAATCCTCTCTAAGGAGGTTTTTGCTTTGAACATTACTGAAGTGCATGTAATCTTCTTTTCAGTTTTTAGTTTACATTCACCTTTAACCTGTCAAAAGTGCCTGAAAATACAGCATGAGCAATGCTTTATGGTGTTAAATCATAAAATGACCATGATATGTCATTAGAGATTAAGGAAACATGTTATGTTAAAATACTGCTTTCTCAGACGACACTACAGCATGTTCTCCTTTGAAGTTTCCATTCCAGCCCAGAACATCTGTTTTTGTTTGCCTATTTCACTTAAATTACTCGTAATAAGTCATTAATAATTTTCAGATGGAATAGATATTTCTAAAGATTTAAATAATAACTAGATTTATTGAGTTTGGCTGGCAGTAAGGCAGGCAGTCACTGAACTCCAACTCCAGCGTGTGTATTTTCCGAGCAACCGTTTTTTGTTTTTGTGATAAAGGGTTAACTTTACATCAGCAGACAGTTGACGGTTATGAACAGCTGATCAACTTGGACTCGTCGTTGCTTGTCAGTGTCAAAGTATAATATTTCACTCGTCCTGTGTTTGTGTAACATCGATGTTCCTGCAGCCTGCAGGCAACCTGCCTGAGCCTCGAGTCTGTGGAGGAGTGGGCAGGAGGAGACAAGTCGCTATATGAAATTGGGGTTCAACCTCAGTATTTAGACTGCAGTACTCATTTTATACACTAGAGTGTGACATATTGCTCCTTTAAGGTTGCAGAACATGTCCTGTGTGTTCCACGTGTGTGTAAATCAATGTGTGTTGTATATGTAAGTGCCAGGAATGTATAAAAAGTCACACACTTTCCCTGCAGGATGAGCCTCAGAAGCAGGAGGACCCAGCAAAGTCCCCACAACCCAAGGAGGAGGGCTCAATGAACATCCTCAACTCTCACTCTCCCAAACACGAGAACAACCGTCCGACCTCTGTCATCCACGACCAAGGCCACACCCCTAACAACACAGAGGAAAACGCTGAGGTAAACATGCTCCAGAACAACCTGGTATAATGTCATCATCTGGCAAAGTGTGCTGCAAGAGAATCATATTTTACGCGCATACAAACAACAACAAATGGTTATGATAGGCTAACATTGTTTACAGCTTGAAAAGTGCACACTGTGTATTTTAAACACACCAATCTGGCCTGAAGTCAAAAGTAAGCACAACATGAATTTAAGGATACAACTTGAGAAGCACAATTGTCCTGTTTACAAGGCTGCCATGCCAACGCCGATCACATAGTGGCACCGCTGCCTCCTTCCTCTCCTCTATCTGCATCTTACGCTGGACTAAGATCTCTGGCTTGGACCAACTAATGACTGACTCTCCTCTCTACTGATGCCCTGCCTTGGTCTTTGGCCAATGAACTCTCGCTCCTTCATTGTCTCCTCTCCCGTTTCTCCCCAAACCCTCCCCTCACCTCTGCCTGCCCCGCCTTACTGTCTCTCTCTCTCTGCCCGCATGCATTGGTGTTATCAAAGAAAAGTGTCTGAAAACGTAATATTTGCAAAAGAAGTAAGTGGAAATCAAGTGAATCTGTATTTGCGAAATATTCATGTTTGACATTGCTAATAAGTGGATATGTCTAGATTACATGAGGTCAAAGTAACTGCTTGGAGTTGATATTTGAATCTATATACATATATTACACACGCTGTGTCTTGGTTTTCAATGTGATTTATAATACTTTAATGTACTTGAGGTTCTTTTGTACTTTTTTGGGTATACATGGAGGATTATAGTTCACAGTTGTTGGAATAAATCTTTTTAATTTTATCCAGCTTGTCCCTGTGTGTTGCTATGAGCTCTACTTTCCCTCCAGCCTCTCTCTTCTCTTTCTCTGCATGTCTGCTCATGATGAAGCTAACTAATGCCCAACTGCTCCCATGCTAATAATAACTGAATGCACGGCTGACCCTGCTTTTGTGCTACAGTAGGCTGCTCACAGATTACACCACACAAACAATGGCGGCCGTGTGCCCATTCAGCACCGCGGACAGCTCTCCAACATGAACAGAAGCGACCACAGCAGTAACTGTATTGTAAAATCTACACCTCTTCTGTCTTTAATGTTGAAATATCTGTTCTGGGCTCTTTGTTCGTATCCATTTTATCTGTACTTTTTGCAAATCACTATTTATTTTATTCCACAAATCCAACTTCTCCCTTAATCTTTACTTAAGCTCTTGCATTTTACATGTTTTCACACCGGCCATCTCACTAATGATCATATATTTATATTCTTTCATATTTATCTGTCATTTGTTGTCTTGTTTTATTTCTGTGTGTCTAATGCTGATCATTCATCTGTCCTGTATCCATGGATGGATTACTGAAAGGGCCTACTGGGCACAGGCCCAAGGAGGTTACTGCCTGGCGTGTTGGAAAGTCACAGTACGCAGTCAAAAGTAGAGACCAGATTTTTTTTCATCATGATTTTTTTATTACAATTTGTAGTTATGCTTTCAGAAAATATAATCTGTATGCAGGTTTCTTCCTGTAACATTTGTAGAGCCTTTTGTCTGTGGAGAGGTGTGTCAGTGATATATATGCTCCTGAACCTTAAAAGTTATGGTTAAAGTGACTTAAATCAATATTTTAACATTAACAATGAATCACATCTTTATTTCATTGCATTTTTCAGCTATTTTTTGGTCTTCCAGCCCCAGCTTTTCTGTCTTTTTTTTTTGCTCTCCCAGCTCTCATGGCATCAACTTTGACTGCAGCAGGAACCTGCTTTCAGCAAAAAAAGGCTCTAAAATACAAATAAAAAAGCAGCCATACGGATTAAACACATTACCGAACACTGCTGTTAGTTACTGTTAGCTCCTATTAGCGAACACTACAGGTGGAAAAGTGAAAGTTAGGTTATCATAAAGGTTATCCTAAAATTAGGAGAGTTAATTATGAAGTTAAGATGCTTGTGACATTTCTTATATTAAGCTAGGATTGTAATATTGACTTGGAACTCCCCTCTCCCCAAATCCTAACTCTAATCACTATGGTTACCAAACAATTCAAGTCAGGAAGTTTCTGTAACAGTAGAGCATTTAGCAGCTAGAGTTAGATATTATTATACTAAATATACTCCATGTCAGTGCTGTGTGGGTAAAAAAATCAGATTAGATGTCTGTGCCCAGGGGCCCATTGTCTCATAATTCATCCATGCCTGTATGTCTTTACATAACTTTTATCAGTGGTGGAATGTAACTAAGTACATCTACTCATGTACTGTACTAAAGTACAAATTGAAGATACTTGACCGAATGGCATTTAATGGCAACATTCTTAAATATTCATAAGGACTCCTCTATGACATGTCAAGGTATCATGACATGGTTATGACAGTGTAATGACACACCCCGTGTATGTTTCCAAATATTATACTGATGACTCCACTACATGTGTCTCACCCAAATTTTGTGATTTTGATTGTGAATGTTTGTGATAAAGTGAAGGATGAATTATTCCATTATTCCATTATTGGCTGAGAAATTCTCCTACTTCTTAAGTTAAATAAGCTCTTAACACTTGCACTAGCTGGAAATTACATCATCAGCAAGATTTTGAATTCAGGACTTGTAGTACTCACTTGTAGTGGAGTATTTTGTGGTATTTTCTACTACTACTCTACTTTTACTTAAAGGGATAGTTCAAACCATTCGAAGTGGTTTTGTATGAGGTCCTTATCCATGGCCAGTTTATTACCTACAGTAGATGGTGATGGCCACACCCCCTGTTTGGAGAAGGAGAGAGGAGTATTGGTGTAGGTAGCTAAGCAAAGTACTGCTGTGGATAGGGTCACCAACAAAACGTATTTTAGCCACTTAAAAAGGGTCCACCTGAAAAACTTAACTTGTTTTAGATGTTTCCCTGCTCCAACACACCTGATTCAAATACTCAACTTATTATCAAGCCTCTGCTGAAGCCTGATCATGACCTGATCATTTGACTCAGGTGTGTTGGAGCAGGGAAACATCTAAATCGTGTAGGGCAGAGGGGCCCAAGGACCAAGATTGGAAAGTGCTTAGCTAACAGATTGAGGCAGCGGTAGACCAGCAACTGGAGTATTTTGTGAGGTAAAATTACAGTATTTGCCTGTGGAGTTTGGTTGGTTGGATATTTGACTTATCTAATAGTGGTATCCTTTGAGAAAAGGCTGCCTGATAGCAAAGTGAAGCAGTGAAAATTTTCTGAATATAACATACACTTGACCTGATGTTAAGTTTTTCAGGTGGACCCT
Source organism: Lutjanus erythropterus (assembly GCF_056507025.1). Classification (NCBI taxonomy): domain Eukaryota; kingdom Metazoa; phylum Chordata; class Actinopteri; order Lutjaniformes; family Lutjanidae; genus Lutjanus; species Lutjanus erythropterus. Next base: position 17,568,779 of record NC_139332.1, read on the forward strand.
TTTTAAGTGGCTAAAATACGTTTTGTTGCTGACCCTGTCTACAGCAGAACATTGCTTAGTTTCTGTGCAGGTACTCCTCTCTGCTTCTCCAAGCTGAGAGCATGCTGTCCAACATCCACTGTAGCTAATTCACTCACTATTGATGAGTACCTCACATGACCCCCCCTTTAAATAATCCAAACTATCCATTTAAGTAAACAATCTGAATATTGCCTCCACCACTTATTTCATCATTTTTGCCTCTGTGAATGTCCCTACATTGTTACATCCTTCTCTACTTACCATATTTCCACATCAGGATGGAGTCACTATTGGCCTGGAAGTACTCCTCCCCAAAGAGGCCAAGCTCCATGCAGAGACCAGCCCGCCCCTTCAGTATGACGTCTTCCTCTACAAGGTTGCCAACAATGGAGACCCCATCACTCCTGCCCAAGCCCATCCCATTCACAGCACCATTTCTTACTCCTCCTCTCATCCCATACCCAAATCACCCAAATCGCCCAAAACACCCAAGACACCCAAGACGCCCAAGTCGCCCAAGGTGCCTAAGTCACCCAAACACGCCAAGGAGCACACGCCCAGCCACCGTGAACCCTTGTCCGGGAGGCAGTTCTCGCCTGGCTGCCACTCCTCACCTGGCCGCCACCCATCACCCAGTCGCCACTCTGCACCTGGGTGCTACTCTTCCCCCTCCTGCCATCCACCCTCCCACCACTCTCCCTCCCACTACAAATGCATGCCCTCCTCCGCCTCCACCCCGCCTCAGTTACGCCGCCCCAGAGGTCGGTTGCAAGAGTGCTCGGGAACTGGGAGAGAGTACCACAGTGGACACATGCGTCCATCCCCCTCCTCCCCTCACCTCACCCAGCCGCCTCCGTCACCATCCAGGATGAAGTGCAGCCCGGTCAGCACCCGATCCCTGCCACCGCTCTCCTGACCGGGCCTCCACCCACCAAGCCAGACTGGCATCCACACATTCAAACGCACAAACATCTGTCATAATCTAATGTATCAAGGCTCTAACTCTTTTATTAGCAATTTATAGATCATTTATCCATCCATCTATCATCTATCTCTGCGCCCTGCCTCCCCACATTTATTCCCAGAGGACGAGCACACCACCTGGCTGAGTTCATGGAGCCATAAAAACAAGAACTGGGACGGCTCTACAAACCGCACTCTCGCAAACCCAGACATGGATGCACAAAAATGCACACATAAAACACTGCATAGTCACCTCGGTGTAAATAACAACCTCTCAAAGCTCAGGTTACTGCTCACACAAGCACAAAATGACCCACTACATGTGAACATGCTCTCCTAGCATGGTGCCAACGTCAGCGTCTGCTGAGGACGTAGCTCATAAAGGTTTCATAGAGGTTTATTACAGTAGCCTTAGTGATATCAATGGTTTATATAAATCTTTTTTGCTATTCAGTGTGTAAGATGATTTCATGTTTTCACAGGCTTTTTGGTATGTTTTTCATGTTTCTAATCCTCAATAAATAGATGATACAACAAAGTGTGCAGTATTGTGTTCTAAAGATGGACAGAGCCAATATGAACAAAGCAAACAAAAACAGCAAGGCCAAGAAAAGAGTCAGAGGGTTTTCCTTTAGTGTTGCCAGGATGCATGTAAAAACTAAAAATATAATGGGCTCTACCGCCCCCTTGTGGACACAGCTCCTGGTACATTTCAGGTTTAATACCAGCAGTGCATTGATAAATAAATCAGTAAGTCCCTGGTAGTGCAGACGTCATACAACATACTGTAACAGAAACTCTTTCAACTGTTTTAGTCTCATAAATGTAATTTATAACATATCAAAAGTCTTAAGAAATCCGAGTGGGGGAAATTTTGAAAAGTAGTGAAATAGATGATGCTGCAATTTCCCATTAACACCCATGTTAAAAAATGAATGTATGTCTTCTTGTCTGATGTCCACACAAAGGGTTCAGTGCTGTTCACCATCAACCAGAAACTGTTTACATGAAACCTGGAGTGGGAAGTTTGTTTTCTTGAAGTATCTTCGTAATGAAACGAGTTTAAAAACTAACATGTTTAAGTTCATGTTCACATTTATGCTCACATGCGTTTGTAAGTTATATTTTAAAGGCATGATGTGCAAGGCTTTCCTTTAAAAAAAAAAAATGTGTGGATTCATTCAAACATAATCTTTTTTAATCACCACTTATGACCCACTAGTGTGTGGTGGTGGATGAATCTGCAGTGACTCTGGCTGCCTGCATTTTCTTATTTTCTCATTATTTTGCTGTGTTCGGGGCGCTTTACCAACCCTACATGTCAGTATTTGACATCCTGGGAATGAGACTCAATATGCAACTATTTTTCTGATATATTTACAAACCACTCAAATTTCTACCTTTAAATAAATTTGTTTTAAATTTATGTTAATCAGTGGCAACATTTAAATGAATTAGTGCCTAATTATGTTGCTTTGTGTACAAGTATACAAATAGAGTGATTATGATTTAATTAAAAGAATTATCATTTTAGATAGCACAAATGTAGCACCAGGGTATAATTAATACACACATTTGAACCACCTCTTGCTTCTCACAGAACTTTCTAAATGCTATGGAGGAGACTTTCATGAATAATACACATTTACCAGATTTTCTGTTGTAATTTGTGTGAGGTTCACGCCTTTTCTCTCACACTGCCTGTGTTAAAAGGAACTTTTTGGAGGGTCATATCAAAACTTTCCTTTCATATGATTCCAAAAGACTTTTTTCTCTCATTCAGAACACACTGAGGACACAAAATTTGCTGAATTTGTTTTTGTTGCTTTTTGTGTGAAGTTGACCCTCACTTCTGATTCTCTGACCTTTTCAAAAGTCCTTGGTGTCTGATGTGTCTGTCCACAGAATGAACTACAGTGTGGTAATCATGTATCTCGTCTCCATATATCTGCCTTTACTCAGAGTTTGAGAAACATTGCTCCACATTTCTGGCCAAATCTAGCCAATATTAAATACTAAAACAATAAAGTGTAACAGTGACACACAAAGAGAAGAGTCATAAAGTCAGTGAACTGACTCAGTGATATCAGTTACTCAGTAATAGGTAAATAAAGTTTGCGAACAGTTACTAGCTGTACAGACAAAACCCCTGAATGTGTGTATGTGTCTTATTACTTATGAATGCAACTTTTCATTTATGAGAAGAAGAATGTGTTATTATTTCTTTCAGAATATACAAACTTGTGTTTTAAACTATAGCTAAAAATCACAGTTAGCTAGCTTTCTCTTTTTAACAGAAGCCCTGAGAGACAAGTGAGAAAAAAAAAAAAATCTAGGGATCCATTGTGTAAGTCTGATCTAAATTGGTTTCGCTCCTGTGTTCTGACTCGGAAACAGGTGAGGAAAAAGTTGCCAATAATCTTTCTATGTCCCTTAATTCCTCTCTATGTTCCTTAAACCGGGAAAACAGCTGGAAAAAACGTTTTGGCAGTTTTGTTATTGTAATGCTCATTTCAGCCGCAAGGGCCTGAAATCCACCACTACATCAAGTTATACATTTAAATTTAAACTTAAACTCGCATTATGTAATTTCTGCCACTGTGGGCCTCTGTCACATTAAAACAGTGGTTTGATGACGTCATGAAGTGGTGTATGTTCATGGGAGGTGTACATAATAGCTGATGAAATCTAAATGACATGACACAGGCAGAAGTCATGTTCATGAACCAGGTAATATTAAAGTTTTATTCACGTTATGTTTAATCACATTCACCGAATTCCCTCCTCACTCTCTCATGTATACAACATATCCCATGTTTTCCCAGAAGTTATAGCAACTAGTCAGCAGTGGTTAGCAGGAAACACACGTTACCTTGATTAAGTTACAGATGTCTTGATTGACAGTTGCAGGCTGAACCTTAGCAGGGAAGTAAACAAATTTACTGGAGGCTCATACAGTGTTTGATGCTGTCAGTTGGTTCAGTGAAAATGACACCAGTAACTAAATTTACAAAATTAGACATTAGCAAGTAATTTTTTTTGTTTGTTTAATGCAACTGACAGGCTAAGTAGCTACCCAAGTTAGCTGTGTGTTTTTCTTGTGTTTGGTTGCTCATTAATCAAGCTAAGGTGCAGAAAGATGTTAGTACCTCTCATGTACTATTGCTCTTTTTGCACCAAATAGCAATGCACTATTTTGTATGAACATGTAAAATAGTTGAAAGTAACATTAGTATAGACAAATATAACCGAAAATAACATTTTTTAATTAGATTTTCCTTGAAGAAGAGGCACATCTTGGGAGCCCTGGTTAAAAATCGTTTTTATCATGCAAAAGATTTTTTTTTTTTTTCATCTATGTGGTTAGAGGAGTCTTTGATGATTTTGAAAGTAGCTTCAAAACAGCAGTAAGTGTTGTTAAATGACCCTCTGGGGCCCCATCATGAAATCAAAACATATAAATGATTCATTTCTACCTTTCAAGTTCAGTTTTTTTTGTCAACGGAGACAGGCAGAGCATGTGATTTGAAGTCAAAAACATACAATTAAATTCAGCTGGACTTTAAAACACGACAGAAAAAAACACCACCTGATATTGGCTGAACAAGACTGAATTCTTGAGTCAGTATTCATCCAGTCGAGACATAAAATGGAGAGAACGTGTTATTCTCTTTGAATTATACGCCGCAAGTTTCTCCTGCACTTTTTCTCTTGTTGTTACTGTTTTATTTATAATGCAGGAGGTAGAGCTTCTATCCTCTTTGGCGTTGAGGACGTGAATCCGCTCATTTCAGGCAGCAGGCTGTTCTGTTTCTTTGGACAATTCAAATTAAACATCCAGCATATTTCCCACAATGTGACCTCCTCCACGGTGGTTAACAGCTGTAGGCTGCAGTCTCTCGGCTCTTTTGTTCTCTGACTTTTTCCTGGGTGAAAAGCACCTTCTTTTTTCCAGAAGGATCAGGTGAAGGTGAAGTTACCCTTCCCGCCGTTTTCATTCATCAGAAATTGGCTGTGTTGAATGAAAAGAGGTGACAGGTTTTAAAGTGGAGTGTCCGTATCTCTCAGTGACACTCAGTGCCTCTGAAGAGCTCGCCTGTCCTGCTCCACCTGTAAGGTGCTTACAGTTTGTCCTCAGTATGTCCTTAGTTGTCACTTTTTTTAGCTGCTGAAGCATTGAAAAATGTCCTAAAACCTTTTCTACAAAGACACAGTTGTCTTAATAAAAAACAGTTTATTTCTGATTTAGCTGCATTAAAAGAAAGGACACACATCTGTAGATCTGTTTAACATGGGCATCCTTTAAAGGTACAATATGTAATTTCTGCCGCTTTTCTGCCGTCTCTGTCCCATTAAAACAGTAACAAAAGATGTTTGATGACACCATGAAGTGACTTAGGATCATCTGAGTTGTTTTCGTCACTTTCAAACAACCACTATAGCTGACGGCTGAAATCATGTTCATGGATGAGGTAATATTTCAATTTTATTCACCTTACATTTAGTAATGTTTGCTGACTTGAACTGATTAGATTTTGGTGGTCAAAGATCAAAGGTCACTGTGACCTCACAAAACACATTTATACTGCCGTAACTAAAGCTTTCATATATTAATATCCATATCTGTTGTGTTGTCCGACATCCACATATATGAAATTTTTCTTTTCCACAGAACAAAATGCAGATTGCTTTTTATTTATTTGCTTTACAGGCAGCATCTTATGTATATCTGGTCCTTTTTCTTAAAAGGTTTACTTAGATTAGATAGTTAATTAGGTAGCTAGCTGAAGTTTAATACATACACGTTTCACTGTATTTGAGTTTTCTACTTTTATGTTTATTAATGCTGGGTACTGTTTTTAATTATGGTACCAGTACCAGTACCAGTACCAGTACCAGTTCCCTTATAGGATACCGATACCAATAGAGTATTTCATTCAATACATTTTTTCAAAGGTTCTTCTTTAGGAGGAATGCTTGTGGTGATTGGCTGTGAGCAAACCATATAAATAGTCATTTTTTTCTGGATCTGAGTACCAAAAGGATTGAATGGAGGTATCGTTTGACTGCAGAAGTTTTGATACTACTTGGTACTGGGCTATTTAAATCGATACCTTAAAGGTATTGAGTACTGACACCCAGCCCCAACACTTACAGTTATTTCTAACTATTAAAAATAGAAGTGACAATAACATTTACTGGTAAACCGTAAAATATTCTGCCACCTCTACATATCTTTGTCACGAATGTAGCCCCTTTTGAAGGATCATTGCAAAAGAATAGTATATTCTGTATATTAAAGTCTGTGTAAAGAGCATTGGCCAATATATCGGTATCAGCATCTGCCCCCAAAAATCCAGTATCAGTTGGGCCCTAATCTTAATACCACTTTTTCTTCACACTCCCCTTCTGTGTGTGTGTGTGTGTGTGTGTGCGTGCGTGTGTGTGCAGCTCCTGTATAAACCACTGAGCGGCAGCGTTGCCCCACTGTCCAGCGTCCCCTGCTACTGTAGATACAGATAAGACCCACTGGCACTTTGAAACCGCTGATCTGCATCTTCATTAGCATTCACTGTGTGTCGACTGAGGGAATGTGTGCTGATTCAACATGATGCTGTGATAATTGATATTGTTATCATGTAGATATCTGGATGATCTCTGAAGATTTCAGGCGTATTTAAAGCTTTGCAGAGGGTGGAGATCAGAACCGGGATAGTGCACAGGTGTGTGTCTGTGAGTGTGCGTGTGAGCAGGATGGATAATTTGTGATCTGCAGTTAATACTGTGCCGGGTTGATGAGATGATACGTCTGCATACTGTATATGTGTGTGTGTGCGTGTGTGTGCGCGCGAACCACTTGAGTGCCTGTTGGCAGCTTCATTACTGCCTCTTTAAGTAAGGCTATAAAGTATTTTTGCTGACCCAAAACAGATGTAATTTTCTCTCACATGCTCCCACTCTGCCCTCCCTTCTGTCTGAAATATACCCACACACACACTCTCTCTCTCACACACACACACACACACACACAAACATCCGTCTCCTGAGATCCCTTCATAGCAGATGAAGGTTTTTATAATTAGCGGGATACCCACACAGTGCAGTGAGCTGACTGTATTTTCACACAAAACCCCATTTGATTTTTAATCATTTTTGACAAAACTTTGATTCATCTGTTTGTTTGCTTTCAGCAGCAAAGAAAATGTCCTAAATAATCTAAAATACAGACTATAATAACCCATAAAATCTAGATATTCTGGCAGAGTTAATGTATCTATTGTTCACCCATATTAACACTAACGAATATTTGTTTATATGGTTTTCAAGTTTTAAAATGATGCCTTTTAATGCATTTACTTGCCACAGTATTAAAAGACCCCCTACCCCGCTGTCTGTCTCCCTCTCTCTTTGTGTTGTTGCTTTTGTGTCCGCTCCTCTCTGTGAGTCAGGCTAAATGGTTTTCTATTCAGGAGTGAGAAATGTCATCACTTTGGGTGCATGCGTGGGTGTGTGCAAGAGAAGAGTGTGTACTTTTTGAGAAAACGCCATCATAAAGGGTCACTTTGGCCAAATCACAAGAAAGAAATCTTCCCACTTAAACAAAGCCCAAAGGTATCTAACCATGCAAATAGCTGCTTTTATTTCTCTGGTATTTGTCAATTTTTTTGGCTTTGGGCACACAAACAAATTCTATTTGTCTTCTTGACAGAATGTGGGCGGTGCATATCTCTAAATTTCAACAAATTAAACTATGTGCTTATGTAGCCAACCCTGAATTGATCTTGCTAACAAGTGTTGTCTGTGTAGAGCCTGATATATCTCATTCTCCTGTGCCTGTGAGCTCTATTGTTGTCCAAAAACTACTGCAGACACATCAGTGAGCCACATGGTTTCACTGAGTGAAATGTTCCTACATTATGATGAACATCAACACAAGAGTTCATTGTGAGTCCAACCCACTTACACTGTCCTGCTGCTTGAACCACTCACTAAATGAAACATTAACTAAAATCTAAAAATAAAACTACTAAAAATAAATAAACCAAATCTGCAGTGGACCATTTAAACAGCGCAGAATAACCCATCTACCAAGCATCAGTGATATTGGTGAGATGTCTGCACGGAGCCCAAAGGATACTAAAAGGCAATAGACACTTCCTGCGGCTCCTCAAAAAGTCTTGAAATGTATTTTTAAAAAAGGAAATTAGGCTTATAAATAATATTTAATTTACCAGTGGTATTGCTGTAGGTATTAAATTTGTAAATCGTGCCTCTAAGTAACCTGACATGCCAGATGGCTTGTTAGACAGAACCATCTGGGAAATCGTCCTTAGAAACTGTTTGGAAAAGGGCAGGCACTTAAAAAAAACACTTGGTAGGTGATTGGCTGAGCCATGTGTTTTGTGTGAATCGGGATCTTGGTCATTTTGGGTTTCTTTTTAACATCTTTTTTCTGTTGTCAAACAACCGCACAAATATGAAATTTGTTCGCGGCTCATAATGTGCTAAAACAACAGTCAACAGCTGTGCTGTGAGATCGTTTTGATTGACGTTTAAATTAGTGATAATGACAGAGAATTTTAGGTGCAAATGTGTATTTATGCTTTTAATATGTGCAGAAAGTAGGAAAAACAACTCTAAACTATATTGTTAATGTGACTGCTGAGGTACAGAAGCTCCGCTTCAGAGACGTTATGCAAAGCGTTGACATCACATCTGGGAGATAATGTGGGTAAAATCAAGTAAAATACAGGCTTCCCTTATCTTGTGCAAATGTGCTGCACAAAATACAGATATGAGGAGTAGTTTCTCATTCACAAGCTCCCCTGGTAATACTATTCCTGTGAGAACAGGAACTATGTAATATGTTAATTGTATTAAATCATAAAATGACCATGATATGTCATCAGAGATTAAAGAAACATGCAAAGCTGAAACACCAGCTTCTTTTTTGCCTGTTTCACATTTATTAAAGTCACAATTAATGCCAAAAAGAAAAGTGTCTGTTTATGAGTTGTAAGAAATCATTAGAGATCTTGTAAAGCAATTATAAATCTATGTTCTGAGTTTGTCACACCACAGAAACCACCCAGACAATCTGAACAATTAAAAGAAATCATTAAGTATATAAATATAAAACTAGGTCTCAAAATCATGAACAAATTGGCATTTGTCTCTGTTCTGAAACACTGAGGGAGTGTCCACTCCACTGTCTTAGTGGTAAATGCCACTACAACCTAAAAACAACCTGAAACCCACCTGTCTAGCAGCTTTATTGGACGTGTCCAGACATGTTTGAGCCACCAGAGCCAGAGGATGGAGACAGGATGGTATGTTTTTTTTCTTCTGTGTTGTTAGAACTGAAATGAGCTGCAACAAACTGCTGGGCTGATTTGGACTGAGAGAGTCACTGAGGTATGTTCGTTACAAAGGGTGAGGGATGACGGGGCAGTGGTGCTTATATTGTATCAGAGGACCATGACTCTAGCATGTCACCGAGCCACAGAAATCATGAACAACAGTTTAATAGTCTACGTCTGCAGTTTAGCACTACATTGATCTCAGTTTTTTCATGTTTCCAGCAACTAACATTTGAAATCATAATCATAGATCATAAATTAACTCGGAATTTAAACAATTTAATATACAGTTTATAGCTTCAACTTGCTATTTGGACTAACTCATATTTGAACACTAGGGTCTGACATGTTGCTCCTTTAAGACATTTTTTAAGATGAAGCATGTGTATGTGATGCATTTTTGAAGATGCAAGGCGTCAGTAGGAACAAATGGGGCTGTGAGCCACAGACAGAGAAGCTGGAAAACAACGAGATGGACCAACACATTACTGTTTTTTTACACACACACACACACACACACACACACACACACACACACACACACACACACACACACACACACACAGATAATGTCACAGATTAACCTGCTCCCTGAGTGTCAAAGGTCAGACAAAAAGCGCTGTTAACTCCTCCCAGAATCAACTTCTAGAGTTCTCCTTCTTTCCCTCCTTCAGCTTCTGTCATTTCGTTTTTCACCTGCGGTAACATCCCTCTCTCTTTACCCCCCACCTTCAGCCTGCTCCCTCGGCTTCCATATTGATTTACTCGATATCCCGCGGTCACATTCTTGTGGCGAAGCTTTCCGGCTGAAAAACGCTGACATTTACCTCCCAGTCACAACACGGCTCATTTAAACTCCACAATATAGTGCAGGCTTTTACAGTACATGCCGATGCTGTGAGAGCTAAAGGATGATTGCAGACATTTTGAACATCTAATGGTGTAATGACCCACTTTGCTCCATCTGAGAGGTGTGAGTCAAAGACCTGAGTGCGTTTAACTGCACAACTACGAATATGTTCGTTGATCTTTGTTCCCAGCCCTTTCCTTTCTCCTCGTTTGCAACTCTTAGACGAACTCTGCTTACACCGTTCCTCTACTGGTCCTTGTTACCATGGAAATGTCTGGGTTCCAAGATGGGTTTTAATTGAGGGGAAAGAGTGAGAGACAGAAAGAGACAATGAAAAGTAATGAGAAAGACCGGTTTTTGTAAGGTCAAAAAAGTAGACACACACTCACACGACATATCTGAAGGCAGGATGGGAACACCTGTGGAGAGGAAGGTGGGAACCCAAAGGCTGCACCCTGCTCTCACCCAGTGGTGCTGGAAGGAAGGAACCCAAATTTACCAACGTGGGTGGGGGGCATCACACACACACACGTGCACTCATGAGACGCAGGTGTGCACAATTGGGAGGGGCTCGTCACAGCAGGACAACCGGCAGTGAGGCTTAGAGGGATGTGTGGTGATAATCGCGCATGTGAAATTGCTAGCAGGGTTCTCTCCCCATTTGAATGCCTCTCATTGGATTAAATTATAATAACATCAACATTAATACAAATAATCTATTCTTTGAATAAGCTATTCTTTGTCAGAATGTAATGATACCAAAATCTCAAGGTGCAATAAGTAAGGGATAATGCCAGAATATGCGTCCATTATCAGGAATTAATGGACGACGTGGAGGCCATTAATTGACCCTTCCTAAATCCTGCACCTTTTGGAGCCTCGGCTGATTTTCTCCTTTTCTGTTTCCTGTACTTAGATATGCTATGTGCCTGCTTCATCTATGTCTAGAAAACCAGATTTTAAAAGTGGTTAAAAGATGTTTTAGGACCTGTAAAAGCAACATTTACTGTTTATTAGTAAAATTTCAAGTCAGCTAGTGATAGCAGAAAGCTAGCTAGCTACAATAATCATTTACTAGTCTTTCACTAGAAAAACAGTAGAGAAATAACTATCTAGCTAATCTACATGAATCATCTGCTAGCCATATAGCTAGCATTTTACTAACATTATCTAACTTAAGATGTGGCTGTGTTGGTTTTACAGATCCCACAGCAGTATCTTTCAAACATCTTCAAAATATGCTTTTCTTGTCATAGACCCAGGACAAACAAGAAAGGAGAAAGTTGATTGAGCACAGAATTTCTGATTATGGAGCATTATCCTGCTTATACCATGGTCACTCGCTAAAAGAAAAAAATCAAAAGACCATTAATTTATGTTTTGGTGCATTTTGTAATCAAAATCTTAAGTTTTTAATAAGTCAAAACTAAGGGTTTGACTAATACCTAGATTATTACCATCCCATCGGGTTCTTATGCCATGAAAACGTTGTCCACCACTTTTTTTTTTCTAGTTGATAACCTATGAATACACTTTGTATGGGCATTAGACTGTACAACAACAACAGAGCACACCAGGCTGCCTACAAGGGATCAAGGTCTCATCAAAAACACACAGATGAGCACAATAATAACAATAATAATAATAGTAACCAGCCTATAATAACACACACATTTCTGATCTTTAAATTAAAGTGAGTGCAGTTTATGACATTGTGCTGCCATGCTTTGATGGTGATGACAAGATTAGTGTGCATGTTGGTATCTTTAGTAAAGTGGATTAGTGATGAATCACCCTCATACATGAATCATGCATAAATAATAGCCAAATGTTACGCATGACACATACTGATGATGATACAAAAAATAGAATTGCATGGCAAAAATAGCATACTGTCAATATTTTAGAGACACCCCAAAATTTCAGGGGAGCTCATGTCTTATTAAGAGGAGCTCCACCTGGCACCCCTGTAGTTTTCACCCTGGTTATTCATTCCAGTGCATTAATTTAGAACGGTGAACAAACATTTCACTCAAACTACTTATTAGGTGTCCATTAGCAGAAATTAATGGACGCCCTGCAGCCTCTCAGTGTTGATAATGGTATAATACCACAATGAAAGGTCTATGATACAATATTTATGATGATATTAAAAAACAAAGAAAAGAGATGAAATGAAAAATGTCCTTTATTAAATAATAAATCTGATGTGTGCAGCATTTTTTGTTCATATAAAGTGTGTTTTTCCTTTTATCTTAAAGTATTTCTGCTTTCCTTCTTTAGAAGATAAGATAAAATAAAAGTAGCCCATCATGAGCTAAGCATGAACTGTCTTTGGTAATGAATGCTTGAAATATACATGTACAACTGCAAAAAAAAACAAAAAATAATGCAGTAGTCCTTTTATTAAATAAAATATGACTAATACAATACAGTGAAATAATTAACAATGTAATTATCACGGTAAATATTGTCACAGTCTGGTACTGAGACATTCTTTTTGTTGTGAAATTGTGATATATTATTACACTGTTATAACATGATGTTATAAAAATTAATTATTATGTTATAAAGTGAAACAACTAGCATTAAACAAGATAAATACTATATTGGTCTAATTAGAAAATTTATTTGATTTTTGTATTTTGTAATAACGTGAAAATATTTTGTTGTAATGTGAAAAACATCTTGTTATAACAGTAAACTTGTTATGTTACAAAGTGATAATGATCCATTTTTCTTTTTGTGGCATGGCAACAACATGCTGCCATACAACAGAGCTGTAAAAGCTTTTTCTGTCAAAAAATGTGTGGTGGAATGAACAAAACATTATGCAATACACGATAGAGTGCAAGAATCATCAATTCACCAGTGACTCTATTATAGACTTCAAAATGTCACTCAGACGCCTCTATTTGCAGACAGTGATTGTATTCAGGCTAATAAAAATAACTTCATGTTCTCTTTCTGGTGAAAAGATTACTTCATTTTATTCATCATGTTAATTGACTCGAGAGCTTATATAAACACTTTATAATATCATCGCCCGCTGATACTGGAGTCAGTGTGAAATTGCATTAACATTCTCTCATTTCCCTCGTCTCTCCCGTTCAGTGACTCGCTCCCGTCGCTGTAGACTTAAGACTGGCTGTCTGACTGAGAGAGTTAATGTGTTCAAGAAGAGCCAGCTGTCCCTCAAATAACACACTCAATAATTCATATAGCAAGGAACACACAAACACACACGCGCTTATCTCTGTCTGTGTTTATTGAGATGCAGGTCAGTTTAACCAGTGGCGGACTCAGGGTGTCTGAGGGGCAGGGGCGAAAAAATAAAAGGGCACCAACTGTATACGGTGGGACACCAGCACACTGAAAGTCATGTTGCATTTTATCACATTTTGCCCATGAGAAGAGCACTTTTGTCACATTTTGTCCACTAGGAAAGCACTTTAGAGGACACTTTTATCATATTTTGTCCACTAGCAAAGCATTTTAGAGGACATTTTTATCACATTTTGTCCACTGGAAAAGCACTTTAGAGGGCACTAATGTTTTCTCCACTTGTGAAAACATAAGTGGACACTTTATCATGTTTCAACTATCATAGGGGCGTCCAAGAGGACACTTTTGCTGCATTTTTTCAAACACCAGCGAGCTCAACAGTTTTTGTGTAACTCGGCAAGGAAGTAGCGACATAAGTGCTGACCAGTCTCGAATTCAGAATCACTGCTTGCTTAAGAGGCAATCAAAGAGTGTGTGTGTGTGTGTGTGTGTGTGTGTGTGTGTGTGTGAGAGAGAGAGAGAGAGAGAGAGAGACAGTAGGTGTGTGTGGAAGGCCATAGAAGAGAGGCTGTGTATGTGTGTGTGAGTGTGTGTCCTCTTTACTAATGGAAATCAGATCTCTCATGTGTTGAGCCAGCAGAAGAAGAGCAGCAGATCCATCATGTCGGACTGGGGTCAAACTCGCAGGCCGACCTTCACTCACACACTCTAAGTAATTTCCCCAAAAGTGTTTAGATTCGGCCAAAACTTGGCCAGCTCTTTAATTAGCGAATGCAAATGCTTTTAGGGATCAGATATCAGACAGTTTGACAGACAGGAAAACGGGTGGGTGGCATTGGTTAGAGTACTTAAGTATCCAGAATTGCAAACGTGTGTTTTCCGCTGAGTGGCGACTTCAGTGGGCCGCCTGCATTGAATCTTGTTTGGGCATGTTGTCTTTAAATTGCTTTTTGAATACTGACCATCAAAATGGCAGATTATTTTGCCATTGTTTTTTCTTTCAAAGCTTTTTTTTATATCAGTCAATGTAAAACACATTGTCAAGTTACTTGCTTAGTTTAGCATCTGAAAATTAATACACAGATGTTCTATTTTGATAATTGATCAAAATGATCACATTAAGTAGTTCTGTCATGTATAAAAATACCAAACCTTCTCTGGTTCCAACCTTTTAAATGTGAATAATTGCTGGTTTTCTATGTTCCAGTTAAAGGACCGGTATGCAGAATTTAGTGGCATCTAGCTTGCAAGCCTGCAAATTGCAAACACCTCACCTCACCCTCCCCTTCCAAGAGTGTAGGGAGAACAAAGGCCATGGAAAACACAGAACATCGTACCTAAAGCCAGTGTTTAGCTTGTCTGTTCTGGGCTACTGTATAATCATGGCGGAGCAACATGGCTCGCTCTATGATAACTAAATACTATGATTGAATGAATGAATATTGAAGATTATATATTCTGTGTGTTCTGTTAATAAATCCCTGCAAGTTCCTGTTTAGCGGGACCGGTTCAAAACTGCAGCTAAGTCAGTTGGATGCTAAGAGACAGAGCAACAGCTCCAGAGAACAAAGAAAACAAAAAAATACAGAAAATGTCTCATGTGAAGTAACAGCTGAAGATTCTGTGGTCATGAAGGAACTCCATTAGTCAGATTAGGGCCTCGGGTCTACATCTCTTATGCATTTAAATCTGGAGGCAAGGTAGAAATGTTTTAGCCTCCTGACCCTGGAGACTTCTGTGATTCAGGATTTTTGAAAAACCTTTAGGTATTATGGTTTTGGGTTATCCAAACATGATATCTCAAGAACACCTTAAGGGGATTTCTTCAAACTTGACACAAACATTCACTTGGACTCAAGAATGAACTGATTATAATTTGGAGGTCAAAGGTCAAAGTCGCCATGACCTTACAAACAGGCTTTCGGCCATAACTCAAGAATTTATACGCTAATTATGATAAAATTTCACACAAATGCCCAGTAGGATACTACCAGTCCTGGAGAGTAACTAGATACATGTAATTAAAGAACCAAATAAATGTAACTGTAATCTGTTACAGTTACCAAGAGAAAAAAAAGTATGTAAATAAATGACAGATAACAAAGGAGTTAGACTTTCAGGTTGCCTGTCAAAGATCTGCACTCTACTGAGTGCAGTTTTCTATTATTTCTGTGGGAAAAAAACTAAATGAAATTGTTATTTTTAAAGTTTAGATTATTATTTAAAACAAAGTATCAGGAAAACTCAAGTCTGACGCAATATTCACAGGTAATCTGCTCAAAATTAATTAAAACCGCCTGTTTCACACAAACTTTATGCAATTACTGCAATCATCAGTTTTGTACTGTTACTGTAATTCACTGAATATATGAAATATCCATAAAATATGTCAGTCAGGGATTGTCAGTTTATTCAATGATAGAGGAAGGATCCCTCATAGAAAGAGGTTGCTACAACACGCAAACACACAGAGACCAGGCTGGAGTTTATCGTTCTCTGTTTCTGCTCTGCTGCTTTAACAGGCAGTGAACCCCCCCCCCTTCCTCACCCTCCTTCCCCTCTCTCCTCTCGCTCTCCACCCCCACAAGAGCCTGATGATGTGCAGGCTCCACAGAGCAGGACTTTCAAACGATATCATTACCATTTCAAAGAAGCTGCTACTGCCTTATGGACCTACAAGCTGTGGCATGTTATATAGAGCAGGACGTTGCTTGCCACGAACCCAATCATCACCTTACATCTTTTTTTTTATATCTAAATGACAAGCAACTACTGTATGTTACGCATTTCTGAGTCTGCTGGGTGTGTGCTGCTTCAATTAGGGAAAAGGCATCAGTTGTTGCAGGATATCCTGCGAGGCATCGCTGCCACTTGTCAGTGTTTCAAACAACAGCCTCGTTTTCGCTGCTGTCAATTACACGGCAGATATAGAGCATGGGCCAACAGAGAGGGACTGAACCGCACGCAGGCCTCTGAGAATACATTTACACTAAACAAGAGTTGAACACTTTGCAGGACATGATACTCATCTGATTATTTATTGCCCAGGAAGGCGAGGAGGGGATCTGGCAGCCCCCCAGCTTGAGATTTTCTCATTTAAATACCGCTGAACACAAACAGACACACACGCTTAAGCGCCCAGCGGTTCCTGCTGCAACATTAATGTCCTCATTTATCCTCTTATGCACAAATGTCAACCTTTGTCAGCCTGCTTCCCTGCCTCTCCTTTTCACACCTTTACCGACTCATCTCTCCCACCCTGCTTGCTTCTTTGTATTTGCTTCCCTGCCTTCTATCCCATTCATTGCTCCACCCCTACCTACCTACGTACCCTTTCCCTCCTCTGTCTGTATTCCCCTCACTCTTTTTCTTTTCACTCTGCGGCTCATTGTATCCAGCAACCACCCTCCTCCCTCGCCCTACCCTGCGTCCTGCACACATATTGCACATTTCTCCACAATTTCTGCTTCTCTCTTGTTTAGTTTCATTGTCTTTTTTTTCCTTCTCTCTCTGCTTGGGGATCCTCTAGTGACATCATCACTCCTACAGTTACCATGGTTTCAGGGGAAAGGGACTGTAATAACTGTTTGGATCAAACAGACGGGCTCGGTGCTGTTCCATCTTACACGCACACACACACACACACACACACACACACACACAAAAAAAAACTAGCGGGGCTCACGACCTTCAAAGGAAATACTCTTTATTGCAGGATCCAGACATTGTTTGTGGGTTTATGTGGAAATGTGCTGTGTGTATGAGTGTGTGCGCGGTCAGGTCAGCGTTAATGACGGATCTGTGTGAATGAACAGGTTTTCATCGTACAGGTCTTCGTCCAGGTCACCTTCCTCTTCGGTGAAGTAGGTAGGGAAAGGAGGGTTGAGCAGGGTGGAGCTTCTGGTTGGCAGTAAGGTGTCTCTTACCTGGAAAACACACAAACTTACTGAAGTAGATGTGAAGACATTCTTATCTTAACTTGTTCTGAGACAATTAAGTGACAGAAAATATGTTTCTAATTGCTAACTTCGATAATCATCATAGTCATCGATAATCATCACGTCTCTACATAGTAGTTTCTACTGGTAGTGGTGCAATCTGCCATTCCAGCACTGAATTCACATAAACACAAGGGATTCACAGGAAAACCATCATAACCATAATCTTTAATTATAAAGCAGCCAGCAGAAATAACTTCAATTTTTCATCACCTTCAACGTCTCAGCAACGTGACAAACTCTACAGCACCCTCCTGCTGTGTTCAGGGCAGGACATCAGTAATCAGATCAGGTTACTGACGGACTATTAAAACAATCCAAGTTTGTTTGTCTGCACTGTAAACTGATACATCAGCTGTTCTTCAGCTGTATTTCTGACACTTTAGCTGCTCAAGGAGTGTCTGCTGTAAACCACTATTACCTAAAACCTAGAGTGGAAATGAAACTCACAAAAAACGTCAAAGGCCATATCTAGAGCCAGTGTTTGTTTTGTTTGTTCCGGGAAAGGTGGGAAGACAAACAAAATACTTTTTTACTGTAAAAAAGTAGATTTTTAGGTATCAGCACTTTACCTGAGTATTTCTTTTCTGACGTTTTACTTTTATCTCCTAAATTTAACACAAATGTCTGCACTTTCTGCTCCTTACATTTTTGAAACAGACTTTTTACTTTAGTTTTAATGCATTTGAGAAAAATTACTGATTTTTATTTTGCATCATTGTGTGCTGCCTTCCCAACATTAAGACTGATTTTGACCTTAACGGACGGGACAATAACACGTAGAAAAGCTGATTCTTTGGTCTGTCCATCAGTGTATATCATGCAACATCCTGTAACCTCGTAACATCACGTAACAAGACAAAGAGTGGAGAAACATCTGGTAGAAATGTCTTTCAAACGCTACTTTTTACTATTACAGCTTCAGTACATTTAAGGGCCTGCACTTCTTCACTTTCACTTGAGTAAAGAATTAGTGCACTTTTTCCACCTCATACAAACATGGCGATGCCACATGGCGACTTCCGTGGAAGAGGAGGTGTAATTTTTTAAAGAAAACTGCTGTGTAATCAGGCATTTTACGCCACAACAATCCTAAAAAAAGCCTACAAAATCCTGAAGGGCCTGATTATGATTTTAATTTGAATCACTCATTAACAATATTAGAGAAATACTGATTAAAAAAAAGCCAAGTTATATTTTATTGAAACAAACAAAACTTTTATGTTAGCAAGATTGCTGTTTATTGTTTCTACTCCAATCATATACATCCAATATTTTATCTCCTGGTCACACACGCAGTGGCACTTTGCACCCCTGGGAACCAAGAGCTCTCTTGTCTGACGACCACTGGGCTAAATAATAAATCAGTTAACCATAAAATATCAGCAGTTTAATCAATAATTAAAATGTTTACAAGTTTCAGCTCTAGTCTTAATTTTAATCAATAAAACAGGGGCGTTTCTCATTTACGTGAGGACATTAGGGCTGCACAGAATAATAAAAACAAACAATAAGGAACAAACATCATTAACCTGCATGTGTACCCTTTAGAGTAATATAATCTGAAGTGGATCCAGGTATGTGTGTGTGTGTGTGTGTGTGTGTGTAAGACAGCTGAGCTGGGTGAAATGCAATGCACATTTGTATTCATTATCGCTCGTCTGCAAAACAAATAATAGGCTGCGTGTGTGTGTCCGCGTGCACACACACTCACGAGGTGAACACAACATGCTGAGTATGGAGATGGATGCTGTGGATATTACTAACATCATTGAGGCACGCGCTCCCTTACACTAACAGATAAAAAAAAAAACGCACAAACAGATGCATACACATGCACACACACACCTTGCTGAAGCAGCACAGTGTCAATGAAGATAGATCACACTGTCTCGCAGGTGTGACGGCGTTTTACAGGTGCAAGGTCACTTGTCTTTGCCAGAACACTAAGCATGCTGGGGTTGACCTTCGACTTCACACTTCATTCCAAGAGTGTGTGTGTGTGTGTGTGTGTGTGTGTATGATTATTTTTACCTTTAGTAAGCAGTTCCTGTGGCCGGGGACAGAGCCGTTAACATACAGCACATTATACTTGGTATTGACCCTCCATATCTGGAAGAGAGGGAGACGGAGAGGAGGCAGATGAGAGAATATTGAACTGAAATTGCAGTCAAGGACAAACAAGTTCAAAACCACGTGTGTGTGTGTGTGAGCGTGTGCGCGCCTGTACCTTCAGTCCAAAGGCTGTGATGTAGATGTTGCCCATCATGCCGGGCATCTTTTTCCCTTTGAAAACTTTGGCTGGATCCTAGACGCAGATGATGAACGACACACACATGCTCACATTACTGGATTATGGGAGGCCAACTGTTCGTGTCTGGCACAGAGGAGAATCTTAAGCATTATAGAGTGTGTTTGTGTGTGTTTGTGTGTGTGTGTCTGTCTTACTCCTCCAGGTCCAGAAGCTCCTGGTCTGCGATGAGTTTTGGTTTGGCCGTGGGTCGCTGGCTGACCTTTGAATCCCCATCGCTTCATCACACCTTGAAAACCCTTACCAATCCTACACACAGACATAAGAAAATTCATGTTTGCTTAATTCCAAAATATATCGATAATTATTAATTGGTAAGTATTTTTTAAGAAAAACTTATTCAGTAAACCGAATAAAACAATGTTGAACCCTGTCTTCAATAAGCCCAAAAATTTCGAACATTTAGTCCCATCAGCACGACTGGAAATTGCCCGGCCCTGGAAACGCTGTCATTAGAATGATGGGGACTGTCAGGAATTTGAAAATGTCAGCTACATAAGAGCAAATTAAAGTTACATGAATGCCACAGCAGCAGCATTTGTCCAGGAACTATTTGGGTACTAACCAGTCTGGAACCAGTACCAATTTAGCAGGTTCATGATAATCATCCAGTGTTTAATGTTTGTGCAATCTATATTTTTGCCTCAGAGGATATTGATATAGAAGCAGATGTGGAGCTGAGAGAGGGCAAGAAGTAGGAAAGACAGCAAAGAAGATGCAGTGAAGGGAAAACTGGCAGAGAAGAACTCACGATTTGGCTGTGACGTCCACATATTGGCCCGGACGGAAATGTGCTGCATACAGAGGAGTGCCTGAACACACCACAAACAAAATGACATTATTAAACTGGTACAAAACTTGCTCTGCTGCCACAATAAAATATTAGAATCCAGCATGTAGGGATGTCACGATATCAGACATTTAATAGTCAATACCAGTGACTTTCCATGATTCTCAATATCCAATTCCACACCATGGTTAAAAACAAAATCCAGAACGAAATTCAGCCATTGTTACTTTTCTTTGCCACCTGAAATAAAAAAAAAAAATCCTCTTCTGAGCCATTTAATAAACCAGACTGAAATGACTGTCAGAGGAGGATGTTGCCACATCTGGAAAGTAATGCAGAGCAAAACTGATTTCTGCTGCTGAACTTTGAATCTAAGTTCAGTACAAGCAACCTAATTTAAATTTACTGACATGGTGACAGACCATTACTCTGGAATTTATTTAAAAGACTAACGTTATATTTTGATGACAGATACTGAACGGTAAGGACAGGGCTTGACATATTTTTTTCCCCCCTCAGTGTCCCACAGCTGTCCCAGATCCTACTTTTGACTGTCACAGACTCAACAACCGTCGTCACAAATTGAACCTACTTTAAAGTAAACACTTGACAGTTTGTAACCATGAGTGTGATGTGGAATATAGTTTGTGCCAGCTATCCCACACTTTTTAAAAACTTAAGTATTAAAATTCTGTATATTGCATAATGCATAAATGTAATAATTTCATTTGTAATTATAAGTTTCTTTACTGTACCAGAATTGGCCAAGACACAATATCTTTTTTGTCCCAGATGCTGTTTTTAGACAATCACTTTGATGTGATTGCAATGTGATTCGCAAATTAGTGGGAATGATCCTTTTTGTATCATAATTTTCATTTTCACTAGGAGAAACTATTTGAAAACAAAGAGAAGAACTCCCACACACAGTCTTTTTCTTCTCTTTGTTTATAAGTTGCACCTTCCTCTGACACATTCAGGATTTCAAAGTATTGTTCACTGAAAGAGTCTATTAAAATCACGATGACGTGATGATTTGTTGTGGTCTGTACCAAATAAGGTGATTATGTTTTGTTACACTTGGAGAACAAGATTTGAAGGACAGGACATCATCATTATAATGCTGGTTTGTCAAACATTTATTCCTTCGTCAAAAAATTGCGGCCTCTGTGATTTGGATATTGCACTTGGCCATATTGTGCAGCCCTGTTAGGTCCAAAAGCATTTCACAATCTATGGCACTGTAGAAAAATTAGTACCATTTTCAGAATTTTGGCATCGATTTGGTACCAGTATCAGTTTTCATGACATCCCTACCAGCATGTGACATGACCAGTGTTCTGAATGCTTTAATAGACATGTGTATACCTGGCTTGATGATGGCATTGTCTGTGACTCTGAACGTGGTGACTTTCTGTTTTGGAGGCACTCCAGCATTCCTGAACATCTCCATTTCCTGTTCTGTCCTCTGTCAGTCAGAGCCACGGAAAGAAAGAAAAATCCGTAACGATGAAAGGAGGGAGAGAAAGTGGTAAAACAAGTACGAGCAGTGAGCAGCAGTTGGACTTTTGGCATTTTGAAATTAACCGTGGGCCTGTTATTGCTGCACGGGAGCTAAACACACACACACACACACACAAAGCATACGCACGCACACTTGGCAGCGAGAGCCTCTGACATTTGCTTTCAGTCGACTCACTCTCATCTCAGCCCCTCCAGTCACTCTAAACGCTCTCTCTCTCTCCACGTCTGTTGACTGAAAATCAGCCTGCCAAAGCTTCACACTCCCGACTCAACTCTGCTTGCGACTGGAGAGTAACGTGGCTGCGTGAGGGGGATTCGAAACAACCCCACCTTCGACAAGCGAAACCCAGACAGCAGCCCATCAAGCATCTATCAACACTCAATGAATAAATTATACTGTGATTTTTTCATCCTTGTTCTTCTGTTTTTTTTTTTTTTTTATCTTATAGAGATGGATGCAGCTTTTAAAAGAACAAATTCCCTCTTAGACGACCCTGATTCCAATACATTTGGAACACTGTATAAAATGCCTGCAACATTTTCCAAAAACGTTTGGCCAGTGACATGTTTACCACTTTTTCTTTTCACAGCTCTCAGTAAGCATTTGGGACACTAACTTGGATGTTTTGAAAGTGAAATCAATTCTTGTTCTTGGTGGATATACTACTGGCCAGTCTCATTGAGGATGCCACTTTATACCCAATCACGATCCTGTCACCTGTTACGAATAAATCTGTTTACCTGTTCAATGTTTCAAACAGGTGTCTTTTGTTTAAGGTGTCTTTTGTTTCTTCCTAAAACTGTCTAAACTTTGGGAGAATGTATAGCAGTGAAGGTTCAGAGTAAGCTGAAGAGCCAGTGAAGTGCTGTCTGTCACCTCAGGTTTCACTCTTTGTGTTATGGAGTTCAGATGTACAGTCTGAGGCAGTGATGGGACTTTAGAGTTCATTACGAGCATCAGAGACAGTCAACTGCGCGTGTGCCTTTCACTGTTAGTGGCACACAGCAGTGAAGTCTATTGGATCCCATTTATTTTGACACCCGAGATGAAACACAGTCGCTGGTGGTTAGTGGGTGACTATAATTTCCTGACTATGGGGCTGTTTTCATAAAAGGTCCAGGAGGCCTAATAAGAGCTCAATGCTACGGGGAAATGACAAAATGCAGTTATGTTTCCATAAAGCTGTCACAATGATTTGATTTCTTTGTGCGATTATGAAATGTAGCCAGAACGAAAATGAGCAAAAATGTGTTGCTGGCTGACGAGTCATGGCTGCCGAGGCGAATGAACAGGCTTCGCTAAAGTCCAAAAAACTAAATGAGTCAGTCTTTTTTTTTTTTGAAGTCGAGCAATGTTGGCAATTTCTCAAGCTATTAGAAGGCGAAATAAATATGCACACAATAATTAAAAGGCATTTCTGTGCCAGGGCAGCTGCTGATTATAAATACCGCTGGCTCATTACAGGAGACAAAAATGTTTTTCCATTAGTATTTTCTACCAAAAAGCTTTTATATAATGGGAAAGAAATTTTCTCAAAGCAAGACTGCATAACTTTTGACAGAAGAAATAAAACATTCTTCCTCTTACAAATTAAAAAAATCAGAAGATGTGAAATGTCCCGTTGCTGAAATTAATACACTCAGGAGATCGCTGCTGCAGCCTTTCCTGGTCTGGAGTGATCAATACGACCAGTAGTTTATAGCGGCAAATGCTAGCAAACTTTAGGTAAATAAAGCTGACTGACTGCATGATTCTTCAGTAGCTTAGCATTTTAGCTAAGTGCTAAACAGTAGTTCACCATTTACCATTATCCTTTAAAGTCTGTAGAAAACAATTCTAAATACGTGTTCTGAGTTTGTCACACCAGAAAAATGGGTCATTAACAACCTAACTAAACTTAAAATCATTTGAAAGTATATAAAATTAGCTTTCAAAGCCATGAGAAAATGAAACGTTTTCTCTGCTCTGAAACACCAGGGACGTGTCTACTCTGCTGTCAAATCCAGCTACGACCTGAAAGATGGACATGCTGTCAAGTAGCTTTACTGGACTTGACATGTTTGACCTCTCAGAGCCGGAGGACAGTGACCTTCCCAAGAACCATCTCATTTCTCTCAATCTGCAACAGGATGGTACTTTGTTTCCCTTCGTCAGGTTGCTAGTTAAATGAACTGTTCTTCTCTGCACTCGCACTGCTAATGCTAAACGCTAACTCGCGCCATCTTATATAGTGTTAAGGAACGATAGTAGACGCATTGGCTGCTGATTAGCAACTTAGGTGGGGGAATTTTTAGCAGTATTATCTAACTAACACAACAACAACAATATCAGATACTTAGAAGAAGACCAAGCTTTTTCATGTTTTACATCAGCCCTCTTCTTATTGCTTGGGCCTCTCCTGGTAGCACAAAGCAATCAAAAGCATAACCCAAGTAATATTTTTGTTTTCCCGAATTCTACCTTTTAAACTTGCAGGAACTGATTTTTTTTTCCACTTCTTGGTCTCTACCAACTCCTGGGGGAAATACCTGGCTCTTTAGCTCTTAAATGCTCCATTAGGTTCACCAGCTAGTCGCACACTTTGTCTGCCTGCTGTTTGGTGCTGAGCGGGAAGTCTACAGTGGGTTTTTTCAGAGCTTTTTCACTGAAAACCGCTGTCTTATTTAAAAAGCTCCTTCAAGCTGATTCATGTGGAGCAGATTCAGGGGACAAATCTCTGTAGGTTAATAATTGCAAGTAACATCTTTAATTGTTTTCACATTCTTATCATAAAAATATTGATTATTGCTGCTTTAAAGAATACTGAGGGTGAAACACTGGACCAAATTACAGCTAAAAGAATGTGCTTTTAACAGCACTTACCAGACATTGCATGGGTAACGTCATAAAATGTCAACACATCCAATTTCACAGCTAAGATAAAAACCCTACATATGCAATTTCTAATGATATGATCATTTTTATGATAACAGCTATATCTTACATGGAATGGTGATACATTTTTCCCTCCAACCAACAGGGCAGCGGTGCGTCCATCATATTCTTCCTTGGACAGATGCTTTATTACATGGCAGTCTTGCACCTGAAAATACAAAACAGCAGCTTTAACGCCTCACAGTTGTACACCTCCACTAACCAGTCAAGTTGAAGTTTACATCCATGTTTGTCCGGACTCATATGACGTCGGTAGTGAAGACTTGAAGGAATTTGATAAGAGGCATTAATTGTATATTTCGGCAAAATGCAGATTATCTTTGAATGTCTGATTTCAATGAATAATTTCCAGTGAAAAACATGCTGTCTTCACCAGAGACACCAGAAGAGTACAGAGGAGAATCTTTCAAAATCATGTTTTGTGAGGTCACAGTGACCTTTGACCACCAAAATCTAATCAGTTCATCCTTCAGTCAAAGCGAACATTTGTGCCAAATTTGAAAAAAGTCAGTTGAGGTGTTCTTGAGACTCACAGACGTACATATGAACAACCCAAAAACATAATGCCTCTGACCATGGCTGTCGCTGACATGGAGACATAAAAACAGACTAGATGATTAAAATGTTTCCACTGTGCCATCCCTTTTCATCCTGTCCTACAAACTAAATACATATGCAATTAGATGAAAGCATTTTAATATGAATATATCGGATAACTCGCACAACCTGACACTCCAAATACAACAGGATGACATCATTTGCATTTGCAAGACATGACAGATTGCAAGAAAACCAGAAGAAGAGAAAAGAAGTGGAAAATACACCCCATAAACATCGATATTTCATTCTGAAAAGCAACAATGAAACTTGTACTCTATTTATTCACTGAATTAAGACGTACTTTCGGTTACACTTCAGATCACACATGTACCGAAATGCCAAAGCGGTGGGAGTACTATCAGCCTGAGAAAGTAAATTTAAGTGTTCTACTTTTCTTTGAGCACAGACCGTGCCTGTATCAGTTGAAAAGAAAAAAGACTCAATGTGACAAAAGTGAATCAGCAGGTGGTGATAAAAGTTCCTGTATGGCCTTGGATCTGATATTAATTGTCTGAATGTTAACACTGACATTTTATTATGCTGAAATATGAGTTTGGTTGCCATAAAGAGAAGAGTGATCGCACTGCCACAGATTGCTTCCAATGTAATTCACTGACACACTCTCTGATGTGAATAAAACGTGATCTGAATAACCGTGACAACAAATATCTGCAGTTTACACCTTGCTGTAAGGGATCTGCAGCTTGCTGAGGAACGCTGAGGCATTTCAAATGCACGATAAAAGCCTGCAGGTGTTCAATATTTGCTATTCGTTCCTCACACTCCACATAACAATCCAATTTATCCGACTTCTTCTCTGACCTGCTGGTCACGTCATTATGGATGACAATCATAAACACACATTACTATTCCTGAAGAAAGCCCGTCATTGATGCAAAGTTAAAGAACAACAGAAAACGAAACAGGTGTGTGGTACCTGTAACATGGTGACAACATGTCTTTCTCCTGTTTTCGTCCAGACAGGAGCCATCCCCAACTTCACTGCTACTAACCCAACTCTTCGACTGCCTGGCAAGAGGAACAGATGAAAAGACAGTTAAAGTTTTTTAGGTACGTCCAACAACAACATTATTTCAGTCAGGAGTGCAGACCTACAGATTTATCAATGGCAGAATCTGAGCTGCATAAAATCCTGAAATTAGCGCTCAGTTCAATTCCAAATAAGTCCATTTCTAAATCGTACAATCCTGTCTTTCATGATAAAAAATGAAAACACCTTGTACATGAAAGAAAAGTGAGAAAAAGAAGCAGGAAAAGGAATTTCTGTGGGGGCTTGGGAGGACATCTGCAGCTGTCAACAGTCCTCAAATTTATTTCATGCAATGGAGAAAACACAAAAATATTACAAAATATTTTAATGTGGCTCAGCTGAAGCAAATCACTTCCATAAATTCTTGGCTGTCCCAAACTGAGTTTATATTGGATGAGCATCCACAAAACATTGAATACAGTGTTAAAAACTCATATAGCCCTGAGCTTGGAGACTTTTTATTTGGGCCATGTTTTGATTTTGATGCAGAGGAGGGATACAAAGCTGCTGCAGGCCCTTTTGGTTGTCAGTAAAAGGAAATCACTCAAGAAAGTGGCAACATCCAATACCACCTACAGTGGAAAATTGTTATGGAAACATTTAAAATCAGGGTTCAGCATTCAGAAATCTACTTGCCCGAAATCAATTTTACTTGCTCCTGTACTTGTTTTATTTATTAGCGGTTATCAAATAACAACAAAGACTGAAGTTAACTGTCTTGTTTAACCTTTGGCTGCAGCATCCATCCCACTTTTTCAAAGCCCAAGGCGATGTCTTTAAATATCTTATTAGTCTAAAACCCAAAGATACTCAGTTTAATATGATAAAAAAAACAAAGAAAAGCAGGAAATCTCCATATTTGAAAGGCTGTAAACAGCAGTGGTTTAATTCTTTTTCTGCCCCTTATCTGGCAAGTGAATTGCCAGATTTACTTGGCAAAAGAGCAGTCTGTATTGTTAGTCAAAAAGACAAATTGTACCAAATTTGGAATAAATAAACCTTAGAATTCATAAACCTGATGCGAGCAGACTTGGTCTGACTCCACTAATATTTCATGTTCCTTTCTTTTTCCTGATATGTCTAAGTATGCATAGATTTATAGGGTGTTATGCTAATGATTTCTGAAGCACGTGTTTAGATGCTTTCAACCTATATGTGCGGAAGGGTAGTCGTGAATATACACTTCTGGACATGATGAAGAAGGGAGGACTGAGCTACAGCTTACAAGAAAATACCTCTAATAAATACCTCTTTCTTACGAAAGCATATCTGTAAAAAAAAAAGAAAAAAAAAAAAAGAAAAATGGCTTTTTGTAAAAATATCAAAGACTCTGTAGCTGACATTACTTTTTCAAAATAGAAATTAAAAAAAGCAAAAGAAGAAAAGATAGTTAAAGTGCAAGCAAACATTAGGACTCATGATCTATAAAGTTCTCATTAATCATGACACCCACCCTCTGTCCACTCATGTCGCTGCCAGGGCTCATCTTTGAGTGGGTTGAGCTTTTCAGCTGTTTGTCTTCTGTATTCCTCTGCCGTGCTCTTCCTCATGTACTCCTGGTTATCCTCTGTGAGGTGTTCTTCAAACCATGTTGTGGTCTTAACTGTCCTAATACAACCCAGCAAATGGGCGGGACTGCAAGAAAAAGAAAGTTAGGGAAATAAGTCCAGTAATTTACCAGGAAGACCAGGAAGACTAACAACGGCCAGCTAGACACATAATAACAACTGTGTCCAATCAAGAGTACTACATATAATGCACTTGCATGTCCTAATTTATTTTTGAGCTACAACTGACTACTATTTTGCTTTGTCAATTAATGTTCCACAATAAAATAAAATGTCAGAAAATAGCAGTTTCCCAGAATCCAAGGTGACGACTCTGACAAACGCAAACATATTCAGTAGAGTTGTGATAATTAGTTGTCATCTATTAAATTAATCAACACTTATTTTGATAATTGATTCATTGCTTAGACTAACTTTTTTTTTAAAGAAAAAATGTCCACTGACTATCTTTGGGTTGTGGACAAAACAAGATATTTGAGTGCCTCATCTTGGGCTTTGGGAAACAAGGATCTTTCAACAATTTCTGACATTTTATGAACCAAACAACTTTTTGATTTATCGTGAAAATGAATGACAGTTTCATTGATGAAAATCAAAATAAATGTAATTTGCAGCTCTAATATTCAGTTTACAGGGATATGAAACAGAAATAGACAACAAAATTTTCACATTTG
Source organism: Lutjanus erythropterus (assembly GCF_056507025.1). Taxonomy (NCBI): domain Eukaryota; kingdom Metazoa; phylum Chordata; class Actinopteri; order Lutjaniformes; family Lutjanidae; genus Lutjanus; species Lutjanus erythropterus. Next base: position 17,597,709 of record NC_139332.1, read on the forward strand.
AGATGCTGACATGGCATTTTTGCTAACTCACTTAAGGGCTGATGATCATCGCTCCCGCACTAATGTATTCACTGCATAACAGAGACTGTACTGTATTTTCTCGTCTTCTGACCAGATCTCATGCTGCTTCTCCTTTGCTCTTTTTAGTTTACTAATTTGTACACATAATTATAATTTATCAATCTGCTGCTGCCGAGTCACTGCTAATGAGTAACAAGCAGGTCCACGCATTCACACGGACAGTTTGGGCATTTTTAAGTGCATAAACGTCACCGCGAAATGATGAATCAAAGACAGAGATTCAAAAGTTACATCAGGACTGAATCAACCTTGATGCCCACATCCACTTGCATATGACTATAAACACATTACCCATTTCTTACTTTACTGACTTGGAGTGTGAAATGGTTTAGAGCTACAACGTATTGAATAATCAATAAGGGGTGTAAAAAATATAAATACACTTGAGTATGGTGATATATTTTGTAATGTTGTGCTGATTCTTAAAAACAGTATTGTGATACTGCCAAAGATTTGTGGCAGTTGTTATAGCTGTAATCTGTAAATGACAAGACAGCAGTGTTTTTATCTATAAGAACTAAGAACTTTTTATTTGCATATAATTGTAAACTTTTTAAACTCAGATTTTATGCATATGGTGGTGTGTACTTCATACATGTTTGTGACAGTTCTCGTAATTATGAAATGATGCACTTTTCATCTTCCCTGAGTATTAAGGTACACTAATAGTTCTTCTGTGCGGACAGACCCTAATTCTGTATGTTATCATTTAAAAAAAAACATATCATTAAAAGCCTAATAACACATTTACTTGAACTTGACAGCTGGAATATCATTGGTTTGCCAGAGAACAAATAAATGCAAAATTAGATTACGAGTTTTACACAAAACAGTTAGAAATTTGAAATTCCAAGTTTAATTAGGACTCATAACTGATCACAAATGGCAGCTAATCATAAATGCCAAACAAGAATTCTGCATAGGGAAAAGTCTGAGACTACTGAGGAAAAAAAATATGTAAGCTATCCTGTATTATAAGCTTGGTAAGATGGCCTACGCTCTATCGTTCCCCACCAGTTTCTTCACAGAGATGTGAAGTGCAGAGACCAGATTCTTGCCAATATAAAACCCTACTGTAGAGTGTTTTGGTACTGCAATCATTAGTTGATTAAGTGATTAGTCAACTAAAAGAAAATTGATTGCCAACTATTGTGATGGTGCATTAATCTCTTTTTTGAGCTAAAATGTCAAGCACTTGCTAATTACAGCATCTTTGTCATTCCTGATATTAAATGATGAATCTTTTGATTTTGGGCTCTGGGAAATTGGGAAGAGCATTTTTCAGATTTTTGTTTTACATTTTAGAGATTAAACACTTAATCAATCAAATGTGAAAACAAATGGCATATTAAACAATAATGAAAATAATCATTAGTTGACACCAGAGTGGTTCACCAGTTTTGTCCCCTGTACCAATATCTATATTAAGCATTTCCTGTAAAACACTGGAAATCCTTATTTTACTGTACAGAAACACAACACACGTGCTCCAGTTAACCTTTAAGCTTTGTCAAACAATTAAAACTAACAATTTCCAGTAACTGTATGAAATACTTGCAGCTAAAAAGTGAAATGTGTTGGTTATCAATCAATGTGTCACTAGGAATCAGAGACAATAAAGCTAAAGTTTTAACGTTACTTTTGAATGAGAAAATGCCATCATTAACTAAATTACTATCAAATAACAGGTTCTGGTAAAAACAGCAAGGACAGTGGATTAATCAGCCAAACTAGCTAAGCTACATGCTGAAGCTAACTTCAGCTACATTAGCATAACTAGCCAGTTAGCGTTAGCCACCTTTCAGCTGCTGCCCGAAGAGAAACGAGTCCAGTTCCCCGGTGAAGAAGAAACCGACAGCTCCACGCCGCCATGACGCTCTTTAATATATACACTTACACATAAATATGTTTGAAAACTACACACGAACGAGAGGGACACCCTCACAACATATGCACTGCCATGCCTTCGTTTTCGTCCTGTTCTAAATGTCACCCTGGCTACTTCCTGTACCTCACCAAAATAGTTCCGCAGCACTGACGCTAATGTCAAAGGTTCCGCTTAGTTATAATTTTAGCAAAACCTTCACTTTCTAAACCAATAACGACAAAGAAATTTAACTCAATATTATGTCTCCTGGTTCATATAAAACTTAATGTTGTTGAGGGCTTAATACAAATAACCTAATAAAGACAATTTTGATAATAATGGTGAATTTTAAAGTTAATTCTTGACCTTGGAAACAACAATTGAGAATTTATATTTACTATTAAGGTCCATTTATTTATTTATTTATTTATGTCTCTCTGGAGATGGGAACAAAGCTGTACCCATTTTCTAGCATCATTATTACATGTTTCTGTCTTCATTCCCTTTTATCTTTATTTTTTAATTATTATTATTAACTTGTTAACTGATAAAGAGCTGAACATTATGATGTCACAATGAAGGTGACCTTTTACCTTTTGGAGCCTGATCTTTGCATAAATCATGAGTTATGTCATAATATTTAAAAAGTTTACTTTTTTTTCAGCCAGTTTGTGCAATCATGTTTTCATCATCTGAGAAATATTTTTAAAATATGTTCTAGACTATATTTTAAAGACACAGAGACCATTTTACATGATTTCATCTCATCATGCCTGGATTGCTGCAATAGCCGTTTTACCTGCCTGAATCAAAACTCTTCAGGCTTTTAACCAGAACTAGGAAACATGATCATATCACTCCTGTTTTAGCATCTTGACATTGGCTCCCAGTACGTTTTAGAATACATTTTAAGATTATATTGATGACGTTTAAGGCTCTCAATGGCCTCGCTCCCTCATCATCATTATCATTGTCATCATTATTATTATTATTATTATTATTATTATTATTATTATTATTATTAGTAGTAGTAGTAGTAGTAGTAGTAGTAGTAGTAGTATAGGTATGCCCCCATTTAATTCTATTAAATATAAATATTATACTTTCAGGGACCTATATCAGGTTTTAAAATAAAACTGAGCAGACTAGAATAGAAGCTACAGTAGGATTTTTGCTCCCTGCCTTTATGTAGCAGATCCTCTCAGTCTCTGTCAGTGTTACTCTTTTGATGTGGGTGGTCTCTGAAAGAGATATCAGGAAGCTCCTGTGTTGAATACTGATCTGACCATCAGAGACTGAGGCATGTATGGAGTGTACTCTCAAGACAGCCTAACTTTGGTTCAGCCTAATTAAATATATGGAGATTAGTGAAATAATTTATTCTCATATTTTCTCATGTCTCTCCTGGAAACACTGAGAAAGGGAAAGAGAGATGTAGTTGATGAAGGCGTCTGTGAGCCGACAGTGCTATTTGTGTGTGTGTGTGTGTGTGTGTGTGTGTGTGTGTGTGTGTGTGTGTATGTGTGTGTGTGTGTGTGGCATTTTGAAGTATTGTGGAGTGTTGGTTCATTCAACATGAAGGCAGGGCTGTCCATGAGAGAGACAGAGACAGCTGATCCCAAACCTGCATATACAAATAGTCTGCATTTTCAGTGGCAAACAGAGAGACAGAAGTTAAAAAATAAATCAACTCACAAGCCGCCACCTGCTCTGACTGTGTATGACTCCACACTGCGTGCCTTAATACACACAATCACGCGCGCACACACACACACACACACACACACACACACGCACACACACACACACAAAGCGCCACAAAGTCACAAATTTCCATGGAGACTTAACTTTACATTGGCCATAATCATAATCATCCTCTCATCAAAGTTGTTAATACTGACACCAGCTTTAATACGAGGAAGGGGCGGGGCCCTTAGTGTGTGTATAGGGCCAACTGGCTCTGCTGAAGAGGGTTCTCCTCCAGTAACAAGCCAAAGAAACCCTTCATCTAGTTAGAACCTTTATTGCTTGCCTGCAGTGTACAAAAGAACTGTGTACATTACTAAAATTAGTACGACAGGCTGATAATTATTCATCATTTTAATTTAATTTTAGTGCTTGCCTTACTTTTCTATTTCAAATTAAATTAGATTGAATTCCTTTAAAATAAAGTGGAAAAAATAGTTAGAACAATTTACTTTATATAAGTTTAATCAACTTAACCCTCATGCTTATTGTACCAACTATTAAGTGAGTGGTTGCCAATTCAAAATATCTCTGATTATATAGAAAAAGCTAATCCCCAAACTCAGTGCAGTTTGCTGGTGGAAAATATTCTCATTTGAAGCAGTCATAATTTACTGATTTTTAAAGGCTTTTAACACAATTAGTGTAAGTGTTAGTTGTTTGTTTTAAAGTCGATTCCTAATGAAAATGTTGACTGTTTAAAGTTGTGTCCCAGATTTCTGTCAACTCAAAAACATGATTTAATCAGCCACAAAAATGGTTAGCTATACCCTAAGCCCTAAGGTTTGGAAAAAGGCAGGAATATTGCTTAAGAACTTGCAAGCTTTCAATTTTTTCACAAATTCAGTGAATAAGATTGCTATCAGATGTGTCTTAACCATAACATGTCAACTCTGTAGACCTTATAAATCATCAAAACATCAGATGACACTAGAATGAGAAAACCAAAGTATCTTTATTGTAATCAACATGCAGAATACAGAAAAAAACAGTTTTCAGCTCACAGATGAGTGTCTACCACACACACGCTTTGCTATCCTCCCAAAACTCTTTACAATGTAAGAAGGTTATTAAGAAATTATTACAATTGTTCTGTTGTTCATTTCCATTTAGCAAAATCTCCAACAAAATCTGTAGAAAAGAACCCAAAAACACCCAAGACAACCCTGAATGTCACTCAAATGACAGAGATACTTTATTTCATAACTAGCAAGCGGACTACTGGAGATTGGATATTAGCAGGAGATGAATTATGCATGCATTTATGCAGTACACTAGCAGGGATGCTACCATTCCCATAAATAACATTTGCAATGCTAATCCTAAGCATATCCGGCTATGCAATCACATATTTTGGCTTTTCTACCCACAGATCTTTTGGCCTACATGTACTTGCTAGTTATCTAAATAAGGTAGGAGTGTCATTTCTTTGGGTGGGCTATGATCAGAGTCTGCATGCTGGTTCAGAAGACTGCTCTTATGTCTATAAACATCTTTCAGATATACAGGAGATAGTAATAATTTCCCAGGTGATGCCATTGTGGCCAAACATGCAATAGTCATCAATGGAGTAGTTCAAATTGTTTCACCAGAACGAGCTAATTCTCTGAGCTAGACTACTGTATGTAGTATGGTTATGTGTACAAGTTTGTGTGTGCTTGTGTGTGCTTGTGCTTTTGCATGTGTATGTATATGTATTATACAGTACATAAAGTATATATATATGATATATATATGTGTGTGTGCGTGTGTGTTTGAGTGTTTGCATGTATTCCATTGTCAGGGGCTGAAGGTTCTCGTGGACTCGAAGTCTGACATACACTTGGGTTTGATGCCTTTAGCGTTGTAGTAATCCACCACCTGGTTCGGGACTTCTGCCAAAACACTCTTAGCCAGTGCAGCTGGAGAGGCCTGGAAACACAGAGACAGACAGGCAGGCAGACAGACAGACAAGCAGAGAGACAAGAGGAAGAGGAGAGAGGTCACAAATACACACACACCACCAGCCATGCGTGATTCTAGGATGCTAGAATTTACTTTTGGGCCTGATGCTGTCAAAGGTCCACACCAGTGAGACTGACGTGTTCAGACAAGCTTTGACAAATGCAAAAAACATCCCTGCTTTCACCTTTTTTTATCTTTTAGTTCCATAGATTGGTTTCTATCTCTAGAAAAAAAAGAAAGAAAAAAGGCAGTTGGTTTGCACCAGAAAAACTGGGTGCGCCACATCTAACTTTTCAATAAATCAATGTTGAAGTGGCAGCAGGGATGGTAAAGGCTGTTGTTTTGGCTGGTGTTTTCTTAGCAGGGACAACTGCGACCGAAAAAAAACATAAATTACAAATGATTGAATTATAAAACCCAAACAGATTAACACTCTTCACAACATTATTAACCACAGACAGAAAGATTTGTCATAATCATCTCAGCTGAGTGTTTACTGTTGTTATTGTATTATTATGTCCACTACATTTCAGCAAAAGTTTAAAAGGTTTTGACTCGCAGAGGCTGGGTTGGTGGTTGGTTCAACAGTAGGACAATTACTTTTGTAGTTCTATGTGTCTGCATGTGACTTTTTTCTTTGCTTTTTTGCATAAGTATCATTTACACTGGGAAGCCATCACTTTTTGAAATGGCAAGTTTTGTCCCCATCACTTTTAAATTACATAATTTCTTAAAAACTTGCTCGAACCAAGAAATGTGAACTAATAAACGAAAAATTTCTTTGTGTAATAAATGCAATAAGAAAACATAGATAAATACAGTCCTGATTAGTTGAACTTGACACATGAACTCCTGTGAACTCGATAGCATCGAACATCGATAGCTGCCAAACGCCTGCTGGTTAGATTTGTGTCCGACTTGATCCTGCAATGATAACCTAGCAAGATTGAGGCTGAACATTGATCTGACCAGCTCCAATTGGCTTAGTTTTCACGACAAACAGTAGTAGTATAATTGTAATATTTAATGTTAGATAATTTTATGTTATCTTATGTTGTGCAATAAAGGTTTAATCTGTTAAAAAATATATATTGTGTGCTTGATAATAATAATAATGATATTAATAAAGGGTATTGCAATAGACGTCATCAAAATGAGCAGTTACAAGGCAGAAATAAAAAGAACAGAGGATCATGGGACGGTAGGGGATCTCTCTACTTCAACCTCACCAGCGATCAATAACACAGACTTTATTTCTTCAGCTATAGCTATCTGAATACAGCATACAGGTAACAGGATGTAAATATTTCTGTCACTTCCTGCATATTCTTATAAGGCTGCTGGAAAGAGTCTGACTTGACTGCAACTTTTTGTCACCACTTCCTGCTATCGCCACCTGCTCTCATGCTGTTTCCAGGTGAAACGCAGTTCATCTCAGACAAGGCAAATATATTGCATCTGCGCCAATAAATCCCTGTAAATCTTATGCACTAGACCTTTAAATGTAAAATAAAAGTGTAAAATATTCAAATAATGCAAAATCATATAAGCTATACTAAAAATTCCTATACACACACACATAATTACACACACGTACATGCCAGCCACTTGTCTGCATGCACACACATGCTCCCTCGCCACCGCACACACTTCCGAATCCTCAAAGTCAGAGAGTCTGTCGTACTCCGTCTCACATAATTCCCCGAGACAATGCATCATCAAAGTGCACCCACCCCCCCTTCTCATTTCCACCCTCCCTCCTTCTCTCTCTGCTCCTATCTACCTGTTATCCCCCACTCTGCCTGTCACACAGCAGCTCCGTCCTGCTAATCCCCTCTGAAAAGAAACGACAGAGCAGAAAATCACCTCTCCACCTCTGTCACACACTCCCTCGCTCCCTTTTGTCTTTAGCTCCGGTCTCCTGTTGACCCCCTTCAACACCACCACCACCGCCAGGCGACGTCTCTCTCACTTCACTTCCCTCCAGATTTATTCTTCACCTCTCCTCTCTGAGTGTCTCTATGTACTTTTGGGTAAACTATATGTTTCCATTCCTTCCCACACTCTTTCTGGCGTCTCTCTCCATTTAGCCGAGATGTAATTGGTTGATTTCTCAACCTGTCACAGACCTGACTCACCATAACAGACCCAGCCAAACAGACCCTGTCAAAGCCAGGAAAAATTAATGCCACCAGACACACACACGCACACACACACACACACACACACACACAGTGAGCAGATAGCTGATGTGTTCTGACGAGCACACCAAGCATATTACGCCCACACATTCACACTCGGTACCCCCTGAATACAGCGCTGCTTGCCACCCACCCACCCACCCAACACACACACACACACACACACACACACACACACACACACACACACACACACACACACACACACACACAGAGTTGAAGTACAACTGTTTAAAAGCTGTTGCTCAGTCATATACTGTGTATAAATACATATACATATTCAAAGCACTGAGTACTGAAAATCAATCGCAAAAACATCAGACCCATATTTTGAACTTTGATTATACTGTGGATAATTCTGCACAAAGCAGGAAAAATCCATCGCATAAGGTAAAATTATTTTAAGATTAATTTAAGTCTTCCTGTGTTTGCTATAGGAGACACCATAGCTTGTTGTCAATTATTTTGTAGGCTTTCTGTTAATATTAGACTTGGCTTAAATGTTTATTAATGGCTGAGAGTGGTGTATCTTGTTAATGAGCTGGTGGCTTTAATTGAGTGTGTGCAGTAAATCCTGTGTTGTTGAGACACAGGTGAATTTATTCTGCTGTTGGCTTTGACTGTTGAGATGCAGGTGAACGTACATCTGGTAAGTCTCACTATGAGCATGCTGTTTGCTTGTTACATTAAGTGGACATTAATGTTTTACTTTTGTTTCTGAGCTGGAAGGTAAATTTTGCAGTACTATAGGAGAGGACACAGTAAGTTGTCCCCAATGTGGTACTGTTTACCCCCAGATGCTGTGATCCATTACTGCAGTAACACCGCAAAATATGTATGTGTGTATACTGTATAAAAAGGAGTGCTCACCTGTGGAAATCTGTGCTTCCTTACTGATAGTTGTCTGTTGCTGGTGCTGCTGATATGGCCTTGACTACAGCCTTCGAATTAAAACCGTGTTTGAATTCAGGGGCTTATTTTTCCATTTCGCTCACGCCACACTGATGCATCTGTCTATATTGGATTCGTCCTGTCCATGCATTTCAAAGCGTCCAGCAACAAATGAGCTGCCAAACTTTCATGCAATCTGCAATTTTCCTTCAATGTGTGTAAATATTCGTGATCTATTTTTCCATCAGCATGGTGAATACTGCAGTGTGTGTGTGTGTGTGTGTGTGTGTGTGTGTGTGTGTGTGTGTGTGCAGTGCATGTGGATAAGCAAAAGAGAGAAAGGAAAAAAGAAAGTGCAGGTGGCAGCGCTCAGAGCAGACAGGTGTTGGAGATCAGAGCAGAGGGAGTTAAGTTGAGCAGTGAAGTTGTCTAGTGACAGTAACTGCACAGTTTGCCCAAAAACGCAGTCACGAAGTCCCTGTGTCTTGTTTCTTAGCTGCTGGGTGAAGTGAGGGGAGAGTTTGTGGGATTACAAACCAGAGCATCGTGAGCTGCTCTGTGGCTCTGGAACACACTCTGCTCTGTACATGTTATAAAATGAGGACAAAATAATTCCTTTTACAAGATCCCTTCTCCTTACCTTCCGTTTCTGTGAAAAATGATGCCACTGAATGGCCAGAAGTGAGATCATCATTAAACCCAACAAAAGTCAAAGCCAGGCCTTTCATACTTAGTTAGCTCCGACCTCTACAGTTTGTCTGATCAAATCAGGACCTGCAGCTAAAGCTAAGGCATACAGAGTGTCAGCTTTCACATTTTCTTTCCTCATGTCTGAATCCACTTTTGTTATCTTAAAGGATCAGTTTTTCAGTTCAGCAGCTTAGAAAAACTTGGTTCAGGGTTCTTTACCCTGTGGGTAGTTCATCCCATCAAGCAGCAGCTTTTAGACACTTTTCTGTTGCTGTCTCGTTTGCTAGCAGATGGAAAGTGACAAGGAGACACCTTCCCACAAGACAAATCAATGATGAGCGATAATTGTTTTTTTAATTGTGTCAGCCAATGCACAATGTTCAGGTGTTGGAATTTGTATTAGAAGGGAAAAATAGATATTAGATCATCTATATGAGGTTTACTAGACTTCATGTCAGTGCTACATGCTGTTCAAATAGCTGAACGTGGCACAGCAGCTGCAGTTCGTATGCTTGTGTTTATGTGAGGACATTCATTGTGACAATATTTATCAGGATTTGCATGAGCCTTGTGCTTACACTGTTATCTGCAGTAGATTTTGTGAAAACATAAAAGTTCTGATGTGAATTATGTATGAATGTGAAAACTTCATCTTGTTGTGGGGCCAAACATTTTTGCTGGGGGGGGGGGGGGAATGATATGCTAATGCTATCAGCCAGCCACGGCTCTGTGTGCTAGTTTAGACAAAGAAACGGAAATGAGGTTTACAGAAAAGTGAAAACAGCACTGATTGATATATGTGCAGGAACTCAGGCATTTTTTTTAACAGGTAATTATTTACTGTATTGGAGTACCTATCGAAACATTTAAAGCAACATGTAGCTCCACTTTGTTTAAGTTTGTGGCCCTGATGCGAAATTTCTTTTCTGACTAGATGCTCTTTTATGACCTCATATTTCTAACTCTAATTTAATGTTTTAAAGAACAGCTTGGTATCCACAGCACTTCTGCTGTTTGTGAAATAGCAACACAACAAGGTGCAAAAATAGCTGAAAAACTGCTTCTAGTGCAAAAATCTTATATTGTGCCTCATTTGTACATGTCTTGATGTTGCCTGACTTCCCTCGAGAATTCGTCACATTTTCTGCATGGACTGCAGTTATCAAAGCTCTAAGACTTCTATCCCTTCCTCCCGGCCGCCACCCACGTGTTTGAAGTCCTTGAAGGGGACGAATTGGACGATGTCGCGGAGAACAGGCTCGCCCTTCGGTGAACGCAGGATCCCGTCGTCCCCGTCCAGTATCTGCATGTCTGTGAAGTCTGCGTTGCCCACGCCAACGATGATGACAGACATGGGGAGGTGGGAGGCGTGCACAATGGCCTCCCGTGTGTCCGCCATGTCAGTGATGACGCCGTCCGTCAGGATCAGCAGGATGAAGTATTCCTGGTGGGAAGGAGGGAGAATCGTGGGTGGAAAGGAGGAGAGGAATAGATGTTCGATGAATTTTATGTTTCAAAAGTGGCTCCTTGTCAGGGGCTAATTTGAATAAAACTCATTCTAATCCACTGGAGAGCGGGAGAGAAGCGGGAGGCATTAAGGCAGAGAGGAATTTGTGCTCTAAAATTTATGACTGGAATTAAATTAATATCAATCACTTCCCCCTCCGCTTTTCAGTTCATCTCTTTTTGCTCTTCTTTGTCCAATCTTTCACTCTGATGTCCCTTTTTTTTTTTGGTCTTATCATTGCTGTTTGTCTTCCCCTTGTCTCCCAGTGTGCCAGTGCAAACACCAACAGTCACAACAATAGCAGCAACAAAATGCTCTTAATGACTTTCTCATTCTCTCTCTCACCATGGCCTCTTTGGTGTGCATCTCCTCGGAGGCAGACGAGGCCACTTTCTGGATGATTGGGGCGATGTTGGTGGGCCCATACAGCTGGATCTTAGGGAGGCAATTCTGGTAGGCTTCCACCACGCCTTGGATCCCTGCATTGCACACACACACACGCACACACACACACACACACAGAGAGGTTTGTTTCATGCTTGTGTATTTGTCTTCCCATCTGTTTGTCTATAAGTTTGCTGCAAGTGGGTTCATCAAGGGTTCTTTGTAAGATTAGAGGTTCCGTTAAGAATGCTAGTCATCAAAGGAACCCTTTTTGGAAGAAAGATTTCTTTAAAGATTGTTGAAAGCATGTGTGTTAAAAGATTTTTTTTCTCCATTTTATAATGCTAATTGCAACATAGATTGTTAAAATAATGGAAAACCACAATCTATGGGATTTAATCATTTTTTGACTCATCTGTAGAATACAACGTGGTTCTTTGTAGAACCCTTGGAAGACAAGAGGGTTATGGGTGAAACGCTTAATACATTTTTAGATCCCTGTGGTTGGGTTCTACAGGGGTTCCAGGGCTTCTAAGCCCCTGGAATAAAAAGTGAATGAAACCACTGGAATAAAAAAAAGGCTCCCCAATGAATCCCTGGATGGTACCCCCTGAATAAAAATAAAAGGGTTCTTGTAGAACACACTGGGTAAGTTCCAAATGAAACCTTTGGGGTATAAAAGGATTGTCGCAGAACCCCTGGGTGACTTCTAAATGAAACCCTAGGAATATAAAACAGTTCTTGTTAGAACATCCCGGGTGGGTTCTTGTTAGCACCCTTAGAAGGTGGAAGGGTTCTGGATGGAACAACCAGCAGAGAGGGTTCTGCGTTCTCTATAAAATCTCTCATAGGGAGCTCTGAGTGGAACCTTTCTCAGATAGCTCTCGGTATAATTCTTAAGGTTAAAACTCTAGATAGTACCAAGGTTCCAAGAATCTTGAACAGAACTTTTTCAAGATCCAGCGTTAATCTGACGGAAAAGGGGACAAGCTGGAAAACCCTGTATGAACCCTATATGGTTCTAGTTAGTGCTCTTATTTCTATGAGTGTATGTTGTAAGAGTGTATTCTGCTCTGCACTGACCTCACCAAGTTAAAGTTCTTGTATTTGCAAAAACGTCTGCTTAAATATATCAGACTCTGCGCATGTGATTGGAATCCAAGGTGACTGGACATTTTTCATTCCCATATAGCCCACACAAACACAAGCTGACACACACACACACCTTCACGGCAGGAACACAGCTATGTGGGGAGAAGAGCGCAGAAGCCCATTTCACACATACAGATTAGTGTTGTTTTCTCTGTATCTTTGAGCCTGAAATACTTCCTGCAGCATAGCGACAAATCTCCTGGCTGTGTGTGTGTTTAAGTGTGTGTGCACGCCTATGTGTGTTTGTGTCAGAGAGTGGGGACACACAGATACAGAGGGAGAAATATGGGACTGACAGCGAGGGAGAGATGAGAGGCATGCAGAAGTGGTACTGGAGGACTGTTTCCACCCTGTGATGTATGAAGTGGAAGTTTCTTTGAGTCAAGAAGTCGAGCGTGTTTGTCTGAAAGCTCACCAGCACATTCAGGATTGTCTTCATCGAAGTTCACGGCGAAATCGTGTGAAACCTTCGTGCGGGGCAGAGAACACAGAGCCTCTTACCGACCACGTCAAAGCAAACATTCAGCACAACACGTTCAGTCCAATTTACAGGTTGACAGATGCATTCTCTTTTCATGTTGATCAAAAGCAAGCTGTGCCTCCAGAAGAGATCTAAAATCTCAAGTAGCCAGAACGCCCCCATGCTACAGCAAAACACACACACGCACATCCCAAATGTCCTACCTTGAAGTCAGGTGGTATCAGGGCTCCGAAACCAAACGCAGGGAACATTTTGTCACTGGAGAAAGAGAAAAATGTGATTAATTGAAAAAGATGAAAAGAAGAAGAAGAAGAAAGAACCACATAACGGACAAAAAATTTTTCATGATAAACTCAAAGATGTATGGAAGCCCATTTCTGCCAATAAAAGAAAAAAGAATATCTGCATGGTAAGTCATAATTATGAACTAAAAAGTGTCATAATGATGATTTGTTTTTATCCTATGATTTCAATTTTTATCCTACAATTTTGGCATTTTATCTCAAAAATCAATATCTCAAAATGTATCATTATTTTGACTTTTTGTCCCATAATTTTTACTTTCTATCTCATAATTTTGTCTTTTTATCTCATAATTGTGTGGGGGTTTTTTTTATCTCATTTTTTTGACTTGTCATCTTATACTGTTGGCTATTTTATCTCATAATTATGACTTTTTAACTCGTAATTATCACTTACCATGGGAATATTTCATTCCTTTGCTGGTGGTAATGGGCTTCCATAAAAAAATCTCTTTATGCAGGCTTTCATGAAAGGATTTGGTCGTGTGAGGGAAAATCTAGTGTGTGTGTGCGTGTGCATGTGTGTGTGTGTGTGTGTGTGTGTGAGAGAGAGCATTAGCTAAAGGATGATTGATGGAGTGTCTTCTACCTGTCATAGTCTTGGCAGATCTCCCCCACAGCCACCAGCGCTTTGAGGTACTCATTGGGCTGGTAGGGGTGGATGTAGTGGAGGGAGCAGCTGTTTCTGGGATCCCCATTGGACGCCGTGAAGTCTATTGCCACCTGGGACAGAAACACACACACACACACACACACACACACACACACACACACACACACACACACAGAGTACGCTCACACAGCATGAATGAGCACGGCACAGACAATGACATGCCGCTGTAAATACTGAAGAGATTATAGGTATGTGACAAAACTCACTGTGAACTGGATTTGACAACCTCCCATGATGTAATCCAGGAAGGAATACATTTTGATGATCTGTCAGGGGAAATGTAGAAACTGGTGATTGGAGGTGATAAAAACTGAATGAGCTGGATGTAGCTGTGGCTGATGCTCGATATTAGTGAACGCAAGATTGTGACACAACAGATTTATTTATCACATACAACATGGTTGTATTGCGAGATTTTGATGTATTTATCTGTTGCTACTCGTAAAAACATTTAAAATTATATACAGTAGGTTGGCTGAAAAGATAAAAAGTAAAACATAACCAATAATAACTATGATAATCAATAAATTGTTTTGTTGCATTAAGCATTTGCTGCTTCTCTCTGTTTTATTTCTTTGCAAATGTAACCGTAATTTGGACAAAACAGGCAATTCAAAGACCTGATAGGCTCATGGAAATGTGAGATGGGCATTTTTCTCAGTTATGCATTCATTCCTTCAAACAACTAATTAACTAAACAGTTAACTGACACATTAAAGTTACCCTGTGGAGTTCTTTGACCACTAGTTGTGCTATGGAGCAGTGATTTTATCAGTGGGTCGTGCCCAAGGATGCACATGCACGCAGAAATGGAGCCGACATGACACACAGCGCTGCCACTGATATCACAGAATCTAAAATGGAAGGAGCCTCTGTCTGTATGTACAGTGTGTGTGTCTTTCCTTCGGTTTTCTTGACATCTACTCTGATTCACACTTTGCAAGCGCGTTGCTGAGGACCCAAGGAAGTGCAGTGTCGAGTGCAAGCTCTTGAAATCTAAAGGACATATTTATTAGAAGTCTGTTACTACTGCCAGAAGTACACACTGTGCAGTGCATTGAGAGGGGAACCCTATTAACTGTTACATCGCTGAGTTGCATGTGAGGTACAACTCATGTTTCCTCACTACAGTGCATTGTTAGCAAGGCTAAACAAATACACTGTTACCCTGGCTAAATGGCAGGGAGTGAAGCTATTAGCAGGCTAAACAAGCAGAGCGCATAGACAAGCCTTGATAGTGGCATCCTGGGTAGGAAGCGAGCTTACCTCTTGTTGTACAGTAGAATCGTTAGCAAGGGTTCCACTGACATCAGGTTAAGCGAGGTGAAGTGCAAAACTGAGGAAATGAGGCTGGACAGGGTGTTTTATAGCCCGAGGGGACGACAGGGCTTCCCCCGCCTGTAACAGTCTCACTGGCCTTGACAGACTCAAGATTCAAGTTGGTTTCACGAGGACACAATCCTTGCACTAATGTTTTGTACCAAATGTACAAGAGTTCATTATCTCAGTTTCACTATTTAGTTAAACACTATTTTAGCTGAAAATGCCCATCCTGAACTGTGTCATGGGCACCACCATTCAATTACTTTGCTTTGTTTTATGTAGCTTCTGCACCCAAATGACACGTATAGTCCAGCATTGCTAGGAAACTATGACATGTCATGGCAGATGAGACGCTCAGGACCCAAGGAAGTGCAGTGTCGTGCGTGAAGCTGTTTGGATGAGCGGTTCTTGAGAAAGCAGCAAGCGGCAACGCTGGAGGTCAAGCAGTCCTCTCCCTGTCTGAGCAGCTTTGAACAGGCTTTGCACCAGTTCCCTGAATTGGAAGGCTAGCCAACATAGATGTAACAAATACAAGATTAAAAGTATTCTAAAAAAATTGCTTTGCAAATGTTATATGAGGAGAGAATGCTTTCAGCATAACTGATCAATGAAACACCTATTCTCAGTTAGAAACAATGAATATAAACATAACTTTGTTTGTTTATGTGAGAACTCCACAGGGCACCTTTAGTCAATAATGGAAACAAAGAAGGGAATACTAAGATATTGTGTTACTTCACCTTACAGTGGTTGAGAATGACAACACCAGAGTTCCTGTAATTCTTCTTCTTCATTTGGTATTTAGGGTTGATGCACTCCCACTGAATCTGGGCAAACACACACATTCATGTTAATGTTGGTGGTGCGACTCTGGGTATAATGTGAGTACAGAAGCCACACAATTCCAAGAACCCATCTACGGTGTAATGGTTTCACCCAGAACAAAATCTGGGGGTTCTAATGAGAACCTTTTCACCTTCTAATGGCGCTAACAAGAACCTACCTAGGGCATTCTAACAAGATCCCTTTTGTGTCACTTTATTGAGAGATATGTATAGAAGAAACCTTCTTCTGAAGAACCCCTCTAGGGTGTAATGGCTCACCCCAGAACCTTCTTTGAGGGCTCTATCCAGAACCTTCTCTCTTTCCACGGGTACTAACAAGAAGCCAGGGTAGAGCAGGCTGGAGAACCCTTTAATATTCCAAGGAAATCTAAAAATATGTAAAGGTTTCATCTAGAAATCTCTTGTTTTCTAAGGGGTCTTCAAAGACCCATACTGTATTCTACAGATGGGCCAAAAAATATTGAATCCCACAGATTGCACAAAACACAATCTATGTCACAATTAAAAATGTATAAATAAAAAACATGTTTTAACACTCATGCTTCCAGCAATCTTTCTTTCAAATATGTTGAAACCCTATCACAGATCCAACTATTATCAAACCGTCGTCCCTCTAAATAAATCTGTGGTGAGCTGCAGTCGTTACTCTTTTCATCCATCTGTGTGTGCTTGTGCTTACCTGTTTGCCCTCCTGCTCTGCTCTCACCTCCTTAAAGGTGGTCTGAAACTCCCCAATAAAGTCGTGTTTTCCGTTAGAGTCCCAGTCCCAAACCGTGCACTGGAGAAGACACAAATAGACACACATACACACCAGGGCACACATTCATCCTGTCAGAGCGCAGCTGCAACATTGTCATCTAAACACACACACACACACACACACACACACACATGCACTCGTGGCATGCAGGGAAATGCCATGCTGAATGATTGATAAGGCGGTGTTGGTGGGGGGGCAGTGGAGCGGTGAAATATTAATCTGAGGATGCTGAGAGGGACGTGGCTTAAGAGACAGCTTTATGTGTGTGTATGTGTTTAGGCGTAATAGTTTGTTTCTCTCAAAGGAGCTACTAGACAAGAAAAATAGCCTCAATCACTGGTGAAGAGTGTGGGTCGGGAGGGGGGGTCAAGGCTTAGCACACCATAAAGAAACAATCCCACCATTTCAACTGGTGACAGTACTGTCCTGCAGTTTGTACAATCAATAATATTTAATAAAATTGGTCAATAAAGACATACTCTCAAAAAAAATAATGGTTCTTAAATGGTACTTGAAAAGCCTCTCTAGTTGTAGAAAGAGCGATTTGAAGAACCTCTTTATTTAGGCGATGGTTCTTCATGTGGTTCTTTAAAGGAGCAACTGCATGTCTAAATATGAATACTGTGTACTGCGTATCCTTAGAACAAAAGCCCACTGCTTTGACAAAACACACCCTAGAGTTGAAGTTCAGTGACTTCTTGTCTCACTGCCTGCCCGACTCCATTAACATGTTCCTTGATTTAATCGTTCTCCCAGCCTTTCTGTGTGGAGTTTGCATGTTCTCCCCGTTCTTGCCTGGGCGCTTCAGTTTCCCCCACCTTCAAAAAAGCTCAATTCTCTGGTGCTGTCTTAGAACTGGAGTTCGTAAATGGGCGCCGCACAGTGGCTGCTCACTGCTCCTAACACTAGGGTGGATTAAATGCAGAGATTGAAGTGTATATATCACAATGAAGTTAATAAATAATAATATAGTACATCATAAGTTATAATGTACTTTCAGCCCACTCATACTAATTTAATTTTAAATGTTCAAAGAAACATTTAAAAGAGGTTCTTCACTGAACTGGTTATGGTCCACAAAGAACCTTAAAGAGATCCTTAAAGAACCTATTTTTGCTAAAGTTATTTGAACCACCATTCATAGTGTCTCAAATAACCACTTTTTGATAGCTCCTCTTTAAAGAACATCTTGGTAAAAGGTTCTTTGTGAAACCAAAAAATGGTTCCTCTATGGCATCACTCCAAAGAGCCATTTTTGGTTCCAGTTACCACCTTTATTTTTCTGTGTGTACACACAAAGAAAATTTCCTCCACCTCTTTTAGGTTTAATGGCTATGAATGAGTAATTTTGCTCTTGAGCTTTGTGACCTCCTCGCTCGAGGTCACGCCAAACAACTAGTGATCAGGACCAATCCAACAACGCTTGATTAAAAACAACGACCGACCGGCAGTAATCCCCTTATTTCCTGTGTCCCACTTAAGCTCCCAAGTGCCTGCACCTGAAGTCTTTTTTTGTCCATGTGCCATCATTTGCGGATCGTACGTTTTTTCATAGTAACTTCTGCATGTGAGGTAGTGAGCACTCGCTTTTACAGCCTTGCTTCCACTTCAAGTGGCTGAGAGTTGTGCAAGAGAATAATGAAAAAATGAAGAACCTTCGCTCCACTCGCTGAATACTAACTGTTGGACGGAGGGCGAGAGACCGACGGAAAAGAGAGGTAGAGAGGTTGAGAACCAGATAAGGAAAAATACAAAGGGGCAGACAGACAGACTGTGCAGAGGAGGGTTATGCATTTATGCATTGGTCAGTTAAGAGCCCTGTGAAAAGGAAGCTCTGGTCTGAATAGAAATCTCTGCCCTGCCATTTCTCACTGTAGCGCTGATGCTTCAAACAGGTAGCCCTGGAAACCACAGCCAATGGCGTGCATGTGAGTGTGTGAGTGTGAATGTGTGAGTGTGAGCGTGAGTGTGCGAGCCCTTTCTCCTGCTGTCAGGAGCCATGCAGAGTTAAGATGCCTTTGAATATTTAATGAACAAGCTCATGTTTATTCATGAAAAAGACTAAATGTTTGGAGCTGATGTGCGGCCACCACCTTTGCACATATATACACACACACACACACACACACACACACTAACGAGCACATGCAGATCTATTTTGGCAAGTAAAGGTGAGAGTTTAGGACGACCACTGAGCTCTTTCACATGGTGCGCCTCTTTAAATAACACAGAGACACGGGGAAAGGAAAGGAAGCACGTGATCTGAACTTAACTTAAGAAAATGGATCAGTTACATATTTGTGGGCATAAGCACCTGAGCAACAGAGCAGCTGTACCCTTGTTTTTAGACTTAGAGGAGTAAACATACGCTTTTTGATCATATAACTTTGCTATTTTATTTAGAGCTACTACAGCAAGTTTTAACTGGTTATGAAAAAATCTCTAATAATAAAAATCTTTAATACTGATGCCTCTATGTGACGATATGAAGCAAATGAGACCATCCATGAGAAGACTGTCTCTTTCTATATAGTTATTCTTAATGGCTTCAGATTTTCCTTGAAATCAGATTCTTTTATTTTATTTTTGATGTTATATGTTGTGGTTATTACTGTGAAAACACTACTGCGTTTTGGCTTCTAAAAACAACACAATCTGAAAGTTCCTTAAGCAGCTCTTGCCTTTGAAATGCCAAGGAAAACTCTTTGCTGCCACAGATAAAACTCATCACATAAGAAAATGAAATGTCCCACAATTTATCATCTGAATGTGGTCATATTACTCAGTCTGAGCTGTCAGGGTTCCTACACCTTATCCAAAGTCAAATTCAAGCATTGTGCAATGCGCATTTTCAAGTTTTTTCCAGCACCTTACTCAACAAAATTATGATTTGTGATACAGAAAACAACATTGACAAGAAGACTGTCAACATTGTGGCACCTTTTATCTTGTGTTTCTAGAGTTATGTGTTTTTACAGGCATGTGAGGAATTGTTAAAATTTCATCTTTCTTAAAGGGTGTCTGAGTATTAACTTCTCCAGAGAATGCAGGAAGCTTTAGTTTAATTCAAACTACTATTATGCACACTTTTTAAAGTTTTGTCACAACTACAGAATCACTAGGTAACTGCTATGTATGATAAGGTTGTCTGGCGTTGACTGCGGTTAGTTATTGGTTTGATTAATGGTTTAATTATGTGCACATTGATTACTGACAATGACTGATCAGGCTAAATATCAACTAACTGTACTCTTGCTAACAGCAGTATGCAGTCAGTTTATCTGTCACTCACTGCTGAAAATACATGAATAACAAGTATTTTTATATATCACAATCATGATTGAAGGCTCTGTATTGCAGGAAATGGCACTTCATGTTAATTAAATGAAAAATTTACTGCCATACTAATCTTGCACCCCCACTTTTAACTATATGCTTGTGGGTATGTGGCGCTTTGACAATAGCTGTTTTTTACAAATCACATAATTTGTATGCTGCACAAAAAAAACATGTTGCAACAAAACAGCTGCAGGCCTTCAGGTGCTGTTTGGCCTCTCGCTCCAAATGTGCTTTGTGTTTCCTTGGGGGAACTTCAATAACAAAGGGAGCTATAGCCAAGGTTCTTGCACACTCAGACTGTTGCAGATTAACTTTAAGGTTAAATAAAATGATTGCTGCCGTTGCTGTGACCTGCGAGAAAATAGTTACGGTTGCAAACTCACCTTTAGCTCCCTGTCATGGTCACCGCTGCAGAGTGTGTTCAAGGAAACTTTGAAGGATTTCCAGACTGGGCTCAGGTTGTTCATGACCGTCTAAAAGGCCACAGTTTTTGTTAATCACAGATCTGAGGTGGTAAATAACACATCTGCATGTGTGTTTGTGTGTGCATGTAATTACCTCAGTTCTGTGTACGAGCGACTCAGTCCCATCATCATTTATTCTGAAAATCTCCAGGAAAGGGTCTGATTTGCTGAAAAAATCCTTCAAAGGGAAAACACACATGTAAGGCATTGCCTCAGAACTGCCTTTGATCACCATAAATCATTCATATAATAACAGAATTATTATTTCACCCTATTTTTCTCTCTTTCTTCCCTGGTTCTTCTACCCATCCCTTTCCTGTCCTCTCCAATTTATCCACCCCTCCCCTGCTTTCTTCCATCTTTCCCCTAAGGCACAACTTGTTTGGATTAGTCATCCGTGGCCGTGTGTGCATGTGTGTGCGTGTGGAGGCTGAAAATTAATATAGTTATCTGTGTGTGTGGTGGGGTGGGTGAGATAGGAAGGGGGGGGTGGGGGTGGAGGTGGGGGTATTGGGGAGGGAGAAGGGGGGGGGCACCTATCTCAGCAGACCTCCTCTAATGACAGATTGTACTTCTTTGTATTGTGTGTGTGTGTGAGTTGTTTCCTCACGAAATCCCAGAGCCCCTCCACCCACACACACACACCTGCCTGACAGCACGCACACACACAAACTAACTTATATCTCTGAATATTAATTCCTCTCATATCTACACTCTTAGAAATAAAGTGCTAACCAGAACCTTCAGCAAGTCCCCATAGGAGAATGCTTTTTGGTTCCAGATAGAACCTATACTTTCCACTTGGAACCCTCTCAGAGAGTTCTACAAAGAAACCAACATCAGGAGTTATACCTCGAATCATCTGTGAAAGGTTTCACTCAGAACTGCTATTCTTCATATAACATGGTATCACCATATCATGGTGTAAAGGTTCTACCAAGAACCCTCAGGGGCCTTTTCCACCAAATTAGCTCTGGTTTTAAATCCAGTTCCGTGCCAGGTTTTTGCAACCTTGCTGCAATCAAGTGAACCAGCCTGCGTTTCCACTTGTCTGAGTGGAACAATTGAAATTTCATCAACAGAACCTGTAGACCATGAGACGCCCACTTTAGTTCCCATGGAAAACCTACTATTTTTTGGTGCTTGAACTGGAACAGAGCTGGTTCCATGGAAAAGGCCAATCTGGGTGTTCTATCCAGAACCTTTCCACCTTTTGGGTGTTAACAAGAACCCACCCGGGTGATTCTACTGAAAACCTTCATATAGTCCAAGGGTTTCCATCTGAAACACACTCATGGCTGTTTTCTACCAAGTAAGCCCCGGTTTTTGAACTGGTTCAATTCAAGATCCTTGGAACCTTGGTGCTATCTAGTGAATCAGCTCGCATTTCCACTAATTTGGAGTGGAACCATCGTAATCAAGGATGTCATCAGCAGAGGGTGCTGCACAAGACACAGTCGCCTGGAGAATATGACTGCCCACTTTGGTTTCCAAGGAAAACTTGCTATTTATTGGTTTATATTCTGCAAGTTCCATCTGCCTACAAAGAACTTTCAACAGTCCTTGAAGAACTCTTTCTTCCAATAAGGATTCTTTGGATGAAATTGGTTCTTTATGGAACCCTTAGTCTTACAAACAACTTTTGACAAACTCTCTCTTCAAAAAAAGGGTTCTTCAGAAGAAAATGGTTCTTGAAAATGAGCCCTTCTTCCCAAAGGGCACATGTACAAGAGCCCTTTTGAAACCCTTATTTCTACAAGGGTAAAGGAAAAGCACAACATTTTATGTCTCTTCAGAAGTGTATACACAGATGCACAAACCTTGTCGTCTAGCTTACGAGCGCTGAAGGAGAGTTCAACATAATCGTCGTTACCAGACAACTCCTCTGCTGTCACCTTTACAGGAGGGGGAGAGAGAATAAGGGGTAGAAGAGGAGGAGGAGGAGGGGCAGACAGTCAGAAATGTAGAAGAAGAAGGTGAGAGAAAATGAGATGGAAATGAGGAACAGAACAGATTGAACAGGCAACATCATCAAATTAATTATCTTCAGAGTGTCTGAGTGCAAGAAGTGGTGCGTGTGAGATTTGATTTGTGTGTGTGCGTGTGTGTTAAATGTGGTGGGCTGACACAGCGTCGTACCGTTATGGAAGACTTTCCAGCAGTGTTTCCCTGTTTGAGTAGAGCTTTGGTCAGTTTCCTCTGAGAGACGATCTGAAACAAACACAAATTTCTCAAAATCTGCTCACATATTGCAGTGTTTCCCCTCAGAGGGACGGCCTGCCCTGTTAGTGTCACCCTGGTGTCACTAATGTTAGCATACAGCTGCCTACTTTCACATCCAATGGACAGAAAGCAGCATGGTGGAGTCACCTTCCTGTCAAATGTAATTTTCTCTGCTGTTGTATCACTGGACTGCTCTGCCAGCTGCTTGACTCTTTTCCCCTGTTACTATGTTGAGCTGGCCAGGTGTTATATGGGCTATGTAAGTTAACATGAGGAGGTAGGTTAGCTCTATTGGTTGTCATCTACATGGATAACAACAACCATTGATTCAGTGTCACCGTTTGAAGAGCAGAAGTGATTCCAAGGTGTTTTTCACTGGAGGGTTATTACTAGAGTGTCTAAATACAGTATACATTTGTGTTCTTTCACCCCGAAAAAGATCTGCAACGGAAGGCTTGCATGTAATTAAATAAAGTTTTGGAAGCTCTGAATATATTTCACTTCAATGCATGTAAACCCTGCCACTAGGGGTGTTTTCACATTAAAACAATAACAAAAGACATAGTTTTTTGTAGTGAAGTTGTGTGGGATCATGGGAGTTGTTTTCTTCACTTTTAAACAACCACTAAAGCTGATGAAAATCAAAATCATTTTGAAGTGACTCCAGCAGAAACCATGTTCACAGACAAGGTAATAATAGTCACATTCGCCGACATCCTTGTTTTGTATGTTATGTATGTTTTAAGAACCAGCAACTAGCTAGCAACAGCTCGCAGGAAATGCACCATTACTTTGAATAAATTATGATTTCTATGCATTTGAACATTGTTGGAAACATTTGGGAAACTGTAAGTACACAACTCAACAATATACATATACACATACACATATAACATGTCAGTATTATAAACTTCTGTTTGCCACAAAACTTATTTCCTGCACTAATCAATAATTCAAAGGGAAAAATCCCACTGGCTTTTTGCCGAGGGAACCATCGCAATGCTAACTTTCGGGCTGACCTACAAAAATATGTCATCCCTGCATCACTCTGTTATTTGAAGCAAAACAGATGAAACATTCCTTGTCTCAAATGTTGCTTAAAATCTACAACAATTTCTTTTTTGGCCACTTGGTGGCAGCAAAAGCACACTTGTAAATGCAACACTTTTCTTTTAAGTTGATTGTGCTAATTAGCTTCTAAATGCCACGGTATGTTCACCAGGTAATGAAAACAATAAGCTGAAAGACACACAAAAGCTGTGATGGGATCTGAGGAGCTACATCTCTGTGGCTTTATCACATCTACATCTTGGTTAGAGTCACTTTAAGGACAGCATGTATTATATAATTGCTTACATGCTGTCTATGACGATATTGCTGACACTGTGCGTCTGTAACATGCCTCCCTCCTGGCTACATTTCCCTGTGATGACACCAGTAATTACAGGGGGGCTGCTGCTATACACGCAAAAGAGCTCCCAAATTAACACAGTGATGCAACATATGGCAACACTCATACAATTCCAACACAACTTTTCTGTCTTGATTTTCACAATAATGGATATCTTCAGTGCTAAAAGACGAGTTACTCTCACATATGTGCATTTGGTGCTTGATATAATGCTGTCTTTTTTTCATAACAACACTCTGGATAGCCGGCAGTATCCAGAATGTTCTTGTTGTTTAGATCCAGACAAAATCTTGGCAGCATGTTATCCCATTTCAGTAAACCTCCCTGGCTCTCGCCTTCAGAATCCTCTTCCTCCATGTCAATTATCTCCGTTCTCTCAACTAGAAACCCACCAGCTTTATGTTGCTGATAACGTCTCTGACAACGAGAAGGAGAAACAAGCACTTTAGTACTTTTTGGACCTCTGTCCTCTTTGCATTCACTCTATTCCCTTCTACTCAGCGTGACTTAACTGGTAATTTCCTGAAATCAACTTAATCAACTGGTTAATGAGTACTACCGCAATTACAATTTTCACTTTAAATGCTCTAGGATATTTACGAAGCACATAAATAAAGCAAATCTTTAAATATTGATTCCAACTACATCATTAAGAGGGGCAACAACGCCATTAAGGCAGGAGAATCAAGGCCATATGTATTAGCATATGCACATGTAAATGCTCTGAAAACACAGTTCAAAGCATCCTCAGGGCTTTACGTAACTAAGAGCTCAAGGACAACGACAGCTTCAGTGGTAATGCGGACAGTGACAATAGCTGACCTCAAGTGAAAAGAGCACATTAGAATTCCACCCACGGCTAAAGTTGGCCTTTCTAATCTTAAAGTTGCTCTCTCACCCGAATTTAAATGCACATCATCTGATACATACATTTTCTGTAATATCACAACAAGCTCAATGTACTTTACAAAGGATTATAGAGTCTAGTCTGGAGTTCTTACACTCAAAAGCAGGCAGGCTGTATCCATGCAAGTTCTACACTGGTAAACATAACACCCACCATACATGATATACTGGCTAAATGCAATTTGCTGGTTCTAAGTGCACTCACTGTTGCACATAAATGCCCTCCTGTCAAGCATTCACCTGTACAAGCATGCTCTTATAATATACACGCATATCACTCTCACTCTGACATGTACTCAGATGTGTAGCATACGAACTCCCAAACTGCACTCACACGCACCACTTAGCTTGTTTAGTGACCTACAGAACATACTGCCCACAACATCCTGTTTAATATTCAATCATATGAGCCTATTCCCAGACACATAAAACCACATAGGCTAAGGTTTCCCTTAAATGTTTATCCAACGATGGAAAAAAATTGTTGCATAAAATCACCATAAGGATTTTCTTCTTCTTTCCCAAACTTTTTACAGTCGCGTGCCCCTAAAGATGTTCAACATCCTGCTACATAGCCCCTCCACCCACCCACGCTTATGTGATTTTTTTTCATGTTTGTCAGCCACCTCCACACGTACATACATATACAACCTAAAAAAAATGTAAAATTACAGGTTAATGAAATGGATATGCTTGAGATAAGGAGCAAAACTGAATTTACGGTAGTCTGAAATTGTTTT
This sequence comes from Lutjanus erythropterus, assembly GCF_056507025.1. Taxonomy (NCBI): domain Eukaryota; kingdom Metazoa; phylum Chordata; class Actinopteri; order Lutjaniformes; family Lutjanidae; genus Lutjanus; species Lutjanus erythropterus. The sequence continues at coordinate 17,623,639 of NC_139332.1, forward strand.
CCACACAGTCTGTGCCTGTATTTTGAAAGTCACATTTTTTCGGGTACCCTCTGCATCAGTCACTTCACATACTCCTGGGGGTACATGTACCCCAATTTGGGAATGTGTGTTGTAAGAAAAAACCCTTTGATCTGTAAGTGTTTGCTCGTAGCTAGTTATGTATTCCCTTATGTGTTGCTAGACGATGACTTTCCTCTGAAATTTTTAAGGGGCCTATAACAGTCCTTTTAATAAAGTGAAATAATTTTTGGAACTGTGGTTGAATTTATGGTGATTGAGGACAGGGAGGAGACACCAAGACACATTTCTCAGGACAGGGAAAACCCACTGGACACTGTGAGAGATGGCTAACTTGTTAGACAGTACAGATCTGACATATTAACATTAGTTAAATGGTGTTATTGAAACTCACCAGTTTTTCCTCCTTTTTTTGCTGTCATGGTAGTATTTTCATATTTCTTCATTACTTCATCCACAGTTTGTTTCATCGCAGATTTCCCACATTGATTTTGCCAGTTACTCCCAGACAAATCTTCTGTATTTATTCTGGCTGCTGGGGTTAAATTTACTTTGGATTATGTGCGTGTGCTTTCCATATTCTTTGAGGAGAAAAACATTCTCATCTCCTTTTTCTTCTATTCTCTTTGTTGTCCATTTTGGAGAAGCTAGCTGGCAATGATGCTGTCTAGTAACATTAAATAATGATGTGAGTGAAGCGTAACCATGGCAACTGAAGTGCACATGTGCTGTAACTGCCGTGAAAGCCTTAGCCTAACAGACAACCTAAGGGGCTTTATGCAACAGTCCTAAGTTTAGGGAAATGTTTTGCTTAAGGGACGAACTTAACTTTGAAACTTAAGGTGGTTTATGCAACCAGACTAGTTGCATAAACTGATTTCATTTTATTAAGTTAATTAAGACAGTAATAGCAAAGAGTGTAACATGCAACTGCACTTCTGAACCACAGCTGAAATGTTTTGATTACAGTGAGGATCGACAAGACCGCTAAAGCTTTCAGAAACAAAAGAAAAGTTTTTCTTTAATTCTCACGCTTCTTAACTTACCTGAATGTGTCATGGTTTTGAGTTTTAGTTTCCTGTTTTATTTTTAAAATCTGGTCTTCCCTCTTGTTTCTGCTATTTAACTTCCTGTCTTTTTCCCCCTTTTTTTAAATTACAGGTTGTTTTCAGCTGCCCCTGATTAGCCTCCCGGTGTATTTAGCTTTGTGTCTTTGCTTCCTTCGTTGCCAGTTCATCTTCATCTTTTTTCTTCAAGCTGCCTAGAAATTGCTGCTCTGAAGTTTTTATATTTTGACTTTGCTTTAATTAAATGTTTTGAACTGCACATACTCCATGCCCTTGACATGTGTAACAGAATGTTTCTTACGCTCCCCATTCAGCCAAGCACTGACCTGTCCTAAGGTGCACTCCATGGCTCCCAGGAAGTCAGCATCACGGAGGCCATTGTTGCCAGAGCTGATGTCATGAAGTTCAAAACGGAGCCTCTGGACCTCCTCGAAGTAGTAATCCACCAGGAAGATCTTGGAGAAGACTGGGCCGCTGCTGCTACGAATCACCTCTGTACGATCCACCTGCAAACACGCACGTGCGTGCACATGCACAGAGGCAGGCGTGCATGGACACACACACACCCACACACACACATTCAAGGAACAAGAGGAATTTTCTCAAAGTTTTGCCACAGCAAGAGAATCACATAAATGACAGCAGAGTTTATGGGTGGAAAAGCATCTGGTAAATGGTAATGCAATAACAAACACAAAGTAATATTTTGTCAAATTAATTAACAAATTTCATTATTTTCATTATTTATTTATGAATCAGTCTATTTGATTATTGTCCAATTAAATATTAATTAATCAATGTAATTTGTTTGTTGACATATTGACTTCTTAATCAAGAAACTCTCTTATTGAGGATAGTTTTTATTATCCAATTAAATATGAATTAATTAATGTAATTTGTTTGTTGACACAATGACTTATTAATCTAGAGACTTTCTTATTAAGCATTGTTTTATTATCCAACTAAACATAAATGAATTAACTTCTTTATAACCTATTCTAAAATTACCAAGGTCCTTCAAACACATTCAAAACTAGAGCTGCAACATTTAGTTGATACATTGATTAGTTGTTAAATATTAAATAAATTACCAATTATTTTGATATCAATTAATTATTTTGAGTTATTTTCAAGAAAAAAAAATGTGAGTATTTTCTAGTTTCTTTAATCCTCTGTGACAGTAAATGGAATATCTTTGGGATCTGGGCAAAACAAGACATTTGAGGACATTATCTTGGGCTTGGAAAACACTGATCCACATTTTTAACTACTTCCTGACATTTTATGGATGAAACAATTAATCAATTAATCAAGAAAATGACTGACAGACTAATCAATAATAAATATAATTGATCTATATTATTCTTGTGTTACACAGATTCGAAATAAATCTGTATTTTACATGATTTTGTATATTTGTAAGAGTAAGAGTCTGGCTGTGTGAAAGTAGCGTTTCATAAAATTGTGCTCTCTTGTTGTTGCTGCCAGTTTCACATTAATTTGAGCTTTTTATGGTCTTTCCAAAGGGACTGAGGTATGAAGATTTCATTCAACATCCAGCACACAGCCACTGTGCATTGATTGTGAACCCTGGCAGACTTTTCAGCATTGCAGCAATTACCACAAATAGCCATTACCACATTGTTTACACTTATCAACTTGAGAATTGGGAATATGGATTTTTCTTGATGGCTGAAATCACACAAGCTGTTTGACTACAGAGAGAAGCGACTATAGTTGCAAGATTGATCTCGCATTTTCTTCCTTCTAACTGTCTGACACAGAAAGGAATAGAAAGCCGAACAAAAGTGTCAGAGCCGCCGACAAAACCTATCCAACACTAGCAGCAACGACTGGGTCCCTTTTATTGTTGATAACCCTTTGGCACACACACACACACACACACACACACACACACACACACACACACACACACACACACACACACACACACGTGCACACACACAAAAGTGAATGGCACACCAACAGACTCAACAAACACACACAAACAGATTTGGCCTTTTTCTGACACTTACCTCAATAGGCTGGCATCTCATTAAAGCCAAAAGAACACATAAACACACACACACACACACACACAGAGAGAGAGAGAGAGAGAGAGAGAGAGAGAGAGAGAGAGAGAGAGAGATACGCCCAGTGGCTTGAACACTCTCTCTCAACAATTATCCAATTAAGAGATTTTGAATCTGATGGACAGTTATAACATTTGTTCATTTCAACATTCCCACAAAGGGAATTATTGTAACATACACTCTTAGATATAAGGGTTCCAAAAGGGTTCTTTCTGAAGGGCTAAGGATCTACCTTACTATTGAAGAACCCTTTTGAAGCAAGGGTTCATCAAGGGTTCTTTGTATGACCAGAGGTTCAATTAAGAACCCTTTTCATCCAAAGAACCCCTTTTGGAGGAAAGAGTTATTTGTACTATAATATATGGGTTCACAACAAAAAAGGTTCTTGGTAGAACCCCCTGATTCTGTTCTAGATAAAAGCCTTAGATGATAAAAAGGTTCTTAGTAGAAGTCCCTTCGGAGGGTTCCTGTTTGCACCCAGAGGGTGGAAAAGTTCTGAATAGAACCTCTTGGTGCCAAACCTTAACACCACAGAAGGGTTCTCCGTAGAACCTGTCAGTTCTGGGTGAAACCTTTCACCATTATCCAAAGAACCCTTTTTGAAAAAAACTCTTTTGACAAGACTTCCTTTACTAGAATATAAAAGGGTTCTTGTTAGAAGCCCCTGGGTGTTTTCTGTATAAAACCCTTGGGATATATACTTATATATACAAGAACCATGGTCAGGTTCGTGTTGGCACCCAGAAGGTTGAAATGTTCTGAACAGAACCCCCAGTGAAAGTTGTGGGTGGAACTATTATACCATAGAAGGGTTCTCTGTAGAACCTCTCCTAGGACACTCTGGGTGAAACCTTTCAAAGACTTGGCGTTCCATTAAGAACCCTTTTTGAAACAAAGAGTTCTTCAAGGACCGTTGAAATCTTTGAAGAACTAATGTGTCAGGAGTTCTTTGTACCATAATATAAAAAGGTTTTTGGTAGAACCTCCTGAGGATTGTTGAAATCCTTGAAGAACTCTTTTGTCAAGGAGCCTTGGCAGGTTCTTGTTAGCTCTCAGAAGGTGGAAAGGTCCTGGATAGAAAACCCAGAGAGGGTGCTACACTATAGACGGGTTCTCTGTAGAACCTCTCATAGGGGGTTCTGAAACCTCTCTCAGATGGTTCTAGGTGTAACTCTTTATGATGGGTTCTAGGTAGACCTCTCTGAAAGGGCTCCGAGTGGAAGGAAGGAACTAAAAAGGGTTCTTCTATGGGGACAAGCTGAAAAACTCTTTATGGTTCTAGTTAGCACCTTTATTTCAGACAGTGTTGTCACAAATTGTCACTTTCTCTTTCACACACACACACACACACACACACACACACAAACACACACACACACACACACACACACACACACACACACACACACACACACACACACACACACACACACACACAAAGTAGCTTTTTGTGGAGTCTCCAAAGACAGAGTAATGCTGCACTACTTTCTGCGCACTTGATCTTAAGCCCCTGTGGAAATGGAGTGTGAGTGTGCATGTGTGTGTGCGTGTGTGTGTGTGTGTGTATATGTGTGTGCGCGCCTGTGCCTGTTTGTGCAATGAGCAGCATGTGTGTGAAACCATGTACTGTTAGAGTGGGTCACTGTAGCGCTGTATGTGTGAGGGTGTGCGTGCGTGTATGCGTGGGTGTGCGTCTCTACATATTTAAAAGGAAGACCCGGCACTTAGCATATTTCTGCTTCTCCCAGAAATAAGGAACAGAGAAAGAAAGATGGATAAAATTCCCATAGATTTATCTTTCCCTTCACACTGCGTTCTTACAAAGTTCACCACCGCCACCGGAGGGACTTCAACGGGAATGAGAAGTTTCTTAAAACAGGAGATTCCATCAGAGGTGCCTGAAAGAGCAGGTTGGCTCTTGCAAAAGAGAGGAAGCGGGACACTTACTAGCATTTCTCTTCCATTACCTTTTCCATTTTTCAAGTGCTGAACAATCTATTCTAGGAAGATGTTGTCTCCATCTCTTTGAGACCTTTTATTGTGTGCAATGAGCCCAATAAACTTGCCCACGACTCCAGGAAAAAGTCTGGTGCTCTCATAATTTTCAATATTTCAGAACTACTGGGGCAGACATCTTGTTTCAGAGGGTTAAGACAAGCAGAGGAAGAAGCCCTGTCAGAGACAGCTGTCCTTTGAATCAAATTAGACCAAAGCTAGAAATATATGTTTTTTATTAGACAGCAGACATTAGAAAGCAAGTAAAGACACACTAAAACAGAACTATACTGTAAACTAGTGTATTATTTTCCCTTTTAGATTTTATTAGAGGGTAATTTAGGACCATTTAATAATCTAAGAAAGGATCTTATACTGTCTAATAAAGAACATTTCTAATTTTTAGTGTGTGCTGTAAAATAAAGCGCAACTCTAAACTCTAAACTAAAACAACCAAGAAATTTTAGTGTGAGTGGGTTAGTGACACAGTCATAGCTCTGCCTGATAGAATATGTCCTTGATTACACACAATCATTTAGTCAAACATAAATCCAATGACACGCTTTTATAATTTCAAGTGTTGTCTACAGAGAAATTCATAAAGAATCATCTGCCACAGAACCTGAAGAACAGACGAGGGCACTTATGTTCCCAGTTTGACTGGCACATCATGTCATGGACAAATGGTGATGAACATGAAAGCAATGTTGAATAGCTACAATAAAGTCACCTCAAAGACGTTTCTTTTCACTGAAGCTGGCACTGAAGGTTGGGTCAACTTTGTGGTAAAGTAGAAGCGAAAAAACAGATACACCTCAAAGATAAATTGTTTGTGAAAGGGTTCAGAGTTCAAGTTTTTATGTCATAATGTTTCCAATCTGTTTTATGGGCTGTGAATTACAGCGAATAGTACACTGTAAAAAATCCTACAGGAATTTAGTGCAATCATGTAATCTATTCTTTCACTTATTGCAAATACACACAGGTTTACTAATTCAAGTAAATAAAACTTAAAATGTCTAACTTGAAGACTTTTAGCATGAAATGATGAGCTGGATGAATGTACTGTACAGAACTCAATCAACTTATTAAATTCAGTTTCTAAAAATGCATGATCAGTAGACTTCCCAGCATGCATTGTCTGAAAGTTCAAACTTTCTACAGACCCTTCTTTTTAATATTTTGAAGAAAACATTTATGATGAAACTTTCTGTGTGTCTCTAATACACTTCAAGATAAGTTATGGTTGCTTGTTTTCACAATAATGAAAACACTGAGAACCATGATGAAGGCCAGTGTTGACTTCAGTCCTCTTATAATTCTAATTTAATACATTCTCAAGGGGTTGTTTCACAGTTTGTTTGTGCCAATGCTGGAACAGTGCAGCTCCATCAGGAGCAACTGTAGCTGTAAATTATTTCTGTGAAATGAAGAACGGAAAAAATGTAAAAGAAATTCATACTTGTATGTAATGTTTGTCAGTGTAACTGAACAGTTGTTGGTTCAACTTAATATTATTGAACATTTTTTTTCTCAAGTACAACTTAATTAATGTCAAGTTTATCTGGCAGGTACAGTCCATTTGTTTTGAATCATTATAAAATTACCACAACATGGCTTTTCAAATTCAGTCAACCTAATATTTTAAAGATGACACTTACTTTTTAAGGTTAAAACAATTAATTTATTTTTATGGTGTATGTGTCCTGACTCACAATACAGCAACAAGAGGCAGTATGTAGATCTGGTTGCACACATATGCATACAGACATACACCCATCTGCAGCTCTCAGTCAGAAAGTCTTACATAAAATGGGCAAATTAGTGTTATGACAAGGACACTTTGACTAGTGTGACAACTATACTTTAATTTTCTCTTCGTGAAACAGTCTGTCTGAGCTGTCTGACCACTTTCCACCCATCATCTCACCCCATTACTGTACCTCAAACCACTGCCCGTGTGACTGCATCTTCAGCACCACGCAAGGGTCGGGTTTGGAGAGAGCGTCGCGGTCTGAGATGCCCCGGCAGGCCACTCTCAGCTCCACTTTGGTCAGGCATGGAGAGCTGATGAAGCCCAACGTGGCCTCTGCAGACTCGTAGATGTTACTCATACTGAACACACAAACACACACTGAGAAGAGGGAGAGAGGACATAAAACACAGGGTTACTTGACTGATAGATAGTTGGGCTGTACATTGGCAAGAATCTGGTGATAAGATCCATCTCTCAATACATTCAAAATATTGCAATATACTGCAATACAGTAAGCAAGGTGATAAGTTGCTGTTTTTTAAATCTAATTTTAGAAACACTGACATAGTGTAAAGAGCTCCACCATATGAATAAATAATCAGAACGGTGTAGATGGATAACAACACTGCTATCTGGCAGTTGGGGTTTAAACACAACACAAAATGCGCTGCCACAAATCTTGGCATGTATCAAGTTATCATGATAGCCACATTAATCATTTATGGATTAATCGACACCAAGAATTTAACCAATTAATAAAGTATGAATTGATGATTAATTGAAATAGTCTTGAAATGGCAATAATTGTGCCTCATTTAACACTGTTTTGTCTGGCGGAGCCCTTTGTTGAGTAAGGAAACATAAACTAAAACTTGGAATGAGACAAAAAAGAGAAAAACTAGAAAAAATTGTTTTGTATCTTCTTAATTATTAATGATCAGATGATTGCTCGCATTTTCAGCTACCAGTTAAGGCACATGCACAAAATCTGCAACCCTAACCACTTTCAAGTGTTTTGAAAATCTTTATTAACACCACATGATATAATAATACTCAAGTGCAGCAATATTTTGTAACACACCTAATAGTAGGGTTGTAAATTTTCAGCATTTTCCTTAACTGATAGTTGAAAATGCTAACAATTAATTAAGCAATTAATCTTTTTTTTTTTCATTTTCTTTTTAACTCAATATAAGTTCAAGTTTCTTTCTACAACAAATGGTTCCACCAGACAAAACAACGTTAAACACAGACAGACGTTAAACAGATAGATAGATAGATAGATAGATAGATAGATAGATAGATAGATAGATAGATAGATAGATAGATAGATAGATAGATAGATAGAAGTTCTGCAGTCCATTTAAACTGATGTTTGTTTTGACTCGAGCAGATGCAGTGGCCCTGACTAAGCAGACAGTACTCAAACTGTTCAAGGTCATGACTCTGAAGCCACTGAAAATCACACAAGGTCCCCAAATACACACAGTCTGTACTGTATAAACACAAAAACGCATAATAACACATTTACACATGTCAATGCAGACACACATTTGGACGTATGTGCACATCCTGCATACAGAACAGCACGAACAAACAAATGCACGCACGCACACACACACACACACACACACACACACACACACACACTGTGCTCTGCTGAGTAACCAGAACAAATGTGCAGTTTTCTACTCAGGTTTCCACAGGGTATATAGTGTTCAAAGTCCCTAAATAGAATACTGTCAAGCACCTAATCGCTGTGAAACAGACAATTTTCCCGTGATAATGTGAAATGGACTGTTACAGTAATTATCACAAAATGAGTTTAAATCACATTTTACAGTAACCCAGCATCACAATAGAGGGTGGAAATATCTGCCTCGTTTCATTTGTTTCAAGGTGAGAGATCTCGTATTCCCACACCACTAATTCTTCCAAACTAAATCGCACATTAATTTCAGTCCAGGAAATGTGTTGGCAGAAAACATCTCACAGGAGTACTGGTGGTCAATATCACACACGCATAGCAATAACATTTAACGTGTTACAAGGGATAACTCTCTTGATTTTAAAGGCGCTGCACAACCGCCAGCTACCCACACAGGTGTTTTCAATTATTCTGCTTAATTAAACTTTGATTCTGCGTGGGCGTGTGCAGACTCAGCTTGATTGTCATCTTCTTCACGCTCCTTTTAGCTTTGTTGCACCTGTTTGTGCAGCAAAACACAGCAGTGCACGTTAATAGTCCTGAATATGGACTCCTGTGACTTCATGTAATTCCCACTATAACTCCACCCACCAAGCGCTCCGAGCCCACCATGTAATTATCCAGAAGTACTGATAACATCATGTTTGTGTAGAAACTTATGAGGAACAGTTTGAATAGTCAGTTAGCATAGCATGAAGACTGGAAACAGCTAGAACGTAGGCCAGGGCATCTATGCATGACTACAATTCCTAATTATATGACTATGCTGTTTTCACACTCAAACTTACAAACACATACTGCAGTTTCAAAAAAATTGCCATTAATTGTGCATCCCTAATTTTCATCACAGTTTAGTTAGGTTTAGGCAAGAAAACTACTTGGCTAAGTTGGATACTTTCAGGAAAAGATAATTTAGTTTTAAAATAAATCTAATGTTATTTCACAACATTAGAAAGGCAGAACATCTGTTCGCTGGCAGACCAGGCCCTTTATTACCCCGTATGGATCTGCATGTTTGATTTGGCACAGGGTTTTTCTGCCGGATGCCCTTTCTGATGCGTCCATCACCCCTTTATCCAGGCTCGGGACTGGCAATTTGTGAATGCACTGGCTTTTTTATCCCCAATAACTAGGGAACTGGAGCACAGTGTCTTGCCCAAGAACAATTGGACATGTGGCCAGGGGGAAGTTGGGATCAAACCAACGACCTTGCAGACATCCTGCATAGTATGACTTTAAAGCTTGTTACTTTATTAATGCAACATAATATTTTATTGCTCTACTCTGTACAAAAACATTTGCAGGAGCTTTAGATGGGTTTTGCTAAGCTAAGCTGACCATCTCCTGACCATCGTTTATATTTAACGGTAAGATATGAAAGTGGTATCGATCTTCTCATTGAAAAAATAACTTACAGCAGTACACTTAAAAAGGCACTGTAGCATCATCATAATACTGTACCCTCCCAACAAGCTTACTATTTCTAAAGCAGGATCCAGCTGACACTTGCTTAAACCAAGCTATGAATTACTGTTACACTGGAGACACTGTACTGCATGTATAATTAACCTCAAAATGCATGGATCCATTGTTCCAGTCCATGATGTACACTAAGAACTGGGTTGAAACCTCGGGTAGCCTCGAGTCCAGTTAGTCCAAACTAAAGGATAACCGCAGGTCTGATGTGCAGGATGGTACAAACTGAATATTAATGCAGTGGTCTAGTAGTATCATCCTTAGGGAACGAAGCTCTCAGAACTGGGTCTGACTCTGACCTGAATGTCTCTCACTCTCCCTCTCTCCCTCTGTCTTCCATAATTCATGTTCGATGTGTGTGTTGGCTGCTGGTGATTATTTTTAGCTGAGCTCACTGAACGGGCCACCGTACACGGAGAAATGGACGAGGACGGAGCCACAGGGCAGGTGTGTGACATACAGCAGATCCGTGTGTAGGTGGCGTGTAGTTCCGTATGTGCAACCCTCTGCATGGTACATTTCTGCCTCTCTGTGTGTGTGTGTGTGTGTGTGTGTGTGTGTGCGCGCGTGAGGCAGCAGATGCCTGCCTGTTCCGGTTGACAGCAGATGACACTGATAGTGACGGAGGATGTGGAAGATTTCTGCAGCTACTGTATGAGAGCTCGTCAGCTGTCACATGTGTTGCACATTGCTGGAGCCAAAGGTGACAATGAGTTTTCATATCACACTTTGTCACAGGATCTTGCAACAGCTTCTTGGGGAGAAAAAGTCTCAAATGCTGGTTTAACCAAGGCTGACAAATGGTTTATTTTGATATTTATGTGCTGTCTGTATTTTAGGCGTGGGTGGATGTTCAAACAGCTTTGTTATCTATCGTCACTGTTCTGTCTGCATAAAAAAGTTAACTTTTAAACTCAGAATTTATGCATATGATGGTGATGTTCTTTATATTATGACAGTTTTCCTAAACAATAGCAAAATATCACTTTACTTACAGTATTGCAAGTTATTATAATATATTGAATCATTAACCCTGTAGTGCGATACGTATCTTATTGCCACATTCTTGCCAATGTACAGCCTTGATTCTTAGAAGCATCGTGATTCTCTTTTGAAAGATTATGAATAGATGCAGAAAAGTCAATAATCTGAAATTTAACCGGAAATTCTCTACATTATCACCTATACCAATTTCGTAATACAGCTGTTACACAATGGTGAAACAACAGACATTAACTTGTGTGGTGTGTTGTGTTTATGTTTTAAACCAGGCGACTTATTGAGTTTTGGTGAGAATGGCTAATTGTATAGAAGTAGGTCTTCAGTGATTAATCATCTGAAATTAAATTAACCACCAACTATTTTGATAATAAATTAACTGGTTTAATAAACTTTTTGGGACAAAAAAGCCAAAATTCTCTGATTCTGGCTTCTTAAATCAAGATGTCATCTTTGGCTTTGACAAAAACCAAAGTAGCAAATCACAGAAATAAAACATTTTGATGCATCAACATTCGGGCTGTCCTGAATTATTCAAGGCTTCATTCATTGCCATGGTATTTGAATGGCAAAATTAGTATTCCACTATTCATATATATGTTTTCCTCACTGGCCGCCTGTGTGTTGCTGAGTTTTGTCGGTGACATCGATGTTGAGATATACAGCTCTGCTGTTGTCAGCGTGTGTGTGAAAGAAAGACAGAGAGAGGGGAAGAGAAGGTGGAAGTTGGATTATTGCATGCAATGCTGTTTTGTCACTTGACCCGCTCAGCCGAAACAGTGGTATTTTCCAAAGGCGAGCACTTTTTAATTGCATTATTAAAATGTGGAAATATATGGGGGTGTCTCATCCCTCTCACTCACAGCAGTGACTGAGTTGAAGTAACGCTTGGGTTCAGCTGAACAGAGAAATGTGTGGCCGAGTCCACGGCAGTCAGGACAGCTCTAGTTAAGACGCATTGATAATCATTTTAGAATTGCATCAGAGCCCCATGAATCTGAATCACAATCAGATTGTGAGGTGCCTACAGAATGATTTAAAGGCATAATATGCAGCATTTTCTTAAATAGTGCATAGACCCATATAAACATAATCCTTGTCAACCAACACTTACGACCCACTAGAAGTGTGTGTTGGTGGCTGTATCTGCAGAGACCCTACCCTCCGCCTGTGTTTCCTTATTTTCTCTTTATTTTGATGTGCTCAGATGATTAATTGACATCCTGGGAGCTCAACTAGCTTTCTGGCGAGTTTACAAACAGCTTGGACAAATCATGCTGTTTCTACCTTTAAGTATTAGGGGTTGTACTTAATAAATGTTGTTTTTTTCCTCCAGTTGTAGAAATAAACTCACTAACAGCATTTCTTATCAAACATTTGACAGGAAATATGACTGCAGAAGATTGCAATGTGTCACTGCTTGACTGTTTGACTGTTGAAAATTGCAGAATGAAAGTGTGCTCTGAAATATGTGTGTAAATCAAAATGACACCCGACACACAATTACCAAGATAGTAATGATTGATTGCTAGGCGGCGTACGGTATCTTAAAATCATTCCAAGGCTCCTCACTGTCAGCTCTCGTTCTCCACACTGTGACAATCAATCATCAAGGAGTACAACCCTTGACTGTGTGCATGTGTGTGCACGCCCACGTGTGTGTGTGTGTGTGTGTAACATGTGTGTGGCGATTCACCTTCACATGTTGACGTGTATGTAAAGTGACTGTGACAGATGTGACACTAATGACTCAGCCACAGGAAGGTCTGTAACACTCAAGTACACTAGTAATTGCCTGGTCACATATTGATTAACAGACAAAGAGGAGTAACATCACCATCCAGCCACAGCACACAGGCCCGAGCTGAAGAACTACTGTATGTGACATGTTATGCAACCCTATGTGGAATATTAATCACAGCAGGTGCTAGGCTGAAAGTGTGGACACATAAAAGGCAGCTGGGTGCAAGAAAAGACAGAGAGGAGTATCAGAAGTGAAGCAGTCTGCTGTTGCGAACTCTCAGTGTTATTAGAGCTGACACGGAGAGAGAAGCAGTGAGAGCGAGCGAGACAGAGGGGGGATTAGAGAGATGGAGTGAGAGGGAAAACTGGAGGAAGGCAAAGGCAAGTGAGAGTGAATGAAGCAGATAGAGGGGAGAGAGGGAGGGACAGAGAATGAAGCGGATCTCCCCCCTTCTCACAGGGCTTATCTTGTCTTATAGCACTCCAGCACAATAAAATTAAAGCAGAGGCTTTCTAAGAGGAGCCCACAAGGTATTTTCCAGTATTTTCCCCAAAGAAACAATCTCTCAAGTCACATGTGGATTTCATTAGAATCATATTTTGTTGCCTGATGGTAAAAAATCATAGTTTTATGGTCTTTTTTATTCTACAGAATGGTTCATAAACCCACAAAGTCACACAGTCACTGATAAATGACAATAAAAATGAAGCAGATGTTTTTACAGCTGTGTCAGGCTATAAACATCTGATGTCATCATATATGTCTGTCACTAACAGTACAGCACAACACAGAAAAATGTCCAGTGCAAATGTTTGGAATAGGTAGGTAAGGCATGCACCATCCTGGCTGCTGCTGCTGTTTCCTGCGGGGAGAAAACTCACCTCAACGACCTGGAGAAAAGATCCGAGCGGAGCCGAGCAACTTCACCGCCGTTTACTTGACAATCACGGATACCTCGCCGCCTCCGGACCCATCTCCCTCTCCTCACTCTCTTTGTCTATATGTTTCCCCTCAATCCCCCTTTAACACTGCAGAGCTCAGCCGGTTTGGCGCTGACAGCCAAACAGAGATGCCTCTTTCTGAATTCCCACCAGGCGAGCGCGGTGAGGAAGGATCCGCTCCGTGCGCCTGGGTTTACTCTAGGTGAGAGATGGGGAGGAGGAGGATGAGAAGGAGGAGGAGGAGGAGGACGGTGCGCCACTTAACTGGAGTTTGTAATCCGCTGGCTCCATCGGGGGCCGCAGAGAGCGCTCCGTACTCAGGGACCAGCGGGCTCCCAGCGCGGTGCGCCAGCGCCATCTCGTGGTGATTACAGTCAACTGACACTGATGAAACTGATTTTATGCTCCTCAGCTTTTGATTGGCTGCGATGCGCCTCAGCGGTTTTATAATAAGCGATGACCGCACACCTGAGACCACTTGGGAGTTAAATTAAAGTTCACACTGTTCACCTGATTCATTGGTTCAGATGTCTTTAGATGTATGAGGCGATTTGAAACAGAAATAAACTGAAAATAATCGGTTGTCCCCAGTCCAATTTATCTTTTAAAAGTTTTTAATCTATTTTTGTCGGTTTTATTATTTATATTTTAGTGTAGGGGAGCTTTTGTAACGTTTCTCATATTTTCCTATATGTACAATAATTACTAATATTGATAATAACTAATACATCAATTGATATATTTAAACCAGTAAGGACAACTACAGTGCAAGTCAGTGTTATAATTGATCCTTCCAAAGTATCACCCCATTTTGATACCTGGGGTTTTCTTATTAATTTCAATAACTGCATACCTTAAATAGTTATCATCACTCAGATTAGCTAATTTTCTGGTCTTTTACTAATATAAGCTCACTTAACATGTGACTAGCCTATATGCCCTGGGTATATGGGCCTGTAAGGCCCCCCAGCACCATCTTGTAACCATCCTCAAAATTTGGTTGGACAATCTTAGAACATAGCATATCGAAGAACAAGAAACAGTAAAGTAGAAAGCTGAGGTTCTGCCAGGTACCCAGCTTGCTCGGCTGTCATTGGAGTGCATACCAACCAATAACCTGATGAAATCAGTGTAAGTTTCAATCAACAGTCATCTAAACTTTAGACAGAAAAAATTGTGAACATCTGCAAAAGTAACTTTCATACCTCAAAATCTTTTTTGCTAAAAGCTTCTGCAGAGGTGAAATGATCCTGCTCCTTTTCTACAGACAGAGAGATAAACCTACTGAGCGTGTACAGAGTAAGTGACATCACTCTAGCTTGTTTCAGACTGAAGGAATTGAGTGTGGCACAATGGCCCCCTGGTACAGCTGCTCCCAGTCTCCCCCACTGTTTTCCAGTCTGGTTATCCGCTGTCAGTCAGAACTTCACTAACTTGTGTTATTAAAATAAATGTTGATTGACTGTGCTAAACACTCACTGACTTCCAACATACTAACAGATAAATGAGCATATTTATCTGTTCTTACACATATAGAGCTACATTACTTTTTGGATTGATTAACTTGTTTTCAGAATCAGGGTTTATTCCCAAGTAGGTATTCACATACCAGAATTTCCTGTGGTGTATATGCTGGTGCATAAAAATGAACATAGTATGAGAAAATCATAAATAAAGATGAATGCCAAGACAGAAACAAAACAGAAAACTGTGCATAACATATGAAATGATATTACCAAACACTAGAAGGAAATATGTACAAAATGATGTTATCCAAATGAAGGACCAGTACAGTAAGATGTGTGTTAATATAACGCAATAATACAGTAATGCATTATGTGTGTTAATATAATGCAATAATACAGTAATGTTAATGTGGAGAGGGGTGGTGATGTGACAGTCAGTGTCAGTGGGGGTCTGGGTTTCACTTGTCATATTATCTTGTCTAAACCTTTTCTAAAATCACTGCTGTTCTTTATCTCAGTATCTAATAGAGTCTGTGCATAATAGACTAGTCAGCTTGAAGCGCATCCAATTCCTACACGGCATTACAGCTTTATCTCTATCCTGTAGGCTTAGGCGCCGTGCCATATTATTCACATATCAAGGCATTGATTTAGGAAGCAACATTTAAGAGGGTATTTTGTCTGAAATGGATTTGTGTGGCTCTTTTGAACGCAAAGCATTTATGCTGATAATATATTCTGATAAATCGGCTAGGACAAGCTTAAACTGCAGCAACGTAGTCTGGTTTTTAATAGCATATAATAGTAATGGACCTTTTTTACAGCAGCTTTTTTGACATGAAATGTAGGTTAAACACACATGTTGCCAGTGATACTGATTAAGATTCTGTTCAAGTCAGGTCAAACAGAGTCAGTGTGCTGTTAATGTGCATGTTGGCTTATTGGAAAGACTCTGCTATACAAAATGAAACAGGGCCTTAACTAGTATCATTGGTAACACCTGTGATTATACTTCTGTTGCACTTCAATGTGGCTGCTGTTAAAAAGGTCTGTGGTTTGCACCACCACACTCATTATTTATATATTAGTCCCCATGAGCATAAGCATTACATAAAATTCCACATTAATGTTCCCTATAGCCTCTTATCACAGATTTGTAACCGTCTTTTCTTGGTTGTTTGTGTTTTCTAGTCCTTCTGAGCTGTGGGTAATGAGCAGACTACAACTTCTCTTTGTATACTCTTCTTTTATACATCTTTAATCAACATCAAAACAGTGAGACAGCGTAGTAAACCAAGCTTCACAGGGTTCACAGCAGGCTTCTCACTCTACTGTTGGCGCATGGCATCGCTCTGTTACACTTATACCTGTCCCTCCTAAACAATGGCAGATAGGAACTAATTAACTCAAAGTCAAGGGGAAACGAAGAAGCAACTTAAATACTACACATAAAATATATGGATGAAATACCAGTTAAAGAGCTGTAAATTATAAATAAATAGTGATGTATTTAGCTGTAAGCTTAATTCTGCAAATTCATAATGCTGTGGAAATATTCCTACTAATATATATGTAACACAGTACACCGTACACTTTAATTAGCAACATAATTTAGCACAATAACTTACTAGTTAATTAAAATAACCCCAAAATATAATATGTACAATTACTATGGTTACAGTCCTCCCTTGCTATGAGTAGACATGTCCTCATTTCGATCAACCAAAAAACTAAAGTTAATTAGTGAAATTTTATATATTTTTAACATGTTGCAAATGTCTCTTGATCAGGGCTGGGATCAGTTCAAATAAATATTGTGAATTATATGTCATAAGTAATCATCTTAAAATGATAAGGGTAATTAGTGGTTATATATGTTTAATTTATAAAAATTTAGTTGGTGTTGTCCAAATAGTCTCTAGGTAACTTAGAGAAATGCAAAAATGTTGCAACCACCCTGGTATCCCTTACTCAAAGTGCTGTAAGTGATAATGAAAGAATGATGTATTTAGGGCTGGGCAGTATAGTGATATCATATCAATACTGAGATATAAGACTACATATTAACTTAGATTTTGGATATTGTTATAGTGTGACGTGTCATAAGTGTTGTCTTCTCCTGATTTTAATGCTGTAATGTAATTTTCTGAACTTATTACGTCTGTTCTACTATTTTCCTCTACCCAGTTACCCATTTAACTAATGATTATTTGTCAAAAATCTCATTGTGTTAATATTTTGTGAAAGCACAGAGTCATATTCATAGTCAGTAGACATTGTGATATTTGAGTCTGTCCCTATTGCCCAGCCTGTTCTGCTCTCTAAACCTTATGTGTATATTATGGGAAAATGTACATAAAGTACTCATTGTGCAGTACAATTGTCCGTGTTTTGCTGTTAGGCCTATGTCTGATCTTTTTGGATTGCTGCAATAATGTGCATATAACTGCATGTTGTAGATGTTTCAAGTTGAGCTACTTTAACTATTTTATAATGCTGTTGCATATTTTAGAGAGAGATATATTGTTTATTGTGGAATAGCATAAAATAATTGAGACATTATTATAAGCCACATTGCCTGGCCCTTAATGTATTTAGCAGTAACTGCAGTAAACTTAATTCTGCAAATTCAAAATAATGCTGTGGAATTATTTTAACAGAGCATTGCACAGCTTAATACGCAAAATTAATTAGCATAATAATTTGGTTAATTTTAAAATAACCTAAAAATGTAATGTGTACAGTAATTTATAATTGACCTGAATGCTAATAGGCTCTCTTCTTGTACATAACTCGGTGTGTGAGGTCAGTCCAGATCCGTCACTTTGTGGATGAGCTCATCTCAGATCTGGAGCAGGGCCCCCAGCTTTGTGCGGGTGGGTGGACCACGCCCCGGCCCCGGCGTGCGGTGCGGCTGTGCGGTGCGGTGCACCAGCAGGCTAAATTAGCACACGGCGGCTACATCCGGGCGCTCCGCTCGGTTTACAAACCCTGCGAAGATGGCGACTTCAGGGAGGAGTGCATTATTATCCTCCACCTCAACTGGACCTAAGAGCACACTGGAGAGCTCCAACCCGGAGGAGGAGGACGGGCAGGACTTATGGTGGGCGACGTGTTGTTTGAGCTGGGTTATTGCAAGCGAGGTTTGCGGGTGCAGAGGCTCCATTGTGCTGGGAGGAGGAGGATGGTTTGACAGCTAGTGTGCTAACGTGGCTAGCTAGCATCAGCACCAGACTGACACAGCAGCAGCAGCACTAGCTCGCTTTAGCTGCTCGCTGTTTATTTGTTACTGGATGAATGAATGAGCCTTGTTAGGTGTTATAACGGGGCTGTTCTGTGTGCAGGTCCACCATCCTGAGTGAAGTGTCAACCCATTCAAGATCTAAGCTCCCGTCGGGGAAAAATGTCCTGGTCATGGGTGGGTATCTCTGTGTATGAATGTATATGAGTGTGTGTGTGTGTGTGTGTGTATGTGTGCAGTCTCCTGGCTAGCCAATAGGCATCGTTAGCTTGAACAGACAGCCCAGGAGCTGCTGATCATCTCATCCTCGTAGACTTAATACTGCTCGATAGCTAAGCTAGCTTGACTGGACTGATGGTGCTTTTGTGTTCAAGCTTGGCAGGTTAACAGAGACAGAGACAGGTGTATTTATCTTTGCGCCTACACACTCTCGCTCTTTCTCTCTCTCTCTCTTTCACACACACGCACCACCTCATCATCATCTTGAGGGATGCATCGGGCCGCTTTGAAACACTGCAAGTCATTCTAGCATCCAGCGATGCTAGCAGCAGCTAGGTGGTGGAGATGATGCTGGAGGGACAAGCCTGTGTTTTTGAAACGAAGCAGACAGGGTGCCTCCCTGTCTCGCCCCGTCCTCGTGTCCACACATACACAAACACACACATCCGCCCGAGATAATCCGCAGCCTGCTACCCATTCCAGCTAATCAGCATAGTTGGTTACCGATGTGAAGTGTGGCTGTAAAAGCCATTTGTCTGTCATGCTATTTATGATAACATCAACAAGCTCTGCTTTATGATTGCATCGAGTCCCCCTGTCGGTTAACTTAATACGGCATAGTGCAGGAATGGATGCAGCCTTGACCTTATAACACACAATAACAATAACAATGTCATGCTGTCAGCTCTGAGGCCAGCAATAACGCCAGGACAAATGCAGTCCATTGTTAGAGGATATATTAAGGTTGTTCATCTTTTATAAAAACTGCAGTTTAATGAACCCTTTGCCTCTAGTCAGTGGGATTTGATTCAGTATGTGTGTTACACAATGAACTGAAATATAATCGAAATCAGAACATGATCAACTATAGAGTTTCAACTGTTAATCAGTTATTAATTGATTATTGAATTAATCTGCACCTATATTAATTTATCAGTGTGTCTTTTTTTTTAAGGAAAGGAGAAAATGTTAATGTCTGGTTTCTTTGCTCCTCTCTGACAGTAAATTGAATATCTTTGGATTGTGGACAAAACAACACATTTGAGGACATCAGCTTGATCTTTGATTAACAATGATCAACCTTTCCTGACATTTCATGGACCAAACAATTAATCAATTAGTCAAGAAAATGACAGATCGATCTGTAATGAAGATAATTGTTACAGGATAGACTTGAAAAATACATGTCGAGTTTGTCTTTGTGTTACACGTGTTTTTACCTATTTTTCAAGTGACAAGATTGTGACAGGACTAATCAAGAAATATGTAGAAATAATCGTTAGTTGCAGCCTGAATCAAGTAAAATATTCAAATGGCAGAAGGTGCAATTTTTTCAATAAGGGAAAAATGTGTGTCATAACAGCATTATAATGAAGTTCTGTTACGCTGTGGATATGCTCTCTTCTTCTTTTGTTCTCCAGATTTAAGAGAACATGTTTGTTTAGTGAAGACGAGGGATGCACAATATTGATTTTTACAGCTGATATGATAGCAGATAATTACTTGCTTCTCATAGCAGATATTGATAAGATAGCCAATAATGTCATAGTTTTGTATTTCAAAAAGAAGTTCATTTAACCTGTAGTTTATGCACACCTGAGGGTAAGAGAAGCTGAGATGTAATGTACCGGGTAATCAAAGATGGATGATTTAATATTTCATAGCTCTGACTGAATCAGGTCTGATATTACGTATTACATTATGTTACAGCAAAAACAACACTTCTGACTCTTCAAATGTACATTTTGTTTTTCTAGTCAGGTTCATCAAAAAAAAATCACAGTATATTTTGTTTTTTATAGAGTATTTGCCCAAGAATTAAAATGAAATGCTTTGACAAGAGCTTTCAAATACGATATTACTGTAGCTGATATTTAATGGTTAGAGCGATAAAGCTGTGATAGGCAATGCCTGCTGATAATTTATCGGCACTGTTATTTATCGTGCAGCCGTAGTGCGGCCCCCAACAAATGCCACATCATCACAGTGTTTCTCAATGAAAATATGATATTTTTTACTGTATTGTGGAAACCTACTACACTTTGTATTTGTGTATGCTAAAACGATAAGTTATTTAATTAATGAAGATTATCAAAATGATCAAAAAGAAATGTGCAGTTTAATCAATAATGAAAAGAAATGTTACTTGCAGCCTTCTATTTGAGCAATCCTAATCACAGTGTGACAGAGGACAGCAGGATGCATGGGACAAATAGTACACCTTCAGCAGAAGTGTGGTGTGTTTGCAAATTAACACGCTTTTGCCTAATGTAAATTCTTGCTGAGTAGGGCTGAATGATATACAAAAAAATAAATCATATTGCGATCATTTTGACAGTTATTTTAATTGCTATGTGAGGCGTGAGAGATGATGATTTCATGTGTCTGTACCAGACAAGCATGTTCCCTTATGTCTGGAGAATGGTAATCTGTAGCGCCACAAGGCTTCATTCAGGTTGTGCCTGATTTTATCTTTGTCAAAAGATTGTAGCTCCTGCGATTTGAATATTGCACTTGGCTTGGCTGTTTAGCAGCTTCAGTTGTATTCATCCCTATTGCTCACTCTTATTTTAACTCAAATCATTTATGGTTTATCTGCTAAACTATAATATTATTATAGCACTATGTTGGGTTTTTTTTGCTGATATCTGATATCTTGACATTTTCCAACTCATTTTGTCAGGCTGCAGATATCGACTTTTTTTTTCACATTATTGCAGAAAACA
Source organism: Lutjanus erythropterus (assembly GCF_056507025.1). NCBI lineage: Eukaryota > Metazoa > Chordata > Actinopteri > Lutjaniformes > Lutjanidae > Lutjanus > Lutjanus erythropterus. The sequence goes on from NC_139332.1 coordinate 17,645,088, forward strand.
TCAAGTCTCTCCTGTAGTAGAATTAGCATATTATTATATTATTATGCCCACTTTTTTGGTGATGATCCACTGGCCGATGATGCAGGCATTACAAACAGTGCTTTTCAAAATGTACACATTCACTGGGGAAAAGTAAGAAAACTACTGCTGTTTTTTTTACTTGTGCCTGTTTCTCTTCACAACATTTGTTGTAATGAGTGGGATGACAGCTCTTAAAATGGGCAATTAAATTTGTAGTGTTGAAGGAATGTGGTTTGGCTAGCATGACTGGTGCTGAGCATACTTTGCTATCAGTTTCTGATACTAAAAAAACCTTTACAAATGTGTGCATAGTTATAGCAACATCTTATTGGCCTGTTATTTTGGCAGAAATGTTCATGTCGGGATGATACAATAATTCATTTTAAAGCCTTTATCAGCTGATACTGACGACGTGCCAATATTATTGTGAATCCCTAAAACATAATACTGTTACTTGCTGATTTTGTGTGTCTGTTTAGGTGAGGTTGGTTCGGGGAAGACCACCTTGGTTGCAAAGCTACAGGGGGTTGAAGAATACATGAAAGGGCGTGGCCTGGAATACCTCTACTTCAGTGTCCATGACGACGACATTGATGGTAACAACTAACTACTTGTAGTTTATAGACCAGTAAATGTCTGAAGCCCATATAGCCTTGACATTTACTGTCTTTGTATTTTTTCACAACAGAGTATGTGGGCTGTTAAGTAATCCAGCAGTTTGATTGTATTTGAGTGTGTATTTGTCTGTTTTGTGTGGCGTGTGTGTGTTCAGACCACACTCGGTGTAACGCCTGGGTGTTAGACGGAGACCTTTACCACAAAGGTCTGCAGGGCGTAGCTGTGCCAGTGGACTCGATCGGTAACACGTTGCTGCTGATAACGGTCGACATGTCGCGGCCATGGAACGCCCTGGACTCTCTGCAGAAGTGGGCAGCCGTCGCTAGGGAACACATCGACAAACTCCGGGTCGCCCCGGAAACGCTGCGGGAGCTGGAGCACAGACGTGAGTCATACTGACGAGCAGATAAAGTTAGTCAGTTTGTCCTCATGGAAATTCTCTTAGTGGTATGAATACAGCTGAGTTACTATAGTGATAGTTTTTATTCCATTTTTAATTTTTTCACAACTAGCTTTAGTTTTAGTTAACTATAATAACCTCAGAATACAGTTTTTAGATAAGGAATCTTATTACATTGGATCAGAAACCCTCGAGCAGTTTTGTCTGATGTGACCCAATTATTAGAATGATAACGCTGCAGGTTTTAAATTATAACCCCTGCCAGGTCTTAATGTGTGTTTACTATTGTTTTGTATGTTAATGTTGTTTGTGTGTTTGTGTTTTTAGTTGTAAAACAGTTCCAGGAATACACAGAGCCAGGCAGCGGGGAGGACGGCACCCCGCAGAGGAGGAGTGAAGATGAGGAGAGCGTGCTGCTGCCGTTAGGAGACAACACACTCACACACAACCTGGGAATACCAATGGTGGTGGTCTGCACCAAGGTACACAAATGCACTCACTCGCTGCTGGCTTATAAACATAATATATGTGTAGAAACATATTTTACCTTAGAATCTAAGAGTGCATGATCCTATGTGCTGGACACAGTGTAAAACGTAAATAAAACCAGAATGCAATGATTTGTTTTTGAAGGCACCATTAATGCTTAAAGGTACATACAGGTTTTGGAGCAACACATTCTGCCAACCAGATGATGTCTTTTTCTTAGATGCCCCTGCTTATTTCAGCAAGACGATGCCAAGATACATTCTGTGACAACAGCATGGCTTCGTAGTAAAAGAGTTTGAGTGTTAGACTGGCCTGGCTCCCAGTCTGTCTCCCATTGAAAATGTGTGGCGCAAATACGACAACAGAGACCCTGGACTGTGAAGGTGCCTGACGTTGTATTTTAAGCAACAATGGGGAAAGAATTTTGCTTTCAAAATTTCAACAGCGAGTGTCCGCAGTTCACAAACACTTACTGTGTGTTGTAAAAAGAAGAGGTGATGTATCACAGTGGTGAACATGACCAAGTCCCATCTTTTTTTGGAATGTGTTACAGCCATCAAATTCAGTATAAGTGTATATTGAATAAAAGCTTGTCAGTTTCAACATGAATTATCTTGTCTTTGTACTGTATTCAATTCAGTATATGTCAAAGTGTTTGCAAATCATTGCATTCTGTTTTTTACTTACTTAATCAGGGTTTATGATGTCTAAAAGGCTTTTTTTTTTTACATTGCATCTACTTCTGCACATTCACATCTGTCTAACACTTACCTGTGTGACCTCAGTGTGATGCCATCAGCACGTTGGAGAAGGAGCACGACTACAGAGACGAACACCTGGACTTCATCCAGTCTCACATCAGACGTTTCTGTCTGCAGTGTATCCTTCACTAAACATCGCTTCTGCCCTTGGCTGCTGCGAGCAAAACAGTGCAAAAAAAACGACAAATGTACGGTGTCAGAAAACAGTGAAATTATTGATCAGTACAGTATACACAGGGGGTTTAATGGGGCTGTTGATCAATACCACTGACTCTGCACATTTCCCTGTCAGGTTCTGAGATTTAAGGCAGTCATTCATAGTTTGGCCTGTGCTCTCCTAACGTCCAGCTGGTCGGTGATGAAGGATGACGGTGATACAGCTGAGTGATCGCTATTGTGAGGCGTTTTGTTCTCAGGCCAAAAGCAGAGTTCCCAGCAGTGTCATTATTGCAGTGTTCTGGCCACTGTAAGCTGTGTATGAACTGTCGTTGGTGCAGCTGATATTGCTTTGTTGTAAAGAGAGTTCGATAAAAGTCATAGATTACCGAGCACTGCTTGAAATTGTTTGTTTTTCAGAATCTCCAGTCAGTGCCAAGTGGAAACGGTATTAAAGTTTCAGAGTTATTGTGTTTCAAATGAGCCAAGACTCCACGCTGCTGTGTTTTTTGTCTGTGTACTTTTAGCAGTTAAAGATAGAATCTGTTTTTCTTGAGTCTTTGTTCAGACTGCAGGCAAATCAGATTTTTCTCAGATCAGATCTTTAGGACAAGACAGTCTGTTCACTGCTCTGAGTTTTAGGCCCCCAAATGTATTAAAAATGAGTCTGACAGGTCTTAAAAATTGATTGGATTATGAAGTTAAAGTTACTTTAGTAGAGTTGAGTTAAATTCTTTCTCACATTTAAATGTTCTTTTAGGACAAATTTTCATTCATCACTACAACCAAACCAACATGCCACCAAAAACCACTAATGCAGCCCAGTCAGAATTTATCAGAGCGATCGAGAGTGATGTGGCATTTCCTCGTCAAAAAAAACAAAAAACAAAACAAAACAAAAAAAAACCTACTAGTAGAAGAAATAAGAACTTAAAAAATTCTGTCACTGTTACGTTTATCTGATATGATAAGTGCAGTTATGGGTGTGAATAAGGTGTAAAATTGCACTCATAATTGTCTTTAAAGGATCTTAAGAAGTCTTAAAATGATAAAAAAAAATGTTGCTGTCCAGACTAGTGTTGCCAATAATATCAATATATGTAAATACTGAATATTTGATATGCTTTCAATATTAATTTTTCTCAGTATCGATACTCGGGTACCAGCTGCACTTTGTCGCCATGTGAGTGAGTTGATGTACGGTGCTGCAGTGTTCATCTTCTTCTACTTACTCACAGTGCTGTCTTCTTCTCGTCACTCATCTCATTTGCTCTGGTTCAATATCTGTTGTCATGTTATGGCCTTGTTATATTTATATTTTATTAAAAATCCAAATGCTCTCAATATTTAGCCAATTTTCACTCTGTGATAATGGTATCAACTATCAATATTTTTCAAGGTATTGTATTGAAATTAGAAAACCCAGTATTATTATCATAAATGACAAAGAAAATCAACATTTAACAGGCTGGAATCAGCAAAATTTTGACTTTTTTTCTTGAGAAATGTATTGAACGATTATTCAGTTATCAAAATAGATAGAAAGTATTTTTTGACAAATCGACTAATTGTTGCAAATCTCCCACAGATTTTGTAAAATCATGCTGAACAAGGCTAAATAGTTTTTTTGTCACTGTGACGTAAGAAGTGATTGTGTTGAAAATATCCTTGACAGCCCGTCAGACGGAGCGTCTCTGGTTTACACATCGGTGAAGGAAATGAAAAATCTGGACATCCTGTACAAATATCTGGTCCACAGACTCTATGGCTTTCCCTTCCACTGCCCAGCACAAGTGGTGGAAAGAGATGCCGTCTTCATGTAAGCCTGTGTGTTTGTGTGTGTGTGTGTGTGTGTGTGTGTGTGTGTGTGTGTGTGTGTGTGTGTGTGTGTGTGTGTGTGTGTGTGTGTGTGTGTGTGTGTGTGTGTGTGTGTGTGTGTGTGTGTGTGTGTGTGTGTATACGTACCAGGATGTGGGGTATCTGGTTTGTAACCCTTCCTCTTCTCTGCCCAGTCCATCAGGTTGGGACAACGAGAAGAAGATTGCCATACTTCACGAGAACTTCCAGACAGTAAAAGCAGACGACAGCTTTGAGGACGTAGTAGTCAAACCGCCAGTCAGAAAGGTACAGACTCTGATTAAATAAACAGTTATCTTGGAAATATCCTCTGAGGCGAGCTAAGCTTACATCGCAACAGATTGATTACCACCGTGGTATTATGTATCATTACCTTCTACATCATTTTTCACAGCTGATGCATTAAGCTTTACCCAATATATCGCTGCAGGGATAATGGGAGGTTTATTCAGTTTGATTTATAAGCTGTTGTGGAGCTGTAAAGAAGTGTGAAAAAGACTTCTTTTTAAATTATTTGTTTTTTCTTTCTTGTCACCAGATTGTACACGAAAAGGAGATTCAGGCAGAAGATGATCAAGTGTTTCTGGTAAAACTGCAGGTCAGAAAATATTCCTCTTGTTGTGTCAATGCCAAGTTGTTTGCTGCTTGTGGATACTCAAATTAAATCTGACTTGAGGGTCTTGTTATATCATATAAATACATTAATTTAATACTAATTGATGTGAATGTGCTTATTGTGTTCTGATTTTCAGTCACTGCTTGCCAAGCAGCCTGCTGTGACAGCAGGGCGGCCAGTGGTGAGTGCTCTCTTTTTCTTTCTTTCTTTTTTTGGCTCATAAGTTAAAGGAAACCCGCCTCCGATGTCCATATGTGTGAAATAAACTGCTGTTGTTTGTAGGATACCACCAGCAGAGCACCCACCGGTTCCCCCAGGACGAGTAATCGCTCCGCAGCGGCCAACGTAGCCAACGCCATGCCACAGTCTGGTATGTCGCAGTGTTTCATTGCTTCTTACAGCCAAACATGACCATTTCTCATTTAGAGCATGGCTTTATGTGAGTGTTTTTTTAACCCTCACCCCTGTATGTTGTAGGTCAGACCAGTGAGGGTGTGTTGGCCAACTTCTTCAACAGTCTACTGACAAAGAAAGCGGGGACAGGGGGGCCCGGGACGCCAGGTGGCGGTAACAACACTCCAGGAACAGTACGCAAGTCAGGTGAGAATACACATTAGATCGTAGAGGTTGGTACGATGTTCTGGTTTTATGGGATAGAAAAACATGATAATTCAACCGTGTTTTAGGCTGGCATCACACACTGACACTTTCATGGAAGTCTAGGTGGTTGAACCTACATAAAATGATGTTGCAATTGAAACACTGGACAATAAACCAACTAACACCCACTAACATCTGGCTTTTGTCTCCACATCTGCATGTAGATGCTAATTTTTGCCTCTCTTCATCAGAGGCAACAAAGGCTTGTCCCTTCCGTCTGCATCTTTTGCAACTTTTTCATAGAGTTGATGTGTATTTAATGGATGACAAGCTTTAGTCAAGCGGCTATAACAGTTGATAAACCTTTTTCCCTATAAATTTTTCACAATTAAAGTCCCTTGTTATCTAAAGGCTTTTATTATAAAGCAACAAAATCAGGAAATTTCTCCTGTACAGCTGAAAGCGAAACAGTTACATAAAGCCTGGAAGTACACGCAGAGATGCAGGAGAGAAACTAAACTTCAAACCACAGAGATTCAGCTAAAAGCTTAACACTTTCTGCTCTCGAGTTGAGTCTCAGCTTTCCAGTGCACATCAGTAAAAAAACAAAACGAGGGCAAAAGGGTCAATCGCCTATTTTTAGCGGGTTTAGGCTGCATATATGTGCTAATTTTGGTTTAAAAACAGTGTATGATGTGCTCATTCCAACTGATTTGAACGGATTTCAACATGACAATGGCGAAGCAATAAGATGGTCTCTTGGACACTTCAGATGATCATCGTCATTGACCTCATAGATGTTGGCAAAGCTGTCAACAAACAAATGTGAGCAAAGCAAAGTTTGTTTACATTGTAGGTAGCAGGTGACTATCATTACAGCTAGCGTAGTTATAGCTATGCTTGAATATTAAGTTTTGATGAGAATCTGTGCTGTTAACTAAATACAGTCAGGTATCAAGCTACAGTTTCATGTTGATATTAGAAAGTGGCGACAAAGAGCAACATAGTTTTTATTTATTTTCCTTGAATCAAAGGGAGGATGCACACAATGGAGGCTTGGTGGATTAAGCTTGCAGAAAAGTGTGAAATGATCCATTCATCTCTTTTTGAGTTCCCAGTGGGTCATGTTTTAAAGCAGGAATAGTGCTCCTCCTATTGTCCATGATAGCCATTGCGAAACAAAGTAGCCAGCTAGTGCCAGAAGAAAAAGTGCACAACACGTCCAAACTGATATTATCCAGTGAGAAAACTACAAAATAAGACATAAAAATGCCAATTAAGTTACAATAACATGCCCCGCATGATTAAAATCTAGTGATAAAACAATAGCAAGTTAATTTTAGTGAAATTTAACTATCTAATTATGTTGCATGAGACTTGAATTGCTTTGTTTAACTGTCAAGTTGCATGGAAATTATGTTCTATGCAATGTGCAACCTGCAATTACTTGTATGAAAGTTTCACTGTGTAAAGCCATCCTTAGGATTTAATGCCATTTTCAGTCATTCCTCATTACTCACTCAGCTTCTTTTTTTGGTTTTCACCTCCCATCTTCCATCCTTCGTTTTCTCACCTCTTCACTCTCCTGTCTCCAGACATGAACATAACACATGGTAAAGAGCCACAAACAATCACCCATCATCTTTCTGATTATCTATAACGTCCTTTTATCCTTAACTATGCTCGTAGTCTGTTGTGTGATCTCACTGTTAACATCATTCATAATGTGTGTATGTGTGTGTACGCACTAGTCAGAGGATGCTGGCCACGTTAAGGTGTGTGTGAGAGAGATAATCCTCATTTCTTACTGCTTGTGTATGTCATTGTCATTCTCAGAAGCATCCTTGTATTTCCTTTGACCCCCCCCCTCCCCCAAGCCCCCAACTTTCTCCAGCATCCGAAGGAGGAACTATGCTGGGATCAAACCTCCTGCATCACCTGTTTACTTCTTGTTCAAACACACATGGACTGTGGCCTATAAATTGTTAGAATTTGTTTATTTCTGCTCTGATAACTGTAGTTGTGGTTCAGGAGATGATCCCACGGCTATTGAATTACTTTTGCACTATATGCCTTTAAAAAACGCAGGTTCTGGCTTAAATGCATCAGAATAGGTGTATTGATTTCATATTAATGGCAAGATCCAGAACTATGTAAGAATCACCAGCAGAAGGGCCGACACGTCTCAGGGCTGCACTCTTTTCTTTTCACCTATTTGGTTAGAGGGAAGAAAGTGCTAGTCATGCCAGGTTCATTTATTTTGATTGACAGTTGCACCCCTAATGTCCTCCCTCCAAACACCCTGTCTCCATTCTGCTCCTTGACATTTCTTTGGCATGTTGCATTGCATTTCTCATTATTAACATCTGCCACAAACTTTACACATGATTCTTACTAAGGCTGGACAATATAGGAAAGAGATCTGTATTCCACATAGGTCTGTTTTAAAACTACAAGAAAATACATATAATGTATATATAGAATATATATAAAAATACATATAGGCAGTATTACAACAGTGAAACCTGGCTAAACCCTTGTTGCAAAAATTGCAGTGCTGGGTTGCACCAACAAGGAGTAATTTTTAAACCTGATTAAATCAGGGTTTAACTTTAAATTATATGGCACCCACTTTTTAAACTGGCTTAAAATTAAGAAAGTTAAACTTAAGCCTCTCTTAAAACCTCAGATCAAGTTCCTTGAATAAGGTTATGGGACAGTTATATGATGTGTCACTCCAGTTGATATTTCAGCTAACAAGATTTTTCTCAAAGGTGAACAAAATAGAGCTTCTTCACAGAGCCAAATATGAGTAAGGCAAGCTTTTAAGTTTGCTAGGAAATTATATAATGTTTTGTTATTTTTTTTTTTTGCCAGCTAGCAATCAAACCAACATTTTGTTAAGGACCACAGAGCAGCTGAAAGTTTGCCCTTCTGTCCCTCTTTTAGGTCCCGACAACACTCATATTTATTTTGTAATCATTTATTCATTTGTTTATTTTAATGTGGGTGTAGCAACTTCAGGGAACAGAAGAGTCGCTGAGAGGCTGAGGTCGGGCTTGATACTTTGTCTGAAGTGCTTAAAAAATTCACTGAGATCCGAAAAAGACTTGTAACTTTTTCTTAATGAAAAGTAATTAACTTATGATGACGTGCACACACTTAGAATCGAAGTTATCAAAGAAAATAACGGTCAACAAAAAAATAAAGTAGCCCGACTCACCCTCTTCCTCCCACTGACCACAAAAGATGAACAGGTGTTTATATTAACTTAACATACCCACCAGTATCCATGTGTCCCACTATGTCCCTCATCAGTATGATCACACAATAAATGATATCATAAACAATAACAAACACACCAAAATATAAACCATCACAAACACACACACACACACACACACACACACACACACACACACACACACACACACACACACACACACATACACACACACACATACACACACACACACACCTTAATACATACACTTAGATTACCTCTGTGAATTAATTCATGGCTCCTACAGTGGGTAAACAAGCATCTCCATAATAATTTCAGTTTACATCTCTACACTTAGTTTTTAAGTGTGCTGCAGAGCTCTGCCAAACTTTAAATGTGGTTTTACTCACTTTAAATCAAGGTTTGCTGAACTCTGATTAGAATTAATGTTAGATTAAATGCATTTTTGTTGATGCAACCCAGTGTAATAAGAAATAATGTGTAAATGTATGTGCATTTAGTTTCACTAAAGGTCTGTTTTTATGTGATGAGCATGAAGAAGAAAGGTAAAATGTGGCTACATTTGTATTATTACAATATCAAGTATAAATTATTGCTTCCTAAGCTTCCTAAATACCATAGGAATAATATTAATACGCATTTACCAATAGCTGTCTGTTAGCTAACTAGAGATTACATTGAAATGGGCTAATTAATACTAATTATTACTAGGAAAAGTAAAACCATGTCAACACTATCCCTTGTACCTAATATTTCATCCAGCTCTTATTTTAACCATGTGTAATTGCCTTTGTGCTTTTGCATTGTGCCTTAACCACTCAGTGCTGTGAAAATGCACTTATTTATTGCACTGGCTGAATTGCTTGTTTGATTATTTGCTTGTTTTCCCTTTGCTGTAGGTACTAATTTGTACATGTGCATGTGTCTGATGCAGGTTCGAAGCTGGGCCTGGGTGACGTACAGGCGGAGCTAGACCGCATATCCAGCCGGGAGACTGACTCGGACTTGCCCAATGCCAACGAGACGCCTGCCACTGACGGCCAGGACACATGAAGACCAACACACTTCACCCTGCTCTCCTTCTCTCCCCCTCCTCCTCTTCCTCCACCACCTCAGTCATCTTCCACCTCCCTTGTCCTTCCTTCCTCCACTCCATCACAACGATGCGGGGGGGGAAAGGAGGGGTGGACACAGTTTTACCTCCCCCCGTCGTCTTTCACTTTTCTCCTCAAGGAGAAAAACTCGCCCTCTCTTCCTCTACCCCCTTTTTCTCTCTCCTCGTTCTCCTTCGCCCCCTCTCTCTTCTCTTCCTGGCTGTTTCGCTGAGGGCGAGTATTTGTCACTGTTACATACAAGACTGTCTGTTACATGAAGGTAAATAGGTATATGGGGGACCAATGGGGGGTGTGGAGGTTGGGATGAGAAGAAGTGAGAGGCAGGTTGAAAAAGATTGATTTCAGGAATGAAAGTGAGGGCGTTTTATCCATCCATTTCTTGTGATGGTGCAGTTAGTGTTTTTACTGTAGGAACTGCTGAAGGGCGCATGTTGAAGAATCTGCACTTAGATACTCTAGGGGTGAGTGTGTGATCGTGTGTTTAATGTATGTGAGGCAAGTCACGCTTGGCCAGAGGAAGAGATTGAGAACAAAAAAAAAATGCCTGAAACAAACTTGCAAACAGTTTTTTTAAGATGAAGGGACAAACATACCAGTATTTGTGTGTGTGAGTGATTGTGTGTTCGTGTGTGTGTGTGAGAGAGAAAGTGAGGTAGATTGAGGAAAGTAAGGAAGTTACTTCAACCTAGACCAGTACGTCGAAAGATTTTTGGCTGTTTGCTTTTCAACCAAAAGGCAAAAAAACATTACTATGCTCTTACACTACAAGCTCTTAAAACAGTGCGCACACTATCATTACAGCAGCCTGTCTGCTACACTACACAAACCAAACATGACAAAAAATATACTTCAGTCACACCCGAGCACTAGTCCTGTGTAGAAGACACCTGAGGTCCATCATGGCACCCACTTTTACAACTGATCCTTCCTAAGCCCCACCACTTTTGGAACCTCAGTCAGATTTCTCTTTTAGACAGATACGCTACATGCTAGGTTTCTCTATGCTGAAAAGAAAAACAAATTTTGAAGATGGTAAAAAGATGTTGCTGTGAGACCTGTAAAAGGGACAGTTAGCTAATGTTAAATTTTTTTTTAAAAAACTTTCTAACTAGTCAGCTAATCTACATAAAATGTTAGCTACAGTCACTAGTTACAGCCAATAGCTAATTTTAGCAAAACACAAGCTAATTAGCCAGCTAATCTATATCAATTGTTAGCCACCTAGTGTTTTGCTAACATTAGCCACAGATGTGAATATATATGTTGCCTTTACAGATCATGCAGTAACCATCTTTTAACCTTTATCTTCAAAATTTGGTTTTCTTTTGAGCCTAGCACATGACATTTCTAAGTACAGGAAACAGGAAAGGAGAAATTTGACTGCGGTTCCACTGGGTACCAAGCATGCTCAACTAGAACCACAGAGCAAAAAGGGGTTTGGCTTTGAAAGGGTCATTTGACCAAACTTCCACTCGTTGTACATTTTGCTCAAACCTGTAGATAACTGACGGTGCACTGGAAGGGGAGGGTGGTAGCGGTTAGTAGGGGGCTGGGTAGCTGAGCTTTATGTGTACAGAAAGAAGCACTAGTGATTCAATTCCATAGTTACTGTGGGCGGGGGTGGTGGGTGGGCGAAGGGGGTCAGAACGAGGGAGGGTCACACCAAGGAATGTACAGTCTGTGTTTCGCTGATTGGTCCTGTTATTTCAGAGCTCTGTGTTGGCGTTTGTATAATCAGATCTGTTAATCAGTCAAAATAAAAGGTGTATTTATTCGGATTCATCCATCTGGCTTCCCTTTGTTTCTTTCCTCCTCGCTCAGAATAAAAAATGTTTATTTTGTGTTGGGGAATTGTTACGAAGAGTGAAAATAGCTTGCAGTTGACGTTCCTTCAGTTAGATCGCTACGGTTGAGCCCATGTAGGTAAACATTCCTCTGCTGTAGTGGCCTTGTACAGGACACTGAATTATAGAATTTTCTGGTTTAGAAAGAATTATATGATGGGAAATTATTTAGAAAACACCCTGAAGGCAGAAAATGGACATGAGTGGCTGAAATACAAACCTTAAAATGTTTGTTAATGTAAAATGTAAATGGAAACAGAATGCAGTGATTTGCAACAACTTTTTGAGCTCTCTTCAATCGAATACAGTACAAAGACAAGATTTTTAATGTCCAAACTGATTAGCTTAGTTCTGCGTACAATTCTAGTCCTGCACTGAAGTCAATAAGAATTAATAATTTAATCTCATGTGTCATGGTGACATTTTAAAATGTGAGTTATTATAGCATCTTGTATGCCTTTAGAAGAGAAGAAAGACTTAAACGTGGAGTCCAAACAGGCTGTGGCCTAAATGAAACAGGTGTACATACACTGACACACACTGACATTTCATTGGAGGGCCTTTAGCTTTGATTAAGGTATGCACTCGCCATGGCATAATTTTGATAAACGTATGCAATGTCACGACATTTATTTCTGTTCAGCGACGCATTAATTTTACGACAAGATCTTGTAATGATGATGACCACAGTTTGAGCCCATCGAATCCTGGTATTGTCATGTTGGAATGTGCCCGTGCCATCAGAGGAGTAAAAATCCATTGATGGAAAAACCTGGTCATTCAGTGTATTCAGGTAGTGAGCTGACCTCATTTTTTTGGGCACATAACGTTGCTGAACCTTGACCTGACCAACTGAAGCGACCCCAGATCATAACACTGCCCCCACAGGCTTGTATGTTAGGCACAAGGCATGATGGGTGCATCACTTCATCCGCATCTCTTCTTACCCTGATGCCCCCATCACTCTGGAACAGGGTTAATCTGGACTCATCAGACCACATGACCTTCTTCTGTCGCTCCAGAATCCAATCTTTATGCTTCCTAACAAAATGAAGCCTTTTTTTCTGATTAGCCTCACTGATAAGTGGTTTACTCAAAGCTGCACAGCTGTTTAGTCCCAATCCCCTGAGTTCTCTTTGCATTGTGTGTGGAAATGCTCTTACTTTCACTATTAAAGTTAGCCGTGAGGTTTTGATTTTTTGAGCTGTTGATTTTTTTATGATTTGATTTCACCAAACGTTTCAGTGATTGTCAGTCATAATCATTCAAGATTTTTCTCCAACCACATTTCCTAAATTTCACCAGTCTCCTTAGCTGTTTTCTTTGCTTGATGCAGGCCAATAATTTGACCTGTCTGAAACAGAGTAACATCTTTTCCACGACCACAGGATATGTCTTCTGACATGGTCGTTTAAGAAATGAGAAGCTACTCACTGCATTAGTTAGGTTTAAATAACTTGTTGCCTGCTGAAACATATTAATCACTGCAGTAATTATTCAGTTAAAGGCTCTTACCCATTTGCTTAGTTATATCCAGCTGGTGGCTTTTTTATTTGGCCAGGCAGTGTGCATTCCTAATGCCCTTTCTGCCCCCCGTGCAAAAAAAATTTCACAATTTAGTCTGAAAAAGACACATACTGACCTGCTTTTCTCTAGTGTTGTGCCAAATAGTTTGGTTATTTTTTTAAAAAAATGAGATGAACTAGAAAATATTATACATGATATATGAATTGAGTGATGGATTTTGAATTGACCATAGGTTGCAGTGAGACAAATTTTTGTCACCGTTCAGCAGATGTGCTGAAGAAATTTCAGCTCTGTAGGATGTACGGCTGATTATTTTTTCAAGTTTGGATTGTGAAATGTCTGCAAATTTAGATTTATTGTAATAAGCCAGGCCCACTTTAAGCAGTTATTACCAAAATTCATATATTGATTGAATCATGACCCGAGATCATGTACACTGATCTTTGTGCAAATTCATGCTGCCGATTATTAGATAGAAACTGAGCTTTATGAATACTCCTGAACATGTGTCTCAGTTTCATTTGGATATCTCATTGTGTTCATGAGTTGTTACAGATTTGGGAAAAATCAGTCTGCAGATGATGCTGACTCATTTTCAGGATGATTGGCCTAACCGTCTGGGAGGAGTTCACAAAAATAGGATGTTCATAAAATCAAGAAAAAGTTTATATTTTTTTAAAGCAGAAGGCCAATTGAGAAAAGTTGCAGGTGCATTGAAGGATTAAATTGGCGAAAGATTTTTTAGACAGACAAGATAGCAGACAAGATAACTGCAAAAACATGAACTACCTAAACGTATTGCCACCATGAGGTCAATGAGTGTCATTTTTTTGTCTGAGCTGTTGGTGGAATTTGTAGCCAAACTGTCAGTTTTGGTGAGTTTTCATCTTACGGTTTTTGCTGAACAAACACTTTTAGAACCCTTAATGAGTGTATATTTACAGAAAACAATAGTTTATTAGATTGAAAATGTTTTGTACTGTATTCAATTGCATATAAGTTGAAGACCATTTGTATTTTGTTTTTATTTATGTTTTACACAGTGATCCAACTATTTTGGAATTGGAGTTTGTAGAATAAGTTTTGCAGGTGCTGCTGTTTTGAGGACAATGCTCTTCCTCAGGCAGAAACAGAAGAGTAATGGAAGACAAGATATTGAATATCACTAACACCTTACAGTTGAATTTTTGCTGACTGTTGGCATTAAATCATTTCAGCTTATGAGCCTCACTACTAAGGTACAAACTGTAGGGATAAAATGAGATCGAACTTTGTTAATCCCAAGGGAAACTATTCTGCAGCAGTTGCAATACAAAGTAGTAAAGAGTGTAAATATATAGTATTGTAACCATTGTAAGTGGTTTCTGTTATTTTGTTTACCCTTTGTAGGCATTATGCCAACTGCTGTCTGACTGGTTCTGGTCTCTAACCCCTCTGAAGGAGAGCTTGGCTGATTTATATCATGTATTTACAGTATATTTATACAATCCTCTACTGTCTTATGTCAGAACAGTTTCTCTTTATATCTGCATAAGGCTTCTGCATTCTTTGTGTGTTTTCATGTAGTTTAAGCAGATACAAATACATTTCAGATCATTATTAGAAGACTGAAATGGCAAACCTAACATGCACTGATGGATTTCAAAGAATAAGAGCGACTAATTTTGCCAAATAATTTAATATGCATGTACGAAAAGGTTTGGATTTCTATTTTGTAAATAAATCTTTGAGTTGTAGGAGTACTTCCTGATAGACACTTGAATATACTGATGAAACCTTGCAAACATACTGTAGTTGTGCTTTATATTGTCTTCTCTATTTACCATGCTCTATTTGTTATTACGTGGTAAATAAAACACACTCACTCCTCTCTCTCTATCACAGCTGGAGATGGCAGATGAGTTCATATAGTTTTATTTCTGATGGTTTGATGTTAGTCCCACATACTGGCAGAAAAAAGCATAAAATAATGAAAATCCATAAGCAGCCGCCGAAATAAATGTCACCACCTTGTGATAGATTCATTTTAAGCAGCATATGAAAAAGTAAATTGTCACTCTTCCATTTGCTCTGGTAGCATGTGGTCTATTACTGTCCTCACTCTGATAATATTTATACTCCTCGCAGAGATGTGACTGAATATTGTTTTATTAGCCTACGACACATTTCTGTCGCTCTCTGAGAGATGATGTGAATAGAAAATGTTCCAGTTGATTATTGTGGTATAATGAATGATCATAAGTTTCCCTTTTTCATTTCTTGCAGTAAAACCCTGCAGGCTCCACAATCACACTTTGGACTTTGACCCTTTCTGGTCTGTAGCATGAGTCAGACACATGAACATGTGCTATACTGTGTGTGACACTGTCTCTAGTAGATACACAAGTAGACTAGCTGCATTTAAGTGGATGTTAGACGTCCAACTGTTGTTACGTAGGCATTTGCATTGCAATTTGTTTACAGCCAGCCAATGATTACTTGCTCAAACTGGAAGTGCATTCATTAGAAATGTTATACAATTTCAAGATTAACATGTTTTTATGCATTTAAAAGTCACACAAATAGTCTAGATGTGACAAAAATGCCATTTGAACTGTAGTACAGTATCATATCATTGTATAAATTGTATATTATTGCCACTTCATGTTTTTTTTTTTCTTACAATCAATGTTTAGTTTTTAAGATGGACAACTTATAATATAGGTTAAGATAAACTTTACTGATCCCACGCTGGGGAAATTCACTTGTTATGGCAGTTCAAGGATTGGAAGTACAAGTAGAAAAAGACTGAATGATAAATCAAAATAGAAATTAAGAATAGAATAAAATATTAAAAATATGAGATAAAACTATAAAATAAAAACTAAGGGCAAATCTATATACACTACATAAACATTTCACTTATATTCATGTATAGATAACTGTACAGGATAATGCACACATGTTGTAATACACACATGGTCTGTAGCCAAGAGAAAAATATAACATTGCCTTGTAAAAGTGGATAATTGCACAGAGATACATGCACAGGCTGGTTTTACCGTATGAATAGAAATGATTGCTTGGGATGCTTGCACAGTATAAAGATAAATATACAGTAGGATATATGTGTATAAATGAGTATAACAGCCGCCAGGGCACCCCATGTTAGTTAATTTTTCAATGTTTTAAACTAAAATTCTTACATATTGCACCTTTAAGGTCAGACCCATATCGAGGCTTCCCAAAGTGTGATCATATCACTTTATACTGAATGTATTTTCAAATGACAAATTCCTTTTTTTTTAATTAAATCCATTTCTCATACTAGTATTTTGTATTTTATTTAAAATACATTTGCAAGTATTTGTAATTTATAACTGCTTCCTAAATTCTTTAATTTTTTTCCCTTTCCACCTTCCTTTTGATACTGCAGTTTATCATATGCAAAATAAGTCTTAATTTAATTGTGTGTAGGTGTGTGAAACATCAATGAGCAAACTTAATTTCTGTCAAATTATTATTTTATTGAATAATATAAATGACTGAATGATATGGAGCTATTAGGGGAAATGTTAGTGTCTCTGAGTTAACTGCATGTTAATTAAATCCCTCCATCACATCACAGCAGCTCATGAATCACATTCCATTCTAATGAATGCACCTCGCCCTCCCCACCGTTACAGCAAGTATCACAGATCTCTCATTTACGTGCGTGAAAAATCTCAAAACTGGAATGACAGACTGCTCTAAACATAAATAGATAGTAGCATCTGGCAATAACTGTAAAATAATAGTTTCGGTGGTAAAACTTTGTTTACAACGGCGCCCTATTTTTCCGAGTGCGGCAGAATACTGTATTTTCTCCTTCGCCATCTTGATGTTCGTTCGCACAGGCGGAAGCAACATCTTCGGCGGAGCAACAGCGGGTGTGGTTCGGACTTCTACGGGTGGTTCACCTAGCAGCCCTTTTCCTATTTTCAGCCAAGAGAAAGGAGAAAATTTTCCTGACAAGAACCACGGAGGAGCCGCTCGTCTCTGGTAACGACAGTATGTTTACTACATCTATCATACAAACGGATTCACAGCGCGTCAGTGTTGGCTTCACCAGAGAAAATCATCTTTTGACCAGGGAGGGGGCTCCGGTGGGGTTTTCTGATTTGGCTGGCAGCACAGCAGGTTTTGTACGGTGGTGGCGCTTGGATCTACTTTTCATACGTCCTGGTTAGCTAAGCTAATCAAACCACAATTAAACATTTGGAGGGCTCGCTTAAAAGTCACGATTCCAATAATGAATTGATTTGTAACATTGATGACTTCTAATATCGGCTGCGTCTCGGGACACGTCTTTACAATTTAGACATTGTGAGTGAAGCCCTAAACAGTGTTTGTTTATGTTAGCTAGCCAGCTAACTAGCGGAGGGGTTAGCTAGGCACGTTAGCTTAGCGAGCTTTCAAGGTAAGCTAGCCAGCAGTGGTGGCTAATAAATGCTAGCGGCTCGCTCTTGAATTATATGCATGTAAAATATGTTTGGTGAGTGATGTAACCGTTATCGGGGGGGTTTTAGTTATGATTAGGCAGCATGTTACGCTCGTAGTTAGACCCACCATGAGAGGAGGAGTCATGGAAGTGATTGCGGGGCGGAGGGGGTAGTTTCTCTCATTGGAAACCCAAGCTGCGAGGTCGGAACTTGGCCGTGGTAGGGGGAGGGGGAGAAATATGCCTTTGATGTTCTTTGCCGCTGAATGGTGAATTGTGTTCATGCTGGCCTGGAAATACCCACCGCTTTGCTCTCTCGGCTGGAGGTGGAGGCTCGGCATTTCCCCTCATAGCTGCGTTAGCAAGCCAAACAAGCGTCTGAATCAGGGGGAGCTGGCACAGGTAGCGCAGAAGACAGCGGGTTTATTATTGAGACCACGTAGGAGAAACGCATAAACATTACGATTAGGTTTGGCTTTGGCAAACAAGAATTCAAGGTTGGGTGTGAGTTGTCTGATTTTCCCCTGTGCACTTATTTCCTTTTACACAGACTTATCTGCTGTGCGGGCTGAGGGCAGGCAAGAACAATGGCTACCCAGTGTAAGTATGAAAAACTTCCATATAAATGTTGATCTGAATATGATCATTCAATTTATCTTTTATGTTCATATATGAGAGTTTCTCTGTATATAAATACTCAAATTACTGCAAGCCTTGAGGTATGGTGGAAAATGGAAACGATGTGAGCACATGTCACGGTATCCCAAGTAATTATAATTCGTCATCTGTTACATCTGAGTTTCTCTATCAGGAAAGAAGTGCCTGAGTGCAATAGCAATTCAGTGTTTACATGTTTCAGTTTATGATCTGTATCTGAACATATAAGGCAGAGAAGAACATAAGCCTTGTCTTTGTTTTTTTACATGTTTGGTTCAATTAGAAACAAGATTACTAGATTACAATAGACATTTTTTGTCTAGAGATTAACTATGAAAATCTAATCAGGATTATCAGGATTCTAGTGACCAGTTATTATTATCATCACACTATTTTTTTAAAATGAGCTGAAAATGCTCAAAAAAGTTTGTTTTTCTGTTTTGAAAACCTATAATTTTTAAAATGGCATCATGTCATTTCCTTTGTGATGTCAGTGTTTTCACTGATGCAATACAAACCTTTGTTTAGGGTTTGTATGGCTGCTGTAAATTCTTGAAACGAGTGCTTGGATTTTGGATCAACTGATGAAACTTGGATGAAACTGCATAACATTGCAATTGCATTACTTCCATAATAATATGCTAAATGGCTGAATAGTCCCCTTTTAGATAAAGAAATAAAATATTGGCTCAGCCAGGTTGTATAGGATGCCAAATCTACCTACAGACAGGTAACATATTTTGAAACATGAAACTTGTTGTGTTTTTGCTTAATTTGTCACCCTTCTGTAAAAGGCTATCAGGAACGCAATTTTTTTGTTTTGTAGCTCAATACCATCTGATTTTAATGTGATGAAGAAGTGAATTAATCATTATATATAACATGCATATGTATATATGTAAATATCTAATTTCCCACAACTATTAGCTGGAGAAGTTGCATCTTGAAATTTTTAGAAAAATGCTTGAATTTGGCTTTGGAAAAGATGTAGGAACTCTACCATGACAGACTTTGGTTAATGCTGGACAGTATTTACTGTGAGTTTTTCAAAGCATGGTAATCAAACACTGTCATCATGATAATTAAAATTTGAAATGGTAATACTAATCATTGGGAATTTTATTGCGGTTTATCATGAAACTGATTGTTTTCATTCCTAATCCCTAGTAATTATAATTAATCTTTTGTTACATCCGAGTTTCCCAACCAGGAAAAAAAACATGTACTGGGGGATTATAAGAGGAATTTTATGTTTACATGCTTTAATGTAAAATTAGTACCTGAATGTATCAAGCATAGGGGAACACAAGCCTTTTGTTTGCTTTTTGTTACCTTTGGCTCACTTTACTTAAACAGCTTTACATTTGTTGTCACTGTCTAATTTTATGTGCCCCTCTTTTTCATGACAACTTCTTTAATTCCCACATTTCATATTTACATTAAATCAAGAATGCAAATGTTATATTAAATGTAAGATTACTGAAACCTTCAAGATCACTCTTAAAATATTCTTGGCTTGAAGAGAACTGAAATACAAATTACTTTTCTCCTTTCTCCTGATCTGTCATTCCTTGTGATTTACCTTCAGCTGATTTGATGGAGTTGGACATGGCAATGGGAGACAGCAAGGCTGCTGTGAGCCAGTGGCAGCAACAGTCCTACCTGGATTCAGGCATCCAGTCTGGAGTTACCACCACAGCACCATCACTGAGTGGCAAGGGTAACCCTGATGCTGAGGAGGATGATCCAACCCTCTATGACTGGGAGTTCAACCAGCCCTTCACTCCTGAGGCCACAGGTAAACAAGATATTG
Organism: Lutjanus erythropterus; assembly: GCF_056507025.1. NCBI lineage: Eukaryota > Metazoa > Chordata > Actinopteri > Lutjaniformes > Lutjanidae > Lutjanus > Lutjanus erythropterus. The sequence goes on from NC_139332.1 coordinate 17,665,265, forward strand.
ATGTATATCAGGCTACTACAGCATAAATGGTTTGGCAAAATCTCTGATGGCGTAAATATGTATAATGTCATGATATTAATCATCATCACATTGATTTCAGACATTGAAGGATATGCCATGACCCGGGCTCAGCGTGTGCGGGCTGCCATGTTCCCAGAGACCTTGGAGGAGGGCATCCAGATCCCACCAACCCAGCTGGATGCTGCCCACCCAACAGCAGTGCAGCGCCTGGCAGAGCCGTCTCAGATGCTGAAGCACGCTGTGGTCAACCTAATTAACTATCAAGATGATGCTGAGCTGGCCACTCGTGCCATCCCTGAGCTTACCAAACTGCTCAACGATGAGGACCAAGTATGTGTACAATTTAGTGAGAATTATCACATTAATGGACTTAAATGGCAAAATGTTATCTTATAAGTTATTAGCAATGCAGTTTACATCCACATGTCCCTAACAACCATTGTCTCTGTACCAGGTTGTTGTGAATAAAGCAGCTGTAATGGTGCATCAGTTGTCGAAGAAGGAGGCATCGCGCCATGCCCTGATGCGCTCCCCACAGATGGTTTCGGCCGTTGTTCGTGCCATGCAGAACACTGGTGATGTGGAGACAGCTCGTTGCTCAGCTGGCACCTTGCATAACCTCTCCCACCACCGTGAGGGGCTCCTTGCAATCTTCAAGTCTGGAGGCATCCCCGCCCTGGTCAAGATGCTGGGGTAAGAAACTGGAAGAATTGTGTTGCTCTTTACTGCTTGTGTGATTGGAGATTATCAGTGTGCACACATCCAAACAGTCTGATGCTAGTAACAAGATTGCAGGTTTTTTTTTAGAGTGATTTGTGTTGAGGGCTTTTTGCAGGGGAGTCTGATGGCAGCCGCTGGTTTTGATGAGCTGTTTTAGATTTCCTTGCAGCTCAAATTACTGTTTATAGTACTGCACTGTACCATTGAGTTGTAGCTCATAAGGCAGGCCATAATACTATTTTATGGGGTTTGACCATTAATTACATCCCATTGGCCACTAATTGGTGAAATGTGTTCTTAACATTCCTTTGATCACAGAGGCCTGTACAACAGTGGCACAAATGAACTAAACTGTGTGTCTCACACACAGGGCTGCAGCTAATTATTATTTTTATTGTAGATTAGCTGTTGATTATTGATTATTCGATAAGTTGTTAAACATTTTTAACCATTTTCTGACATTTTATGGACCCAAAGCCAAAGATGACATCCTCAAATGTCTTGTTTTGTCCACAACCCAAAGATATTTAGTTTACTGTCATAGAAGAGTAAAGAAAGAGAACTTTTGACTTTTTTTCTAAAAAAAAACTTACTCTAACCTATAAAGCGATTATCAAAATAGTTGGTGAGTAATTTAATAATTAACAGCTAATCAGTTGATCAGTTAATTGTTGCAGCTCTACTCACACACTCTTCACTTGTCCTGTTACAGTACGCTATAGTGAAGGCTGGACACAGTTAAAAAACCCAACAATGCACTGCAACAACTATGAGTTAACTAAAAATAAAGATAAACAGGTGGTTATGGTGAGGCTTAACCATGCCTTAGCCAACTGTCCCCTGCACAGAGAAACCAGTCTTAAAACAATCGTTACCACACCAGCAAGTCTTCGATGAATGGTATTAAATCAAAACCAACTCATCACTTTGCTATACATTACTTTTTTCTAAAAGCAAATAGTGACTGTTTTCTCAAAGTATTCCAACTCCAGATCTCTAAAATGTCTTCCTTCCTTATTTTACTCTTTGTATTCTCCATGAAAAGCCAAAGCACACTGCCAAAACAGCTAGCTGGCTGGCAAGTTGCAACCTGTTGGATGTCACGTGTGTGTCACTGAATTTGCACCTGGAATCATATACCAAACTTAAAATGCAGGATGGAAGAGTGGTATGAGAAAGGACAATGAACAGTGTCATTTTATTGCATGCCGGATCACCAGATAGATTTAAATGTGGGTAGCAATTGGGATTATCTAACCCCTATGAGTGATGGTCTACACTATAACTTTTCAGTAATTGAATTTCTTTGTTTTGCTTTGAGTGCTCTTAAAACTTGTGTCCATATCTGCCCTAATAATTCAACAATGAAGAAATAAATTGACAGAATATAAACTGTGTTATACTGGAACTAGTGCTCTAAAGTACCAGCGGTAACTTGCAGATGTCTTCACAGTATTGGTGAGTAGCAGGTCAGATCAGCAGGTCATTGTTTGTGGACAGCGTGTCTTCCTGTGGTGATGTGTAGTTGCCAAGTTCCATTGTTGGCTTTAAACTTCACTTGGCAGTTTTCAAGAATTCCTGAAAGCTAGTGTTAACTTTATTTCTGTGTTTTGTGATTGGTGTAGTCATGATACTGGAGTTTCTAACTTTGATACAATACCTTGAAAAATGTGGGTATTTTTCTTATTAACTGAAACTCTTGTTTGAGATTTCTCCGGCTGGATAGCTCTGAGAGGGAATAACTTAGCTTTGAGAATTACAAATGGCAGTTTGGCCAACAGCAGGGCAACACAGTTAAGAACAGTTTACTGTGCCATCTTGTTTAAAGCTTTATTGATGTTGCAGTGGGAGCTGTCACCAAGCTCTCGAAATTCTTTAGTTCTTTAGTAATTCTCTAGTTTGATGTCTATCCTTCAGGTGCTTTGCTAAATTTGTTGTGTTAGCACTGCTTACATATGGGCTTGCTTGTGTTTTTCTTTCCTTGTTCATTTGCCTCAGATCCGAAGTATCTCCAAACAGCACTTGCGGTTTGTTTTGTTACTCAAAACCGGTTTTTCTGAGGCTCTGCCCTTTCAATCTTTAATGAGCTAACACTATTTTAAAAAACTGCAATAAACATGCCCATCATGAGCTATGTAGAAAAATAGAGAAATAATGAAATCCACAGTTTAAAGATTCAACCTATTTTGTTGTGCTTTGAGCACTGATCAGCTGAGCTGACAGAGTGCACTGGATGCATGCTGCTTTGTGCACCACTGCAGCCAGCGTGTGTGTCTGTTTGACTGAGAGAGAGAGAGGAAAGGAAGGTAGAAGGATGACTACTGCGCATAATGGTTCTGGGAGTTATTAATACTTAGTCTGAAGTGCTTTGTCACCTGACCATGGCTGTTCTACAAAGTTAATCCAAACTTGCCCGCCCTGTGGGCTAACTAAGTCGATCCACACATCACTAGTTTTTCCCTTGCACAACTTGAACTGAAGCTGTTGCTGCAGCTTGGAGCTGCACATGTTGCTATCTTAAACATGTAGTTGATGTTGTTCAGTGATGGCAGGGGTTCTTCTCTTTCTGCTGGCATTTAACAGCAGACTCAGCACTTGTAAGCATTTATGCTGTCCCTGTCATGTCCAGAATAATTGCATCTCTGGTACTGTAAAATAATGAGTACTGCTACACTTCCAAATTTTTGGCATTGACTTGGCACTAAAGTATTGGTTATTGTGGCATCCCTAGTGTCAACTCACTGTTGGAGAGAAGAGAGAGAAAGGCAGAGTAGTTGGTACCGAGTTTACTCCAGACTTTATATTTTTGACAGACAATATGGCCGTTAATATTTCAGAATACCAGCAAAATAGAACAACTGCCAGGCATAAATAGCCAGATGAGGTGTGGCACTATTTGTTTAGGTAACAGAGTACACATATGAAGCATGCATGTATAGCAGCACTTGGCCAGATGTGCCAATTAATGTCATTCTTGCAAGTCACTGTTTAATTCAGCTCCATGGTTGGCAAACTTCAATATTGAAAAGAAAATAAGCACAAGCAAATCACTTGGATTTTTTTTTAATTTACTAATTTTATTTTAGACATTTAATATGGTCTGTTTGGTATATTTCCCGCATATTTCGCCATTGATATTTTCATCTGCAAGACAACTAAATGTGATATTGGTACAGTGCTAGCATAGGCTGGCAAACACAAACCTTGGTGTATTGATACTGCTGAAAATGATAACCTTTTCAATTATTCAAAATTGATTGATTAAAATGTCAATACTTTTGATCTGGCTACTTATGATTTATAAAACACAGCAGGAATTTTTATTTTGTCTTGAAACTAAAACCAGCCACAGTTTATTCAATATGACTACAGTATTATTCACCATCGTGAGCTTGATATCTGTCAACTGCTAAGTTGAGTCCTGATGGATACTGATAGTCATTGTCCTCGATGAAGAGAAACTGTGTGTCTGGTTTTCTGTGATAATTGTGTGTATTTGTATTTGGAACGCTACATTTAAAATGTGGTTTTGACTGTTGAAGTTGTCTGATTATTTTTTATGGTTTTCCAGCTCACCAGTGGACAGTGTTTTGTTCTACGCCATAACCACGCTCCACAACCTGCTGCTGCATCAGGAAGGGGCAAAGATGGCTGTGCGCCTGGCTGGAGGACTGCAGAAGATGGTGGCCCTGCTGTCTAATACCAACGTCAAGTTCCTGGCAATCACTACTGACTGCCTGCAGATCCTGGCATACGGCAACCAGGAAAGCAAGGTATTAGAACATGAACTTATTTATTTATGCATTAACATTGATTCACTCAAAGTCCCTGACATGTCTGCTCAGACCACTTGGCTGGCAGCACGTTGTAGCACATCTAAACATAAACTTGTCTTTGTTTCAGCTGATCATTCTGGCCAGCGGTGGACCCCAGGCCCTGGTCAACATCATGAGGACCTTCACATATGAGAAACTGCTGTGGACCACAAGCAGAGTGCTCAAGGTGCTCTCTGTTTGCTCAAGCAACAAGCCTGCCATCGTCGAGGCTGGTATGTACATATTCATGGTACAGATATTGAACAGAGATGGAATACAGTAAAAATACTTCAATTTAAATGTTCTGATCTAACTCATTGTAGACATTGTTAGTGTTAGACACATTATGTATTTGCGTTTTGCCACTAAGGTGAAAGTCCTTTGATGTAATGAATTTGTTTGTTGTACTTTGGCTTGTGTGTGTGTGTAGGAGGCATGCAGGCTTTGGGGCTTCACCTGACAGACCCAAGCCAGCGTCTGGTCCAGAACTGCCTCTGGACTCTGAGGAATCTTTCAGATGCTGCCACTAAACAGGTACGACACACATAGTCAGTGGTCACAAAAACTTACTTGTATGACTCCCAGTTTCAATGTTAAGATCTGTTGCTCAGTAGTCGGTGTGTCCGTAGTGTGCCCCAAAATGCAGATACATATGACACCAGGTTTCCAATGTTGCAAAGTGATTTTTCTTTTTACAAAATGACAACTACATAAATACAATATAAAGGAGCCTCCATTTGTTCCAAAAGTGCCATTGTAAGTATGTTAAACCATTTATAAACACACACAAAGAACACTTGAGGAAAGAGAAAAAGAGAGATGACAATTACAACTTCTGAGGTGTCCATCTTTTCCACTGAACAAAGTGAAACTGTGCATATCATCTTTGGACAGTTAAGTCCTGGCCCATTTAGAGAATTCCATTAATGTGACGTATTAGATAAAACAGACTGCTAAATTATTTAGAATCCAGGCATTCCTCTCCACCAATGTCCTACCAACCCATTCTCTGTTTCCAGGAGGGAATGGAGGGTCTCCTGGGGACCCTGGTCCAGCTGCTGGGCAGTGATGACATCAACGTAGTGACATGTGCTGCTGGCATCCTCTCCAACCTGACCTGCAACAACTATAGTAACAAACTCATGGTCTGCCAGGTATGTATTATTAATATATACATTGCTCTTTATCTCTGTGGGCTGTTTATTGTTTAATCTGATTTAAATCCTCTGTCTTTGGTCTTATGTTTTTGTGGCCAACTTTTTATTGGTTTTCCACACCATCCTAGATTGTAAAATAAAGATATACAAAATATACATATAAACACAGAAAAGAAAGGGGGGCAGTGAGCCCCCTGCATGCCGGCTCTTCCTCCCACTCCCGTACCCCCCACCCACTATTCACACACATATTACTATGGCGTATCATAATTGTATCCTAAGGCATGTAATAGTCATCTTTCCAGCCTATCAATTTATGCATACATTATACATTTATACAGGTCAGCAGCACAGCAGCTCTTTTAATGGCCTCTAGTGTTTCTGCTTTAGCATTGTTTACAGATGCTATTGACAATTCTAAGACTTAGTACATTATGGAAGGAAGATATCCACTGATTGATTGATAGAGTATGTGGGGATATCCACCTTGTGATAAGGATTTTTTTGGCCGCTGGTAGGCCAGCGAGTAGAACCCTTTTCTGAGGATTTAGTAGATAAATAGAAAAGTCATTGTTTAGCAGTACAATGTTTGGGACGCATGGTGCCTGAGCCCCAATAACACCTGATAGTATGTCAATCACTTGGCTCCAAATTGTTGAACTAAAGTACATGGCTGTCTTACTTGTTGTTGTAATAACATTTAGTCCACTGCTGGATTTCATCACATGTTAGGTTGGAGGCATCGAGGCTCTGGTGCGAACAGTGCTTCGAGCTGGCGACAGAGAAGACATCACAGAGCCAGCAGTGTGTGCCCTGCGTCACCTGACCTCCCGCCACCAGGATGCTGAAATGGCCCAGAATGCTGTGCGCCTTCACTACGGCCTGCCTGTGGTGGTCAAACTACTGCACCCTCCGTCCCACTGGCCACTAATCAAGGTCATTAGCACCACATTTTCCATAGACTAACAACATAACTTTGGATCAACCCCACACACTGATTAACAGGGTATAATTCCAACTAAAATATTTTGTTTTTCTCTCTACCCAGGCCACAGTTGGTCTGATCCGCAACCTGGCTCTTTGCCCAGCCAACCATAGTGCTCTGCGGGAGCAGGGAGCCATCCCCCGATTGGTCCAACTGCTCGTCAGGGCTCACCAGGACACCCAGAGGCGCACAAGCATGGGAGGCAACCAGCAGCAGTTTGTGGTGTGTAATCAAGCCAGCTACAACACAGAATTTCTTTATATGAGCATTTTGACATTTTAGTGCATTTAATTTCCTTTTCCCCCACTTACATACATCCAGGAGGGTGTGCGTATGGAGGAAATAGTGGAGGGCTGCACAGGAGCTCTGCACATCCTGGCCCGGGACGTCCACAACAGAATTGTTATCAGAGGGCTCAACACCATTCCACTCTTTGTCCAGGTAAAACTAAATGCACAATCTTACCATGGAGACCAGTATTAATTTTGACAAGATTTTTTAACTTAGGCTTTGTCACTAACTGAAAAGTAACATTTGAAGTGGCAGGTGAAGTAACATTATTGCAGTCAAAATTCAGTCAGTGGAATTTTAGTCAGAATTTTCTCAGACATTTTCATGATACTTAAATGGATTTTGCTGGAGGACATTTCTCCTTTTACAATTAGAAGTAAGCATAACTTGAACTGTGTTTAGCCATAAGAATTTGTTACTGACACATTCTTTAATATCAGATAAAAATTCATGTCCAAGTCATTATTGATGTGTCACTGGTCTTCAGATATTAGTATCATAAGTAAAATTGTATGATCTGCCTTGTTAAACTAATGAGCATTATTTGGGAAACATCAATCTTCTTCATCTTTCATGAAGCTAAAATGAATAATAAATTATGTAAAATGTTCACTGAATTAGTTATTTTCTGTATGACTTATAAAAAAAATCAGAAATGATCTTTTAGAAAGGGTAGATATTTACTGTGACCTCAGGTCCATTCAATTGAATTATATTAATGGAGCCTGGCAATTTGTGTGTCCACAGGTTGTCTCTCCTCTTTTGTTTGTTTTCTTTGAAAATGAGGCTCACACTTCATAAACAAGCTATATTTATTAGTGCTTTGAGAAGGCTAAGTAGTGTGATCTAATTAGCCAACTATTTAATCTCGCCTTTATTGGTCAGACTATAATGAACACAGATTTAGTCATCATTTTTGTTAATAAGTATTTGATAGCGTCCATTTTTATGATTAAATTGTGATGATTGAAACAGAAATATTGTCCAAAAAAATATTGACAAAAGTAACGCTGATGAAGACAAACTCCAACAGTCACATATTGCTGCATGTACATGTATTTGTTTAAATCTTCTCTTTCTCTCTGCTCTTCACTGTCTGCAGTTGCTGTATTCCCCAGTGGAGAACATCCAGCGTGTGGCAGCAGGTGTGCTGTGTGAACTGGCTCAGGACAAAGAAGCTGCAGAGGCAATCGAAGCTGAAGGAGCAACTGCACCCCTCACTGAGCTGCTGCATTCCCGTAATGAGGGCGTTGGTGAGTATACATGCACAAAGAAAGACTGCATACATTTCAGATTGTGTATTTGTCTACCCTGACATTAGTTTTGTCCACTCAGTTTACTTAACTTGTATTGCTGTGCATTGTCTCCTGTAGCAACCTATGCTGCAGCCGTCCTGTTCCGCATGTCTGAGGACAAACCCCAGGACTACAAGAAACGTTTGTCAGTGGAGCTGACCAGCTCTTTGTTCAGAACTGAGCCTATGGCCTGGAACGAGGTACCACACACATACACATAATCAAACAAAGAAGCTATGGTCAGGTACAACATAAACTTCTTAGCAGTTTAAGAGTAAAAGTGACCAAATTAATATACTCTGGTATGTTAGTACATATAAGGGATGGATGTTATAAATGGCATAGAAAGTACACTGGAGTAAATTTTCCATTTGGTATGAATTTTGACAGTACTGTGCTGTCTGGCATGGCTTTGATTTTGCTTGACTAAAAAAAATGTTAATGGATTCATTGTCATAAGCTTGCACCAGCTAATTGTCTGTAAAAGTAATAGCCATGCATGCTGCACGGTTGAGCTAGTGCGCTGTGCTTGTGTAAAAGGATTACATTTTTCATAAGTAGTTATATGAAGTAACTCACAGCCGACATCTGGACAGCTAACAACAAAAACTTCCTTTTATACCATGATAAAAATGTTAGTCCATACTGCCCAGCCTTTTTACATACTGTATCCACATAGTAATGTACTATAAAATTGGGACAAAGACATCCACTCCTCCACGTAGGCTGGCTTATGTCAGGCTTTACTCATCACTGTTTTGCCTTTTTATAGACTGGAGACCTGGGACTGGATATGGGAGCTCAGGGAGACCCTCTGGCTTACAGGCAGGATGGTGAGTGCTGCAAAATGGATTTATTTCTGCACAGAGGCTTTTGTCTCTCTTCAGTTGAGACTTACTCAGGAGAAACCCATGAGCTCATAAAACCCAAAATATCTCATGGAATACGAAGCTAATTGTATGTCGTACCGCCTCTTCCCTCTTATATATGATTTGGTGCCACCCAGCTATGACAAATTCTTACTATGCCCAAAATCTGTCCTAGACTCTGTGTGAGTGGAACCTTTTGCACCAGTTTTATTTATCTATTTTCTCTTGTCTTTCAGATGCAGCCTATCGGGCCTACCCAGCAGCCTACGGCCAGGACTCCCTTTTGGACCCCATGATGGAGGGTGCTGACTACCATGCTGACACTCTGCCCGACCTGGGACACCACACTGATCCATTGCCAGACCTTGGCCACACCCAGGACCTGATGGACAGCAACCAGCTGGCCTGGTTTGACACCGACCTGTAGGATTGGTGAGGCAAGACTTCCACGGAAAACAAAAAAAATAACAATATTCATACATAAATGACAACACACTAATTGAAAATGTTGACCTGTGCTCTTTTTGCAGTTGTATTCTGATAGAACCTGCATTGTGATTGGCCTGTATTGTCTGAATCAGCATTATGATTGGCCTGTAGAGTTGTTGAAGGTAAAGAGAGGAACAAGGGGTCTTGGAAAGTGCCTGACACAAGAAAACAAAGAAGATGGTTGCCACGGGAATGTTTTAAGCAAGTCGAAGCTGGGGGTGGGGGAGCAGGGGGTTAAAGTATCAGAGAGATGTGGAATCACACAATGAGGGTCTCGGAGCAGGTTACCTGAATGGATGAGTGCACATGAGGTGGATCTTAAAAAGTTTGAAACACATATGTTTTAGCCTTGCCTGTATTCTTATCAGTTTTTTGTTTCTATTTTTCTTATTCTATTTTTTTATTTCTTTTTGTATTACTCATTCTCTGTTATGGTACTGACCCAGCTTGCCTTCGCACTAGCCATCTTCATTTTCTCTTCAATGCTAATCATTTGTAATTTTTTTTTTTAACGTATATTACATGTAGTGTTAAGTTATAGTGATATTATACAATGTTCCTTTGGTTTATGGCCGAATGTGTAGAACACTAATAATCAGTTGAATTGTACTCTGACTTAAAGTGTAACATTGTGTAGTTTTTTTTATAATCTCAAAAATGGAGAATTATGCATTCTTAATATGTGCTTGTTTAAGCATAAAATATGTCAGTGTCACAAATGTTCTAAAGAGGGATATGGGGTGAAATTGAGGGTGGGTCGGGGATAAATCTAGAGACAAGTGTTTTATATACAGTATCACTGGTAGGTTAACAACTATTTTGTATGCTATCATTGGATGTCTGATAGAAAAGTCTTTAACGCTATCGTTGGTGGTCTAATAAAACCCAGTTTTATGTGCTATCAAGGGTAGCTAGGTTGATGAACCAGTTGTAGTCCTGCTGTGCTTATTTTGGAGACGAGGTTATGACACGGCTGAACAATAAAATGGCATTTTATTTCATTTAGTCTCTGTCCTGTGTCTTCTGTCCACACACGTGATGAAGTGACTATTTACTACTATAATTGACAAGCCTCTGTTTTTAAGCTTCTGTAGCAGGGGTTTTTTTTCAATTGGGAGGTGGGACAGTTTCAGGGGAGGCTCAGTGTCTAGAGATACAGTAGTTCAAAGAAATTTTACTGTTTTTCGCACTTTCTCAGAGTTAGGATCTAAGAAGTGGCTTTGGACAGACCTTTTTTGTGTATTTAGGCTGAAGTTGTCAAACAACAATTTTGGACAGTCTTTGCTCAATTGTTGAGTGTCTATGGCAGGGATACTCAACTTGCTTTGCAGAGGGGCCACTTTTGTTAAATGACAGGAGTCGAGGGGTCCGTTAATACACAAACACTACTAATAATATTATTTATTAGATTAAAATGAATAAACATCAAAAGGCCCATACATTATCCAATCTGTCTCAATTAAATGTATTAACTAAACAACTCGGTGCAGGGATTGATGGATAAATCAGACATGTAAATGCTTTGGTAGCATTTGGAAGTTTATACAACATTAATCGGCTGGAACCTCTCCCATCATACAATCACTGAAATGATCCATAAATATAAACCATAAACAAAATCCTCTTACCAGAGACAGAGTGAAGAGCATATTTAAGCTCTTTTAGTATGAAATACACATTCATGGGATCAGAATTATCCTCTTTTCTGCAACTTTTGCTCCTCTTCAGCTAATAGTTATCTTCCCCTGCAGAGCTCACAGTCTGATCCTGTTGCACTTTGTGTGTGTGAATCAGTTAATTTTCATTGTGAATTAGAAAATGGTCAGAGAGCCACCCAGCACCATATCAAGGTGCGAATCACTGGTGTTTGATATCAAATGACATAATCATGATTCCTTAGACATCCAGGACTTCAGCAAATCGACAGTGAAAATATCAAAGCTGCATTATGCATGAGTTTAAAGGGAAAGTTCACCCCAAAATAAAAAAAATACATGTTGTGCTGTTTTATCCATCTAGATTGTGTTGGTGTGAGTTGCCAAGTTTTGGAGATAACAGCTGCAGAGTTGTCTGTCTTCTCTCAAATATACCTTCTTTATATGCCTTTTATTGTTGTGGTGCTCAAAAAAAAAGAAAGAAAGAAAGAAAAAATCACTGGAAAAATTCAGCACCAGTTCACAACAAGGCAAGTCTGTGGATTATCTTGTGAAATCAGGTCATGATTTGGTTTTGAATTTTTAAAATGAATTGATTTATTTATGTACTTTTTGGTGCTTTGTGTACCATACAGGGAGTGCCATTCAGTCACATTATACTGGGTACCTACAGCTAATATCTCCAGTACTCTGCAGCTGATATCAAAACTTATATTTAGCACTAAATAGCACTCTGTGCCTAAGAAAAAATATGTATTTTGGATTTTTGGTGAACTGTTCCTTTCAAAGAGGCAGATACAAAAAAACAAACTGAGCTGCAGAATTGAAATATGGACACGACCTTGTCCATTAAAATGTTAGTGAAATACTTTCCACTAACATAGTTAAGTTAGTGCCGATGTAAGAACTTGAATCTGTGACCTAATAATTTGGGTCTGAAGGGAAAATATGAAAAACAGGAGGTCTGCACACTGTCGCTGCCCTAAGTGCAATTTAATGGCACATTCACAAGTACGTACCAATAAATTGCACTTAAGGGGCCTTTTTCCATATTTTCATTACCGTCTTCTTTTAGTCCATCGCCTGCCTTAAATGGTTTGTGGATATGTCCGACAATATGTTCCATCCCAGAAACATATAAAGATGTGAGGGCTGTTACAAAAATACATCTTTAGCTGTTTGCAGAGGCCAAGAAGAGCTGTTCTTGGTTGATGTGAGTTCAGCACCAAAAAGACCAGGCAGCTGAATTAGTACACCAAAAAGCAGTTATGTTAATCATTGATTCATTCAAATTCAATTTATCGATTCAGATTGTGTGTGAGTTGCCCAATTTTGTGGTATCAGATGTTGAGATGTCAAGATGGCACTCGACTTGAAGTGCTCAAAATGCATAAAAAAAGAAAAATGTTTCATGGGGGACTGCCTTTTTTTCTGTACTACAAAGAAAATAGTTCCTATATGAAACTGCTCACAACAAGGTCTGTGGATTATCTTCAGTAACTTCAGTGATTTCTGGAAAGAGACATTGCTGTTGAGTTTTCCAGAAGTATTTTTTGAAACTACCACAAGCTAAGTTCCATTTACATCCATTATATTTCAGATACATGAATCCAACATATTATTTGCAAGGATAAATCATAACTGTTTGCTTGTTTAAAAAAAACATTTACATTTAACCACAATTAAATACAGAGGGTGAGGATAACGCACCTGACATTAGCCTTGCCACAACTCCTGCTGCAGCTATAAGGAAATGCAAATGAGAGTAGACTTGAAAATATTTTACACTATATATGAAGTAGAGGGTCCCTGCTCTGTCTCCCTATCAGCTAAAGGGTCCATATCCTGAAAGACGTTGAGGACCGCTGATCTAGATGGATTAATAATACTACAGACCAGAGTAAAAATATGTATTTTTATAGAGGAAATATTGTGTTCTAAAGATGCCCTCAATAATTGGTAGACTGTTCTAAGAAACGTGTATGGTAAACAGCAGTAAACACATCTGTCCTACGACAGTTAATCACATTAAATCTCTTCATCTTCATCACTGCCATTAACTCCAGTAAATGTGCTGCTTCCTGAGCCTCACCTGCTCACAGAATCTGAAGAGTTACTCAAAGTTTTGGGGATACAGAAGGAACATCTCACATATTAAACAGCAAAGAAAAAAAAACATTTAATAAATATAAAAAGTGCTTTTCATTCTGCCAAGTGGATTTCACCAGCCTTACAGAGCACTTTAATCAGCAGAAAGAACCTCAAATACAACACACAATATAGCTCGAGGAAAACTGACTAAAACTCGATGTCAGCAAAGACATTTTATTTAATTCATCATCATTTCATCTCCAGTCATCGCATAAATGGTTCTGGCTGTGAAGTGAGGACAGCAGCATTGTAAGTGAGGAGAAAAGCTCAGTACTGTGGTGTCACTGCAGTCAAGGTTCCTGCAGTCATTTCCCACTTTTGTGTATTGCAGAAAAGTTTAAGCAGCTTGTGACTGAGACATGCGGTCTCGAAGTACCTGATTGGTTCAACGGTCCTTGAAAAAAAAAAAAGCATTCAACAGACTCTTCTAAAAGCTTTCCATCCTCAAAAGGTGCTTTCACGTCAGATGAGTTCAAATAGCAAAGAAAATATTTCAGATATCAGATTTCTAAAGCCCCAAACAGTCAGGAACGAGAGTCATGGCTGCAGAGCTTCAACAATACTTCAGCGCTTATATAAGAGTGAGGGTCACAAAGACATTCATGAGACAAAGTTTGTAGTGCTTTATAAGAGCAATTTAAAGGGGAGAAGATAGAAGTTCACCTCTGAATAAGATTTTCACAGTATGATAATAACTTTATTTATACATTCAAAACAAAGAGTTTTCCATTAAATGCAAATAAAAATCAATAGAATCCAAACATAAGATATAAAACAAGATGTAAAAAGTAGTAAGTACGAGCAGAACAGCAGCAGTCCTTTAAGTGTAGATGTATTCTGTTGTGTCCATATTTGTTAAAGAATAATTCTCTTGTGCATGTATGGAAATGATCGGCTTTTAAGAGGATAATAAAGTGAAAAGAAGTATTCTAGTTAATGGGGGCTGTGGTGGAAAATCTGAAAATGAAAACAGGCACGAAGACCAAGATTGTCTTTGTGGTGTTTTAATAGAGTTTTCGCAAAGGATCAGTACACAGTCACACAGTCACAGAAAAAAAAAGATTCATCATAAAAATCAGTAGAACTGAGTTTGTCGCTGACCTTTCTTTGAAGAACTCGATTATTTTTCTCAGTCCGTCTCAAACAGGCAGACGTTTTTACAGTTAAACATCCTCCAGTGTAAATTTAAACTCCATACTGCATCACAAATTGAAGTTTTAAGTGTTCAACATAATTAAATTTAATCTAGGTTAAAAGTTAAAAAAAAGAGAGGTTTGAATTACAGTTTCTTAATTTTGAATCTAGAAGTTTGGGGCAACATAATTTTGAGTTAAACCATGATTTAATCTGGTTTAAAACTAATCCTTGTTGGTGCACTCAGCCTTAAATTAATAATTGTGTTACTGTCACTAAAGGAGGTGGAATTTGTCTGCAAATAAAACTCGTTAACTTGGCCACAAAGAAAAGAGAAATTCTATTCACAAAGTAAAAGACCTGTAGTCAATGGTCCACCGGCCACACCCCCATATTTCCATCTCATTACAGGAACAAAAGGTCTCCATTAACCTGTTGTCCACACCCTCTGATGTCCTGTTGTCCAAACAGGACTTATATCCACTGCTGACCACTTCAGGTCCACATCTGTGATCACTCTGCTCTGTGTGTGTGTGTGTGTGTGTGGGACTGGACTCCTCTGATTCTCCAGTAAACAAGATGCAGGACAGGACGGAGAAGTTTGGAGCTCAGCAGCCTCTCTTCGTTCCAGCCAGCAGCTCTCAGCCACGTCTGTTCAGGAGGAGCACCACCTACCTGGCTAAGATCGCTGTCGTCCTCCAAGACGCTCCAGGCAGGATGCTCACTTTTACTCAGGTGAGGAAGAGACAAGACATTTTAAGTGACTGTCTTTTAAAAAAAAAATGTCCTGTAAAACTCAAACTGTAGTTTTAATCTCAACATGATGTTTTCTAGTTGATGGACAAACTGACACCAATAATCTGTGAAGACAGAAAATCTGTTGAGAACAACGTAAGAGTCTGTTTATCAACAAACAAATGTTTTGTGAAGGTAAGGTTTTATCCCAAACCTTTTGAGATTTAAAAAAAATGAATATTTTATATTGGGACAAGTTAACCTCTGTCTCTAAAAGCCCTGTGTTGTCTGTTTCAGATTCCAGTGGTTCCAGATTCACTGGGCAGTAAGAGAAACTACTGGAAACTGGACCTCAGTCACATCACAGCAAAGATGGTGCGTCGTCACTTCAAAGAAATCCTGCAGCTCTTCCCTGAGTTGGCCTCCAAAGTGGAAACGGAGAACCTGAACACACCGTCAGCTCTCCATCCTCCTGAAGCTGCAGTTCAGATCAGATGCGAGGTGAAGTTCAGCAGTCCTTTCTCCATCGAATCCCTCCTGAAGAGAGACGGACCCTCTGCTCGGGCCTCCAGAGCTTCTCCTCTGTCCACCGTGCCGCTCAGAGCCGAGCAGCAGCCTCACTTCACACACGCACGAGTCGGGACAAAGAGGAGCTTCAGCTGGGACTCTGAGGAACCTCTCCTCCTTCAAGCTTCAACTGGAAGTTCCTCCATCTACTCAACAGGGGGCAGCACACACCACAGACTCCCTGCTAAGAGGCTGAACGTGAGCACTGAGGCTTCATTCCCTCTCTACACAAGAGCGAGTGCTGCTCCTTATTTCACCAGCCCACACAGCAGTTACATCACTTACTCCGGACCCACATTTACCCATGATGCTCTCCATCTCTGCCTTTAATGTGTGTTGTACCTGACATACCAACTTTTTGGAGCACTTTATCTTTTCAATAAAATGTCAAAACAAATAAAGCTTTCGGTTGTTTTCAGTAAGTGTGTGCAAAACAGCCTTGTCAAGAGATCAATATTTTTTCCCACACACCAGAAGTCACTGAAGTCACCCACATGTTAGTTAATATAACTGTTGTCACTAATATTATTCTGTTGTGTAACTAATAACATTAACAATGCCTCTGTTTCATTCAGGTGTCCCAATAAGTCACAAGAGTGTGACACTAAGACAGCATGCACAATACCACCAATACCAGTGCACCTAGAATTTATTTTACTTTTGTTTTGTTTTGTTTCTGCCCTTGTGCTGCTGCAACATCTGAATCTCACTTCTGGGAATCATTATAGGCTCGTCTTATCCTTATTTCAAAAGTTTTGCCTCGAATCTTAGATATCAATAGACGTATGCATTATGCAGAATTTCAGAATTATGTTGCTCCTCATTTATATTATTGGATTAATAGATATAACTGATGAATTAACATGTAAACAGCATAATGTTATGTCATATGTTATTTTATGTCAAATCTTTTTCTCGTTATCTAGCTAAAGCTGTGCGACAACTTGAGTAAAAGTCCATCCAAAATGTAGTAAAGCACAAACCTGTGCTGCTACTTTTTCTTTGAGAATATAGTGTAGTAGTTATTGCTACATTTATATTTAGTCCACAGAGAATAATCTGCCGGTTTTCATTACAAACAACACAGCAAATATTGAGATAAGATATTATTATTGTTATTTATGACTTCACATCATTTCATGCATGTTTACTGCGTGCTTGTTGTGCTGTCTGGCTCCTCCTCTGAGCTCAGATGAGCTGAGAATCACTGGAATGTAGCCAAAAGCTTTCCACTTTAAAACTCCAGTTAACACTATTGTTCTTGTTTAATCACCCACAGTCCAGTGATCGTCGCCTCATTTATTACAGCCGTCGTCTCTGAGGGTGATTCCTTTTTGAAAGGACAAACTGGTTTGTGCATCTAATAAATATGTACCATGTTTCCTCTAAAACAAAAATAAACAGGATTCTACTGAAAAAAAAAAAACTATAATATGTGTTACAAGGACAACAGTGCTTCTTTATGAAGATGCTATATATTAAATCCTTTTATCATAATTCAGATGTTTGTTTTAACTGATTTATTTTTTTAAATTGTGGAAATCTATAGCGATACAATGATTCTTGTATCATAAAATGTAATGTGTCATTTTTCTGCACCCCAGTTTCTATGTTTTCATGCATAGTTGAGTCACTTGGCCTTGTTTCCACGTCGGAGGTGTGGCCTTTTGGCCGCAATTCTTCCATGAAGACCACCTCTGGCCAGACATCTCTGGACAGTAGATGGCTGTACCACTGGTTTCTGCTAGCTCTGCGCTGATGGCACTGCTGGACATCTTCCAGTTTGGAAGGAAAGTAAGCTTAATGTGTCTTTCATCTGCTGCACTAAGTTTCCTTGGCCGACCTCTGCATCTATGCTCCTCAATGTTGCCCGTTTCTTTGTGCTTCCTCAAAAGAGCTTGAACAGCACATCTTGAAACCCCAGTTTGCTTTGAAATCTTTGTCTGGGAGAGACCTTGCTGATGCAGTATAACCGCCTTGTGTCTTGTTGCTGTGTTCAGTCTTGTCATGGTGTCTGACCTGTATCTGTGTCTTCCACAACCTCACCTTGGTAGCAGAGTCTGACTGTTCCTCGCCCAGTTTTAAGCCTCCTACACAGCTGTTTCTCTTTCAGTTAATGACTGTGTTTCAGCCTACATCTGAAACTGATGATCATTAGCACCTCTTTGGTATAACTGGTTAATCAAACACCTGACTACAATCCTACAAAATCCCTGACTTTGTTCAAGTGTACCTGGAAGACCTGATGCTGTTTTGAAACCAAAGGGTGGTCAAACAAAATATTGATTTGATTTAGATTTTTCATCTGTTCACTCACTTTGCAATTCATAAATCGATTAAAAATAAACAATCAAATTTTATATTTTTGAAAGCATTCTTACTTTACAGCATTTCTTCACACCTGCCTAAAACATTTGCACAATACTGTAAACATATTTGCTGCAACTTTACTCACTATGAGGCAATGAGGGTCAATTAAAAGTTTCTCTTAATATTCACAGACTTAGTTCTCAGTTCTTCATGTTATAGCTAATCAAAGTAAATAATTAAGTGCTTCATGGATAAAAAGAAAATGAGAAAAAGATCAAACATACTGTTGTCCTTTAAAACTGAATTAAACAACTAAAACCTGGCCAGAGAGTGTTTAAACTTTGGTGGGGAGTTGATTTACTCTGTGGGGTAAAAACTGAACCACTAACACTTTCCCACAGATCCTAATTAATACAAACTGAGTTATTTTTGCTGCTGGAGACCTGAAAAGTTGTGCTTTTATGTTGAACTCTTAAGAGTTTCAGAGAATATTTTTGGGGGACTTGATTGAAAATGACTTTCTCTCTGGTTAAAAGTGGTTTTCATTGTCCCGTCAATTCACTGATTTATACTGAACTGACTTGAAAACTGTGATCAGGGGTGGAAGTAATGAATGACAACCACTAAAACTACCATGATCTAAACATCTTTTCATAGAACACTCATTGAACACTTTTTTTCCCTACAATTAGAAATGTAGTTACCCACATTCATCTTTTTTTAGACATGTTTTCTTATATTCTTTCAGTCTACTGACCGACATTTTCTATTCTTTCAGCTGATCTGTGCTGCAGACTTCAGTTTCAGGTTTATTACATACATGTGTTTTGTTCTATTTGCATTAAATCATAGTTATTTCTAAGTAAAACTAGATAGATAGATAGATAGATAGATAGATAGATAGATAGATAGATAGATAGATAGAGAGAGAGAGAGAGAGAGAGAGAGAGAGAGAGAGAGAGAGAGAGAGAGAGAGAGAGAAGCTGGTATCTCAGGTATGACAACAATACTACAGGCAGAGATGGAGAGCATCATGGGTAAATGTGGGTCCAGAGTAAGTGATGTAACTGCTGTGTGGGCTGGTGAAATAAGGAGCAGCACTCGCTCTTGTGTAGAGAGGGAATGAAGCCTCAGTGCTCACGTTCAGCCTCTTAGCAGGGAGTTTGTGGTGTGTGCTGCCCCCTGTTGAGTAGATGGAGGAACTTCCAGTTGAAGCTTGAAGGAGGAGAGGTTCCTCAGAGTCCCAGCTGAAGCTCCTCTTTGTACTGACTTATGTGTGTGTATGAAGTGAATCAGGGGAGTTCATTCCCACACACACACACAGTGCAGAGTGATCACAGATGTGGACCTGAAGTGGTCAGCAGTGGATATAAGTCCTGCTGGGACAACAGGACATCAGAGGGTGTGGACAGCAGGTTAACGGGGACATTTTGATAAGTGGATGAGCCATAACTGCTGGAGGTGGAGCCAGTGATCAGAGTAATGGTCCATTTCCTGATGTTCATCAGTATGTCTGTATGGATGTTGTTATACAGAAACTGAAGGGAATCAACTAATCTTCTTTCATGTATTTGTTTAAATTACTTAAATTTAACATTTCTAGTATTTAAAACTTGAGTTCTGTTAAATTTAACTCTTTTGACTCGGAATGATTTGAATGAATGTGCTGCACAGTTCAATCAACTCATTAAATTCAGTTTCTAATGAAATGTGATCTGCATATTACTGGACTTCCCAAAGTCTCCTGAGACCCTTCTTTTTAAAGTATAAAGAAAATTCTAATGAAGAATTTCAAACTGAGAAAGTGTGAAATTAAATATTTTTTTTGAGTAAGAACATTCATTCATTCATTCATTCATTCATTCCAACAAGATTTATAAATCACACAGTCCAAAGTTGTTGAAAATGTCATATTTCGTATTTGGAGACAGGACATATGCAAAGTCAGAATTGAAATATGTATGTTATGCTCAGTTTTAAGTGTTGCAGTATGTAACATTTAAGATGATTCACCTGAATATGTTTTTATGGACCTTCCACTGCATTTCTGTTTAACTTTAATCACTTATTATTATTTTTGTGACCTTGTTTTCATTAATTTTCCACCAGGTTTGGAGGTGTACATCAACAAATAACCTCTGTCAATAACAAAACATACTGTAATATATAGGTATTCCAGGGCACTGATAAACAGGTAAATAAATAAGACAGTAATATAATAATAAAATTATTTTTTTTAAAGTACTAATTTCCTTACTTATTTTCTTGAGAATTAAACAATTAGAGTTTTTCCCTAAATCCCCACTGACATCATTTATTGTACAGTTTGTGATGCCACATTATGGTCGCAAATACAGAAAACTTCATCCATCCATAAGATATTTGACAACATTTATTGACTATAACAAGGTGTCATTTTCTGATGTTCACTTCAAAGCATTGATCTCTTTTGATTCTGTCCATCACAGACTCAGTATTGTATTCACCCTGAAGTGGCTGCCAGAGGACATTTTGTGAAAAAAAGATCTTTCTCGCATTCATTTATTCTATAAAGGAAGCTTTGAAGTAGACTTTGTTAACCAAGAAAGAATTAATGATCGGTTTCTAATAATACGACGCAAAGACATTTAAATATTTAAAGATTTTGACACTGCCTCTGAAGCAGGCCAAGAGCCCAGTGAGGTGTAGAAGTTACCAGTCTTAATACTATTATCTTTATTTACTTTGCTGATGTATCTGAAGCTTGTGAATCTTGTTTTCAGACTACCCTGAATACAGATGAGAAAACATCAAGGCTGGCTCACATCACAGTCAGACTTTCCTTCAGTATCCCCACACAGACAGATCAACGTGCCTTCTTTAGAAAAGGCGGTGATAATGGCAAGATTTTGAGTGTTCTTGATCAAACATCGGCTTCTGACACTATTAAATATTGCTTGTTTTAATAAACAAGAGATCATTAAGATCAGTATAATCTATCTACAGTTTGCCTTCCTTTAATTCTGTGCAGAGTTAAAGAATATTTAATAAGTGTGCCTCTTCACAAACAAGTAAATCAGTCTCTGACAAAGGCTGTGATGAAAGAGGTGAGAATCACTGGAATGTAACAGGTGATTACAACAAACACAAAGGTGTGACTGACCTGTAACTGGTCTTCAGTCACATCTGACCTTCATTCATATTCAGTTCAACTGACTGAACGACAGACACCTGGACAATTTACTAACACGCACAGTCAACAGTCAACGATTTAAAGAGTTTCAAGATTTAGCTCTAAATAAATTTATTTTAACAAAACTAAACGGACTGAAATGTTTTCCTTTTTTTTTTTTTTTTAGAATTTACACTGGTATATATTGTTGCATGACGCAGACAATTTAGATAACCCTTACATTTCTTATTTTGTTATTTTTCTATTTATCTTTTTTTCACATATTTTTTAATTTGTTATATATCTTATCTTATCTTATCTTATCTTATCTTATCTTATCTTATCTTATCTTATCTTATAGCACAATCTTCCTTTGCTTATATGCTGTATATTTCTATTCTTACATTCTTTCTCTTTATTTTGTTTTGTTTGTTTGTTTGTTTGTTTATTTTGTTGTTTGATTCTACCTTGTTAAATTTGATGTATTGTTTAAAGGGTACAATCGTGTTACAATCAGTAGCTTTAGCCTACACCTTTTTCAGACTAAAGAAAAAATTCTATTTTATTACATTATTGTGATGCTCTAGACTGAAAATGTCTACCTCTTCATTATGAAATGAATAAGTCTTAAAATGTTAATGAATGATTTGCTTCTCTGTGGTGGTCTTATTTTATTCTGCTTAGTGTTGTTTCATTGTTGATGCACTTCACTTTACATAAGGCGTATGGTGATTTCTGAAGGGATTATAATTATTATAATAAGAATCTCATCAGGTCTTTTTTGGAGATAGTTTTAGCTGAAACGCAGCAGCAGTGTCACCTATTCATCACAATCTTCCTGGAGTTATCTTACAACTCATCACCCTGAAATTATGAGAAGATTCTTTTTCTTTGAGAACTTATTAACATTTTGTTGTAGTTGTATGAAGTCTTATTTTGTTAATTTGCATGAATTTTGGACTTTTTATGTCAAAACCAAACATCTAGGCCTAAAGACTAAACTTGCCTTGCATTCACTGCTGTGCTTTAAGACTTACAATTCAACTGTTATGAGTCTTCTTGCAGGTCTTTAAATGTCTTATGTCTTCAATTTTAGAAATACTATGGCTTAAAGGTTGTTAAATAGTCAAGTTTTTTTTTTTGATGGGCTCTTAATCACGACACAGATACTAATTTCATCAATTCATACATGCAGACAATCTATTTCAACACTTTTTCATTGATGGAAGATTCTTGAATCACATATCATTTGGAATCAGATGGATTACAAAACCTTGGAGCTAGACATCTCAAAACTGCTGAGAAGACAGTTTAGAACCTTATAAATCCAAAGGTGACAAACTTTCCTTCCTGTAAAATCTAAACTGATCCTTTGTGAACCTGCAGAACAAACTGCAGAGCAGCTGAGCAGCAGAGCTTCAATCAAACACAAGTGAAATCAGCTGGTAATTGTTTGACTCTCCATCAGAGTCGAGCTCTAAACTGTTTTTTTGCATAAATCATTCAGTGAGGTAATGTGTTGATGCATCTGAATGAGGATCACTGATGTAAATGAAATCTGTCATTAAGTGAGACAAAAGGCTTCAGGTTGATGTGCAAACTACTGGAATGTGATTAGATTGCTCATTGGAATGTGTATTATCAGAGACGCCTTTGAGAGGCTGAAAAACAACATGTTTATTTTGTCTCCTTTAACAGCTTAAGAAATGAGGTTGAACAGAATGTAAGATAGAACCTATAAGGTTCAAGTTTATGTAATAATTACAATCTTTAAAACTTCTGCAGGGTCACAGACTGAAGCAGGAACAACACACACCTGCTGAGAATTCAGAATCAGCTGAAGTTTGTCTGCTGCTCCGACAGGAAAACAACCTCAATGTGAGTACTGCACCGAAAAAAAACAAAAACAATCTCACCTTCAAGATAAGTCAAAAGCTAATTGTAGAAATGATTTCTAAAACTGTTGGTGACCATTTTAAATGTTACATTTGTAGAATTTTGACTTTGTGAGGATGTCATCACCCTGCAATCCTGATGCAAATAATTGCCAGAAAATTCAATAAAAAATATGAAAATTATGAGAATTCTTTGATCACAATAATGTTTAATTTTTAGAAAAACAAATAATCAAATATTGATCACTTTAGGGAAATTTGGCTCATTTTATTTGATTTTTTCCAGAGCTGTATAGCATCAAAAGTTCACAATACTTTATTTTGTTATTTGTATAATAGGTGTTGCTCTGTTGCTTCCATCAGTCATTTGTACTGTGCTTTGAACAAAAGCTTCTCCCAATTTGATAAATGTGTATGTTTGAATGTAGCCTCCAAACCAAACTGAATACCTTCTAACTAATAAATGTTTCCACAAAAGATGTATTCCAGTAGTAATGGAAGTAATGTTTGGGCATTTAAAACAAAAAATAACTTATTTTTTTGTGGAATGTAATGACTTCAAATTACATCCCCTTCCCTTTACTTGCTCTTCTTATTACAGTAAAAGCATGTCAGTCAGGTTTCCCTTAGTAATGTGCCTCTGATGTCATATTTTGTGATCAAACACGTTTTATTTTCCACCTGAATTGGTTGAATTGTGTTTAAGTTTCCATAAAAAAACTAAATCAGCTATCAATAAGTTGTTTTTTTTTAAAGTGTGTCCAACAATTATTTTTTCATTGCAATCCATGTTAGACTTTCATTGTTTTATTAAAAGTTTAGATAGAGTCTAAAAGCATTAAGACCAAAGAGGCAGGTCAGGCTACAGATATGCTGGTGAACTTTTGGAGGTGAACTCTTATTACTGGCTCCACCTCCAGCAATAATGGCTCATCCACTCATCAAAAGGTCCCCATTAACCTGCTGTCCACACCCTCTGGTGTCCTATTGTCCAGACAGGACTTATATCCACTGCTGACCACTTCAGGTCCACATCTGTGATCACTCTTCTCTGTTGTGTGTGTGGGACTGGACTCCTCTGATTCTCCAGTAAACAAGATGCAGGACAGGACGGAGAAGTTTGGAGCTCAGCAGCCTCTCTTTGTTCCAGCCAGCAGCTCTCAGCCACGTCTGTTCAGGAGGAGCACCACCTACCTGGCTAAAATCGCTGTCGTCCTCCAAGACGCTCCAGGCAGGATGCTCACTTTTACTCAGGTGAGAAAGAGACAAGACACTTGAAATTTTTAGAAAAATGTAATATTAAACACAATTTTTATAACCTTTAATTTCAACTTGTTTTCCAGTTGATGGACAAGCTGGTACCACTGATCTGTGAAGACAGAAAATCTGTTGAGAACAACATCAGAGTCTGTTTATCAGCAAACAAATGTTTTGTCAAGGTGAGTTCAACTATGGACGTCCTGAAGTCAAAAAGATGCAGTTCCCCTTATTATCATTATTGTTTTTTTTAATTTTATACAGCACTAATTTGTTGTTAATATTGAAATACATTTCTAGCCAAAAGAAGGATATAATAATGTTACAAAACTTGTTAACACACTATGAATGTAGCCTGTTCATGATGGCCCCACAGAGGAGCTCTGATCTCACCTCCTTTGAGAAGAACTTGATGGCCGAAATATCAGTTTGACTGAAAAAAAGAGGGAACACATCATAAAACTCAATTGGGTTGAGTTTGTCTTCTCGTAACTTGATTATTGTTCTCCAAAAAAGCAGCCATTTTAAAAGTTAAACCTCCTAAAGTGTAAGTTTAAAGTTAATGGGCTACTGGATCACATTTTAAATTAAAACTAAACTGTGGGTTAATTTTAATTTAATCTTTTCTAACTGGTTTGAAAAGTTTCCAACATAATTTTAAAGTTTTAATCTGGTTTAAAAATTAATCCTTGTTGATGCAACTCAGCATAAGGAATTTAGAAAGATTATCCTTGCATAACTTTGTTTGACCTGACAAACACAGAGGAGAGTGAGATAGATTTTATTGTATTAAAGGAACAAGTTAACCTCTGTCTCTAAAAGCCCTGTGTTGTCTGTTTCAGATTCCAGTGGTTCCAGATTCACTGGGCAGTAAGAGAAACTACTGGAAACTGGACCTCAGTCACATCACAGCAAAGATGGTGCGTCGTCACTTCAAAGAAATCCTGCAGCTCTTCCCTGAGTTGGCCTCCAAAGTGGAAACGGAGAACCTGAACACACCGTCAGCTCTCCATCCTCCTGAAGCTGCAGTTCAGATCAGATGCAAGGTGAAGTTCAGCAGTCCTTTCTCCATCGAATCCCTCCTGAAGAGAGACGGACCCTCTGCTCGGGCCTCCAGAGCTTCTCCTCTGTCCACCGTGCCGCTCAGA
The DNA here is from genome assembly GCF_056507025.1 of Lutjanus erythropterus. Taxonomy (NCBI): domain Eukaryota; kingdom Metazoa; phylum Chordata; class Actinopteri; order Lutjaniformes; family Lutjanidae; genus Lutjanus; species Lutjanus erythropterus. The sequence continues at coordinate 17,690,910 of NC_139332.1, forward strand.
GCCGAGCAGCAGCCTCACTTCACACACGCACGAGTCGGGACAAAGAGGAGCTTCAGCTGGGACTCTGAGGAACCTCTCCTCCTTCAAGCTTCAACTGGAAGTTCCTCCATCTACTCAACAGGGGGCAGCGCACACCACAGACTCCCTGCTAAGAGGCTGAATGTGAGCACCGAGGCTTCATTCCCTCTCTACACAAGAGCGAGTGCTGCTCCTTATTTCACCAGCCCACACAGCAGTTACATCACTTACTCTGGACCCACATTTACCCATGATGCTCTCCATTTTCGCTTGTAAATATATTTTCTCCTGCTTCCAAATTGCACTTTTATATGTTTTATGTTTTTGAGTGTACACTTAAGAGAGATTTTTTTCTTTAAAATCAGGCACACAGATTCAAATCACACACGGCCCATGGATGGTCATGTGTGTCATTGTGTCTGGAATATTTCTTTTATTTGTGGCTTTATTTTGTTGAAAAGTGCACGTTCATATACCTGCTGTTCTATATGATGTGGACCAGAACACTTTATGCATTTTTAGTTTCTTTTGTGTTTGAGGTCAGAGTCTGACCATAAGAGGGCAGCATAGCGCCTTGTATCAAACCCAAAATGATTAAAGCTATTTCTTCTGCACGGTCCAGCATTTTATGTGATGTTTCTGTTAAGCATTATCATTATTAGATTATTTATAGGCATACTTTTAGCTTCCTAATCTCACCTGTGAATCTAGATCATCTCATGTTTAAGGTCAGGCTTGGGGAGTAATGGATTTCATAATTAGGATACAGAAAGGGTAACCCTATTCCATTACAGAAAAAGACATAATCAGATTAGATACATAAAGTAAAAATGGGGATTATAAACGGGATTCAAAGTCTCACAACACCACTCTGGTCTCAGTGAAACTGATCTAAGTTATCTTGCTAATCTGTCATTACTTGTTCATTCATTCATTCATAATGTCAATACTAGCAGTACTTTAAAATGTTTTGGGGCTGTAGGTGGTGGTGCTGGTGACCAGGGTGGTATGTGGGTAAAAACAGAGCCCCCAGACTGATTTGATGTCAGTTTGCTTGAAATTTGAGTGTCAAGCGTGAATAGTGTAATTCACAAAGTATAGTTAAAAGTTCTGCTATTAATCTAAACGTTCATTCACACATAACAAAGGAAAGAACAGCCAGACAAAGTTAACAAACCTAACATAGAAAATAAACATTAGGCTAAACAATTTAACCATATTTGTTATTTTGAAGATTACAGAAAGTAATCAAGTTACATTACACACTGACTGCATTTTCTTAAGGTAATTTGTAATTGTATGGGAATTAATTTTAAAGTAACCTTCTCAGCCCTGTTTACAATGAACTACAATAAGTAATGGTGCCATGATAGCACATATCAAAAACTGCAAACCATTCCGTTGCATTAACCATGATAATTGGTTGACATTGTGAAATACGAACTTTTAAACCTTGTTCTCTGAAGCTGCAGTCACCCTACTTGGTGTGTGACATAATCCTGAGTTGACTGACCACTGTGGCAAGGTTACGTAGAGCAAATATGTAGTAGATGAAATCTGTTTGTCTTTCTATTTGCAGCACATCTGTGCCACAGTTGTGTTGTCTGGAACATAACCTACTTAGAATGGGAGGCCAAGCAAGATAGTGTCTCACTCTCCATCATCACATGTTGCCGTCAGGTCAGCGGGGAAGTCGTGAACGCAGGCAAGACAGGTGGCAATATACGACCCACTCACTCAACACAAGACATCTGAACTTCACAAACAGGCTTGGTAACAAGTGAAGGGGCACACAGTGAGTAGTGTGCAACAGTGCATGGGTTTATCTGGGATGTTTGAAACCAGAAACATACTAGAAGACTTAAAATCTTGTTAGAGGTCAGAGGTGTGGACTCAGTCTGACTGAAGTCACAAATTTAATTACTTTAGACTTGACAAAATCAAAAAATTCTTGCAGCTCAACTTGAACTTTAACACCAAAACAAGATTATAAAGTATGTTATTTATTAAGTGTTTCTAAAAATAGAACCAATCTGAAGTCTTTATGGTGGTCTTTCACAAGCTGTGAGCCTATTACTAAGGAGAATGGGAGGAGAGCATTGTGTCCAGTAAGCAAATTTTGTTTTCCCAGGATGGCGACATCATGACTCACCCCACTCTGACTGGCTTGTATTTATTAGTCTTGATGGTTTGGGTGGTTTGGGCTGAGTAGGTTATGGGTATGTTTAGGTGTGAGGAGTGTGATTGGGTAGGGTTAGGGTAAGAATATCAGGGCAGTCAGAGGGTGAGTAATGGCATGCCTTGCCATCATAGGAAAAAATATTGCATTTGGTTAAGTGTGTCCTTTCACACTGCTGTGCAATAACCACGTTGACAAGCACCTACCTCAAGAGTATTCTTCCAAAAAACAAAGCGTTTTTGAAAGCAGCTGCGGTCAACGGCTGCGGTGACAGGCAGGTGCTTTGTATTGTTGGTGGAAAAATATGACTCCGTCATGTAAGTAATTTCCCAAGAAAATAGGCTTCAGTCATTGGTTCCACAAGTAGAATGCATTGTTTTTCCTTGTTAGTGGGTAGCACCGTGTTGTTGTTAGGGGCCATCCATAAACATGATTGGTAGGTGAAGAGATCTCTGATTGTTTGGTCGCATGACTTGAATTGACTTAAGTTTGGACTTAACTTGGGACTCGAGTCTAAAAACTTTACTTGCGACTTGCAAAAAAGGATTGGTCTCACCTCTGCCAGATGAAGACATGGAAAATTTCAGTTTGAATGGTTTGAGTCTCCACCTGGAGGCAGTAGATTTAAATCATAAGCCTCCACATACCATAACATAATGTTTACAAGAAGATACAGTGCAAATTCTCCTCCATGTCGGGCGCCATAGCTAAGTGGTGATTAATAGGTTTTAAATAATGTGGTGCACCTCAGTTCTGAGGCAATTGCGTTTTTATTTCGATCATTATGCAGCATTATAACTTAATGAGTTATGAGGCAAAATAACTCAATAGATTGAGTGGTCTGAGGTCAAGTTTAGATCTTACTTACTATTCATTTTACCCCCTTTACTTGACATCTCATTGCAAGGTCAGGAATTTCTTGCAGATAACATCAAAGATCATGTGAGCCTCGTAGTCGAAGGCACACTGGAGGAGGTCAGTCATGAGACAAGAACTTGGCCGGACAGAGGTCAAAGGAGAGGAGTTGGGTGAGCTCAGCATTTGGCATCATATGCCCACGACATACTTCCACCCTGTGGGATTACTGGTGCACGACCTAGATTGCGATGCAGCCCTCCTGCCCTCCATCTTTTTTCTCTCCCTCCCTCCATCCCTCCCTCCCTGCACTGACTGGTCAACAGAGATTACACTCAGAGAGCAGAGCCTGGCAGTCAGACAGAACGGCTGAGCATGTGACTGACTGAGTGACACACTGAGGAGACGGGAGACAAAAAAAAAAACACTACTCTGTCCTCTTCTTCACTGCTTCTCATTCTCCTCTCCTTATGCTTTTGTGTAATATACACAGAGCCTTTTATCCTCCGGAGCAGCTTCTTCAGAGATATTATATTAAGTCCTCTCCCGGGATGAAAAAGACCTCAGTCAGGCACAGAAACCGCTTTGTGTTGATTGTTTACGAGTCCCAGATTTTACTGTGACATGCAGAATTTAATAGAAGTGTTCAGAACATGATAGCAGGAGATTGAACTGACGAGATTTCCTTTAATTGCATGATCAGAGAAAACTGGAGCTCCTCTGTCTCTCTGTCCATCTACTGTTGAGGATTAACTGCAGTTGCTGGTTTACTGATTGAATAAACTGGTTCACGCATTAATCCTCTGAATGGTGCATTGTGCAGAACATACTTACTATATTTGCTGTACAGACCAGTGTTGCTCTGTATGTCAGAGTTTTCCTGACCTTACCCTGTGTGCGAGTGTCTCTTTATGTATGTGTGTTTTTATGTTACTCTATTTGTTAATAGGTCTTCTTTTTCCAAAACTGCACCTCTGATGTTAGTCCTCCTCCCGCCGAACCAAAACATGCCTCTTCTCTCCTTTCAGATAAGGAAGAAAGACAAGAATTATTTTCTGGGTCAAAAACACAAGTGCATGCACAGTGATGTCTAAAGGGATAGTTCGGATTATTTGATATAGGATTGCATGAGACACTTGTCGATAGTTAGTGTATTACCTACAGTAGATGCCAGTTGTTTATGCAATGCAATGCAATGAACTAGCAACAGAATATATAAAAGGTCTATATATATAAAAAAAAATCTACATCAATTTATGCATACTCTATGTTTAGAATATTTTCACTGCTTTACCTTGCTGTCAGACAGACTTTTCTGACAGGAAACCGCTGTTCTATAAGCCAAATGTTGCACTCCCCAAACCAACCAAACTCTGTAGGCTAACTCTGGTGAATCCATACCATCCTTTTAAAACACTGAAGTCACACAATAACACAAACAACTGATTGAGATCAAGCTGTAGACCACCAACCCCTGTGTTCTGTGAAGTAAAATTACTGATTTAACTATGGAGTTTGGTTGATTTGGCTTAGATAACAGCGATTTCCCATCAGAAAAGGCTGATGGCAAAGTAAAGCAGTGAAAATATTCTAAATACAGCATTCACTTAAATTGATTACTTTGATGATTTACTATGAGTAAATAAGTTTCTGTTTCACTATAATTTGCCTGACTGCTTTTGACTCTGGCCTCTCAGCATGACCTATTGTATTAACGTGTGTGTGTGTGTGTGTGTGTGTGTGTGTGTGTGTGTGTGTGCACATGTTTCAGGCTAATCCTAGACAGTTGCTCTGCAGCTTGTTTACATGTAGGCCAGAAGACACCATGGGAGGCTGCTGCACTGAGAACAAATGTACTAATATTAGCCCTCAGACCTATTTCCTCCCATTTCACAGTGGAGTCAAGACAAAAATATCTTACTGTCATTATTACCTAACATCTCATGTTTTGTACTATTATACCAAATACTTAAAAAAAACAACCTACATTTTAAACACAATATTTGTAAACTACAATGTAACATTTTGTCTTATTGTAAAATAAAAGTAAGTTCATACACAGACAGAATACAGTAGGAATGTTACAATAACACCCAGCGGTGGCCAAAGAGTTAAGATCCCTACTCAGAAGTAAAAGTCACAATACCAAAACATAAAGATGATCGATTAGAATTAAGCTTAAAGTTCAGTTAATAACAATTTAATCAGTCGAATGTGCGTAAAGTATCAAAAATAAAGATATGATTATGTAACACCCCTGTCAGTGTTATTTTATTCTAATGTTAATCAAATGTTTCAGATGCATTATCATAACTACACAGCACTTTTATGGTAAGACTGATTTAACTTGATATGCTGTTGAGTAGTTGATATTGCATCATATTTAAGTTCATCATGTGTTTTGTGTTTAATATTTAAATGTAGTCTATAGCTGTCTGATAAATGTACCAGAGTAAAAAGTAGAATATTTCCCTCTAAAATGTGGAGAAGAGGTATAAAGTAACATAAAATAAACTACTTAAACTTTCTTTATGGCTAATGTGTTTATGTTTATGTTTTAATTTTTACTCCTCGTAGTTTCCTCTTTGTATATATTTAATGTTGTATAAAGCACTTTGTGACTTATGTCTGTGAAAAGTGGTGGGCCTGACCCTGAGTAAACTACTGCTGGCATGTTGTGTGTATTTTTCTTAAAGGGACAGCAGAATATAAAGTCAGCCTGAAGCACTTCACCTCCCTGAACTCCCTGTCCTCCTGCTGTAAAGTCCTTAGCAGGAGGACCGGAGGTGTCCCGAGGGCGTGGCACCGATCGGACGGACGTCAGAGGATAAACGAGCACCACGTCGATATCCGTACACAACAACACAACCATCGAGGCAGTCACGTCGCGCTCGTCTTCCTCGTCCCCGGTCCCGCCCTTCACCGCCCACGGTTTCTGCTGTCTTCCTCAAACTTAACCACTGTCTCATCATTTTTGCAGCCTGCCGGTTTACTCAGCCTGCTGCCGGGCTGTGCTGCGTTCAGGGCTGCACATAAGAGCCACGTATCACATAACGGGGCGTGTTTTTGTTGTGGCGGACCGGCGGTGTTTTTATTTTCAAAGCTACATGACGCTACTTTGTAACTATAATAATAATAATTTTACACTTTTTTATACTTTTAGAGGTATATAATGTACTTTTTGCCCATTTACATTTTCCTGATAGCTATTACTACTTAGGCCTGTTTTACAAATTAAGATTTTACACATAAAACATATGACGCATTGTCATAAATCAAAATATGCTAAAGTATATAAATTCTTAAATAAATTAAGGTTAGCTTCACAGCAACAAAGTGGATGAAAGTGCTGTCATTTACTTTTTCAGACACCAAGATCCTTTAAATTGGCCTAATAAATTACATTACATTAATTATGTGTTCAATAAATAAAGACTTTATTAGCTTCATTTTATTCTCATGCTCAATGTTTAACTTTAGCAATTAATTTAAAAGTTCCAAGTTCAAGGAATTGTCTGTCACAAGTGGAGCCATGTTTTCATTTTTATTTTTTCTTAATATTTATTAAATCTCATTCACATTAAATAGAACATTGGAAGGGCAAAATCGTAATTATTATTAATAAAATAAAATAAATATCAGTAATCCAAAATTATGTCATTGGTTTTACTGTAGATAAAACTTTTATTCTGAAATAATGCACTGACCTTTTGAAGTTCTTCATGGACCAAGAAGTCAATGGAGGAAGTGCAGTGGATGAAGACATGTAACATTCCCATGAGCCACCACTACTTAATTATGTACAAGTAACATTTTGAATGTACTTTTACTTACAATGGCATATTTTAACAGTTTAGTATTGTTACTTTTCCTTAAATATTGGAAATAATAATATCTGACTAATTCATCTGCCACTGTTATTTTCCTGCTTCATTAAATTTTATCCCTAGTTACAGAGGCAACATTTACAACACCTCCCAAGGGCAGCATTACACACAATGTCCTTGTTGTGATAACTTTGAAAGTGCTTTGAAAAGTGCTACTGAGTTGACCTGAGACTGTCGAAAGTTTACCTATTTTTATATACACACGGTGACTGTGCGATCAAGGAAATAATTTTTTAAATACCTAATTATATTATGGATATTAGTCTTTTATCTGTGTCTTTATGTAACACACATGGCATTTACTTTGACCAATCACAGGGGATATCTGTATTCTAATCATAATCAGTATTTTTCCACTTTATAGCACTTTTTATATTTTTATTAACAGCATTTGTTTTGCCCTCAGGTTTTGTAGAAGTGACCTTTGATTTACAACAGTGATATCATGTAATTATATTACCTGCCTTAGAAGAGAGTGCTGTTTGTTTATCTTCACTATTAGGTTAATAAGGAATAATTAACATCTGGCCTATCTGGGTCACCTACTAATTCTTCACTAACTATAAACAACAACTCAGGCAGCGAAGTAAGGAACACAGTATCTCAGTGCTCCAATTTTGTGTCCAACTTTTCCCAAAACAAACTGTCAATCATTGAAAATATGGTACAGTGCTCACTCCTTCCTGCAGTGCCGTGTGGTTTAGCCTGCGGTGAGTTAATCAACTGTAAGTTTTCCTTAGCCATGAATGAATCTGTAACTTTGAGGACACGCGGTCACTCAGAACATCATTCACACGCACAGAACCATGCAAGAGTCGCCTTCCAAATCCAAATCTGCACCGCAGACGCCTTAATCAATAGTCCGGCATTTTGGGGAATAATCTGTAATATGTAACATTTATGCACTAAAATGGCTAAAACACTAATATGTTATATATTGTGTTGACTTGTGGACTTGCATTACAGTTTTTTTCATCATTTACTTAAAGTAACAGAGTGTTTCCTGCTAGCCATTGCTAGCTAGTTATTGTAACAACGGGCAGGACAGGGGATACATTGGATATGTCAGTGTGCGAAGAAGGAAGTCGCCAAACACGCCAAAACATAACATGAATAAAACTTTAACATTGCCTTGTATGTGAACATGATTTCCACCTGAGTAAAGTCAGATAGATTTTCATCAGATATGGTTGCTGTTTAAAAATGAAAATAACAGCTCCCATGAGCCCACGCCACTTCACAACATGTTTTAATGTGAGAGAGACCCCTAGTGGCAGAATTTAAAGATAGAGTTAGATAACAAACTACTCACATATCTGTATGTTAAATATATGGACACAGATAGCAGCTGCTTAGCTTAGTATAAAGCGTAAAGACTTGAAACAGGGAAAAAAAGCTACCTCTCTCCCTGGGTCTTTTGGTATGTGAAGAGTTGGTATGAGAACAGGCTGTATCCTCAGACAGAGCCAAGCTAGCTGTTATCCCATATCCCATTTCTAGTCTTTGTGCTAAGCTAAGCTAACCAGCTGCTGGCTGCAATCAAATCAAGACAATTTTATTTACATAGCGTGAAATTATAACAGAAGTTATCCCAGGGTAGTTTTTCATACTGAGCGGGTCTCCATACCCCGAATGACATTATTTACAAAGATCCAACAGTTTCAGCCATGAGCAAGCATTTGGCAACAGTGGCAAAGGAAAACTAACTAACTAACTTTAACAGAGAGAAATCTGGAGAGGGGAGCTTCTTATTTTAGCATACAGACGTGTGTGATATCAATCTTCTCATCCAACTCTTGGCAAGAAAGTGATAATGCATATTTCCCATAATTTCAAACAATTTCTTTAAATGATTATGGCAGTCTTCTGTTGAGATTTCCTGTGTTTATCTTTCCCTGTGTTTTTCAGAGGCAATGCATAACCCCGCTTATTTGATGTGAGTCCTTGCCAACTCCCTCCTTCCTATTCTTCTTTCTACTGTTACCCGCTCTCCCCTTATCCTCAACATACTACCAACCCTTATTTCTATTTCATCTGACAACCTCTCACCTTCACCCCAACAATAAAGACAGCTGTGGTGCTGTTTGCATACATACCCTGTTGTCCGCAGTACATCAACTAATTTTCCACCTGTGACACAGCAGGGGCTGTTATCACAGTTTTCCCTCTGCATGCCACACAGACCCCCACCTTTAATGCATCCAGGAAGAGGCCCCTGACCAAGATTAGGCTTTTTATTTCACTATTTGGCTTCCAATCAGCTTGATAAGAACTGAACCGAGGTGTGGATTGAATTTCCTCTCAATATTCCACTGACTTCATATCTCTGTGGTTGGAGTTGAATCTAACACGCTGCAGTCTCACCCAGCAGCTGACGTCCTGCCATCCTGACCTCACATACTTTCCTCAGGAACCAAAACATAGGCTGGTTAGGTGCAGTTTCCACTTTAGCAACCGGTCCAACTTTATCTGCGCAGGCTGACCCACTGCTGCTGGCATGTGTCGCTCCTGCCAGGTCTAAATGCAGACAAATAACTTTGTAATTAGGTAAAATTTCCACACACGAAAAGTGACATGTATGGAGGCGAACACTGTAAAAATAAACTATTTGTTTTAACTCAAAGCTACTACAAGGAACTTTCATATATTATTGATTTTAGACGTCCCTTTGGACAAATGTGGTAGTGTTTCCATTGTAATAACCACAAAATATAACACTGAAATAAAATTATCTGAATTAAAATATCTTACTGCTCGTTTTTAACTGGCTAACATACTACAATGTGTACTTTGGCTGGGAAATTGTGACATTGGTTTGTTTCATCTGATTTCAAGGAGAATCCTGGCAGAAAAATTGCCAATCTTCTTGCAGATGGTCTCATTTGCTTTTGTAGGTCATATAAAGGGCATCTTATTCATTTACGACAGTTTGATAACCAGTTAGAAACTCCTCGCTTTAGCTTTAGAGAAAAAGCATCCGGACTGCTTTAAAATTTTAAGTTGTGTGAATTTGAAAAAGAGAAATTTTGCAATAATTCAAAACAAATGAAGTTGTCTAGTCAAACTTTTATTTCATTGTTGGGCCAGATGAGGGTGCATAGGTGATGCACTATATTGTGCAAGATGTGATAAAAACTGTGTTTAATATCACAGTCACAGTGACACAACAGCATCAATATTCTGCCAATATAACTAAATTAAATTTTCATCTCATTAAGGTGATTCCTGGGTAGCACCGATGCCAGGCCTGTACACAGCTACAGTAGAGCAGTACAGACTTACAGACTGACACAAAGATAGACAGAGAGTACTACCCCAGCTTTACTCTAATGTGTCATCAGTACCCAGTGTGCTGTGACATGTTTACCGTATCTAAAATTGGTGCTGGTGATAAACACATTAGCGCTGCGATGGGGAATTTGACGAACAGTGACTGTGGCTCTGCAAGGATTAGTTTAGTCCACTCACTGTTTGTTTATCTCCTTTTCTTATGCAACACGGACTGCACTCGCTCAGATGCACGCTGTTCATTCATACAACCATCACCATCCTTGGCGCATAGCTTGATGGCGACTATTCCTTTTTAAACTAATGATTTATAAAGACTGGTTTGGCATGAAAGGACAAGCATGCATATCAGATTGTCAGCTGACTGCACTGTAGAGTTCAGTTCAACAGTGTGAATACGTGAATTAATTTGTTACTAGTCTTGTGCCTTTGCTTTTCTTAGGAAAGACAGAAGGTTGTTCATGCCTTTTTAAAGATACAGTCCTTTAATAATTACACAGACGTATTTGTCTCACTGCATAGAGAATGTGTCAGCTGACTGTCTGTGTGATTATGTGACTCCAAACTGCCCTCATTATAACAAGCCTGATAAAAAGTGTTGGTATCAATATCAATTAATAAGACAGATTTCTTGTCTTAATCATGTTTGACAGATATTTTCCAACATTACATGCATTTAGACAGGAATAGAAATTCAGTCAACTGTAAAGGAGTTTTGCAAGTGTCCAGTTAGTTTAACCCTTGTCCCCAAGAGTGCACAGACCAAACAAACAATGTTATTAAGGCTTTACTGTTTAATGATGACTGTTACACATCCGTAACATTTACTCAGCCTGGCTAGTCACTCAGTAACAACCTTATCAACATCAAGAGAAAAGAGGACAGTCTTATCATAACAGATACTGCACCTTATTGAGATAACCAGTATTGAATATAGGTCGCACTCAGGAAAACTTCATATCAGATCACTGCTGGGAGATTTACTCTATAGCCAAAAAAAAAAAAAAAAAAAAAACTACAATGTTTGTTTTTCTCTTGACCTGTAATAAGGTTATTACATGTTGCATAAATCCATAAAACACCTGGGACAGGTAACAACAACATGTTGAAGTAGTATACAATAATCATTATCAGTGTGTCTGTTGAGTTATGCATGAATAAATTAGATGTCATAGAAAACATGTAATGTAGGGCGCCCCTATAGCTTAGTCGGTAGGGCGTGCGTACCATATATTGAGGCTGTTAGTCCTCTGCAGCGGCCGCTGGTTCGAATCCCGCCTGCGGCTCATTTGCTGCATGTCATCCCCTGTCTCTTCACCCCCCTTTCCTGTCATACCTTCAGCTGTCACTGTCAATAAAGCCAAAATGCCCCCAAAAAAAAAAAAAAAAAAAAAAACATGTAATGTACAATGCGTTTGACACAGTTACTTGAATTTTTAAAGGAATAATTTGACATTTTTGGGACACAGACTTGGTTCTTTTTTTCTTTCTTGCTGAAAGTTAGATGACAGAGATTGTTAGATAACTTAGCTAGCTAGAAAAAGGGGTAACAGCCAGCCCAGAGTTCAGCAAGAGGGATTGCCTGATTTCCCAGGGCAACTAAAATGGATGGCTGTAGGAAGAACTGAATATAGTGTTGGAGGTTGCAGGGACATTTCCAAACTTTTTGACAGGGGTGGAGTATGTGTGGGCATGCATGTACGCACATGAGCACATTATGTTTCATAATTTTTTTGAGAGATAAATAGCCCTATAGAACAACAGATCAGAACAATAAAAAATACAATATAAACCTCCCATACCTTATTATTTAAAACCCCAAAAGAAGCTGTGAGACTGCCTATAGGGACTCAGAGTGACTGGATCAAATCCTTACAGTGAGACAAATCATTTTATGGGGGTTGTGAGGCTCAAGAAAATTTTGTTCACAATGTGAAGAATGGAATGGCAAAAAAAAATGTTTCTTTGGACTGTGGTGCATCTCATGATGTTTACAAGCTTTGGCCACTATGTAACTTCCTGTGGGCTTAAGATACCATTCCAGGCTAGTAATTCTAAAAACTCACTTGCCCAGTCAGACAAGTGGTAAAAGAAAAAAAGAACTGAAGACAGTATTTTCCAGACCTGATGATGCATAAGACTCACTCACTCACTCACTCACTCACTCACTCACTCACTCACTCACTCACTCACCACGCCCTTGTTCTGATTCATTTAGTTCAGTAAAGATTACACAAGGCAACCGACTTCAGTCTTTGTTACTATCTGATGACCATTATAATTAACAGTCAGACGGACATGACAGTGGTATTTAACAAGAAACAAAAGAATGAAATCCGGGCCACGCACTGTTTGTAGTGATTCACGTGGACACTTGGAAACTTGGACAGTAAATGTTCAACTTCTTTGTTAATTTTACAAAACATTTGTTAAAATTTACCACTGAGGTCATCAGACGCTGTCAGCGCCACAACATTAATGTTGTCTTGCTTTTCACTGAAAACACAATGGAGGAATACCTCTCTGTGTTTGTCACAAGTTTACATCACCTTACAGACCTTTTACTACGTGACCCCACACACATGCCTTGTCATGTGTGTCTGAATCACCAATTCCTGTTACGAGCACGTTGCATCACTGTGATTTTAATGTCTGGTTTAATCCACCCATGAAGAGGCCCACACACAGACTCCGGGATGAGTGTGTGTAGTAAGTACACTAAGTACAGCGTGTAGTTAATACATTTGCTGTACAGGATTCAGTAATTATATGTGGAGGGTATGTAGCTCTGACCTTCCGAGTTACATGCTCTGTCTTTTATTATCTGCTCTGTTTGCAGTGGACAGCAGTGCATCGTGGTCATGAACTCACAAATCAAACACACTTCAACTAGGTGACCCCTGACTGGCACACAGAGGGCAAGAGACATCTTCAGCTTCAGTGCTGTACTGTGTGTAGTATGGGCCGACTGTAATTATGGAAGAGGCGGGAGGAGAAAAAGAAAAGAGGAACAAATGAACAGCACAAAAATGAGGATCTCTCAGATTTCAGTATTCAAAAGTTGTACAGTATATTCCTGTTCTAGTCTTTCTGTTTCCATGCCGTGTCCTTACATCACCACATCTAATGATTTATTTATCTTTACTTAACACTGCGCTGCCTGAAATCACTGTTACTAAAAATAACTATGGCTTTATTTGTCTAGCACTTTTAAAAATTAAGTCAACAAAGTGCTTCACGGGATGGAAATATGAGAACAGAATAACTTAATAAAGAGAAAGTTCCAATGTACAGAAGGGGCCCATACCTCAAGCTAATACAGTACAGATACTTAAGTCGAACTCTCAGGTATTTACTTAAGTACTTATTTTTCAGACAAATTTTATTTTTACTCCTTATATGTTAACACAAATATTTGTGCTTTCTAATCCTTACCTTTTCTGGACAAGTGCATTACTTTGGTTTTGATGCATTTGAGGGGAATAATTGAAGAAAATAACATGCAGAAAAGACATTTCCTTGCTTTATCCATCAGTACATATCACATATGTCAGATGAAACAAGAAGAAATCAATATAAAAGACATAAGATGAAACAGACAAGAGAGGGAGACTCGAGGATGAAGAAAAGTTGACTTTGCACAGAAACAGCTGACAGAAATGTCCTTCAGCTAATTTTTACTTTTATACTTTGAGTACATTTCAAAGCCTGTACTTTTTCACTTTTACTTGCATCTCTTTCACACATATATCTGTACTTCTACTTAAGTCAGATGTGTATTTTTTGCCACCTCTGCCCATACTTGAGCACCTGTTTTGCCTTGTAAAGTCTGCCAGCTGCTCCCACAAACACTGCAATCAGTCAGGTGAAAGTCCACTAGTTTTATCAAGCATTGAGACACACTGCGTCCCACATATGCTGCACTAAATCACTCAGTCTTTGTTTCACAATCATAACCGGACAGGAACTGTAGACGCATAAACTCATTCACTCATACGGATGCTCATTATGCAGCCTTTTTTTTAATGATCAGAAATGTATGTATTTATTTATGTGACTTCTGTCAATCGATATTGCTCCTCATGCTTTGCAATGCTACTAAGTGACTGACCTGAAATTAGCATACTGGTTATATTTTTCCCTTCCAATGCGCCTATTGTCCGATGTGTTCCTATTGAGGGCCTCACATTACAAGCTCACAGTGCAGCTATTGTATCTTGACAAGGACCTTTCACACACTCATTGCCAATACTAGCACTTATTGGCAGATTCACAGTGTAACAGTCAGACCCTTGCAGGTGCGGAAATTTCCATGGAGAGCCCTGCGCTGTAGTACACGCTCAGTAAGTGAAACAAATGGATCTGGAATCACAAACAACATGCTTAGGAGATGCTAAGGGATGCATTTTTACACCCGAACCTCAACACTCAGATTACATGTGTTCTGTGCAGAGACAGAATCAGACTGTTTGTGGGACAGGGGCAGAAAAATACAAAGGGCACCAGCTGTATGCAGTTTGGTAAATGGCACTGTGTTTCATTTTATCCACTGAAATGGATCCTGTTTTATCCACTGGAAGGGCAGCCTACAAGGCGTTTTATAACGTTTTATCCACAAAATGACATCCCAGAGGACACTTTATCATGTTTTGTTTACCATATGGGCATCCAAGAAGGCACTTTATTATCTTTTATCCACCGGAAGCACACCTAGAGGGCACTTTAACACATTTTGGTGACTAGAAGTGCACCCTAAAGAGTGGAATCACACCCTAGAAGGCACTTAATCATGTAATGTCTACTAAAAGCTCACCCTAGATGGCACTTTATTGCATTTTATCTACCATAGGGGCACCCTAGAGGGCACTTCATCACAATTTGTCAGCTTGAAAGGCACCCTAGAGGGCACTTAATCATGTTTCATTTATAGAGTCATCCAAGAGTCCACCAGTGGCTATGTGCATGTTAAAAAGTGTCAAACCACAAAGAGGCCTTTCAACATAGGCATTCTTTCAGATTAGATATCTACTTGAAGTCACTTATAGAGGGGCTTTCCCTCAAAGTAACATCTGTGCAGCAGCTCACACTGGAGCAAACTGTCTCTTTTGTGGTACTGATCACTGCATCTGGGGGACAAGCTAATTTTGATTAGACAATAGCAGTGTGCTATCAAGGAAAAGCGGTAGGATCCAAGGAGAGGGAAGGGCTTCCCTTTGTACAGACTTATCTCCTCTTGGCCTCAAATCAAGGTTGCAGGCCTGGCTGCATTCCTAGCACCTCTGCCTCACACAACCACAGCCGACAATGCCTCAAATACGCCTTAAAAAATCTCAGCTGCAGGGATTGACTTTGACTTCTCAGTTAGAGTGAGATGAATTATAGTTTGCAGTGGACAGTTTGAAAGAGATTCCTGCCCACACCCTGTCAGTTCATACTGGAGAGACAGAGCGCTGGCGGAGCAATGTAATTACCACCTTTCCATGACAGTGAACTATCAAATGTGTCACATCCTAAGTGTAAAAATGGCACAGCGACAACACGCACTACACACAAGTGTTTTACAGAATAATCTGATACATCCGAGGTTGGGTGGTAACAGATTGCATGTAATCAGGATTACACAATCAGATTACAATAAAAGTAACTATAATAAACCCAAATTACATTAGCACTTATAGTTACATTGCCATTGATTACTTGATTACCTTTTTATTACAAATATGATATTTTAATCATTATTAAATTTTGTTTTTGTTGTTTTTTGTTAACTTGTGTTAATGGTGATGTAACTAATATATATTCATTTTTTTAAAAGATATTTTGTGGATAATGGAGTTTTTGATTACATTTTATTTACACTGAAAATGGAAGACAAACATTTTGAATAAGTGTGCTCCTCTTACTGTTTTGTAATATATCAAACTTACACCCAGGGGATGGTTGCAACATATAAATATACATAAAATTTTAATATTTGCTTCAGGTCTCCATAAGAATAGAGTTGTGAAAACAAGCATTGTTTTACAATATTATAATATAATTCATTTATTTAGTAATATTTATCAGATAACAGTTGATGAGTCTTGTTTGTTTATGCATATGTTTATACATTTTTTAAGGAAAATGTTACAGGTTATTATGTACCCTTTGATACGGCTGATTAGTTTGAGGACAGTTACAACAATGTTTTACAAGTCCACACTCTGTCAACCGTGGCAGGACATCATGTGCTAACTACACACACTGACCTAGATACATATTAAAAATATCATAGCAAGTAACATTATGACAAAAAACAGCTCATGAAAAAATACATTCATATGTCCAAAACAAGTTTTTGTTAATAACCGCAGCAGCACGTGTTGAATGAGTCCTCTGTTTTCCTGGTGGGGAGAGGATGACATACGTGACATCACTCTTGCATCTTTCTTGTTGCAACCATCCCCAGTTACAATGCTCCCCAGTCTCCCCCGTCACTAATGATAAAAACTGCCATGTACTCATCCACTCAGTCCTGGATAAATCCCACTTCCAGCTTAACTGTTTCATTCGCACCCATGTGAAAAAGCAACTACCACACCCCATAAATAATGTTAAGAGAAAACAGGGAAGTGAAAGTGATTCTTTAAGATGCTTTTCAGGGGATAAAAATCCAAAGAAGTCACCATGAGGTGCCACGGGCAGTTTGGTAACACCGGGGCGGCACTGGTGATATGTCACGGGGGGTGAAATCGACCGAGTTTTCCCCCACGAGTCGCCCTCTGTCAACAGCTTCCTCATCATGCAACCGCTGGAAAGAGTCAAGCTGCGGAATCATTCCCACAGCTGCTGTTGCCCAATAGAGAGAGCAGCTGGGAAATGGGCCGGGCCGCAGCACACCCCCAAGGCTTTATAAAATTCCCTCATACATCCGCCTTGTGCTACACGTTATAAACAAAGCGACGCTCCTGCCTGTCACTGCAACTATCTGCGCTGTTTGCAAAGAGAGAAAAAGAAAGTTTTGTGGACTTTTTATTTTTTTGGGAGTGTTCATCTCAGGACAATCACAAGTTAAACCAACAGGTAGGTTACTTGCAGATCCCTGTTTTTGATTTTTTTTTTATAAGGAACTAGGTGCTTCCTCGAGTCATAGTTGTAACATTAGTTTCGCAGCATGTTTGAACACGTTGTTATTCGTTTGGCAGTGCAGCCTTGCAACTTTAAGATAAGGGTTTAACTTCATTTCTATGAGATATTTTAAAGGAAAACGGTGCAAAACATTTCAAATATATTTTATAATGTATTTAGATTTTTATTCACAATAAGGGAATGCAGAAACATTAATTATTACGTGTTTATTACATGTTTTCAATATGTTTTTGTGTATTTCTTACATGATGTGATGTGCATTTCTATAGTGAGGCGGAGCAGTCCTCTTCCTCGCATGTAAACAGGTGGAGAATCATAGATCAACATACTTGTAACACGTGACACTGGAGGAACACACACACACACACAAGCAAGCAGTGCTACAACTAAGATCATGTTCATTGTCGATTAATCTGCCGATCACTCTCTCGACTGATTGATTAGTTATTTGGTCTATAAAATGGTGTAAACTGTGTCAGTTCTCGGTGTTTCCCAAAGTCTGACTTCCTCAAATATTTGCTGTCAAAAAGGACTAAAGAAACTTGAATCATATAATTTTGAGTTTTATTCTTTAAAAATTACTCAGTCAAATCAAATCAATTATTAAAAACCGATTATCAAAGTAAATAGCGGTTAATTTCATAGTTGATGACTAATCGATTAGTTGTTGCAGTTCTACAAGCAAGGAAGTTTTTATACAAAAAAATGTAAACACTATGAGTGAGAGCAGTAATTGCATAACAAATCCGCTTTCTAGCCTTGATATTAAGAAAACAAACAAAAACATGCATGAGGGTGGAGAGATGGGGGATGGGAGGGGACAGTGCTTGTATCTGGCAGCATCAAAATATAAAAAATGGGAGGGAGCTAAAGCTGTTTTACTGGAACATGTAATAGCTTACGCTGCATGGGCAAACCAACAAAAACAGAAGACACTTGAACCACAAATAAAATCTTTGTAAGGAGTCCCTATCAAATAGTTTAAAAAAACTGCAGTCTTTGTCAGTGGCTCAGTTTAAAACCTTTGTAAAACATGAACATATACATGCAGGGAATGGATACCATAGCGCATGACTTCGCCATCCTGGGAAAAGAAATTCCATATGGGACTCTGCTGGGAAGTCGCAGGGTCTTTTTTCAGGAATAATAAATGACATACTATCAGATCAGTGCATGGACTAAAGTCCACACCAATACCAGCATTTTAGGCTTTATTGCAGGCATTGACTGTTAAAGGTATCGGTATTGGATGGACCCTTCTTAATGACATAGGAAAAACTACAGTGGAGGGACAAATTCCTTAAAACTTTTAACAAATAGACTTAAGAATCAAACAGCTCAAGAAGAAGACAGACCATATTACTAAACAGAAGACAGAAATAGTAACAGAAAAGCACAAATAGCTGAGGAATTGTGTTGAGTTTGGAGCCCTCTGTGGATAAACATAGTAGTGTTTCCACAGTAGTAGCAACAAAATATACCCAGTGAGCACCCACTGGGATTTCAACATTGACTTCTAGTTGAAAACTGGTTGATATTCAATTTGAACATCTAAAGCCTCTTTTCACTATTTTCAACCGGCTAAAAAATGGTTTCAGCATCATTGTATCACAAAATACCAAATTTATTTTTTATTATTATTTTAAAGAGAAACGATATTGATTAGTGTGAAGGCATTTCTCCAAAGTCATATTTCACTGGTAGGTGAAATCTGGTCAGGACAAAGACGGAATTTCAACACATTTCATGTTTCATATAAAAAGTCATAATTACGAACTGTAGAAGCCAGGGGTCTGCAACCTGTGGCTCGGAAGCTGCATGCGTCTCTTTCGTTCCTCTCCAGAGGCTCCCTGTGGCTTTGACAAAAAATTATGCAGAAATGAACCACAGTTATTTTAATTACATTTTAATTTTCAAATATCATAGAAGTAGATCTAAAAATTCACTGCAGAGGATTCACAGCCTCGGTATATAACGCAAATCCTCCACCGACTTAGCTTCCAGGCCACAACAGTTTTTTTTATTGTCTTTTCAATGAGAAAAAATTCTTGCTAGGTAATGTCAAGAATAAACTTACCAAAATAAAATCTCCTCCTGCTTCATTTTAACTGGAAAATGTACTACCCACTGTAACTTTGTCTGGGAAAATGTAAACACGGGCTCATTTCATCTGATTTCAAGGAGAATCCGACCCGGTGGCAGGCGCCAAAAATAACTATATAGAAATAGCTGATCTTCTCAGTGATGCTCTCATTTGCTTATGTAGGTCATTTAGAGGCATCAGTATTAAATTAAGGCTATTTCATAACCAGTTAAAAACTTGTAGTAGCTTTAAGGAGGGAATGGCAGTCTGCCAAAATACAAAGCATATTCTCTATTGGATGTTACCCAAAAAACAGTGCATCCTGACCTGTTTTCCAGTTGTGTTTCATTTCCCCATCTAATTCTAATGCTGAGATGTGTAACAAACCCCTGTCTAAAAGATCATAAACCTGACCTCAGAAGCCCTGTTAAACTGTGGTGATACAGGAGGATACATCTCACTATAATGGTGTTGTTGAGCAATGATCCCCTGACCCCCACTCACCCATTTACTGCAACACTGGAGACCCCCACATTTGGATATCTTTCACAATCTGAAAATGTAGGTCTTTGTCAGCTTAGTCCAGCAGGCGTGCTGCTGCTGCTGCTGTGCTGATATTTCAGAACCAGGGATTTGACAGATTAAGCGAGTTCCCAAAGATTAGGGAAGCAATCATTGTTTCTGCAGATGGATGCCGCAGGCTTGTGGATTTAAAACTATATGGAGGCAACGGAGGGAGGGAGGATGGCCTGGCCTTGATTCTGGCTTCCTAAAATTGAGATTCACTGTCCAAATCTAATCAGTACATATGTTTGTCCCCCTCTCGGCGGACGGAGAGCGTTTGAGCTCATGTTGTTTTGTAACTTGGATGTTCTGGCTTAAAGTTGTGTGTCATATCTGTGGATTTGCTGTGGAAAACAAGCACTAATGTGTCATGTACTGTTGTTTTCCCTCCAAAGCTCAATCCACATTATGTCGCTGTCAAGTGAAAACATTGGATTTTCAAAAAGTCAGCTTTTCAGGAATCAACACATAAAGCCTAATCAGGAGAAATATGGTCATTTTCAAAGCTTAAGAGTAATGGATTATAATGCAGTCATGGAAAGGCTTTGTTACAGACTTTCAGTTTATTTCCATCTCTTGTTTCTGATAAAGTGAAACCATACCAGCATTTCACAGCCGAGTAGAGAGTTTGCATTCTTTGCTCTGCAGCTGATTTTGGGTTACACATTTCAGATCATCCTGAGCCTATATCCTCCCCCTGTTTCCTGTTCACGATTGCATAACACAGTCTCACTTCTGCCAGGCCGAAGCTGTTGCACTGAATAGTTTGTTTTCTTCCCCCACAGACTGACGTTCAACAAAAAGAAAAAAAAACACACACACACGAGTTTCAATAGGGAATATGCATGTAGGAACTGGTTTGACATGGTTTAAGATAGTGTCTTACAGTTGCCTGTGACACCACCGTGTCAGTTTGGAGTGAGGCCAGTTTAAAGAAAGCCCCATGCTGCAGCAGCAACATAAAATCCCTGTGAGA
This sequence comes from Lutjanus erythropterus, assembly GCF_056507025.1. Lineage (NCBI taxonomy): Eukaryota > Metazoa > Chordata > Actinopteri > Lutjaniformes > Lutjanidae > Lutjanus > Lutjanus erythropterus. The sequence goes on from NC_139332.1 coordinate 17,711,888, forward strand.
AAAAGATTCCCTGCAAAAATATCACTTCCATTGTAATTCATCGTTTGACAGCTCATTTTAAATCTGAGAAACAACATAAAACCCTTTGTTCGTTTATGTGGATAGTTCAAATGTTTTTCCATGCAAATCATTTGATATACACGAGTCTGTCAGTACAGGGTTATGATTCCATATATTGCAATGTATTGCAATACTGTACGTATCTAATTGCAGGAAAACTGTCATAGTGTAAAGAACCATTATGCACCATATGCATAAAATCTGAGTTTACATTTTCATGCAATCAGATCAGTGAAGACAGATAACAACACTGTTATCTCAGGGTGTAAACACAGCACAAAATGAACCACTGCCACAAATCTTAACATGTATCACAAAATCACAATACAGTGTTTTTGAGAATTGTTACAGTGTCACAAAACATAATACCATGATTTTCAAGTATATCCACGTTTTCTAATGCAAGAATCTGCCATACAGTGTGTATCAAAATATTGCAGTATCTTGCAATAATGTAAGCAAAGTGATCATTTGCTGTTTTGAATCTAATTTTAGGAAAATCATCACAGTATGAAGAACACACCACCACGTGCATAAAATCTGACAAGTTTCGTTTTTTTTGTGCATTTTTTTTGAATCAGTACAGTATCACAAAACATAAAATGGTCATTCTCAAGTGTATCCGTATTTTCTTTAGGGTTGGGAAACAAGAGCCGATTCCAAATAAAAATTGATTCCAAAATTACGATTCTAAAAGAATCATTAAGTTTTAATTTGGTGCCGCTTATCAATTTCTTCTTTTCAGCCAGCAAAACATCAACATGCCACAAAAACTAATTTGTTCAATCATTTTGATCATTTGTTCAGCTTTAGATTGAAAGAAAAACGATATTGATTAGTGTGAAGGCATTTCTCCAAAGTCCTATTTCACTGGTAGGTAAAATCTGGTCTAAATGTCATAATTACAAACATGGGTCAGGGGTCTGCAACGACAGGCATGTGAGTTGAAAGCATGCATGTCTTCCCATCTCATGACTCCAACATTATTCTGTTAACCTACTAATCCATTTCTAAGTTACTTGACTAGCAGATGTGTAGCTCAAACTGTGTGAGGCTTGTAACAATCGCCTCAAAATACCAAATGCTGTGCTACAAGATGCTTTACAAGGACAGGATCGCTACAGCTAAGTAGCCAAAGTAAACCCCAAAATATTCAAGAAACCAGAAAAGAGACGGTTACGATTATCTAGCTGATGTTAGCTGAGTTCAGTGTTTATGCTGGTAACATTTATCAATGGTAGCTTATTAGCGTTTCACACAATGCTGCTGTGAAGATCGCAGGAGGACACTCAAGACAAGACTCGGAAACCCCATTTTTCTTACTATATGCAACTCTACATTTATGAAATTAAATTGAAAAAATAGTTATGTAAGAAATGCCAGGAGAGCAGCACCCATGATCCTGTGGGGCTAAACTAACACCCCCCCTCCCTCTTCTCCAGGTGAAACATTAGCTCAGCATTGCTGGTGTAAACAGCAGGTGACCCAGTTGCCTCGGCCTGCAGCCCAGCCAGCCTCTGTCTCTGCTGCCAGCTTGCTAACAGATGCTGATGGTGGCCAAGAACAGAGGAAGTCCACTCTGTTTGTTTGTTAATGAGCTCTCTTGGCCAGTTTTACGTAGCCATGTTTGCAAATATCGGCTTGAAAATAGGCTTAGAGGATTCCCCCCTCCGTGAACTGATTTTTCCCTCTTTTTCTAATCTGAAACGCCTGGCCTGAGTCGTTTCATCTTCTAACATCATGGACATGCTCTCTCTGTCTCTCATGGCTGTGGAATCTCAGCGGGGGCTGTTTTCTCGTCCTCTTCAACAAAGATCCTCCAGTGTGATGGCGGCCATGTTTTTGAGGGCCTCAGCAGAAAAATGAACCTGTTGTTTGATACTCCTCTTCCTCTGCGCTATTGTGAGATCCGGCTGGCTCCGGTCTCTGTTCTCCCAGACAGAGGAGCATGTGTGTGTGAGACACTGTGTGCGTCCAGGGCGTATTCTGCCGGACAGCCGTCATCTCCACATTTGAAATGTAATGAATCACTTCCTCTAAAAAGGCCACCTCGCTCTGACAGTCCTGTAGTTTGACTGGTTTGCTTTAAACAAAGACACAAAACAGATGGAGGGAAGCTGGAAAGAGCAAACATCGCGACTGCAACCACGCAGAAAGCAAGACAAACAGAGAGAAGTGACAGAGCGAGAGGGATGAAAAGAGGCTGCAATGTGTTGATGGGAACCATGGTGTCCGTTGCTTCCTGTGTAAGACTGTGTGTGGGTCAGTGAAGGCCTCGTTCCGCAGGGAGAGAGAGGAGAGCAGGGTCCTGGCTGTCAGGAGCCACCGGTGCCAGTAGACAAAGAGCCCTCTTAACTGGCTAATTTGATTTGCATGCAGAGCCGCGGCCTGCCCGCTCTCGTCCAACACAGCATCATGATCAACAGCACAAGCTGACGCCTGGCTTCTCGTCACACTCTCCCTTTTTCAGATTTTTTTTCTCCCTGTTTTTCTCGCTCTGTTTCTCTTTGTCCCCCTCTTCTTTCTCACTGATAGGGTTGGGCATCGACAACAAAAACGAACCAATTCCAAAAATAAATTGATTCCAAAATTATGATTCAAATTAACCGTGTACTGCAAGCATTTACCTTAAACTGGTAGGTGTAGGCTATCGGTTTGTGGTTATAAATAAGCAAGTTGAATACATGCATGACTTATTAAATTTTTTAGCATTTTTTTAGGATTATTCTCAGTTAACGCTACTACAAGGAACTTTTTATAGCAGTGATAGTGTTTCCATCATAATAACTACAAAATATGATACAGAAATTAATATCATCTAAAGGAAAATCTCCTCCTGCTTCTTTATCACTGTAACTTTTGCAGAAATAGTCGATCTTCTGGCAGATGGTCTTGTTACCTTATAGAGACATCAGTATGAAATTGAGACTGTTTCATAACAAGTTGAGAACTCCTTGTAGTACATTTAATCTACTCAGCCATTGCTACGTTGCTTGACTAGCAGGTGTATAGCACAAATTGAGCGAGTCTTGTAACATTCACCTCAATTTAACAAATGCTAGGCTATAAAATGCTTTACAAGGACAGGATACCATAGAGTAAGTAAACCCCAAAATATTCAAGACACCAGAAAAGAGACCACTGGTGTTACCGTTATCTAGCTAACATTAGATTCGCTCACTATTTTTGCCAGTATTAATTAATTAGTGTTTCACCCTACTCTGCTGTGAAGAACCCAGGAGAACACACAAAGAATTAGAACCAAGAGTCATTAAAATCCAAACCATACCCAACCCCGCTCAGTGAAAAAGAACTAAATGTTCCTTTTTGAAATATGTTTCCAATCTTGAGGCTATCACTGGGAGGGGCTGCCTCAGTTTCCAGTTGTCTGTGAGCCTTTTTCTGTGTGTGTGTGTCTGTAGGTGTGGCCCATTATGTGGTCCACATGTTAGTACAGATCACAGCGCCGGTCTCTGCATGCTCCTGTGTCTGTACACCTGTGTGTGTGTGTGTGTGTGTGTGTGTGTGTGTGTGTGTGTACGTGAGTGTGGTCAGGTCTCCGGTTCAACTTTTTTTTTTTTATGAGCTTTGTGTGGATAAGAAACACGCCCACTCCAACAATCTGTCATTTTATTCTCCGCAAGTCAGCCCTCTATAGCCCGCCAACCTTTGCCGCACCTTTTTTTTTAAAGCGGTTTGAATTCCAGTGAGAAAAATCATCTCAGTTCATTGAAAAGAACACAATTAAAGGTGATGTAAATGTCATTTACTTAACTCTGGAGATCACAGTAGACCACCAGCATCTCAAACCAAAGCAAATGCATGTTTCGCTTACTCAATAAAGTTGTTATCTGTCTAATGTCATCTGAACACAAACTAATCAGAAAACTCAGATCAAACTACGAAATTAGACAGTCATGATTATCTTACTGCATTGTCAAATATGTTTTCTGAAACTTTAGCTGATATATGAGATATATTGTAACCAGGCAGTTGCCCATTTTGGCTCTGGTTTCCAACAGAGACTGCAGAAACTGTTAAATGAGACAGTGCTGATCACAGACAAATAAAGATTCTGCATTGCAGTTGCCAGTTTATCACCTAAGAGTTTTCAGAAGCATGTGTTAGTGCGCTGTGTAGCTGTAATATGAGAAAGTTACTCACCAGGCCATCGTGTTGAAAACTGATATAGGGAAGTCAGAGAGGGATGCGCTCACATACATGTCCCACATAAACAGAGAAGTTTGGATAAGGATGTAGACAGGGAGTGTGATGTCACTCTGTGCTCATCTTTAGCAAATAGCTGTCTATTGAGACTGAATGTTGCATCTGCAAGTATTTGGTGAAATTTAGGAAAGCTTAAAACTTTACCACACCTTTCCCCCCATGTATTATCCAAACACATCATTCTCTTTGCATAACCTTGAGCATCTTTTATCCGAAAGGCTTGAAAATCCTCTGAAACACAGGTTGAACCAGTGACTCACTCCCTATAACTCTTTCTGATCTCTCTGTCATCAGGCTCTGCAGCTCTTTGAAATGGATGATATCCAGGTTGTTGAGTCCAAACCCCTGCTGGTTGACAGGGAACTGCCGGTATGTATTGTGAACAAAGCCAAGACAAATAGTGTCTGAGCAGACTTCTCAGAAATGTGTTGTGACCTGCTCAAGCATTATATCGCTCAGCATTGCATGATTCATAGCTGACAAGTTGGTGGTAACAGTATATCTGTGATTAAAATTGAATGAATGAATACATTCTGAGTATTCATTGCTTTGGCAATTAAAAAGTAGGTAAACCACAGTGAAAATGTGGTTTTCAAAGGAAAATTAACCATTAAATATGCCTCTATCAGCCCCACACTAGATACATGAAAAAACATGAAAAAAAAACAAAACAAGGCAAACCAACCACTCGGACCAACTCTAGGTCTTCATCTGACCCTGATGACCTGAAGACAGAGAAAGGTTCACCAGAACACTTCGTGCCTATTTTTTTCCCCTTGTTTTTTCCATTGGTTGTCTGTATCATTTAATATTAAACAAGACAGAGCCATGCAGGGCTTTCTTCTCCCATTGTAAACATATATTTCTTACGTTCTTCCAAAATGTGCTTTTCCTACCAGAAAAGGCGTCACTTAAAGTTTCTATAGTCTATATTAATATTTCTGTTTGCTGACCTTTGTTCCACCCATCACTTAGAGCAGGGAGTTCTACAAAGAGTATAAACAGTTAATTTATTGATCATTTGTCCACAACTACAAAGTTGTGCAGTTGAAATGGTACGGTTATGACAGAGGTCATATAGATGTACAAATACATTAAGTGACAGGATGATGCCCTCAGGATATTAGATTATAGCACAGTAATTGCATTAGTTTTATATTTTCATCACTCTGTTGTTTCCTTGCAGGGCCTGAGAGAGGCTGTACAGCAGCTCGTTATCAAGGTATGTTGGCACACACAAGAAATAATACCCCTCTCAGCAGCAGTAAACCCAGCTTTAGCTTGTGTTGACAGATGCCAATTACTGGTTGTATCCACCAAAGGTTTTATTCTAGATTTTATTGTTTTAGCTTGTCTGGTACCATCTAGTGGTTGATAAAAAGAAATACTGTTGCAGTGGTTCATTTATCTTGGTGATGACCTTTCCTCTACAGGGATTTTATTAAATCTAACTGGGCTCCCACTAATTCAGCGAGCAACTGAAAGTGATAAAATACACTTTGGACTGGATATGTAAGATAACTCGGCTAAAGTGCATCAACCTCTTCACTTCCCCCTCCAGCACACTGACACACACTCAAACACATATTTTGGTTGGCCTGTGGGTGCTGCAGAGTCTGGGGGCCTCTCAGCACCCTGGACAGCGCCCCTAACCCTCAATCTTAAAGGTACAGCGTCAGTATGAAGTACCGTAGGTGGGACCAAGTCGTTGTTTTGAAAGTCTCAAGTCTTTGTGCTCAAGTCCCAAGTCAAGACAGGCAAGTCCTAAACTGTGCTTTGAGTTTTAACAGGTTTTCAGCAGGCCTTTAAGAAGTCTAAAATTCAATTAAATGGACTGTAGGCCTTAAAATGTCTTCAATACGATTGAGTATTGAGTTTCTTAATGCGTATACTTGCATTCACGAAACAGTTACATGCGTTCACTGCAGGATTATCTCGCCTGTGTGGCTTATGTGTTTGAGTGTGTGCCCTGTAGAGGCGGAGGGTAGGCGGAGCGAGGTGAATCCCCAGATATTTACGTGCACATTATGTCCAGTAAATAGGTTATACGCCTTCTTGGATGTTCCTCCAGAGGAGATCCCATGTCGTCAGAACTGGTTTGAAAACAACCCAACAGGTCATCTTGATCTTGTGCAGTGTGCTGCACCTGCAGGCCAGGTCACCACAGGGCAGATTTGTGTTCACACAAACAGTTTGATTATTTGGGTGAAAACATAGATATTTATGCCTATGTACAAGCATTTTTCCTCCATAACAACATTGTTCTGACCTATCCACCAGAGAATTTTAACTAGTGCTGTATTTTTCAGACAAGAATCGTAGAACCGAAGAGTGTCCGTTTCCTACTCATGTTGGAATGAAATTCTTCAAACACACACCTTGAAATAAATTAACATTATTCATGCAATTTAGGGAAATATTTGTAATTGCAAACAACTTCAAATATAATTTATTGTTATTATTTTAATTACATTTTTTATTATACTTAAAGATTTTAGGGTCAGACATTAATTTGAAAATGGCTCCCTGAAATATTGCTGAATAATGACTCCCCCTCCCCCATTCATTCAGCATGTTTTCCCATTGATCACGTACCCATTCTTACTCATCAGCTCAACTCTGTAGCCAATGCCCCTCTGTCTGACATTGGCTGATCCAATTTAGGGATCTTGTCAACTAGAGTTAGCTTGTTTTGACCAGCCTGCAGGCACCATGGGAGGCCAGGAGCTTACGCCAACTGGTAAGCAGCGGGGGTATAAAATACAGCTCTCAGAGCCCGGCTGCACAACTTCAGAGGCTTATCCGCGCTTGGATCTATAGAGAGCCACTGCAACTGCACTTTTACAGTAGCGAGCAGTGTTGAACTCCTTACCTGCAAACATGGTTCTGGAGGATTCAGACGTGGAAATGATTGTCGCTGAGATTGAAGTCAGCGTGAGTAGACTCATGTTGAAATGTTTGTGCTAGTTTCCAGTGGATTTGTTGGATTATACTGCCTGCTGTCGGAGCGCTGATTTGTTTGATATTTTTGTTTGTCGCTTATTGGAAGGAATGGACAGAATCTGAATAAGTGGACAATCTTTGAAATGATATGGTTGCTATTTAGTTTGATTGGAGATAGGGCTTTACAACTTTATTGAAAGCTGTTTGGTTTATATGTCAGAAAGTGATGATATTGATGTTGGTCATTGTTTCCCAAAGGTCTTTGGTCTAAAACAAAGATATTCAGTTTACTGTCATAGAGGAGTAAAGAAAAAAGAAAATATTACTATGTGAGAAGCTGAAATAAAAGAATTTGGAATTTTTTTCTTGAAAAAAAAGAGTCAAAATGATTAATCGATTATCAAAATAGTTGCTTAATTGATTAATCATTGTAACTCATGTTGGAGAGAAGTTTTAAAAATTGAAATAAAGATTTTGATGGTGTTAATAAAATTTTGTGAATGTATCTTTACAAAGCTAAATGCAAGAACAAAGATCCTGTGTGCTTAACTGTGATAGTAGTGGTAGTAGCCAGGTTTGGCATGTCGCTGTTGCTGGATACTGATAAGATTAGATTAATTAATCTTGAAAGAAATACATGTGCTAGAGACTGCTCAAAAATTACACTGGAATGACAATTAAAACAAGAAATAAATATAAACAAGAAATATATAATGCAAAAAAACATAGTGAACTATGTAAGATGTAAGATGACTATGTAAGATAGTAAAATAAGAAGATAGTAAAGTAAGTAAGATGCTAAAATCAGTATAAGAACATATTAAAATAAGTAAGAAAGTAAAACAAAGATAATAAAATAAGTGAAATAGTCAAATAAGAAGATAATAAAATAGGAGTACTAGTAGTAGTACTGTGAAACTGGTAAAGCAAATGTTTTTATCTACATGTTTTATGCTAATTCTGGTCATTTTTTGCATTTATAGGAGCATGATGTGGAGACTCCTCACGGAAGAATCCACTGTACGGTGAAGGGGGTTCCCAAGGCTGACAGACCGGTCATCCTCACCATGCATGACATCGGACTGAACCGTAAGCCAGGCTCCTTATTCAGCTCTGCCTACATCTGTTGCTGCGCTTAAAGCCTGGGGTGTTTTGAATTACCGTACCACGTGGGATCAGATTAAGTCCCCCAAGCTAACTTTATATTGTTAAGTATATAAACTCATCCAAGATTGCTGACAATTTTTTATGATGCTGTCAAATCTTGCAACATGATGAGGCAAAACACCTGCATATAAAAATGAACTCTACAAATCTTATTCTCAGGTTACTTAAGGTTATTTCTATTTATCAGCCAAGGATCACTTATCTACCTAAGCCTCCTTTTTTTTCCAGACAAAACCTGCTGGAACACACTCTTCAACCACGAGGACATGTCAGAGATCATGCAGCACTTTGCTGTGTGTCATGTCGACGCCCCCGGGCAGCATGAGGGAGCTAACACCTTTTCCGCTGGGTGAGCCAGACACACAAACACACAAACAGGCGCTTAATGTATGTCTGTCAGTCAGTCAGGCTGTGACCTTTGACTCAACAGGTAGATCACTGCGGATGTACTTAAGACGACCTAATTTGACAAGAGTGTCGCCGGGGCAGGCGTTTATCTTGTTCAGCCTAATCTCCGCTCTAATGGTGGGACTTTACCTCATGCAACCTTAACTGAACATGGAAACAGATAGTGAAACACAGATGGCTTTTATAGGCTGATATCGACACCAAGGAGCAATGTAGACCTGTGATTAGATAGCGGTTGTTTTAAGCTGTTAAAGCCGCTACAAGGAGTTATTAACTGCTCATAAAATAGTCTGAATTTAACACCAGTGCTTCTATATGACCTACATAAGCAAAGGAGACCATCAGTGACAAGATTGGCTGTTTATTCTTAAAGGCTTCCACAGGGTCAGATTCCTTTTTGAAATCAGATGAAACAAGTGTGTGTTTAGATTTTTCTCAAAGTTACAGTGAGTAGAAATGTAACTAGTTAAAAAGAAGCAGGAGGAGAGAAACATCTTCAAGTCCCTCCGCCTACGATAACCCTTTACAAAGCAAGAGGAGAGTTGAAACAAATAGTTGATTCAGTAAGAGATAGACTGTTGCAATGAAGAAAAGACTCTGGAGAAGCAATAAAATCATTTTTTAATGAATATTTTGGGTCAAATTATGGATAGGGTGGTGCAGTCTTGAATCACCCTGAAGAGGTTTATTTCACAGTAACGACCCACTCACTGTACATTATCCCGCGTATTATTACAATCCATTATATAACCCAATATATTAATTTAAAAATGATGAGATATGATCAGAGCTGTGTCCATAGCAATGAACTTTTCTTCATAGCAACAGTCTGTTCCTCGTAGCAACCGTCTGTTATTCATAGTAATGGCCTATTCTTCATAGCAACGGTCTGGTGTCCATAGCAACAGTCTGTTATACGTACAGAAATAATAGACCTTGAATTCCATAACTGACCAATCAGAATCAAGTATTTAATAAAGCCATGCAATAAAGGTTTATAACAATGTCTTTTGTTTTCCAGATATGAGTACCCGTCTATGGACCAGGTCTCTGAGACCCTTCCTCTGGTGCTGAAGCACTTTGGGTAAGTTGAGCTGCAGTTTTCACACAAACTGTTCACCGTCTATTTTAAGATTTTTTTCTAACCTGTTGTTCTAACAGTATCCACATATGTTTGCCCGCAGACTGAAGAGTGTTATTGGAATGGGCATCGGAGCTGGGGCCTACGTACTGACCAGATTCGCCGTAGGTTTCCTCTCTCAATCAGGCTTAATAATTATGAGTTTTAATCATTTCAGGATTAGCAGAGCGGGCTAATGTGTTTCTACTTTTTTGCTGATTTTGGCAATATAATGCTGCTTATTGCTTGAGCCTGCTGAGCCATAAAAGCCTCAGGAATGTTCCAGATCAGCTCAACACTAACACTGTGCTCAGTGGGAAGTCTCACTCTATTGACACAAGGCTGACAGAGATACAACTATTAACTCCTTGCTGCAGCCCTCCCTGTAACTAAATCAACTGTGCACAAAATATTTAACTTATTCAGAAATGTTTGTTAACTTGTTAATGTTTGCAAAGTCTCTTTGACATGAAAAATCTGTCATGCAAGATCAGCAGCAATAACCATAATTCCATAATGACCCACTCATTATATATTAGTCCATGTACTACATAGTTATACATTACATAGTTATTACATAGTCGTTATTTTAGAAGTGATTTTATTGAGTTTTATTGATTAGAAAATAATTTGATTGTTTTTCCAGTCTATAATCAGAACTGCATCTATAGCAATGATCTGCAATTGGCCCTTCCCAAGTCCCGCTTATCATTCTGTCTTTTAGTACTTCATTTTCTGTTTCTGTTCTATCTTGTGTGTTTCAGTAATAAATTTCATGTTGCATGTGTTTTAGCTTGACTACCCGAACATGGTTGAGGGTCTGTTGCTGATCAACATCAACCCGTGTGCTGAGGGATGGATGGACTGGGCTGCACACAAGGTAACACACACATTATTAGCTCAAACATACACACATGTAGTATTTTTTTTAAATAACTGTATGAAACATCACCAGAACCTAGCTGTAAACTGAAAAACTAAACTGTTTATTTTAGCTTAAAAGTGTTAGTTCCCATGCTGCCTTAAAATTTCAAGTTGACTAAATTTGAAACTAGTTGAGATCATTTTGCAGTACTTCAAAGCGAACTTTTGTAGTCCAATAAACTTGATATTAATTCATTTGTATTCGAGAAAACATGTTGAATGAGCTTAAGATAATAAGTTGATCCTCTTCTGACTCTTCAGTCATGGTGACGAACATTACACACAAACCTTCCTTTTACAATTTCTCAGTTTGAAAAGTCAGTTCTTCAAGTTGAGTTCAGTTTTAAACGATGCACGCTGGAAGGTCTGCTAATACACTGATCATGTTTCTTCAGAAACTTATTTTAATGATTTGATTGAATTCTGCACTGTACATTCATTCAAGTCAAAAGACTTCAAGCCTGAAGAACTCTTGTTTATGAGTTCTGAAACACTCTGTTAAGTTTAATTAAGTCGCATTTATTAAAAACTTGTATATGAATCCAAATTTAATTAGAAAAGATTAGTTGATAACATTTAATTCCTGTTTTACAATGTAACAAAAATATAGGTGCTGTATTAAAGCTGAATTTATTTGTTTATGTCTAATTTTAGCTCAGTGGACTGACTCATGACATGTCCGACATGATCATCACCCACCTCTTTGGAAAGGTACAGTTTTTTTTTATTATTTGTACCTAAATCTCACCCCACTGGTGTAGGGCAGTGTGTTGTTAACAGATTTTGTGTTTGGTCACCACAGGAGGAGATCAACCACAACCAGGACCTGGTCGGAACCTACCGCCACCACATCCTCAACGACATGAACCAGTTTAACCTGCACCTGTTTGTCAAGTCCTACGAAAGGTAAAGAAGACGCTTAAAAGTCCGTCAGCTTTCTAAGGTAGCAAAGTGAAATTTTAGCCATGCTTAGAATACACAGGTAGTAAGTAAGTTAAGTACAACCTAAGATGCAAAAAATCTTAACTTTTATCGACCACAAAAAGGGAATTTATTGAAGATTTTCTATAACGTTTGTCTTTCTCTGCAGTCGGAGGGATCTGGAAATTGAGAGGCCGGTCCCTGGAAGCAACGTCAGAACCCTCAAGTATGTTGTTGTCAAGCAACAATCAAACATCACTAACTACATATCTTATTTTTACACTAACACCGATTTGTACTTTGTATCCAGGTGCCCATCTCTGTTGGTGGTTGGCGACAGCTCTCCCGCTGTGGAGGCAGTGGTGAGTTCATTCACACAGCCATTAACAACAAGGCTCTAATGCTAATGATTAGACTTCCTGAAGCCGTTAACCTAGATAACTTGTAGTGGACGTGTTTTCCATTCACTTCAGCTTCAGCCTGCTTAAGCCCAAGAGATAAGCAAGAGCAGAAATCAAGTGACGCTCAGGGAATAGTTATCAGTTTGTTAGCACTTATTTGCAATAGCCAGTGATTATAAGTGATACAGTAAATAATTAAATGAAATGATTGGAGATAAAGGAAACATGCTAAGTTGAAGTACTTGTTTCTCTGACAACAACACTACAGCCAGCATGTTACATTCCTGGCCAGAACATCTGTTTTCAGTTTTATGTTTATTCACTTTGCATGGAATTAAAATCAATGCCAACTGTTCGCTGAATGAGCAAGCGTCTGTTTATGAGTCATAAGAAATCATTAATAATCGTTCAGAAGGAGTAGATGTTTCTAACTGTTAAATTTAGAAATATAATAATGGAGTCTTGCCGGCAGTAAGGCAGATGGTCACTGAACTCAAACTCCGGAGCGTGTATTTTCAGAGCAGTGGGCTTTTGTTGTCAGGATAACAGGCTTAGCTTTACATCGATAGACAATTGACAGTTCCAAAGAGCTCATCAACTTACGGTGTAAGAGTCTTTGTCAGTTGTCATTGTTAAAATATAATGTGACACTCGTCATGCGCTCCTGCAGTGTTAGTGCAGCCTGCAGGTGACCTGCTGAGCCTCAAGTCTAGGTAGTAGGGGATAGACCATACATTAAATAGAAATTCAGCCTATTTAATGCACTGCCTGCGGTTCAAGCTCGCTATCTTAACTGAAGTACTCATTTTTGAAAGTGAGGATCTTACATACTGCTCCTTTAATTTATAACAATTTCTATATCCAACCTGCAATATGTGACCACTTATGTCTGATACTTTACTGAATAGTTTTATTTGTTCCCACAGGTTGAATGCAACACCAAGCTAGACCCAACAAAGACTACTCTGCTCAAGGTAAAGGCCTGTTTCTCTTCTTGTTCAGATTACAACAGCCTTGATGGAAACTCATTGCCTGATAAGATTCCACTGGCTCAGCATTTACCTGGTGACATATTAACCAAGGGTTAGGACAGCCGAATGCGTCCTCAGAAGCGACATGCGTATGTATGTCGCTTCTGAGGACACAATCTGCTTCAGCTGACCTACTTGTGTTGGCCTATGGCAACCTTTTATGATCCTCAACTGAAACCGAACGGCTGTTAGAGCGTAAATGGGCGCCATTTATTGGGGTTAACTGTTAAGGGTGTGGAGGAACACTGATTGGAGGTATAGGGGACAAGGTGTTTGCCGTGTTCAAATGGGATGTGTGGCGTGTAATGGGAGGGTAATGGCGTGTATCCACTGCTGGGTGAATGTACAAGCGCTAATGGCCTCTTTTGTGTTTCCCCTCCTATCTCCAGATGGCTGACTGTGGAGGCATGCCCCAGGTTGACCAGGTGTGTATGTCTGTGTTTGTGCGACAGAACCAAAAAAAACACCGTTAATGTTATTGAGCAGGCTGGACAGGGCTGGATAATCGGCGCAGAGGGTCAGGTGGATGGCTGGATGGCATAAGAAGGTTACACTTAAGAGCATTAGCAAGTGGCGGACATGAAGCACAGTTGTCAGGTTGTAATCCTCCACCCTACGCAGCACCTGCTCATAGCAGCTGTCATATCTCAGACCCGGAGCAGCGAGCTGCTGGATGAGAGATTGAGTCTGCCAGTGTTGTGTAAACAAGTCAAATAATTAATGATAAGAGGACTAATTATCTCCTTTCCCGTGTTTTGCTTCTCTGCAGCCTGGCAAACTGACAGAAGCTTTCAAGTACTTCATTCAGGGCATGGGATACAGTAAGTATTCAAGACATTAAGAATTTTTACTTGGTGACGTGCAAGCAGTCTGTCTCTACCAACAGACAAATACATACAGCACCCTTTAAAAGATGACTTTTCTGCCACCTTGTGGTCACATCTTCCTCCTCACCCCCTCCGTGTTGGTTAATAAATAAGCCACAAACTCACTGGGGTCAGTGGGGTGTAATCCGATCTCAACTTAAAGTCAACTCCAGATGTTTATAGCAGCAGTGGAAGAAGTATTCAAGCAGTACCACTTGGGTAAAGGAGCATTGCATTGCATTCAAAACTATACTTAAAGACAAGGGACTTTCATATTTTGGTGATTTTGGTGATTTTGGAGGCCCCTTGTGGATAAAAGCAGTAGTATTTCCATGATCATAACCACATAATATATCATCAAAAATCTCTTCCTGCCTTCTCTTTACTGGCTAACTCTACTCACTGTAATTTTGGCCTATAAACACCAAGAGAATCTGACTTGGTGCCAGTTGGGTAAAACAGCTGTACAGAAATAGTTAATTGCTGATGTTCTTGTTTGCTTATGTAGGTCATGTGGAGGCATCATATAACATAACCAGTTAAAAACTCCTTTTGGTACATTGAAATTATGATAAAAACAAATACCCACTCTTAAGGTGAAATGTCCACATTTTGCAGTTAAAGTGATAATGACCCATTGGATAATCATTACTGATATATAAGCATGTAAATAACATTTTAATGTTGTAGTTGGTCAGTGGAACTGACTCCAGCCATTTGATTTACTGCTGGTTTAATTTACTGCTCCTTTAGAAAAGCTTTTTATTTTTCTTTAATTATTCATTTGTATAAAAATGTTTAGATTATTTACTGTACAAGAAAGCTCAGAAATGTGCACCAGAATAGTCTTAAGTCATTTACTAAATCCCTCTCCTTCTCCTCTCCCCTCAGTGCCCTCTGCCAGCATGACCCGCCTGGTCCGCTCCCGCACCGCCTCCGGCTCCAGCGTCACCTCCTTCGACGGCAACCGCTCCCGCTCTCACACCAGCGAGGGCAACCGCTCCCGCTCACACACCAACGAGGGCAGCCGCAGCCGCAGCCACACAGTCGAGAACCAGCACGCCCGCTCCCACACAGACGGCTCCATGGATGGCACGGCCAACAGCGGCGTGGACCAAGCCGTGCCCAAGTCCACCGAAGTGTCCTGCTAAGTGAACCTCCAGAACTCTCGAAACCTCTCGAGGTCCCTTCGGTTGGTGCTGCGCTGCCTCTAACCGACACACAGACACACACATTCGTACGCACACACACACCGATACGGGGAGGGAGACTCAGATAGCATACCTGGAATTGTAAAAACGCACAATGGACACTCGCCCGCAGACTGTTCAGTACAGCTGAGACGCCCCAATTTGAAAATATGATGAGTGAGAGGTCAGGGTCAGATGAGTGTGTCGTCAGGGGCAACGCAGCATCTAGAAATACCGAAGCAGAGAATGTCGGAGAAAGCTGTGGCTACGAGTACACCAGCTTGTACATGTATCTCTCGTAATCTTTCATGCATATAAAAAATTGTTTTAATTTCCATTTCTGCATTCCCTAGTCCTGTTTTATCCATTTTTACCACATTGACACAGCTTTCTCAAATATACCTGACTGTAAATGACTGTTTTTTTTCTGTTCTCTCTGTAATTGCTTGATCATTTATTCTTTATTTTCCATGTTTGAAGTGTTGTCGTTTGTACGTAGGAGCAGATTTGTAGATGTGGAGACAGAACTGGGAGGCACTTGGATGAATAAATATGGCAGTTCGCCTCACAAATTGCTACATAAACTTTGAAAATTAAGGGACAGACTTCAAGTATATCATGTATATACAGCAAATAATGTTGTTTCAATGTCCATTAAATCTTTTCATGAATCAAATGATCATTTCTAGTACATTCCAACCAGACTGTATCCTTTGTCATGAATCAGAACACACAAATTCAAAAGCTTTTACATCACATGCTTTATTAATGGATCATGGCTTCAGATAAAACTTTTTTTTTTCTTCTTTTTTATGATGATTTCTATGCAATCAAGCACAATGGAACAAAGACGTGCCATGGAATTGTTCACTTTTTAGACGTGATGCTCCTATGTGGTTGTGGATTTGTGGGTGAGTGAAGTGATAGGTCCACATGTTAACATGAGGATAGCCATAGAACTTACCTGACACCTTCTACTCCCCTGTTTTACTTGCACTACAGCAACATTTTTCTTTGTAGAACACACACACGGCTTTGTAAAGATGCGATGCACAACCATCTAATGCTGTAGAAAAGCATTAAAATGACATAACAGTTTGTATTTATTATAAAAATGACAATAAAAAAAACCTTGTAACTGACATGTCCTGATCCTGTTGTTATTTTGCATATTTAAACATGGTCCTAAAATAAGACTTTGTCTTTGGCATCTCAGTCCATTTTATTAACATTTATCATAGTGCTGGGCAATATATAATGTTGTCTTTTCCTATTTTTGTTGCATTACAGTAAAGTGATGTAATTTTCTGAACTTACCAGACTGTTCTAGTACTGTTCTGTTCTATTACAACCCCCAGGAAGTTGGGACATTGTGTAAAACATAAAAGCAGAATGTAATGATTAGCAAATACTTTTTGGCCTATATTCAATTGAATACAGTACAGAGACAAGATATTTAACTGCATCTGAATTTGATACCTGCAACATGTTCCACAAACTTTGGGAAGAGGGCACGTTTACCACTGTTACATCACCTTTTCTTTTAACAGCTCGCAGCAAGTGTTTGGGAACTTAGGACACAAATTGTTTAAGTTTTGAAAGTGAAATTCTTTCTCATTCTTAAGGTGCTCTCAAGTCCAGGGTCTTTGTTATCATATAGTGCACTTCATAATGCACCACACATTTTCAATGGGAGACAGGTCTGCACTGCAGGAAGGACAGTCCAGTACCCTTTTTTACCATGAAGACACGCTGTTCTAACACGTGCAGAATGTGTCTTGAAATCGTCTTGCAGAAACAAGCAGGGACATCTGGAAAAGTCTTTATTGCTTCAAAACCTGTATGTACCTTTCAGCATTAATGAGACCTTCACAGATGGGCATGGACATGGGCACTAATACACCTCCAAACCATCACAGATGCAGACTTTTGAAGTTAGCGCTGGTAACAATCTGAATGGTCTTTCCCCTCTGTAGCATGGAGGTCACGTCGTCAGCACACTTTACGTCAGTCCATCTCAGGTGAGCTCAGGCCCAGAGAAGTCAGCAGCATTTCTGGATGTTGATATATGTCTTTCTCTTTGAGAACTGTTTTCCAAAGTGTTCCTGAGCTCGTGTAGTATTGTTTATACAATGCAGTGCTGTCTGAGGGGTCAAAGGTGACATGCATTCAATGTTGGTTTTTTCGGCCTTGCCCCTACGTGCACAGATTTCTCTGAACCTTTAAATGATTTTAAATGATATTATGGATTGAGCAACATTTTCAAACTATTGGAGTATTTGCCCACTCAGTTTTTCACAAAGTGCTGACCCTCATCCCATCCTTGCCCCTTCATGATCCTGTCACCTGCTACCAATTTAACCTGTTTACATGTTGAATGTTTCAAACTGTTTTTTCCAGTCTTTTGTTGCCCCTGTGTATATTTACAAAAAACAATTGAGTTTGTCAGTTTGAGCATTAAATATTTTGCCTTTGTACCGTATTCAATTGAATACAAGTTGAAAGGTTTAGCAAATCATTGTATTCTGTTTTTATTTACATTTTATGTCCCAACTGGGGTGGTATTTGCCTTTTCCCACTTAGTTATTATATCCACATTACTGATGGTTAATTATCAAAAATCAAACTCAAAATATCAAAAATAGTAATCCCGACAATATTGCTACAATATTGATATTGAGGTATTTGGTCAAAAATATTGTGATTTTTTAATTTTTCTTTCCATATCACCCAGCCCTAATTTATCCTAAAGTACATTTCATGAAACATAAGTAAACTATTAAAACAGTAAAACCTTAACACCTAAACTGATTTATGAGTTAAAAGACAGACAATATTTGACTGTTCCTGAAAGCATCTCAAGAACACTGCATGTGTTATTACATATGCAAAAAAGCTACATAAATAAATTAAGCCTTCAATATTTCACACACTCACTGGATGAATATTTGGTCATTTTCATTTGCAAAGCTGTTCCTCAGATATTCTTCAAAGGCACATCATGCTTTATGAATCCATTCTGGAAACACATATACATTTCATATTTACAGATTTTTCCAATAGGAAAAAAAGACTATAAGAAAATCCCTTGTACATAATCATACACATAACAAATACAAAATATTGCATAAGAAAAAGACGTCAGAAGAAAAGCGGGTTAGTTCATGACTTCTGGGTAACCATAGTAACTCTCCAGCTCGGCAAAGATGTCATTGGGGTTTTTACAGCTGAGGTTGCAGAAGCAGGCCTGGATCCACATCATCTTCCAGGTGAACCCTGTCCCGTTAGGACACTCGAACTCCACGTCGATGGTTTTAGACTTGTAGGGGATGCAGCAGCGCTCGTCCATGCAGACGCCGCAGTATTTTGGCCTGTACAGCTTCTTGCTGGTGCAGCCAGAGATGGTGAGGTTTGATGGCAGCTCTTCCCTGTAGATGTTCAGACATTTCTTTCCCGGCTAATGGAGGACGAGAGCAGAAAGATTTTAAGTCTGGGAAGCATTTTTTAACATCCAGTTTTTATAATTTGACAGCTGGAGACACAAATTAGAGCCGCTACCTTGATGTGTTTGGTGATGTCGACCTCACAGGGCCGCAGGTTGCAAAGGCGAGACTCTTTGACCAGTTCACACTGCTCGTTGGCGTTAGAGATCCTCAGGGACAGGCCGCGGCCACATGTCTTTGAGCAGGGGCTCCATGAGGTAGTCTGGGTAATGCAGTTCTTGTGCCAGCTCCTGGTCTCAGCTGGAGGAGCTGTATTAACATAGAGAACTGAAGTAAGTAGACTGCTTGAGACATCACAGTTCATTTTAGTTACACGCTGATACATTTTAGTTTCATATAAAGCTTTCGAGTCATGCCAGTTTGAGAAAATTTGAATCAAAGGAAGAGCTAATGCATAAAATTATGTTAAAGCTATCAGTATGATTTAAACTGACAACAAAGAACAGCCAGGATCAGATTCAGTAAAGGACAGAAACAATCTTGAATGGGCAAAGTTTTGTTAACATTACCATTAATGAGCTAGGTTTAGGAGCTATAATCCAAACCTTCTGGATAAATGTCCTGTCCAACATATTTGAGTCACATTGTCTTCAGTGAACTGCCTTTTTTTTTTTAACAGGATTAATGAGGACCAGAACCGTATTACAGAAACTCCCTAACTTGCAGAATCTGTCTTAACTGTTTGCTAACCATGGTAATTAGGTTAGGTCCTGATTTAGAGAAAAAAAAAACATTACAGATGATAAGTTTGTTAATCAGTGTTCCTTTCCTGACCTACACACGCATCCTAACATACCAAAACCATAAATAAACTCTCCTAACTTCAGGATAACTGTTAAACTGCTCAAAACTTTTCCACTTGTAGTAGTAGCCAACTTGTTTAGCTCAGCGAGGTGTGAGAGGTAGTGTCAGTTGCTAGGTAACAGACATAAAAGCAATGCTGGATTGAGTATATAAGATTTCCTATCCTCAGATTAGATATGATGAAATAAAATAAGATGGGATTTCTAAAGTTGGTTTGATTTGCGTCTGAAATACCAAATTGAGAAAAATCATATGTTAGACTCCTCCTATCTTAACTTAAGACTTAAGATAGGAAGTTTCTGTAATATGGCTTCAGTTGAGGGCACTTCCTACATTTGCAATATTTTACCCAGAGAAGCAGAGGTTCTCTGCATCCCCTCCCACCGTCTCTGTTTTTGATCAGAATCTTTAGGTTGTGCTTGTCTAGTAATCTGGATCTGATTAGTATCCATATGCATCACAAAGAGATCTTCATTCACACTTTGTGACTGGAAACTGGACATGTGAGGGCTTCCACAGAAAAGAACTGTGTGAAAACTGTGTGAGGGCTTCCACAGAAAAGGGTCGGCCTGTCCCTGTGCACACACACCCAAACACCATGATCCTCCAGGTCCCTGACTGCCAATTTCAAACACAGCTGCTGCTATGTTCCTTATAAAGTCCAATCTTATCCATCCGCTATTGAAAAAAACAATAAATACATTTATTTTCTTTTACAAAATAATACATTAGTGCTAATGTATTTATGCTAAAGTATTTAGCAGAAATATCCAAAGACCATATGAACTCAACAGGCCATAGAGGAGTTATTTTAATTCTTTGCATTTCCTGTCCTCTTGCAACTTTTTTTGTAAATGAACAAAACAGTAACTATGAAGTTGTTTGGAGAGCTGCATCTGCTCATGAACAAAATTAGCTCCAGATCACAAGAGTCCTTTAAAAAGCCCCCTCAACCTAAGAATTAGTTTACATAACCATGCTTTTAAAGAAATGACACTGTGTCAGAATACTGAAGAGTCCCTAAAAGCCCAGTAATTCCAAAAATAGCTCCTACTTTATTCCCTAGTTTTTGCGTTCTCTTATAATACTTCGAGCATTTCCTTTGATTTAGCTTGCCTTGATCTTTCCAGACTCATCTGTGAACTACATTTCAGTGAGCTGGAAAGCGATTTGTCAGTGCTAATGGGAACTGTAAAAAAAAAAAAAACTAAAGGAAAGTTTGCAAGATAAAGCCCAACTTCACCAACCAACAGAATATAACACCCCCTCCTAGTATAAACTGTATATATCCAAGGTGTCCTACCCTCTACTGCATGTCGTGGCGCCGTCTTGCGCCCTCGTTTGGGTTCATCACAGATCCATTGCTCACAGCACTGTCCCCGGACTTTGACTCGGCGTGGGGTTTGGCACCAGACCCGCGGAGGTTGGGACTCGGTGCACAGCGCCACACAGCCGATGGCACCGTTCACGCACACACACTGGTATTTACAGCTGGGCTTGAAGCTCTGCCCGTTACGATAGATCACACCATCATGCTCACAGCCTGTTCCTACCATATCTGAGAGAGAGAAACGACAAGCAGTCACATATTATAGAAACATGCAAGACAAACTGGAAACATTTGCACTGATTTATACTGCAAATAGTTATGAATAAAAATATTCTTTGAGTTAAAAATCTATGGCATCGTAGGATAAATTACATTGTGGTTTAACACAGTTGCCAGCTGATGTAACACACTGTTAATTAAACCAGTTAATGAAACTTTTTCAAATAGATATTTTAGGGTACACTGGGGATGATTACAACGCAGGATGGTTCAGAAACATGCTAGAGTGATGACACTCATACTGCACATGCTCAGTTAGACGCTCTACCCATCAGGAAGACAGAGGACACATTCAACATCTGCTGCTGCAGATTTTTGTCAAACTGTGCTGACATCTTTTTTTTTAAATGAAATAATCAAAACTTACTTAGTGTAAATGGTTAGTATGTGTCAACATCAGTGTGTCTAGCTAACACATGATGTTCAGTCACGGCTGACAGCGTGGGGATGGTTGTACAAAGGTGTCGCAACTGTCCCCAAGCTAAGAAGCCACATCAAAACAGACCACATCACAATGATAATAGTAATACATGTTTGATAAAAAGTTGTTGCATTGCAAATTGTCACCAGGGTTGGGGTCAGTTGCAACATCTGACCTATTCCATACAAATAAATATTGTGAATGATATGTTATATGTTATCATCTTTAAATGGTATGTTGACGCTGACAAATGCAAGTTTAATATAAAAAGATTTGGTTGGTCTAGTGCAAATAGTCTCTGAATTACTGAGAGAAATGCAAATAATTTGCAATGGTCCCCACTCTCCCCTACAAATATCAGAGTCAGATAGACCTCTCTTCACTGCAATTTGAGTCCAGTGAATAAAAGCCTGTGTAGTGAGCATGAGCAACAATAAACAGAACAAAAACTACAAAAACATCAATACATCTACAGAACATAAGACACTGTAAATGATAAAACACAAAATACATAAAACTAAAAACAAAACAGATTTATGGAATTATCACATTGATGATCTCTATAGCTTGAAACAGAAACTTGTTTTGTGTGAAAAGTCTGTGGCAAGCAACACAATAATATCAAAACCCTCTTTTTTTGCATCCAGAAGTTGGATTTTGTTTTTTAAAAGCAAACATATCAAATTCAGGCTTCTGATGTCAACAATTCACTTCCAGATGTTCGATAATATGGTCCACATCACATCTGTGGACATGCAACTGTTATCACTGCACCTGTGTCAAAATGTCTCAGGCAACTACAAACCACTAAAATAAAAAAACACAAATCAGACAAGGTGAAAGGGTGCATGCTGCTGCTTGTGGTTAAAATTCATTAAAACGCATCAATATTCTGGTCAAGTGACATCTGTGTTGTTACCAGGACAACCAGTGTTGATATGACAGCAAACACCTGCTCTACTCAAATCCCATCTGGTCACCTGCAGTCCGTGTTGCTGAGTGGACTGCAAACCTCTAATCAGAAAATACCACAAAAACGTTTCCTGCTGTGTGAAATCTGTTGTTTGTTTGGTCGGTTTTGGTGAGTGACACTTACATGCACACACTCCTTTTTCGTACCTAGGCTTGTCCGAGCTGTAGTCACAGTAAAGTCCCTTATGGTAGTCGCATGTGTCTGCCTCGTTGCACACCTCGCCCACCTGTCGGGCGCAGGTCTTGCAGCAGTCACAGCCATCCATGAGGAGGCTCACACCTGGCGGACAGGTCGGGGTGACCGCAGGACACTCGCAGGGCCACTTGCAGTACTGCGTCCGGTTGTACTGGTCCGCAGCTGAGGTTGTGAAGGCTGTGGCAGGCGGCATGGCAGTGGAATTCTGGGAGAAGGCCTGGAGAGAGGAAAGTGGACAAATTAAGTTCAAATTCAAACCCTGGCTTTTAGATCTAGATTAAATTTAATTTAGTTGCATAAACACTTTAAACTGCAATTTAAAGTTTGATCCACTAAAAACTTACACAAGAGGAGGTTATAGCTGCTTTTTTGGAGATGGAGTGAGGAAAAAATACAAGAAAGTCTCAAGAAAATTATGGGACCCAGTTAAGTTTTATTATGTCTCTTCTTACTTTCACTCCAGTTGATAATTTAGCCTGTAAAGTTTTCACAAAGTAGATATCAGAGCTCCTCTGCCATGAGTAGGCTAACTAGGCTTATTAACTTTTTAGGTAGCTAGCTAACATTATCGCATTTCTTGTTTGTTGGTTTATTTTACTTTTTAGTTAGCTAGAAAACAACTTAATGTTTTGTTAAAGTTCTAGCTAGCTAACAAAAAATGGGATTTTTTTGTTTGTTTGTTTCCTTTTTAGCTAGTTAGCAAACAACGGATAAGCAGTACAGAGCAGTCGAGGGCAGCCCCCCGCCCTTTTTTAAACACTTTATTGTAATTTTGGTAAGCACATACCCAAAGTATTGATTAAATTTAATTTTGGTTTACATCACTAAACTTGGATTTACAAAACTGAGATTAGTTTTTAAGTCTGCAACAGACCTCTGCTTAGTTTAAAGTCTGGATTTACTCATTTTAAACTCTGGATATCATATCTTTGATTAAATTAATCTTTGTTAGTGCAACCCAGTCAATGTGTTTTTCTTAATAGTATGACCAATAGAACTTTCACTGCAGCCATTTTGACATGTAAAATCTGGATAAACACAGGTGTTACCAATGATACTAATTAATGTTATATTCCATTCAAGTCAAAGAGTCAGGGTGCTGCATGTTGGTTTACTGGAAATGCTCTGCTACACTAAATGGAATGGGGCCTTAATCATTATTATTGGTAACAGGTCTGTTGCCTCCTAATTCATTCATCTCTTTGCCATCATGAATGAACCTTCATGACACTGAAAATACAACACCAAATCACAGGCTTTAGCAGCTTCCCTTTCTCTGTGTTCGTGCAAAATCAAAATGCCATCTTTTGTTACATGAAAGGTATTTGACCTCCTGTGGCAAGGCAATATCCTTAATATCCTTAATCCTGGAATTCTTTCATATCCAGCCCAGTCTCAGAAAGTTCAAACACTTCACTTCTTACATGGCTGAACTACATGACAGTCTGTGAACCTCTGGTCATGCTGTGCAATAAATCAAATAGGACTATAAAAATGAATTAAACGCACCGTGGAGATAATCTCATTAAATCAATGACAACATCTAGTCTTGTATGTGCTTAACACACTGGAAGTGTTCCATCATCATATTTAATATCTGCAAACGTGCTGAGCAGTTACAAAAACCCTGCCAATGACACTTAATCATCTCCCCTCCCCTCAGTGTGTTTTGACTATGACAAGCTGCTCCACGAAGCCAAGATCACACAGTAAAGAGCTCTGCAGCTCTTAAAAGCAGATGTTCTCCCTGAAACAGGCCACATGAGCCACATTAACAGCCCAGCGCTTGGAGGTTAGTGTTGGACAGTGGATGCATGAGTCTCAACAGAGGAAACTTTCTGACAACAAAGCTGACTTTCTTTTTTTTTTTACAGGCAAAATTTAATCCTGCTTGTTTTGAGAACATGGTGTGCTGGAGAAAATGAGAAGACAGAAGATTGTCTCCAGATCACCTTTCAGTTAGTGAGAGGGGGGGGTGCACAAAACAAGCATTCATTTTTAAACCTGATTAAAGTAGGTTTAATTTAAATTCTGTTGCACCAAAACTTTCAACTCCATCTTAAAATGTGATGCAAAGTATTAACTTTTGACCTATACTTTAGGTAGCTTAACTTTTAAAATGACTGCCTCTTTGAAATGGATTTAGCAAAATAATCAAATTCCTCAAATACAGTTAAGGGACGGATTCTACTGAGCCATCATGAGCAGTCTAACTAGAATAACTAACTTTTCTAGCTAGCTAACAAGCAATGTACCAGCATAGATTTACTCATTTTAAACCTTTTTTATGTCTAATCTTAGATTAAATTAATATTTACTGGTGTAACCCAGTATAAGATTTCAACAGCTTCTTTGGCAAAGAAAAGTTACATCCTGTTTCAGCCACAACAGACTAATATAGAAATTTTGTAGAAGTAATGATGAAATCATGAATTATCTTCATGATTAAGACACACTGAGGCTGTAGCAAACACCATGCCCATAATAGTTGCCACTTTTCTCTAGACAAGGAGGCAATGCAATTAACATCCAATATTAACTGTGTTCTCATAAATCATAATTTCATCCACATGCTTGGAACAACAGAGCACTGCACTTTACTAAGGAGCTCCTGATGCATGCGAGACACACATACACACACATATGTGCAAGCAGACTTAATCCGCAATTAATTGTGAGGAAACATGTTTAATCATCTTACGCAAGCCGAACCCTATGTCAGCTTGTTCTCCGCACTTCAATGGAATTATGGTCATATTAATAACTGCTGTGCACAGTGTTGAAAGCTAATGCAGATAAATGAGTTTAAATCACAGCTGTGCCACAAAGCCATTACCCAGAAGAGTTCATTTAGCCTGCAGATATCAGGCTAATTTACAGAGAAGAAAAAAAAACAAACACAGTTTAAAAAAAAAAAAAGCCTGCCCATCAAGCTAACAAATAAAGTAGAGCAGAAAGCAGGGGGTGTTTCATAAGTTAATTATGAAAACATGGACCTAATGGAATTATCATTCTGAAATCATTCATCTTTGCTGATTAAATACAGCATGAAAATACTGTAAAAGTATTTCATTATTGTCAGGAAAGGGAGGTGTAACAGAGCACTAAATTAATTAGAGAAAATGATATTTAATATACCTTGAGCGAAGGAATGTTTACTTTGAATGTTTTCCAGTGTGACCTTAGATAGATGCCATGTTTTTGGTGATGGCCAGTTAATGAAAACGGTGTTTTCTCTGTTGTGAGAAGTGACAAAGACTGATGACCCTCCTTCCTCCCCTGCCGGTTTGATCTTTTTGCTCCTGTCAGAGTCCAGTCACATCAGATGACCTCTGATCTGTGCACAGGCGTGGACAAACCCGTCCGCGGGGAAGCAGGAAAACAAAAATGAATGCCAGGGGGGGAAATGGACAAACTGACACTCGGGTATTGTTTTTCTAAAATGTCCCTCCAAAAGGTTGCGACATTTAAGATAGGCAACGTGGTAAACAGTTCAAATTATGTTCCAACTTTAAAAAGAGGCAACGAAAGTAAAAAGAATGTGATAAACTGCATGACTACATTACTTTGTACTGTCAGTAAAAGTGCTGATTCTAAAATATCATATTATTTAATGCATTAATAGGACCTCTTTTTAATAGGGAGGGATATTTTAGCATATTTTGACAATTATTAATTATTTGTCCACTTGCCAAATAAAGTTAATAAAGTTATAAATTTTGCAATTTGTTGATGCACCCAGTTCTTGCATACTTTTATTGGTATCGTTTATTGTAGTGTCTTTATTTATGTTTGCTGTATTGTCTTGCTGTTTGTCATTTCTCTAATAAAGAGGCCTACCTACATCTAAGAAAATCTGAGAAGACTGCACTTTTTGTCCTGAGTTATATAACAATACAATAATTTTGACACCAAATCACATTTTTTTTCCTTGACTCAAGCATCCAAACAAAAAGCTGATGCACTCACTGATGGATAAATTATGGGGGACCGTTGAAAAAAAACCCCAAAAAACCAAAACATTAATAATGAAGCAATTTTAAAAAAGCTGTTTCCTGTACAACCACAAGATGGCACTAAAATATAACAAACTGGGAGTAAAGCTACAGCGAGGCAGCTGCCAGCATCTCACACTGCAAGTTAAACCTTCGGATGATTGATAACTGAAAAATGACTTCTCACAGAAATCAAGAGACATTCAGAGGGTCTGTCAAGATTTCCCTGCTTTTAGTCTTTGCCCTAAATTAACTCCATTCTTGACTAACATATTCTAATTTTTAGCAGATATGATACTCAGAGTCACTGATCACTACTTAATAAATATTAAAACAACTGTTTTTCTTTTAAACACTTATCATAGCAATTAAAGTTATATTAATGTTCTGGAAGAAAGCAGACATCCCACCTGTCAAACTATGGCTGGAACAGTAAAGTTGTCTCACTTATAGAGAAAATTCAGTTTGCACTATTTAAGAATATGGATCAGTTCAACAGGATTTGGCATCCTCTTCTACATTACATTGATACCACAAATTGAATGGCTTTCTATTATTATTAACTGTGTAAAGACCTGGGAAGGGATGAGTGAAGGACAAAGTCATAGTTAAGTACATGTCCCTTGTTTTCTACCTCTAAAGTGAGGACAAATTTGCAAAGCAAAGATTTAAACTCTTTCCATCGTCAGTCAGCATTAACTTATCCTTTCTCGGCCACATCTACTGATAACTTCACGAGTAACATAGGAAACACTATAATAGGTGGAAGGATGTGCTTTCAGCAGAGTGATATCTATTAAGCACCACAGGAGGGGGAAAAGACAAAACAAGTCACTGTGGTTTCATGTGTCACTTAGGGCGGCAACTAACAATTATTTTCATTATCAATTAATCAGTTGATAATTTCAAGGAATTTTGACATTTCCTAACTAATAATAATCACTAATCGTTGCAGATCTAATGTCACTACATTCATTTATGTTATCTTGAAGAATGATGTGGCTATCACACATTAAAGGATGGTTTTCCTCGCCTCTGTCCCCTAGTGCTTGCTCTTGGTGGGAACTATTGAGTTTCTCTAAAACAATGTTAAAAAAGAGTACAGTCTTGACCTGCTTCATATGAAAAGTGTCCTGAGATAACCTCTGTTGTTGTTTGATGCTATACAAGTAAAATGTAGTAAGAGTTAAAAATAAACTAAATAAATAAAGTTGCTAAAACTAAGGTTGTCAATAGCATTGAAGTAGTTTTTCAACACTCCATGCTTAAAAATGATACAACACTAACATTAGATGGTATCAAAAGTACCAAAGCTATTTAAAAAAGTAGTCATTAAAGACCTCAGTTCAAACAACATTAAATCTGCCTTGCAGCATATCTAAACCAGACAGTGTCCAGTGACTTCTTCTGCATCAGCACTGTGTGTAGAAAAAAAAAAAGGGGGGGAATCCTATTTTGTGTGCACAAGATATATTTTCTTTTTTTTTTTTTTGTTTTCTAAAAAGAGGCATTGGGTATGTTTTTTATACTACTATTATATCAAAGTTTAAAACTCTGGCATCATGACAAGTCTACTACAAACACACTCTAAGTCCCTATATCAAACCAGTCGCAATAGATGGCTGCCCGTCTTAAAAAACAAAGAAGAGTCTAGATTCTGGAGGTTTCTGCCTGTTTAAAAGAAGTTTCTCATTGACACTGTTCCCCTTGTGCAAGCTCTTAGTGGGAAATATTGGGTCTCTGTAAATAATATAAATAATATATAAACAGTATGGACTACACCTGCTCTATATGAAAAATGCCCTGAAGTAACTTCTATTATGATTTGGCGCAATACAAATAAAATAGACTTGATTTGACTATAGGGATATCAGTCATACAAACACTCTGCACTATATCAGAAGTAGCTAAAACTTAATTTTAAGTATTATGACCACATGCTAACCATCATCAAAAAACAAAAAAACAAAAAAAACATCTGGATCCTGAGATTTCTGCCTGGTATAAGGAAGTTTTTCCTTGCCACTGTCACTCTAGTGCTTGCTCTTGGTGGGAACTACTGAGCCTCTGTAAATAGTATTATAAGCTGAGTTGACTAGACCTGGCTTAATTATAGGGGATATAAACCATACAAACAGTCTACATTATTGTCGTTATAGTAAGAGATACAAAACAGAAAAAAAAGAAGTAGCTAAAAGTTCTGTAGTACTACGAACACACTCTATATCAAACCAATCCCAGTGGCTGCACATTATCATCATTACAGTAATGATTAAAAAAAACTGTCAGAAGTTGCAAAAATTTACTTTGAACCACAAACACATTTTAAGTCCCTGTTGGAAGTTTATGGTAGTTTTCATGGTATAACTAGAGGCAGAAGGCAAATAGAGATGCATATTTTCAGAATACTGCCCATTGTGCACATTAAAAATATTTTTTTTTTTTGCCAAAGCTATCCTCCATCCCACCTGTTGAATCCCGGCTGCTGTTAGAATCCACAACAGGAGCCAACTCATCACTGGAGAGGAACCGCAAATGCATTGAATCCAGAATTAGTCCCGTTTTGAACGCAGCTCGCTCTCACGCGCCGCTGTCCGCAGGTGTGCTACATCCTCGTCCCGTCGCCGTCATCTCTGTCTGTGCGTCTGTGCGTCCGGAGCGGGACTGACGGCCTGTTAAAGACTCCGGGCTGACGTAAGGTCTGAAAAGACGAGCCTCGCATACTTCTGACAGGGGACGGATTTTTTCTTCTCTTTTCCCTCCGCTCCACTCTCACCCGATCCTCCTCCTCCTCCTCACAGCACACTGGCAGCCCCGGTGGTTAGGGCGTGTCTGGACAGCCGGAGACACTCGGGGCAGGGAGACGTCCCCTTTTGACACTCGAGTCGCTGCTGTTTCATTTAAGATTAAAGGACAGGCGCACACGCATATTATGTGCATTCAAACAGTCGTTGGTTGCTTTAATTTCCCTTCTCCATGCTGGCCTTCAGAGACCCAGGCTTTCCTGCCTGCAGAGGTGGACACAGAGCTCACAGTCTCTGCTCCAGTAGGAGTCCAGATCAGAAAAGACTGGATCCAACTCTTATACTCAAGAAAATGTGTGAAAAGTGCAGGCTCTGATATATACTCATAACATAAGTCACCCTCTGAAGGTCATTTCTATTGGCTGTTAAGCTAACTGAACCACTGGTTTGGGATCCCTTCCTTGCAGGTTTTGTGGGCCCAGAACTGACAATGTACATACTTGACCCACACTTGTGGCATTTAGTTTGCAAAGATTTCCCCACACACAATGCAGAAATGAATTTTAATTAACTGTCAGAACTCTCACCGCCCTAAGCAGCCATTGCAAAGCTAAATGAAACTCAGCATCAGTTCAATCAGGAGGACTATCTTTGTGCTTATTCTCAATCAGCTCATTTTAAGTGTTTACTTTTCAATTAGCCAACCAGATTTAGCCACCACCTCCATCAGCAAATCATGTCATTGCCATCAAACTTTAAAATGTGTTCTCCTCTCTCTGCTGTTGTCATTTCAGCGAGGAATTTTTGAAAACCCCCCTCCACCGCATTCGCCTCCAGTTCTTCATTCTCAGTGCCCAGGTTGAGCTCATCAGAAGTCCACTCCTCATCACGTCCTGACCTTCAGCGCCCCCTTCATCATAACCAGCGTCTAGACTCCATCTGGGGGTTTCCTACAGTAAGGCTTCACTACTGCCTTATTCATAATGATGTCACACTGAGGTCTGATCACCAAAGACTTTCCACATTTCTCAGTTTGATTGTGCACATGCCAATTAAATGAATGTTTCTGAACACTCAGTCTCTCCTGTTTTAGCATGTGGGCTGAAGTGACCTGTAGTTCCTCCTTAATTCCAGTTACATCACAGTGACATCACTGGATGCAGGAAGAGCAACAGATTTTGCATCAGGAGAACTCAGCTTTCTCAGTCAATATAGCACACACTGATGGATTTATTGCTCTAATTGACTACATTTACCACAGGGTGACACAGTTAATCAAAATATTAGCAAAATTGCAGTATATTCAAGTGTAATATCCAAATTACAGAGGCTATAAAGGAAAAGTGTGTGATGAAACAGCATTATACTGAAGGGCTGTAATGCTGCAGGAAAAAAGATGATTCCTACCAACCAGGATCATTTTTTTTACAATCACATTATTTGTCAAAATAATTGCAATGGATTTTTTTTTTTATCTCATGCATCCCTAATTTACTATCTACATTCACAGAGCATTCAAGTTGCAGAATTTTCTCTGTAAGGCCACACTACCTCAACCTCAGATGACTCAGCTGTGGCTGTTCCAAGAATTATCTGAACCTCCACAAAAAACGGTTGAAATGATAATTTGCTTTTAGTGGGAGTGAATAAATATACGCTACAGGTTACCTACCTCCTACCTACAGTTTCTATTTTAAGGCTGTGTCTGGTCCCCAGATGTTCAATCTAAATCAATGATGTCATCGCTTTCAGAGTCTGTTACTTTGCTTTCCTTTCATTTTCCTGGAAATTTGAATGTTTTTCTTTGAGACGACGCAGGCAGGGGCCAAAGGAATTCCACTTTACACCGTTATTCAACCATATGGAAAATATCTTTGATTTCAGTCACACAGAACCTCTCATGTCGCTGGTCTGCTGGTGAAAATATCACCAAAAATAGCCTGACCTCTGTGAGCATTAGACAGCATTTGCAAGAGAGAGAGAGTGATAGATGAAATATGAGCACTTTGTCAAGAAGCAAGGTGCCCCAGGTCTGAACCCCTATTATTTACAGGCAGTCCTCTTATCCCAGTCAGAGAGCTGTCAGCCTCTGAGCTGATCAGAGCCGGGACGACCTGACCCCAACACAATGTACCCACTCTGTCTGTCTCTGCTGCTCTCTATCTGTCTCCAGATTCAATATATTTCCATCCTCCTCAGTTCAGTTCAGTTAACTGTTATTTGCTCAGTCCTATGTGACCTACTTTGTGCCATTTAAAATTTATTATTTTTCTCTGTGTTTGATTCTTTTGTTTCCTGGTGATGTTGTTGTTGTTTTTTTAAATTATTCTTGAATTCCTGAAGTGAATGTTCCTTTGTAATGGTTTTGGTGATTTCCCGTGTTTACAAACTAGGAACCCTCTGGGACTAAATATTGAAATTCCACATAAACTCCTTGTTTAGTAGTTAAGACAGCAACAGTTTTCACATTTTATCCTATTCTGTGATTTCAGTAATTTGATTCCTTTTTCCATTCTTGATTAACTTCTTTAATGATTATTATTATATAGGCAGTTATATAGGCAGAAATGGAATATTAGATTCATAAGCATGTTTTTATTTCAGAACTGCAGAGTCCACCACATTGCACCACCATGTTTCTACAGTGACCAAGAGCGGGCAAACCAACACTGGCTCTAGATACAGTCTTTCGTGTTCTGCCACCAAAGGTTCTCCTACATGATCAGGAGTGGATTTAGTCACTCTGGGGCCTAAGACATACACAGTAAGATCAGGGAATAGTCTGAGTTAGTGGTGAGGCCCTGAAACACCCAGGAATTGATGCCATTTTAGCTTATGGAGTTTTAAAATGACATAATTACAGACATGACATGTTGATATGAAATAGTAGGATAAACACAGGTGTTACTAATGATGCTAATCAAGGTCCTGTTCCATTTAGTGTAGCAGAGCCTTTCAAATGAGCCAACATACACAACAGCAGCATCCTGACCCTGTTTGACCTGAACAGAACAGAACCATAATTAGTATTATTGATAACACCTGTGTTCACACCACAATTTCATGTCAAAATGACTGTTGTGAGAAAGATGTAGTAATGAAAAGTGAAAAAACTAAATAAAACAAAATAAAACTTTCTTAACCATGGTTGATTCACACACACTGGTCATTAAATGCAGTATAATCTTAATTCAGGCTTGGATGTGTTTTCATTGATACATAAATTAAATTTTTTGAGTCATCTGTAACTGACAATGTTTCTGTTGTACAAAGACAAAACACACAAAAGGCCACCCAACACACTAAAACTGACCGTGTTATTTATAAGTGGCTAAAATGACAAACAGACAGATATTGAACATAGATGATCAGATGATCAGTTACAAATTAGTTAAAAAAAAAAAAAAAAAGCCTAAACTTTGAAAACAGCTGTTCTGTGACTATTTTACAGAGTTTTTAAAATAGATCTTTATTCAACATTGAACATTTTCTATACATTACTCACATTCTCTGCCTCTTCTCTCTTTAATCCTCTAATGTTTCTCTACTTGTCTCTCACAAACTGTCTCACACAACAAAGGCCATGCAACGCAGAGACAGGAAAGGAAGGTCTCAAACCACAGGTGGTATCATTCACGCTCACGTCAACATCTGTCCTCCATTTTCTGGTCTGATACAATAGCGGTAGTTAGTGTTGACTGCAGAGCTTTACATGAACCAACAGTATGCATCATTAGGTGACGTCAATCAAAGCGCTGCTGCATGCCAACTCGTCTGTGTTCTTCGAGTGTCTGTTGTGGTGTATTTGGTAAAAATATCTCATAATGAAAGCCAGGTCTAAGGCAACTCGTGCTCTGCTCTCACACGAAGAAAGGCTTAACTGAGAGCAAGAGTATAAACAAAGGGCACTGGTGAATGTATTAATTTTCAATTCAATCTTAAAATTGTTTGACATTTTGGGAAATACGCTTGTAAGACTGATGGCACTCTCATGTCTGTCCACAAAGTATAAAGCTAAGGCAAGCAGGTGATTAGCTTAGCTTAGCACAAAGACCGAAAAACAGGGGGAAACAACTAGCCTGACTCTATCCAAAGGTAACAAGTCTGCCTGAGTACCCTTTAAAGCTAATTTGTGTTATTAACATGATGCATCTTGTTTCTTTTACCCATACACAAACTACTTCCTGAAGTCTTGTTGCCAGGCAACCAGCAGAAATTCAAGGAAGGCACTGGTCCCGGCCCATGGATGTGTTATTAGAGCTGGATACCAGACCCAAAACATGGTGCCTATTCAATCAAATAAGAATTAAGGAAGAATCAAAAATTTTCTAGCTTCTAGGTTTATTTCTGTGGTATGCAGCCTACTGAATTTGTGCTGTAGGGTTTCTACTGCTAGTTAACGCTCAGTCTTAGACTTAGAATTTACATTGTGATGGCGTCACAGATGTTTTAGTTGCTTTTCTGGGCTTGAAGAAAGTATAAATAACAAACCGCGGTGGAATAAAAACTCCCAAAAGAAAGAGTCATAATTGACCTTGTTTGCAGTTTGAGGTGACCTGTCAACAATCTTACAGATGTTTTATGAATCTGATCTATGGGGAAAATGCTTTTTGGGCTTGAAATTGGAATTTTTCCCTACAATATTGTGAGTGTCCACCAGGCAGAATTTGAAGCAAAGTTGAGGTGATACTGTATCCAGTGCCTCATTAAACAGCCATGTCCTGCACAGTTCTGTAAAGTTCCAACAAATTGTTGTTTTAACATTTCGGCTAATATGTTAAATAGTAAAATTGAATAGAGCCTAAATTAAGCTAAGCTAAGCTAATCACCTTCGAGCTTTAGCTTCATATTCAATGGTACTGATCTTTTCATCTGGAAAGTGTATTTTCAAAAATGTCCAACTACAGATTGCGGCAGAGATAATATATTTTTGTTGACCAACCCAGATGTTAGCATCACTCTGGTTCCCTCCACAAAAACCAGAAGGAGTTTTTCAGTATAATTCAGATCAGTGCAAAAAATGAACTGTGTGGCGAACAAAACATTTTGTTCAATAAGGTCATTTTATGCAATCATTCGGGAAAAAAGGTTATAGAGAAACTATAGAGAAACTATCTCAGCTTCACCTCCAGGAAGTGACTAGTGTTTGGCACGTATTTGTATTTTAACGTTATAGAAGAAAACGTGAAAATCTCTAAAGCTTGCCTTATTTGCAGGTTTTAGGACTCATTCTTTCAGCTCTCTATTCCCTTTTTGCTTTTCAGGTCTTGAAGGTATCCCAGCATGCATTGGGTGGAGATCTGGGAACACTGCAGACATGTTTCCATCACCCATTCATTCGCATGAATGGAGAGCTAAAAGTCTCTGCATGAGCTGGAAGTCTGGAGAGAAACAGGCAACCTGCACACATAAATGGGATCAAACTTGAGGTCAGCGGTGCTAATCACTGTGTCACCTCAGCGTGTCTCCCCCTCTTTGGTTGCATCACTTCCCTGTGCATGAGGCAGAATAAAACACAGCACAGCCTGAGCACTGTGGAGTATCTGTCCCACGAGAGGAGGAGCTGGAAAAGCACTCCAGGTATAAAAGTGCGATAGATGGCCTGATTATGGAGCTGACCATCTATGACTTAAGTCTTGCATAGCTGGTCAAACTGAAAATCCCCTCATTAAAATCTCCTCAACTCACAGAGAAGCCTTGAAGTCAAACCGTGTTTTGGAAATCTTTGAGCTTCAAAGTCAAGTGGAGTCGGTAATCCTCCTTAGAATGGGAGAATGAATTTACAACACCTTGAGGCGACCAAAAACTGCTGAGGTGATACATAAAAAAAAGTTCTTTCACAGCACACCACTAGTGTGGGAAAATATTCTGAACATCACATTACTCCTGTACAGCTAGTGGCCTCATAATAGACTGTAACCTGCTTAAAACAGCAGAGTGTGTTTTCTTTGAAGCTTGAAATAGCTCAAGAGCAGAACAATCAGTCTTCCTGCAAAAACAGACTGACAATATCCAGTATATACAGTTAAAGGGGAGTTAGAAAGTTTATTTAGGTGCAGTGATTAATAAAATACAGTATGCGGACATGATTAGAATATCTCAAAACTGTGACACAGTCATTTATAAAGGAAATACGCTTATTTGTTTTCTTGATCCTGAAAATTAGATGAGAAAACTGACACTAGGCCTGGACAATAAAACAATAGTAACATGTATCAGCAATAGACACTTAATCAATAGGAGCAAAATAACTGTTCAGTAAAATGTCCTGCGGTTTCACTCAAATGTCTTAAAAGCAAAATACCATGAAAGCACATAGCAGTTATGCCCTGGTTCATAAACTGCCTATCATATCACTTGATAATGGAGCATGTGACAAGTGACACACAAACAGCTAATCTTAACATGTGTGTTGTCAACAAAATGATTGCAGATGGTGAGGAAATTGTAAAAAAAAAAAAAAAAAAAAAAAAAAAAAAAAGGACAGGTACCTGTGTGCCTTAAATAAAGGGACAGTTCACCCCAAAATCTAAATATACATATTTTTCCCATGCCCTGGTGTGCTATTTATCCATCTAGAAATTTTTTGGTGCGTGTTGCAGAGTTTTGAAAAATTTAAAATGTGTCTGTTTTCAAAAAACTCATGACCTAGTTGCTAAAGATAATCCATAGAACTTGTTCTAGGCAGTTTTATGTAGGAGCTACTTTTATTCTGCAAGTAGAATCTATAGAATTACTTTCTTTTCTACTATAAACAATCATTTAGATCAACTGAAATAAATTTTTTTATCGTGATACATTTTCAGCTGTGTCATCCTGCCCTAGTTGATATGGTTAGTTTAGTTTCCACTGACAGCAGGAAATGAGGAAACGGCCAGCCTGGCCCTGTTTGATGCTAATTAAATCCACTGCCCACTCCTCTAAAACTCATGAAAAACCAAAATAAAAATACACACTGTGGTTTTAGGGTGGTTCTCCACAAGCCCCCAGGAAGTGTACTGCGTTTTGACGCTAATTTGACATAGTCGCAAAACTGTGTAGTGATGCGCTGCAGCCCAAAAAGACTTCCCCCCTGACAGACTTTCACTGTGAAAGAAGTAGCTGTAAAACCATGGGTACATTTTTTTGAGCATCACAACACCTGCAAAGTGGTTAGATCAATATCAGGATTAATTTCATTTGGTCCAATATCATTTGGAAAGTCGAAAAAGAATGTAATCACTTTATCCCCATTCAAGTTAGCGAAGGGCTAAACCAGAAGCTGCTCGGTGGAAGCCTCCACTGCACGAACGGGTCACACAATGTGGAAGCATATGGGGAAGCTTTGGTATGGAAGTTGGCTTCGTGCGCCACTGAGCAGCTTTTACAGGAACAAACAGAGGTTTACCTCTAACACTGTATCCAGTTCTCCTTTATACATCCCTGGTTCTCCAGGAAGTGGCTGCACACCTCTAAAAATAGTCCCTTTAAAACCACAGCATGTTGTTTTTGTCTTTTGATTTTGGAGGGAAGCAACGAAAGAAAAGCTAACTGATTGCCAGCTATAGTTTGAGATTTACATATAGAAATTAGGACAGTTATCCTATCAACTAACTCTCAGCAAGGAAGGGAATTTTCTGGATTGCCTGAATCTCAAACTATTCCTTTCAACTTGACAGAACTTTGCGAGTTACATGTAGACCTTCGTGTTGAAACTATATGAGTGGCTTGTTTGTTTGTGCATATCTCTGTGTGTGTGTGTGACAGAAAGGGCATGGCAGACTATGCTCAGACCAGTCCAGTAATTATACTGTCTTTATATAGCTGTGGTCTGAGACTCATGGACTAAGGAAAACATCTGCTGGGCTCCACAGATAGAAGAAACCTGCATGAACTCGACACAGTTTAATAGTAAGCGATTCCTCATGTAGCTCGCTATGTTTTAGACATTATTTACACTGCTGACCACTTAATACTGCACCTACATCGCTGGCATGGTAAAGCCAACAACACACCGGTACAGTTCAAATAAAGCTGAACACAAAATAATGTCACAGCTATTTAAACTTTGATCGATTGCATGAAAATTTCTCAGCATGTGAGTAAGGTTGAGTACCTGATGAAAATAATCATTGGTATGTTGTTCCTCTGACAGATTGCACAACTCCATAAACAATCCCCCACCTTTAGTACCTTCCAGTTCTTGAAGAGAGATGTTTCTATAAAAAACAAGTTTCAGTTCATGTCTGTGTTTTTGTTGTTAGTGGAAAACCTTAACACACCATGCAAACACTTAGTAAGTCACAACCCTGCCAAGAACAATTTTAGTTTTAGGTCCAATGCTGTCGGCGCTGTATAATAGGCTTTGTACGAAAAGTGGTGTTTTATACACACACACACACACACTCAATGTGCAAATGCATGCAGACATTGAGTACACAGCAAGGATAAAAGCTGACCAATAATTTGCTCATGATTAAAATGATTTATACTAAAGGCTTTTAATGTCTGTCATTATTCTGTCTCCGCAGCTCCACTGACCCAGCAAGGCCAGATTTATAACTTCTGTGAAACATTTTTGTCTGACATTTCCTTTTCCTATCAAAGACCCGCTTTAATTTCGCCTCTTTAAGTAGTATTAGTCAAACTGGAAATGAAAATATGAAGTTTAAGGATACAATCTTCAATCCAAACCATATGTGGAAAATATATATATATTTAGTTTTGTTTCTGGTTTGCGTCAGCTGCTAATTTCCTCAAAATCTGTTTGTGTCGCATTTTAAGGTAGACCTCCTCATGTTACACTCTTAGAAATAAAGTTGCTTACTAGAACCATCCAAAGTTCTCCCCTAGCTCCCCACTGGAAAACCCTTTTTGGTTCCTACGACCAGGTTCAACCTGGGACACTTTCAGAGAGTTCTACCTGTAACCCAACACAAGAAGTTGTAGCTAGAACCATTTGTGAAAGGTTCCTCCTATGAGAGGTTTAAAGAGAACCCTTCTATGGTGTAATGGTTCTGCCCAGAACCTATTCAGAGCTTGTCCTCCTTCTAACAAGAATCGACCCAGGAGGTTCCAACAAGAGCCATGGTCTATTCCAGTGGCTTTACCTAGAAGCCACCTAGGAGGTTCTACCAAAAACGAAGGATTGGAAAAAAGGATTTCGTTCCAAAAATGGGTTCTCAATGGAACCCTTGGACTTAGAAAAACCTGTGATGAATCCTGTCCTCAAAACAGATTTTTTCATGAGCAAATGGTTCTGGGTAGAATTTCAGGAAGAACCATTTTGTAACTGTTATTTCTAAGAGTGTACAATAATTAGCATGAAATCAATTTCAGTTATAACTTTATTTTTCCTTTTTTAAACTTGAACTTATGTTCATTTTTTTTTCCTGATAAAACCAGAGAAAGAGAGTAAAGAACTCAAACACTAACACCAGGTGACACAAGGTAGATACATGTTGTTCCAACAGGATCGAAGGAATATTTCAGTGTTGAGCTGAGTTGCATGTTATCAAAAATTCAACATCTGTGTAAATAGAGCTTTGGTGTCCACGTAACTTTAGTTGACATTCCTCACCTCACATCAAGCTTGTCCTGAGATTTGAGTCCAGGCTCAGACGTGTCTCATGTGAATATAAAGGACATGCTGGCACTTTGCCAGCCTGCAAGCATTATACAGTATTATAGTCTGTGTGTGTATACCATAATGTCAAAGAAGTATGATAGGACTTAAGTGCCTGTGTGTATGTATGGACATGTGTGCCTTCATCTCCAGAGGTTGTGGTTCACGTCTCATAAATTAAGGGGGAGCTGTCACGGTGCATCCTGTCAGCCTCTAACACACAGTGCCTGCATAAGGCTTTTGTGCTGCTCCGTTCGTTTGTTTAGCTTTTGGCAGGCGAGAGGTGACATGTAGACAAAGCGAGGGATTTAGGATGCAGCGAGATCCCAACTGCTCTCAAGATCTTGACTTTAAACAAAAGCTGTCTTTTCGAGCATCTGTGTGTGGGTCAACAATAAGCAGCCCTCTGAGGCATATACGTTTCAGCTCAGTGTGGCTTTGACTGTAATTCAAGCCAGAGACGGACTCGAGTTCCTTTTAGTTTCATGTAGACGTTGTCTTGCACATTTCAAAACACAGACATGTGACAGTTTATGGATGTTTTGATTATAAAAGCTGATTTGTTGAGGTCCTGGCATTTCTTGATTGCATGAGCCCAGCCCGCCTCAGGAATGCTTTGTCTTTGCGTGTTTATCCTAGCTGACCTGCTATCTCTAAGGGCCTTGCCTCTGAATATGTGATTTTGAAAAGTGCCCATTTGCAGGCAAGAGTCAGCACAAGGCGCTATCTGACTTACAGATGGGTACACAGTACAGCAATCAGGACTCTTTTGAGGCTTCCCAGCAGCTGTTTATCTCAATCCCTCTGGATTCTGTGTATATCCAAATGACTGACAGGGCTAAATGACTTCGAGGCATTCTCAGGCTTTAATGGCAGATCCCTTACATCAGCAGCTAATCCCCTCAGCATGCAGGGAATCAGTTAGTGACACTTCTGCAGGTATTTTATCTTCATTCTGATGTAAACAAGCCCATGGATGGAAATGACAAATTTCCAAAAAAACAAAAACAAGTCTGGATGGTTTTAGATGCAAAGCTAAACTAACTGTAACCATGAAGGTCGTCTGGGTGTCACCAAAGGAGAACCCTTTTTGGTTGCTGGTAGAACATTCTCTAAAGGTTCCAATTGAAACCTCATCAGAGAGTTTTACCAAATATCCAACATAAGGGATTATGCGTAGAACCATCTTTGAAAGATTTCATGAGACGTTCTATGGAGAATGCTTTTATGGTGTAATAGTTCCACCCAGTATCACCCCTCAAGGTTCAATCCTGAACCTTTCTCTTTTCTACGGGTGCTAACTAGAACCTCCTGAGAACCTTTTGATATAACAAAGATTTTTTTATTAAGAATTCCCAGCAGGAAATTCTACTGAGAACCATTTTATATCGCAAAGGTGTTGTGTAGAACCTACAAAGGGGGTTCTAACAAGAATCCCTTTTGTATTATGGTACAAAGAACTGCTGACAAACCCTTGATGAAAGAGTTCTTCAAGAATTGTTGAAAAACCCTTTCTTCTAAAATGGGTTCTTTGGATGAAAAGTGATCTTGATGGGACACCTAGTCTTACAAAAATTCCCAGTCACAAATAAAACCATGAGAGGTACCACAGAGAACCCTTCTATGTTGTAACGGTTCCACCGAGAACCCTCCTTGGTGGTTTATATATTACAAAGGTATTATCTAGAATCCACGCAGGGAGTTCTACCTACAACCTTTTTGTGTTCCAAGGCTTTACCTAGAACACACCCAGGATGTTCTACCAAGAACCTTTTTATATTCAAAGGATTTTATTGAGAACCCACTCAGGGGGTTCTACCAAGAACCTATTTATATTCCAAGGGTTTTATTTAGAAGCAATTCATATCTTGGTATAAAGACTCACTGACAAAGTCCTAACAAAAGGGCTCTTCAAAAACTGTTGAAAAACTCTTTC
Source organism: Lutjanus erythropterus (assembly GCF_056507025.1). Classification (NCBI taxonomy): domain Eukaryota; kingdom Metazoa; phylum Chordata; class Actinopteri; order Lutjaniformes; family Lutjanidae; genus Lutjanus; species Lutjanus erythropterus. The sequence continues at coordinate 17,752,930 of NC_139332.1, forward strand.
TTCCAAAAAGGGTTCTTTGGATGAAAGGGGTTCAGCCCTTCAAGAAGAACATTTTTGGAAGTGTATGTCTAATTTTTGCTATGTTTGAAAGGCTGGAAGAATCAGATGCACAATCAGTTGCACAAGGAAAAGTAGAAGAGAAAAAATGATTGCACGCCTGGCTTATCTGCTCCATCTGTTGAGAAATTCAAAAGGTTAGAGGGAATCTTGGAGTCATTGTGGCTGAAAGGATTTTCTCAAAGTGAAGTGAGGCCATAAACAGGATTTAGAGCTGAGCACATCCCTGGAGAACCCGCCATGGCAAAAAACCGCACTTTAAATGTCTGTCTGGTTTACGCAATCACAACTCCAAACCTGCAGGGACCAGTTGAAAGTGAGATGGTATGACAGAGCTTCCTTTTACGCCTCGCTCCATCCTCATACACTTATATATGGGACTGAAAAGCTGTCAGCAATCATCCCAGATAGTTCCAGTCTTTTTCCTTTGACCTTTCCTGCTCTGTGAAGTTGGTAATGGGAGAGAATGAGGGCCAATTACACTCTGGGATGAAAAACAACTTGCACACAGTAGACGTCTTTTCAGTAGTGTCTGCACTCGACCATGAAATATGTTCCTACACAGAAGTTTAAGAGCAATAAGTCAGAATATTACTGTGACCCCGGGATCAGATTCTCCTCAGTGCATGTGGCTGTTGACAGGTGAAGTATGGCCTCAAGTGTTTCCTGTTTCATCAGAACAAATTGTTCTAGTGCTCTTTACTGAAGACACCTCATAGTTTGACCTCATAAAACTTAAAAAATATATACTGAATTAGTTTTTGAGGCATCATCTTGGAGATTAAATAAACTACTTGAGTGAAAAGGATGAGGGTAAAGTTTAAGAACATCACAGAAAATAACATACTTTTTTGTAGCAGAAATAACTATGCAATCACCTCATTCTGCACTCTGATGAAGGAACATGAGCAAGCAATGGTCAGTTCTGGCTCAATACCTTGAACACAGATGACAAGGTGAATTCCAAAGTTAAAAACATCAGGCAGGAATGTCAGGAACGAGGGAAATGACAGGAATCACGTTACATGTATTCAGTGACTGTTACATTAGTGCACCAGCAAGAATTAACTCCCCCACAGAAATACAGAAATAACGTATTGTTTTGCTTTTTTATCATTAGTTAAATCACTTGTAAAAACTTATCAAGTTTCAGTGTTTTGGTGAGTGGATGAAATGCTAATGAACTATCCAGTGTTTATAGGTGTTGGCAGAGAAAGTCAAAGGTCATCCAGAGAATAACATCAGTGCACTTTCATTAGGAGGGCTGCTCCTTGCTTGAACTTAAATCTCCCTGCACATTAAAGCTGCATTATGAGCATTCATACAAAAGATTTCACATTTTGGTAGATGTTGTGAAAGATAAATGAATATTTTCAAGAGACACTGGAACCATCAATCATCAGCTGATACATGCTTGTCGAGGTGCTGTTAAATGGTGTATAAACACATTTAATTTCCTAGAAATTCTTTATAATGAAACTTTCCCATAATTTTGGGACTGCAATGTTGGGTTTTCATCAGCAGGACTTCTATAATGGAAGTGAACGTGAAAAAGTAAAATAAAGCAGATACCTGAGAGTACAAATAGGGACACAGGAGAGAAACTACAAACTACAGAGATTCAGTTAGAAGTTACAAAAATGCTGAGAGCTAAACACACAGTGACACTTTTTAAAATGGCGTTCTCTCTGCTCTCCTGCGTGGACTTCACTTGAGTGAGTGTTACAACTCATACTTGTTTGAGTCGGAGAAAGGGGGGTTGTCATGGGTTGATGATGTCACAGCACCCTACTTGGAAGAGGCACATGTTGGCCCTTTGTCAGAGATAGTCTATCTCAGGCATGACTTGGGACGTCTCAGTATGATAAAAGCGGTAATGGAAACACAAAATCAACATGGACTAGGTTGAATCGCTGCAGCTGAAAGAGACAAAGGAAAAGCCCTGAGAAAGTGCTAAAACCTAGAGTAACGGTAGCTCAAGTAGACCAAAGTCATAAAGTCCACAAACAAACTCAGTAAACTCAGTAATATCTGTGTATAAATTCAGCTTTTCAGAGGAGGACTGTTATTCATTCTTTACAAAGTTATTGTAAAGACAAAAGGAAATATGCTTTGGCTGTTAAATTATGCCTACAAACTCTATAAAAAGACATTTATTTCACACATAAAGGACCTTTGAGTCTTGCCAGCTGCATGCCCAGGATCACAGTCTGCATTTCAGTCTGTTCTGTTTCACATCAAACACACCAGCGTGCGCCTGTGCGTTGAGCATTTCTCCACAGACATGCTGCATCCATGACAGCATCTATATTCTAGAAAGCCACAAGCTTTGACAGCCATGGTTACACAGTAAGTGGGCTGTAAATTTAAGAATCATTGGCAATTAATTTTCACAGTTCCATTGTGGATTGTTTCTCAGAAAAGTAATAAAGCAAATGATCTGCCTGTGAGTTCCGGGAGGAGGTGAATGATTTGGTAAACCAGCCAGTGGAAAAATAAGTTCAGAGTGTTTCCTTTATTATGTAACAGCTGCTTGGATCTACTTTCCCTGAAAAGGCACCATCTTCAGCTAGTGTTTGTGTCACATCTTTACTTTTACTGAGCTAATACAAACTTGTTTCAGGTGAAGTCAGCCAGCATGGCATCTATATGACATTATCTGCTGAGGACTGTGAAGTATTACATTCCACACAGTTATACATCACTCATTACATGTTTCCCAACAGCAAACACATGCTTACACCACAGCTGACAACAGCATTAAAGTCTTCATCAGATGTGGCTCTGGGCCTTTTTTGGGATTTACATGTCTTAAAAACAGCAGTGTTCCTCTATGTTTGTCGGGGGGTGGATGTACTTTCACAGGTGCACAGTGAAAACACGCATCATGAAAATAGCTTGCTTGCCTGTAATGACTGGGTAATACATGATGACGCAGCGGTAAATGGTAAACTCCCATCTGGAGCGCTGAAGAGAGCGACTGCGTCCACTGATGCAGACTTTCATTATGGGCTTGGCAGGGTTGGCTGGCAGGGTAACCGATAGTTACCCTGCTCTTGATGTGAAGGCTGGCATTATCCTTGATGTGTGCGCGTGTAAGCGTGCATGTGGAGGTGGAGGTGGAGGGTGGGGCTGCCAGAAAACACAGGTGGGCCTCATGGAATCGCTGATAACAGAGCCTGAATGACACCCTGACATTAGGAACACTTTTCCTCTTTGCAGAGCACACCTCTGGGGACAGCACTGCAGGGAGACTTGTTAGTTTAATGGCTCAATTAGTCCAAAACAGCGCTTCATTCACTAATGGATGCATGATGTCAAAACTGTCCTGGAATAACCTCAGGCAACTTTACTGACTTTGAGAATTAAAGGGGCCCTCCAAAGATTTTGCACATCAAAGTGAGTTTACTCGTCGTGGGGAGTACTGCTCAGCCAGTGAAAACAGTTGTTTAATGTCTCCTGTAGCCTGTGATGGAGCTTTCTCAAGTCTGAGAAAATGACCCTGACAAACTCATCAGGGTTATTTCAGGATGGACCTCAAGACCACAAGTTTATAACATGATACCCAGGATGTGAGGAGTTTAAAGGTCCAGTGTGTAAAATTAAGGAGGATTTATTGGCAGAATATGTCAGAAATTCAATATATCTATTATGTCTATATGTCTATAATTACATGAAAATAAGAATTGTTGTATTTTTCTTACCTTACAGTGAGGGTGCAGGCTCTCTTCCATGTAGGTTTCCATGTTAAATCGCCATGTTTTTACAGTCACCTAGAACTGACAAACCAAATACTGGATCTAGACACGGCTTTTTGCATTTTTCAAGGTGTAGTTTCTCCTACACCCTGGTAAAGGGAGGGTAATTTGAGGTGTTTTCAGTCTGCAAGATCACCATTAGACAGCAATAAATCCTTCACACTGGTCCTTTCAAACTACAACAAACATTCCCTGAGCAACTGCTTTATCACAAATACAACAGAGGAGCAACTAGTGTGTTTGTTTATGGTGCAACCAAACAAATTCAGATAGTTTTAATAGTTCATTAGCGAAACCAAAATGTCCCAGATACAAGTGATATTGCACTGGTGATGTCATGTTATATGGAATAACATTCAGAACAATTTAAAACTTACCTTATTTTTATCCTAGTGGCAATAAAAATGTTTACCTGTATCACATTTCACTTCTACATGTTCTTTTTTTTAACTAATCCTCTTTAAATTTCAATAGTTTTTATGTATTCTTAAGGTTTCATTGTGGCTTTTATTGTTTTAACTTTTTACTGAGATTATTTTTTTTCTGTAACCAGGAGCTTTTATTCACTTTTTTTTAGATGGCTACATTGTAATTGATATCTCTACCTCAATTTAAAACATAATAATAAAAAATAATTAAAATAAAGTTGGTGCAGTGGTATTGAGCCCAGCTGACTCAAACTCAAGCAGACCTCAGCTGTCAATCATGACATGACACCCTGTTTATAGCATCAGATAACTAATTGAAACCAAATTGATCAGAATAACTAATACTTGAACAAACACCAGTGTGATAGGACTTACCTAAAATGACAGAAACAATCTTTGGGAAAAATTTATCTGACATGTACTTTGACTTTAAAGTTTGGCCCAGGTCCTATTTACTAATGTGGATGGGTGGGATTCATAACCTATACTGCAACCAGCCACAAAAGGGGAATTGAGAGGACTTGGCTTCACTTTCGGCGAGCTGTCACGTAGTCCATTGTATGTCAGTGTTGGTGATGAAAACATTGTGTTTTCTGTGATTGCTTCACAATAAAAACCACACCGTATTTTGTCAGTTGAATATTTTTAATGTGAAGCAGCAGCAGTGGGAAACGTTGGATTTGCATTAGCTGTAAATGAATACAGCTGAGCAGTAGAGGCTAATATCAATGACATAGAACTTAAAACAGTAACACTGGATTGCTTGCTGCACACTTTCCTGTAAATCCTACGTCCAGCGATGAAACAGCGGACCCCACCGCAAACAGTCAAAACTACTATTTAGTGAGTTCATTGGAGACTGTGGATATATTAAATGGCTGTTGCTGAAAAAGACATTAATGGTATACATTTCCAAACAGCATATGAATGAGAAGGAAGAGTGGCATCACAGGGCTGGTTCTGCGTTACTGCAGCTTTTATTCATGCGTTATTTTGCTAAGAGGGTCCAGGCACAGTTCTCTTAAGTACCTCCACTAAACTAAGTGCCATCACATGGTCCTGTACTTGATTTTTTTAATGGTGGCCGTGGTTCACAGTCATGTCAGTGATGTAATTCTTATGAGCAATATTTTCCTATACACAGTTGAAAAAAAGGCTATTAAGTCTGGTGTCATTACTGCAGCAGACTGGAATGAATGTTTCAGGTCTGGAAAGGTTCTCGTGTCTAAAAGTTGTTGTTGTTGATTCACTGAGGGAGTTTGCATTTGTTTCCCTGCCAGAAAAGACTAAACAGAGGACAGTTTTCTCTCCTGACAAACTCTGCTGCAATGATACAGTGGTTTGCAAGTACAGGCTCAGATTTCTTAATGCAATTTCGTCCAATTATGTAACCATTAAAATTACCAAAATTATTCTGCTGAAGTGTGCTTGGGGATAATATGCCATGTTATTATAGTTATTTCAAATCACTAAATAAGCAAATAGAAATAACCCTGCTGGTGAAATTCATCAGAAGATTATTTCAGGGGAGGAATGCATTAATGGATGTGAGAAGCGGGGAGGGCTGATTACTTGTGCAGATGGTTTGGTGGATAAGATGCTCCAGATGCCTGAATGACCCACATACAGTCACCACGTTACATTAATGATTACAGGCTAACTGATGGAGGATCTGGGGTCCTTTATGTTGGTATTTTGGCTCTAAAACAGTTCCAAACCTATAAAGTCTGTGGATAAAACTGTGGCTGAGAAAGCTGCAGATACATACACATGCACATGCAGCCAACACACGCCCAGTTTCTGTCCTGTGGTTTCCAGTCCAGTGGGGTCAGCCTTACTTCTGTATTTAGATACTGCTCATTACAGTGAGAGAATACAGCAACCACACATTGGCTAACTACCGGTGTCCGAACATGTGGAATGTGTATTGTTTTTAGGAAAAGAGGGAACTGTGGAAAGCTTTATTGTCACAATGTTCACTTCTTGCATTCACTTCCTGCCAAAGCGCCTTAAAGCCATATGAGCAGGTCTTCATTTAGACTTGTAGAAAAAATAAATTATGATGGGAATTCCGGACAGTCAGTAATTTTGTAACTTTAGATGAAGGGCGTGGAAGTTCCTCTTGAAATGTTCAAACACATCCAGTCTCCTACGCAGCAGCAGCCACGGGCAACTGTGGCCAACGTCAGCCACAGACAGAGAGCGTGTGTCTTTACAAGAGTGTGCTGCCCAGAAAAAAAACTGCTTACAAATCATTGACCATCTTCAAAGTCGGAGCTCAACTTCCCCAACATGTGTTATAAACGGCCACTGAGACATCAATCATGCAGACCGCTTCAGCAATTATCCACACGAGGAAAGTCTTCTGACAGCTAAATATCAGCTTTACAACCAGAGTAACACCTGCAAACACCTGCTGCACTGCTTTTATAAGCATTTTGTGAATGAAGATATTTGTTTCAAGTGTCTTGACATGGACCTATAAAAAAGATACCATATGTATTCATTCACCATCATGGTGAATATTCAGCCATTTTCCTCTGATGTCACACTCAGGGTGCTGTGCTCTAGGCTGCAGGTCATGTTTGTACAAAAGGTGAGAAATTGCTATTAATTCACCACTTCCTGATTTCTTATGCCTTTCCTGTCATCGCATGTAACACTATTAAATGGTAGTGTTAGCAAGGAAGTGGTTTAATGTTAACAGTAGCTGTTGTCTCATGGTAGCTAATGGGTTATCAAATATATTGTTTTATCTAGAAACATGGCCTGATGTCCAACCAGATTTTTGCTATCTGTTGTCTTCTGAAATATCAACGCACATCATGGACACATTTATTTTAGCCTGGAAGTAAAAGACTGAATGTAATCAAGCTTGAAATGTAGGCTAAATGTTAATTGTCTTGCTGTCTCCTGTCCAAATATTTAAGCTAAAAGCAGCAGCTAAAACAGAGTTAGCGGTAAGTTAAGTCAGAACAAAATAATAATAGTCTTATCTTACATGTTTCCTTATCATACTTTTTACACTTTGTGTTGGATGTAATTTGCATAAACACTACAAAGTCAGTATAATATCTCATAATGTTACTGACTGAACCAATCATTTATGAGGCTGGCGAAGAGACAGCAAGACAGTTAGCATTAATGTTAGCCACATTATTAGCTTGATTACATCCAGTGTGTTTTACTTCCAGGCTTAAATAAATGTGCCTAAGATCCTATCATACTGTGTAACACTGTGTAACAGTACTGTTAGCTTGAAAGTGGTTGAATGCTAACATTAGTCATTAATGGGTTGTCAAATATGTCGTTTTAGGCCTGACGTCCCTCCAGATTTTCACTATTTTTTATACACCTTGCAACCTGGAACACATTTGAGCTTCTGACCCTGAGTGTGACATCAGAGAAAAATGGCTGCCATGTGAATGTGGTGAGCTGTGTTAACAGTGATGGAAATGGTGTTTGGCTGCTTAATGCCTATATATGACTTAACTTCTTCCTTCTCCCTTCTTAACTGCACTAGCCCATAAGATGTTATTCATGCAATTTGCCATATAAACGCCTGCCTAATCCAATTTCAGACAGGTTATTAATAGAGGCATTTAGACAGGAAGGAGTCTTGATTAATAACTTCAACTACTTAGGGAATACACTGCTAATCCCAATGTAACAAAGAGTCCATTGAGCTGGAGGTGGATGTGTGCGGCCCCACCGGTTGAGTTTCACCTGTGTTATGTCTGCTAGTGACTCATTCAAAGGCACACATGGCCCTGGCACAGTCAGTGACAGGAGCCAGGACCCGAATAGAAAAACAGAAAATAAAAAAGCTGTGCAGTCAAGGAGCAAAATGTTCCAGAGTGAAGCAATAGCTTTGTAGGCCTAAATATTGTAATATCTGAGAACCTGTTGTGTCAAATACCTACTATTTAGACCTTTCCCCTTCTTTGTTTTCTTAATAAGTTATAGGTATTTTTTATTATTAATTAATAATGAAATGTAACTTAATGCATTTACTGTACTACTGCACAGATGGATTATAATATTCAGAAGTGTGTTTTCATTACTGTATAATCACCTGAAATTTTAGAATCATTGTGTTTTTGTTGCCTTAGATTGAGCCCGTTATATCTAGAGAGGGCGTGGGAGAGAACTATTTTTATATTTATTTCACAATGAAATGGTCCAGCCTTCAGGTGTGCAAGGAAGAAAATGGAAAAAAGAGGAGGAGAAAAAGATCCCAACTCACGTAAGTTGTTTGTGTGTACGTTTAATTTGTAATAATTTGTTATTAATAAAGCTAGATAATGATGCTGTGCAATAGCTGCTCTCCCTGACTAATATTAGTACATTTTATGATTTACATCTGCTTTGGGGGAACATACAGGCAGATTATTTAGTTTTTACTTAGAGTTATGTCATAAGTGTGCACACAACTGGTGCAACAAGCAGCTGTTTGTTCTACTATGCACTTACGTGGTTTTACTCATAATAGAGTGATATCTCCTCTATAACTGTCCGAAATGCACTCAGGAAAGATGAAAAAGCCCCCAGCTGCTCCCATTTACCTCACTATTTATTTTATTATTATTATTATTATTATTATTATTATTATTATTATTATTATTATTATTATTTGTACAGTGCTACTTTATATATATGATTTATTAGTTTGATAAGTAATTTTAAATTTAGAATATTACATATTTTTTCTGTCTGGATACCACTGTGGGGACTCGTAGGCAGTGATGAGGCACTGGTCGGGTGATGTGGTGGTGTTGGTGGTGGTAATCTTACTCAGGGCACCAAAATGGCTGGAGCTGGCCCTGCTTACTTTTGATACTGTGAGTGCATTGTGATAATAATACTTTTACTTTCGAATACTTTTGGAGTATCTATACAGTCTGGTATTACCACTGAAATACAGGATCTGAATACATAATAAATTTTCTTCTTCTGTCACTGTAATTTAGATGTATTGATTATGGAATTTGTTGGATGCACAGATGAGAAGCAGTCTTTAGTCTGTATTTATAGTGTATAAACTTAATAAACGTAAATATACAGTATTTAATGGAAGTTGTTACACTAAGAACTATTCACAGCAGCATCAGTAGATTATAGAGTAACAGGCAAATTATTTAAACCATCATTTGCACAGTTAGATACCACTGAATGTTTTATTTTTTTGTTAATTTGTTTGTTTTGTAATGCAGCTGAACCAACCCTTTAATAAACACAAAAGAGCTTTGCCTGTAACATTTCCACAGTAAAGGCAATAAAAATCTACTTTCTAAAAATAGATAAAACTTGCCACAGGAAAGCTTGCAAATTCTACTGTGAATCTGAAACCGAGCGCTTTACCATCACCACACAGGCTTCAAGATGACCTTGTATTTATTTTCATCTATAGCCAGTGAAGACTTCCTTCCTTCTTTGCAGCCACAACAGTTAAGAGTCCTAGCATTTGTCACCAGCTACCACCCATCGAGCCACAGCAGCTGCTTTTTGCTACAGCAAAAAAAAAGTTTGGTTCAGTCTGAAATGCAGTGTAGTTGCAGCTCGCTTTAGACGTGATGTGACGTTTCCTCTGAGGAATATTTCTCTCTCAGAACTGACCCTCCTCCTCACACACATACCACAGGAAGCCAGCAAAAGGAACTGCCAGCTCAGTGTTTTCTGCCTCCAACTAATATCTGCCAAGGTTTTAAAAGCTCCGCAGTGACGTAGATAGAAAAGGGCTTATATGACACCCCTATTTATCTACTTTTAAAAATCCCTGAGGGGTTTTAAGATGCATTTACTTAAACAATGGTGCAGATTTTTTTTGGTTTTACTGCATCAGTGTCCAACATTCAGAAAGGAAAGGTGGCAGAGGAGAGAGGCCTAATGGTCTGCAGCAGTCTAATCCAGATTTTAATATGGAAAATACAGCTAAGTGGTCTTGAGAATAATAAAATGTGGCACAGAGGAATATTGTTATGCAACCAGCGATCTGAAGCTTCAGATATACTCAAGCTATCCTTATATAAGGGTTGAACTTGATAAATGGTATACATGATGATTGAAAGTGTATGTTTGGTCAACATTTAGGTTTGGCTTGATAAAAAAAAACCCCAGATGTATTATGATTTGAATGAATAAAAACACATCTGTGGAGCTAGTATGAGAAATAAATTTGGAAAAACCTTCAAAACAACTAAAAGGGAAAAAAAACAGAAATGAGTGAAAGATGATGAACCACAAAGCAAGCAGAAGTGAGACAGAGTGAAAGAGGAAAGAAAAGTCTGGATAAAACTTGAAACGGTTTTTCACAAGAGAAATGCAGCCCCAAAGAAGATCAGCAGTGGTTTGTCAGATATATCATGCACACACTACACATTTTTATTCCTGATACACACAGCTTTGAACATCTTCAGATAGAGATTTCATACAGACTGTGATGTACTGGATCTGAAACTGATTGGTTTTCGGTTCCCTAATTTGAAACTTCAGCAGTGTCATTCTGGGATACTTTTAAATACCAGATAAACACAACAGCTAAAGATAACACCAACACAATTCCAGTTACTCTCAGCACATTTATAGATTAATGACACCATGGACTTCTGCTGCACCAGCCAAGCTGTCTGTCTGACTCAAACTATTTTTTAAATGATTGCTATATTTTATCTTGTGCTCATTTCTGATGGCCAATGTGAAAGAGGAATTCAGTTTTCTTCTACTGTAAAAACACAAATGGTTTAAATGCTTGAACACAGCCACTGACAGGGGGTTATACTGATTCCTTTAATATATCTCATGTACTGCAGTTTTCATTTCAGATTAATCTGCTGATTACTTCTTCAGTTAAACTAAATTAAATTATTGGAAAAATACTCATGCTTGGTCCACACTGGCTGCATGTACCTGTGTGTGACAGCTACCTTGCTAAACTGCAGCTCACACACCTGTGTTCTCCACACAGACAGCGTTTCTGCTTCGGCGTTGCTCATGCCAGCCCTATCTTTCCACGTTGAGGTTGCAAGAGAGATTTGAAGATAAGAAAAGAGAGAGCACAGTGGAAAAAATACAGCCAATGCTAATGTTTTTTTTATGTCTGTGATATATATTCTGCAGATAAAGACATCGAAAATGTAGTGAAATGTGTCACATTGCTAGCCTGATGTTGATATGACTATCAACAGATCATTTTCACTGTCTATTTTCGCACAGAACTGCACACGTCACATAGGAAAAAACAGGCTAGACGCTGAATCTCTACAATCTCTAGAAGTGGGGCTGCAGCCACTTTGCTCATGCAGCCTGTGCGACCTGGATGTTATTCACTTTTATACTGAGAGATGGATGAGATGATGGACATCATTCTCATATCTGTACGCTGGATATTAAACTACAGCCAGCAGCCAGTTAACTTAGTGCAGTGCAGTGCATGGAAACATGGGAACAGAGTAACTTAAGGAAGTTCCAGTACGAGGTAACTACAGTATCTTTCAGGGAGCAGTTATTTCAGGCACCAGTAACTTCCTGGAGTCTCTAGTAGTTGTCTGCTGGTCCCAGCCAAGACATATGAGCATAACCCTCCCATAAAGCAAAGAAATAACAATAAGCAAAGAAATAACAATAACATAACAACTACTAAACAAATAACAGGTTATTGGATAGAAAATAATGTACTGGAACATTACCACAACAAAACATTTAGACATACTTCTAGATGAATTATGAATGTTAAAAATGTTTTTTTTAAAAAATAGCCTGTAAAAGTGCTTTCAGTTATGCTAAATAATCATATCTAGGGGCCTGTTGTGTCCGCTCTCATTTCATGATCTGTTTTTGGGTGTCTCAACAACACTTTTGCTGGCCCTCTTCCTCATTTCATTACAGGAAGTGAGTTTGCAGTGTGATGCAGTGCTGTCGCCACAGTCTGTGACAGGTCATTGCTGTAAGCGCTTGTGAACATGGTACTTCTCTAGTATCAGACTCTGCTGCCGCCGCTGCTGCCGCCGCCATGCCCTGTTGGGGCCTTCATTTCTCTCAGCACAGTTGATGCCATCACAGCAGGCGAGCTACAAACCCTACAGGTATTTGCCTACATTGAACACATCAACTGTTTTTGCTACGTACCACTTCTAGGTTCTTTATCATGAGAACTGTTATTGCTCCATGCTGTCAACTGAATACTGTGATGCAACTTCAGAAATTTGCGACACACAGGCAGGATGTGTTGAAATGCATGTATTATTGATTTATCATTATGTGAATTATGTAACATGACTCTGCAATTTGGGGAAAGAATTTTGCAACATGTGAATTCAATATCATTAAACAATGTCAGTACATAGAGCTAGGTGCTGCAATGGAAAATTGAGTCTGATAGCATCTGGCCACAGCTTCCCCATTCTGTAAGGAGTCTATCAGTTTTCAGTGTTCAATGGTCAGCTTATAGGAAGTCACAACCTTCACGGTGCAGCAGCCGATAAGTCTAGAAGTATAAAAAATACAGATAAGCGCATGAGTGGAAAATTAGAGGGGACATTCACATTATCTCTCTGACTTAAAGCTGGAGGATGGGGAATATGATGCGAGGTGTGGCTGCCAGAGACAAGGTCAACACGGACAACCGTGACAACTCTCCAAAAGGTAAGATCATATAGAAATGTTTAAAATAACATTTGTTTTGTAATTATAGTATTTTTGGAAAGTGCGCAATGAAAGCTTTCTCCATGGCATGTCCAACTGTAAAAACTCATACATACTCATACAGGAATTTTTAGTGGAATCAACTAATTGTTTCTTTTAAATTTAACACAAGTATAGATTTTTTTTTTTGTTCAAGTTAATTGAACTTAAAATTAAAAATCAGAACATTTCTGAACTTAAAAACATAAATTCTTCTAATTTGAAATGATGACTGGAATAAATGTACTGTACAAAGTTCAATCAACTTATTAAACTGAGTTTATGAAGACACATCATTAGCACATTAGCTGACTTCCCAGCATGCATTGTTTGGGAGTTAAAACTCCAACAGAAGCCAAGTTTTTTGTGTGAAATGAAGAACTGGCTCTTCAAATTGAGAAAATGTAAGGAGAAATCAAATCGTTTCGTAATGTTTGTTAGTGTGACTTAAGAGTCACAGATGTTTTCTCAAGTGAATTCAATCATTACAAAATAACCTTAACTTGTCTTTGCAAATTCAGTCAACTTTAAGTTTTACGGCAGCCTGGACACCTTTAAGTAGTGTTGTCACGATACTGGACCAGGAAAATATCCATATTCAACAGCATTTTGTCCACGGGGAGAAATTAGGTCAATATTAAGGGCATAAAATTTCAGATTTTTATTGAAAAGATAAATAACACATGGTTATAACATGACAATTGATACAGCAAATGAGCTGAGCAACAAGAAGAAGTTGAATCAAGTTGTTTGTTAACTGTCTGAGAGAAAAATGAGTTCAGTGCAGCCTGGACTGGAATGTTGATACCTCAAAAAGAGAGTATTGAAAGCATTTCAAATATTCAGTATCGATATTCATAGATATATCAATACTTTATTTATATATTATTTTTGACAACACTACCATTAAATTCAAACTTTTTTTTTTTTTTTTTTTTACAGTGCATTAACAGCAGTCAGGCACTCTTTTAATTAAAAAGTGTGTCATTTCCACTACATTTAGCAGCGTCCCTGCACACAAACCTTGTGTTTACCAGATGATATTTATTTATTTGTTACAATAAGCGCAGCTATGTAAACAGTCAGATGGTATCAGAGATGTGATATTGAAAGCTGCAATTAAAAATAACAACAGTCATTTCTGAGGTTTGGTCCGAGACATCTTTTCTAAATCGTGATGTCTGAGCAGCAACATTCGGCTGTCTTTGTAAATGTTGTAAATATTGTTCTTGGCAGCTCTGGACGACGATACGGTGGTGGTGCTTCAGGACTACCCGTCTCCCGAAATCAGCGAGCCCATCTACAGGATAGGAGAGAAGCTCAGAGTCGTTGCTCAGTACGATCATTATTTTGTTTGTTTCTTTGTTTTCTTGGTTTTAAAAAAATGCCGTATTCTTATCTAAACACACATTTGGCAGACAAATGTCAAAATAAAATGTAACAAAAAAAAGGGCTGTTTATTAGTTCATGCTTTAGGTTTGTAAAATAGAGAAGTGCTCACATAAAAAGGTCAGTGTTTGATTCCTCTTTGCATGTTTACTGTGGTCAGGGAGGCTTACTGGTGGAGAGTCCGCTCTGTCCAAACAGGAAAGGAGAACTACATACCCAACAGCCACGTGGCAAAAGTGTACCATGGGTAAGTAAAATTAAACTGACAATGTCATCCAACAAATGCATCTATTTCCACTGCTCTATCTAAGTCTCTGTGGTTTGGGAGGTAACAGGAAGATGTCATTAACAGAAGATATTAGTCATGTGTTATGTGTTGTATGTGTTGATTTCAAGGTTATCCCTGGTGACAGATAAATATACATATAATTTTAGCATACTTTAGTGACAGACTAATCATCAACATACTTAAAGTGTGTTAATGATTGGTTAATTTTAAGTTCTTTATTTTGGAGCGGCTAATTTTGTACGCTTTGTGCTCAAAGTACACTTAAGTACAGCTTTAAGTGCACTTTTTGTAAGCAACAAGTATATATTGTGATCCGGTGTTTTTTGTTGTCTCAGCTGGCTGTTTGAGGGCATAGAGAGGCAGAAGGCCGAGGAGCTGCTCTGTCTACCTGGGAACAGAGTGGGCTCCTTCCTGGTGCGAGAGAGCTCCAGGGAGAGGGGTGAGTCCGTTTACTTACAGCAGAGAGTGCAATCAGATCTTTCAGTTTGGTTTGACTGTGGCTTTCTGTAGCTAAAGGTTAGATTGTAGAGTCTGCATAGGAAATTAAATGCTTGTCAACATGTAAGCATCTGCAGAGATTAGATCAGGGTGATGTTAAGACGAGAGGCAAACAGAGGCAAGATGAGATCTAGTTTCAAAGCATGTAGAGGATCTGTCTGTAGAGACAACCCCCCCCCCCCACCAAAAAAAAAAAAAGTCTGAAAGAAGAAGAAGAAAATATACATGATGGAAACTTTCTGTCTGTCTATAATGCATGTTAGATAAATCATGGTTGTTTCATATCATAATAATGAAAACAATACGAACCATAATTCAGGTTAGTATCAAATTTATTTGTTATCCCTGTACACTTATTTGATTCAACTCAATATCTCAAGCTTATTGGACTTCACTGAACTCAGTTAGTTTTATATTTCCAAAACTCATTAGATGACTTATATTCAGTTAAGTCACATTTATATAGCAGCGAGGGAAGTTTCATTTTTAAGTTGAACCAGCTTAAAATAATTTACAGTACAGCAGCTGGTGAGTTTAGCTGATCTCAAAGACTGGAAATAGGGTAAAACAGCTAGTCTGGCTCTGCCTAAATGTGACAAAATCTACCTCTAAAGCTCAAAAATTAACGCATCATCGGGCTGATATTGTTGCTAAAATCCGCATGATAAAAATGTTTAATTACAGTCAATATTGATTATTATTGATGACTATTGTTGATGGTTTTTATTAGCTTTAATAAGGAGCAGAAAAGAGGTTGAATTAAACCATTTGTTTTTTATTTAACCAAATTATTAATGAAGGCTGACGGGGAATATGGTTGACCTGTGCTTTTTTACTAACAGTTTCCTTACCATCTGCACCCATTTTGCTTTCATGTCCATTTGCATTTAATGCATTTAAATGAGACTATTTAGTGATGTCTGTCTATTGCTGATACATATCACTATTGTTTTATTTAATCTTATTTCCTTATTTCCTGGAGTCTCTGCCCTTAGCCAGTAAATAGTGTTGCGCATAACTTTTTTTTTCTTTACTGGTCGGTTACTGTTCTTAATTTATGTTATTTTATTTTTAATCCCTGTTGCTTTTGAAGTTGTGTATTTTTATGCATCTGTTTTAACTGTGTTGATTTTACGCCAACTATTTTACATCAGCGCAGTTTCTGTGGCTGCAACTTTCATGTCTCGAGCTCTGTGCAGCGTATTGTGCATCCACTTGGAACGACATGTGCTATATAAATAAAGTTTTGCTCACTTGCTCAAAAAAATCAAACAAACAAACAAACAAACACAAAACACAGATTGTCCTTTTTTTAGACTTAAGACGTGCTCATTTCTCAACAATTTCCTTCACAAATTCTTCAAAGAAATGCATCAGGGGGATTTTAAAGTGGACTCTCCCCTGACAGATTCTGTTGGTCATCTTTTGATTTGAAACATTTCATGCACACAATACACAAAATACTGGATTGACATTTCCATCACTTCTGCTTTTACATTTTTATGTGCTTGGATTCCAGTGAAATTACAGAGATATGATACAATTATATGCTTGTGTTTTTTTTAGAACAGAGCAGCTTGGTGTCCTGATTGAAAGCTCATTGTTAAGTGTGTGGTGTGTGTTGTACCCTCAGGTCTGTATTCTCTGTCAGTGAAGCACAGGATCGTAAAGCACTATCGTATCTTCAGACTGGACAACAGCTGGTACTACATCTCCCCGCGACTCACTTTCCAGTGCCTTGAAGACATGATCAACCACTACTCTGGTGGGTAGTTGCACAAACACTTGATGCGCGAGGACATTTGCCTAAAACAAAAAAGGAAACAATCATCATGACATTTAGAGCATTACACAGGCACACAAACAGGCAATCACATGTACTTTAGAAATGAAAATAATGTGTTGTATTCTTAATATAGAACCATTTCTTATCAGTGGTTGACGATATATTTCCTGTTCTGACAGAACATTTTTGAAACAAAACAGGAAATTGAGATACAATATGCACATTTGATAACGACCACTGGTGCGTACACACTGAGAAACGCTAGTATTATTTGCTGTAATGCAGCTATTTTAGGCCAATATGGATTCCCAAAGCACCCTCTTCACAAGTTTGCCTTGTATTTGCCTGAGCAGTAGAGTGTGAGAGCAGTTCATGCAAATTATGCAACATTTGTTCTGTGTTTGTTTCTAAGTTTATGAGTAATACTTTACTTCCCCTACCCTTGTCATTTTTTTCAGACTTTGCTGATGGCCTGTGTTGTGCATTAACTTCCCCCTGTCTGTCGGGCACAACCGTACCATTAGACGCAATTCCTGATGGTCCGCCTGTTGTCATGAGACGCAACTTTGACTGGAAGAAAGTTGACAGGTACAACAGAGGGTTGCTGACGACATTTACCGACTTTAGTCTGTCAGCATGACTTTGCGAAATGATTACGGCAGATTATTGTCTTTTACTGTATGATGAAATAGCCAAGATCAGATGTAAGAATATAGATTAATATAGATTAATAAGATTAGGCTGTTACATTATCAGCACCAAACAGAAAGCAACAAACTTTGGTAATAACTGAAAAAACTAACCATACCAAATACCATATACCATCACACACATGATAGATGGACAGTAAACAGTGTTTACAACCAGCACTTTTTAGTGAGAAAACTTAATTACTAAAACAATTTGTCTCTTTATTTACAGTCTTCTCCCACTAAAATAGCACAGCTACTCAACGAGTTTGTTCGTAACGAGTTTGTACAGAAATACAATTTATCTTTGGATCATATTGATGCTGAACAGAGAGACTGTTGGCTTATGATGTCTTTTATCTTGTGTCTCTAGAGTTATGAGTTTTTGCACACAGATAAAAGATTGGTTAATATGTCATATTTCTTAAAAGGGGTTTGGTGTTGGTGCCTCTGTTTAATTCAAACTAATACTATTATTGACTGTATATTTTTTAATGTTTTGTCACCATTAAAGAAACACTAGTTAGCTGCTAACTAGTTATGCTGTGATAAGGTTGTCTGATATTGACATAGTTTATGATCTTGTTGTGTTTGTATAAATTAATGACAGTGGCTGATCAGGCTAATTATTAGTAATTGTACTAATACTTTTTTTCTGCAATCAATATAATTATCACTTATTGTTATTTCACCAACGGTTTTGGCCTTGGTGCACCACATTTTGGCCACAATGTCCCAAAAAAATCCCAGTCCTGCGAAATGCCTTTTTTTTATCCGACCCACACTCAAAAATCCAAAGATATTGAATTTACTTATTATTTATCATATATGAGAGCAAAAGGCAGCAAGTCTTCAGACTGGAACCAAATATATCTAAGCAATTATCAAAATTGTTTATTTAATCTGAAAAAACACAAAGGAAACTGCAATTCTAAGATGCCCTGTTCTCATTTTTTAATCTTCTCTCTTAACAGGAGCCAACTGGTCAGCACAGAGAGCTGCACCGACAACATGGTGAGCTACGGAGTCCGAAACAGCATCGCTGCTTACTTGTCCTTCTCTGGGAGTCAACAGCCTGCAAAGATGGGAGCAGCTGCCAGGAAGAAAAAGAGCAAATCTGTTTATGCGCTCCCTGACAGCAGCCTCACAAACACTGACTATGATGATGACTTCTAGAGACGCCGGAGGGATTTAAAAGACTGGAATACCTTCATGTGGAGGGCAGTAGAGGGCATCCTTCTCTGAAATCCACCACATTTCTAACGTCGGCAGAGGGCCGCACCATCAGCGCGTTATAGTTTCTAATGTGAGCACTTTGAAGTATTTAAACAATAACACAAATTGCATGACCATTTACATGTTGACCCAGCTGGTAAGACGGGACCATATGGAGTTAAACTGGATGATGGTGCAATGGAACTGTGATGTGTATTGAACACATGAGCCGGAAGAACAACCAGCCTGGCATTATGATAGTGAAGAGGAGACTTGAATGCTGTGGGTATTGTTCGTTTAAATTAATATGTATATGAGCATTAGTGGCTTTCAAACTATTTTCCTGTGTTTTTAATAATATTACATGATAAAATATATTTTGAGACCAACTTAATCATGTTTTAGTCGATTTTTGTCGCCCTTTTTCACGTTAGTTTGTTGAGTCTCATTCCCATTCATCGAATACTTATGTTTTGTGACTGAAACTCAACTATCAACTATCCTACCAACCAGTGACTGGTCAAAGTCACCTGAAAATAGAGCCAAAAGGAGGAGCAGAAGTCTAGTTTTAAATTTGTGTTTGCATTCACCTGATTAGATCCAATGTTCAGTCTCCTTTTAGTTCTCTGTTTGGTCTCCGCCAATAAGAGAAATATCTGTCTCTTTAGTCGCTAGATGCTCAACTATGTTCCCTTGCTTTTTGCCAAATTTGTCTTTTAGCTTTTTGGTGCTGGAAAGATGGGATTAAAAACAAACAACTTTGCAGACCGGGAGACAACCACGATTAGTTAAAAGACACTCAAATGCTAATGGGAACAATCATGGAACTTTTACCAAATGACACCGAAAAGAAGCTGCCTATCCCAGCTTTAAGTTGAGATTGAAAAAAACATGTTGACAAATGTTTATTTATTTACAAATCCACCAACTCCTGAGGGAAATATATTGCTCTTTAGCTGCAAACTGCTCGCCTATCTTCTCCAGCTAGTTGCTAAATGTGTCTGTTAGTTGTTTGGTACTGGAAAGGTAGTGTGCAGTAGTTTTTCAAAGCATTTTGATGAAAACCAGCTGCCTACTGCAGCTGAGCATTACGCTGAGCAGAGGGAGTAAACCAAAACAGTAAAACTGCGGATTGAAAACCAAAACAATGACTTACGGTTTTTAACAATTGCTAAGATACGTTTCTTGAATCCTTTTTAAAAAAAAAAAAAAACATGTAAACACAAAATCAAATCCTCAGACTATATTTACAAAACCTCTGATTCTTCTGAAAAAATTCAAACAGTTGCCACAAAACTCATCTGAGAGCAGTCATTACACACTACACAGCACTGAGTTAAAAAGGGTAAAAGAGGGAAAATTCTCCTCAGAGGTAATGGGAACTGCAGGGTCAGATGATAGGTCTCTGTGGGTTTGTCACTTTGAATGATCCATTTCACATTACACAAAGTTATTTGATCCATTGTTTATGTATTGAGTGGAGCAGTTTTAAGTCTTAAACATTTAATGTCAAGGAAGCAGAGTAAATAATCATTTGGAAAATTAGAAACATCACAGATTATTCACTAGAACAGCTTGCTATTCCAAATATGTTTATTATGTTTAATTCTATCATACATATCTTTGAAAAAAAGCCAACATTAGCATTTGTACATGATGGCTGTATTCCATTCAGGTACAGATACAGTGCTAAACTGAACCACTGCTCATCATCTAGTATTGTTCAGTCTGTCCATGTGATTTGTTACATTGCACCATGGCATGTCAGTAATTTTAAGCATTTGAGAAGAGTTTGTGTTTTTTTTGAACAGAATCCAGGGTTAAAAGCTTCAGTGACTACAATGGGCTGAAGTTCTAAGAGTTCCTAAATTGAAATTTCCTTGCAAACATCCGGCCAAACTGTTGATGTTGGTTGAGCTTCCTCTGCTGAACTGTCTCATTAATTTCACATGTTTACCATATGACAGGCTGACTGAACAACCGTTATTTCATAAGACGATAAATAGCAGAGCATCTCTGATAAAGGCATGCAAACCTAAAAACCAAACTCCTCTTTAACATACTTGTCAAAGGGGAGTTTGTGTGACTTCCTCTTCTGTATTTAAGAGCTTGACCTAAACCTTTTTAACCACAAGCCCCACAGAACAGACAGTGTGTGAAAACATAAACTTGGGTCTAAGAGAACAGCGTGTGTCGTTATCTATAGTTTTCTGCTCATTGCTGGTGCATCTGAGTCAGAAAGTAAAGCATGATAAATATGTCCAAGAATGTGAGCAGAAGTGCTGTGGAGTCAGTTAGTCAGTCAAGACCGAAGGTACACGTTGGCCTCATTGCTGAAACAAAGGAAGACTTTTATCATTTAAAACAGTGGTTTTTAACATGTAGAGTTGCCAGAATACCAGAATCTTAAACTTCAATACAATGCTAGTATGAAAAACAATATTTAATAGCTCTTTTGATACCAAGGCACAAAGAAAGAGTACAAAACAGTGTATTTATTTTTTTTACTTTTCTGAAATTGACAACCTGCACACAGTGCTGGTACAGAAAAAGTCACTTAACACTTTCTGGTTTTGCTCCAAACCAAATTTCTGGCAGGGAAATAATGACTGAACTGAAGGTCTTGAATGAGCACATAGATAATTTTTTACAGCTTCAGTACTCTCAAGACTATAATTAACAGATACTGTATCATTTTAAATGTGGTAACAAAAAAGTATTTAAGTATTGATATGTTTGACAACCTTAGGGGCTTGGGACCCTCACGAGTGGTTGCAAGATGAATCCAAGGGCCCTACCAGGATAGAGAATAAGAAACTGCACTATAATCTTTGGGGTTTTTTTGTCTCAAATACTGTACTTTATCTCTTCAGGCTTCTAAAAACATTGAAATGAAACTGTCTACGTAGGAAAAATCACACTGCTCACTCCACATAAACAAGCGCCAGGGAACAAAGGGTAAAAAAAAGTAAAACTTTTCTTTGTATTTATTTATAAAGAAAGAAAAACTATTGAGAGAAACTGGTTTAAACAACCCATGACATTTTCACAGTAGTGAGGGAATTACACAGAACGTGAAGTAATATATTACAAGAATTCAGCTGGTTAGGCAGTGGTGTGGAGCCCTTAGCCAATATGGTGCAGAGGTTTTGAGGGTGTAACTCTACAAATATGTAGTGACCAAAGCTTACATCACATTTCTGTGTCTCTTTCCTTTGCTGGGAACTGCAAAAAGTTTTATATACAAAAACACACACAGGCAGAGCAGACTGAGGATCACTTGGGCTCCATTCACAAAAAATCTGGCATTGTCTGCACCCTCTGCGCTCCTACAGGCTGTGAATTGAGGATTTAGTTAGACAAAACCAGAGTTGGTGATTGTTGAAATGGTGGAAGGATGAACCAAGATATTTTTGGTGAGTTTTATTTTGTTTCTGCCGAGTTATAATGAAGCTTACGATGACAATGTTTTACAGAGGGAGTCTGGTGACTTAGGCAAGAGCAATAAAAAAAACAGTTTCACACTGTTGTGATCCTTCCCATAATGTTGTCAGACATGAATATGAACAATCTGAGCCTGTCAGGGGCCACAAACAAGCACAAACAACACGCAAACCAGCATGCATCACCTGCCCTGCAGGCTCCGCCAGTGCGCAGTGGAGAAGCGGCGGCTGCAGCATGTGTCCTGCGCTATCATTCTTCTCCACTGCCATCGCAGTTAGTTTTGTGGTTTGTGGTGATTTAGAGACTCTGTCTGGAAAGTTTACAGCCTGTCATGCCGTTGCATTCTGCTGTGTACAATGACACAGCTTAAAAAAAACAGGAGCTGAAACTTGCCAACTTCTTGTCTCTCATTCTCTCATAAAACACCAGAACATCACACGGATGTCACAAGTTTTTTTTTTCTTAACAAGTGCACCTACTAATATAAAACTATATGATTCCTTTTAATTCCTCACTAAAATGTTCTCCCTGTGCATTTTTGTAAGCTTCTATCTGTTTTTATTGTGGTGCCAGGAGTTGTTCTGATTTACAAATCTGTAGTTATTTCCTCATGATAACAAGCCCCCATGAGATAAATTTTTAGATTAAAAAGGTAAGGAACTACTGGTTTAATCTGAAATAATGTATACTTATGGCTGCTTCACACCCACTGTGTTCACTTGCCTGGGAAAATTTCTAGAAAAAAAAAAACTTCCGCTGTCTAAGACCAGTTTCGGGAACTTTGTTGTGGGATGGTGGCAACTCTGCCAATCTAATTTATTAGTTTTCATTAAATTCACGAGCCTGTGTGAACTGTGTGTGACTAGTTAAGACAAGGTCAGCACTTTCTTCTCAGTTAAAAAGCAGGATCAAATACTTGTGCTTCCTGGTTTTAAGGTCTCGTAAAATACCTGCAAGTAACAAAATGAGGGAGACGTCAGACAATGTGTGTGTACGTGTTGAGTGGAACAATCAGTGATGCAGACACTCACACATCTGGTAGCCTACTGCAGCACCATGCAGAGACAACTGTCCAGTCAGCATTACTCACATCAGGCCGCCTCTCCAGACCATGTGGAACGTGTCTAGAAAAGACTGGAGACAAAACCAGTGGATGATCATACTCTGAGTCAATTTGCTGCTGATCAATAACTATATACTGCGATTAATTAACAGTTTTAGACAGATATTTGTTGTGAAACATAGGGCGAAGTTCAAGAGTTCATCGTTGAATCAGAACGAAAGCAAAGTTATCTTCAAACGCCACTTATACATTCAAAATAAACTTAACTCTCCCCCTGACCGATCTTTTCATCCATATTCACATCAGTGAACATTCAACAAAAAACAACTCTTCCCTGAAGTCATGCAAGCATTTACTGTAACACGAATGCAGATTAGAAAGACAATACCTCCGCCGCCCTGCCAATCATCACACATCTGTGTGTGTACATGGTGAAAACAAAGGCACCCAGTGGGATGAAGAGCGGAAGAATTACAACTCAAAAGACCCAGACGCCCGTACAGAGCATGTTGTCTTACGAGAAACCCCCGGGTTCAAGACGACTTTATGATGAGGCAAAAGGGATCCCAAGTTGTCCTCCATCTGAATCTTGTTTGATGTTACAGTGGATGTAAGCACCAATGAAAACACTTGGACAATGCACTCTGGCCTTAGATTTTTTTTTAATGAAAACAAGAAGAGGAAGGAGAGTTGAGGCCCGTCCATATCTCTGTCTCTCGGAATGGAGTGAAGGCATGCAGAGAAAAAGGAGGATAAGTGAAGGAAATTAAGAGATGGATGGCGATTCCTCGTCCTCCAGCCTGTTTTCTGTTAATCAGCTTCTTCTAATCTCACCACATCCTCCCCTCTACCCCGGGGCCCAGCTGTCCAAACCTCTGACTTCACCACTTGTGCACTGGATGCTCGCTATAATGAGCCGCAAAAGATCCAGATAAATGTTTGCTTTGCTCAATCAAAAACACTTTCTGCGCTTTACCCCTTGTTAATTAAAACTGCTGTTTTCCCTGTCCATACTACTGCCTCCGTCAGATGAAACAACAGATTGAAAAAGACTGATTTAACTTATTTACTCTCGTAAAAGGGAAAAAGTACAGAGCCCAGTTGCATGAAACACCCTGAATTTCAAACTTCTGTTTGTATCTTAAGCAAAACATTTCTCAAAGCTAAGGGGCTCACTTAGGAGGATTGCATAAAGCCTCTTAGTTTGTCTCTTTGCCTATTTGGGTATGTTCGCACTAACAGCAACAAAGTATCAGGCTACAAGTTATTTTCAATGGAAGCTGGTGACATGAAGCCAGACAATTGTTGCAGCGTGAGGCGCTACAAATCAAACTTGAGTTGGCCTCAACTTTCTCAGCACTCCAAACAATCGTATGTTTCTCTTTCACCACTTTCCCATCATCCCATAATTCAGTGACAGTACAGTACCTTGCCATGTTTGACCATTTTGGAGCGACTGATGGTGTAAACATACAGCAACTTTCACAGCAGTTACTGTCACTTCACTCAAATCATTTCTTAATGTTTGTAGACAGTATTATTGTTATTGTATAGTTGTTAGCTAGCATAGCTAATACATTCTATTAGCCTGTGTTAGCTAGTGTCTACAACAACAGAGGAAAGGAAATAAAGATGAGAAGAAAAGCACAAACACATCATGCAAAAAAAAAGTACCCTGCAGCCATAACAAATATGCACAAGCAGAGGAAGTGGCAAGAAGTAGCTGACAAAAAAAATAATAATAATAATAATAATAACTTTATTTGTATAGCACTTTTCATACAAAAGGAATTGTAGCACAAAGTGCTTTACAATCATAGCTAAGAGAATACCCCCCCACCCCCAACCCCGCCCACACACCCACACACAGGATCACACAAACCCATACAATCAGCACTCATGTTACATCATGATAATGAGGAAATTAGATAGAAATTAGATGAGGAAACACAGGAGATAAATTTAAAATATTAAAACAATAAAAGTATAAATAATAAAAACAAGAATAAATAAATACATAAGATAAAAGAATATAAAATATTTGACAATTATTAAATGGAATAGAATGAATAAAATACCTAAAAAAAAAAAAAAAAAAAAAAAAAAAAAAAAAAAAAAAAAATTGATAAAATTAGAAATTTAATTAAAAGCCAGACTAAAAAGGTGGGTCTTAAGTTTGCCTTTAAAAATATCAATATTACATGTTGCCCTCAGATCTTCAGGCAGGCTATTCCATAAACGGGGGGCATAGTAATAAAAAGATGCCTCACCGTATGTTTTAGTTTTAACTTTTGGCACTGTTAAAAGGCCACTTCCAGAAGACCTGAGGGCTCTGCTGGGTTCATAGGGTAAAAGCAAGTTAGATAAATAAGAAGGGGCAAGACCGTTAAGAGCTTTATAAACCAATAAAAGAATTTTAAAATCAATTCTAAAACGTACAGGAAGCCAATGCAGAGACTTTAAAATTGGTGTAATGTGAGCTCTCTTTCTGGTCTTTGTCAGCATCCGAGCGGCTGAGTTTTGAAGTAATTGTAGTTGTAAAATATTCTTTTTAGGGAGACCAGAAAGAAGAGCATTGCAGTAATCAATCCTGCAAGTAATAAAAGCATGAATAAGTGTCTCTGCATTGGCTTGAGAGAGAAACTGTCTTATTTTGGCGATGTTCTTTAAATGATAAAATGCCTTTCTTGTGACATCCTTTATATGAGCCTCAAAATTCAGTTCTGCATCAAATATTACACCAAGATTTTTGACTTGCTGACACGGGCTAACAGAGAGGGCCTGTAGCTTGCTAGCCAGTTTCTCTCTCTGGTCCCCTGTACCAATAACTAAAACCTGAGTTTTGTCCTGGTTGAGCTGAAGAAAGTTCTCTGCCATCCAGGACTTAATGTCTGAAATACATTTAAAAAGGACATCAAGTGGTCCTGTGTCATCAGGAGACACGGCGATGTAAAGTTGTGTGTCATCTGCATAGCTGTGAAAGTTGATACCGTGCCTCCTGATGACATTTCCAAGTGGTAGCATGTAGAGGTTAAAAAGAGTTGGACCTAAAATTGACCCCTGGGGAACACCACATTTCATTTGATAAAAACTAGATGTGTGTTCACCCATGCTGACAAAGAATTTCCTGTCTGTGAGATATGATTTGAACCAGTTAAAAACAGTGCCAGAGATGCCAATTAAATTATGGAGTCTGTTTAAAAGAATGGTATGATCTACTGTGTCAAATGCTGCACTCAGATCTAAAAGCACTAAGACAGACGGCATTTTTGTGTCCATGTTTGACCTGATGTCATTGACAATTTTCACTAATGCTGTCTCTGTGCTGTGATATTTTCTAAAACCAGATTGATATATTTCAGCAGCGTTTGTCGAGGTCATAAAATCATTTAACTGGTTAAAAACAAGTTTTTCTAAAATCTTACTTAAAAATGGCAAATTGGAAACAGGTCGATAGTTCTCTGGTAGTGATGTGTCCAAATTGTTCCTCTTCAAGAGTGGCTTAACAACTGCTGTCTTAAAAGCAGTGGGGAAAACGCCAGTCTGAAGTGAATGATTTGTGATGGTCAGCAGATCGTTTCTTAAAAAGCTATAAACGTCTTTAAAAAATGATGTTGGAATGGGGTCTAAAAGGCAGGTTGCTGAACTTAACTGGGAGATAACTTTCTCAAGCATTTCAGCGTCCACCAGGACAAACCTCTCCAGTGTTTCCTCATTTAAAGGTGAACATTTTGAAACATTAAAATGTGTAGACTGACAATGTAAAATATTAGATCTAATAGTATCTATTTTGCTTCTGAAGTGGGCTGCAAGATCTTCACATGAAAAGTCTGGTTCAAGACTTCGGTTAAAAACAGGGTTAATTAAATGGTCAATGGTTGAAAAAAGGACTCTTGGATTTTTGTGGTTGTTACTGATTAATTTTGAAAAATGTTCTCTTCTTGCATTTTTAACTGCTTTGTTGTAGATAGTCAGCTGTTCCTGAAACATTTGAAAATGAATTGTTAGTTTGTTTTTCCGCCATTTTCTTTCAGCTATTCTGCAATTTCTCTTCAGTTTTATTATGTTACTGTTTCTCCAGGGAGGTTTTGATTTTGTTTTAATCTTTCTAAGATTTACTGGTGCAACTATGTCCAGTGCTGACTTGAGTTTACTGTTAAAATTATCAACAATAAAATCACAAGAAGAAGGTAGAATCTCTGGAGGAATATCACGTAAAATATCAATAAAACTTGCAGCCACGTCAGATGTCAGATAGCGTTTCCTTACAGTATGTTCTGGAATTTCTTGTTGCTTAAAACTGTTCACTTTAAAAAAGACACAGAAATGATCTGATAGGCCTACATCCACAACAGAGGAAACCTGTACCGACAGGCCATAGGTTATGACCAGGTCTAATACATGTCCTCTGTTGTGGGTGGGCTGTGTAACATGTTGCATGAAATTCATACAGTTAATTAGGTTTAAAAAATCTAGACTAAAGGAGTCTGATTTATTGTCCACATGTATATTAAGATCACCTAAAATAATAATCCTGTTATATTTAGCATGGATAATTGAAAGGAGTTCTGAGAATTCAGTGATAAAAGAGGTACATCGTTTGGGTGGTCTGTATATTGTCAGACATAGTGTGGGAGGGCTGCTAAAAAGAAAAGAGTGATATTCAAAAGACATGTATTCACCAAATAAAAAGTTTTTAAAACCATGTGCTGCTAAAAGGATTGTGGCTGTCCCCCCTCCTCTTCTACCATTTCTAATAGAATATGAAAAGTCGTACTGGGGGGGTGAGGCTTCAATGAGGGTTGCAGGTCCATCAGTGCCGAGCCACGTTTCAGTTAAAAACATACAATCAAGATTGTTCTCTAAAATCAGGTCATTTATAAGGAAGGTCTTATTTGAAAGAGATCTCACATTTAAAAGTGCCATGTTTAGTGACCTCTGTGATGTTTGGGGAGGAACAGCAGGGGGGTCACGTATGTTTAGAAATTTCAAGTTATTGAGATTAGGGCCTGAGGATATTTCTTTGTCGTGGTATTTTAAATGTTCTCTGGTGGTAATAATAACAGGGATAGATGAATTGTTAGAGAAGTCTGAGGGTCCCAGTCCCGTAATGCAGCTCTCATCGTTAAAAGTGGAACTAAAATAATAGTGACTTGGACCCGGGGGACATCAATCACTGATGGGCTGGTCAGCAGGTGTGGGCTTGTAGCAGGGAGAGGTGGATGATGTGTGTGCGTGCTTGATACCGTATGCCAGATTGGCGGACAACAGACGGCTGCCGGATCTGTTCAGGTGCAGTCCATCTGCCCCGAAAAGGTGCCTCCTCTCCCAGAATGCATCAAAGTTGTTTATGAAGCCCATCTTGTGGTATCTACAGGCAGTGGACAGCCAGGTGTTCAGGCTGAGCAGCCTGCTGAAACTGCCGATTCCTCGGCCACAGGTGGGGGTGGGGCCAGAGATAAAAACTCCTGACTGAAACTGTTTGACCACGTTGAAAAGGTGAATGAAGTCCCGCTTCAGGAGTTCGGTCTGCTGTTTGGAGATATCATTTGTACCTGCATGAATAATGATTCTGTCGGCCTCCGGATAAGATCTCCTGATGTCTGGAATTTTTTCTGTTATGTCCGTAACGGTGGCACCTGGGAAAGACAGCGTGAGTGCCCCCTTCATCCACACGTTCCTCACCACGGAATCTCCAATGATGATGGTGGTTGATGGCGGCGAAGATGTAGATTTCTCCCTCGGTGAGGTATCCGAGTACGGGGGCTGGACGGGGGAGATGGCGGAGTAACGGCCCCGCGGAGCCGGAGTGAAATTCGGCATTGAGCGGCGGGGCGTGGGGCGAGAGGCTCGTCCAGGTATGTTGACCGTGGGGGATGGAGATCCGCTGGACCCGGGAGGTGGAGGAGGCTGCCGGTTCCCGGATAGTGGGGGAAAGTCATGCGGGTCGAGGATATCGTATCGGTTCTCCAACTGGATGCCATAGGCTGCAGCAGTGCGAGCGGAGAGCCTCCCCTTTTTTCCGCGCTTGCCGACAGCAACCCAGGGCTCCGGGTGTGATGGAGTTGAACTGACTGGGGCTTTTGGCTTTGCCCCTCGCCGGAGCCAGGGATCCATTGGAGCAGGATCGGACGCAGCACCCGGAGCGCAGGCCGCAGCAGAAAGAGTAGAGCCAGCGGCTGGAGCAGCAGCAGTATCAGCCGGCGGAGTGAAGCCAGCAGCCGGAGCACCAGCAGCAGCAGTCGGTGGAGTGAAGCCAGCCGCCGGAGCACCAGCAGCAGCAGTCGGTGGACTGAAGCCAGCCGCCGGAGCACCAGCAGCAGCAGTCGGTGGACTGAAGCCAGCCGCCGGAGCACCAGCAGCAGCAGTCGGTGGAATGAAGCCAGCAGCCGGAGCACCAGCAGCAGCAGTCGGTGGAATGAAGCCAGCGGACGGACCAGTAGCAGCGGGCTGAGTGGAGCTGCGGGGCCGAAAAGGCCCTGTGGCCGGAGCAGCAGGGGCGTCAGGCAAGTACGGAGCAGTGGCCTCCACTTCCTCACTGTTGACTGAGCCTTGTGTGGGGCCGAAGAGGATAGTATCCAAGTGTCTCTCAGCTTCTTGGATTTTATACAGCGTGGATATCCTCTGCTCCAACTCAGCGACCTTTTTGCCGAGGTCGACACAGCTCTTGCAGCCGAATGGCGAGGTAAGTGGGGCCATGGCTACTTAGCTTGTGTGTACAGCTTGATCCTCTGTTAGTTTGAGATCAAAGTGCCCGATTGCTAAAAGCCTTACACCGATTTATAAATATAATTAAAAGCGTTCAGGGCATTAAAAGTGTAACGTGAGATATGGCTGAAACTACACATAAAAGTTAGTTTATGATAGAACCGTTCAGCAGAGGGACAAAACGCTGACAAAACGCTGACAAAATAAATGCAAGCAATCTGCTCTGAAATGAACCGTAGATGAAAAATATTACTGTCATAACAAGATTAAAGAAACACAGCTAGGTAACAGGTGGCAGTGAGGAAAAGAAAACACATAGAAAACTAAAATAACAAAAACAAGACTAGAGAGGAACAACAAAACTGATAAATAAATGTATAAAAAAACAAAACAAAGAATAAATAAATAAGTAAAACACCTAGAAATAAGCAAGTGGTGATTTCTTTGGGTTTTGGATGGTTTTTCAGACTTTTGCAGAATGAGTTTGGTTTAGTTTTTGCAATTTCTTCTGATTAAACAAACTTTTCTTTCTCTGCCTCCTCACCTCCTCCCTTCCTCCTCCACAGCGGCACGTCTAGCTTTACATTAACTTGTGTTGTGTTGTGGCATTAGCTCATTGGCAGTTGAACAGCTCTAAGAAATGCTGAGTATGTGATGTTTTTTTTTTTGTTTTGTTTTGTTTTTGTAGAGATGTTTGCTGTTCCATTGATATCTGTTGTGTAAGGAGTCCAACCACTGTGACCAACCAACCATTTCCTGTTGAATCTCACCTTTTCTCCATTGTAAAGTCTACCTCCCTTGTATGTTTTGTCTTGTTATGTCTTTTAGGTCATTACGTTAAAATATTTATGTTAAAAATGCAGAGAGTAAAGGTAAAAAGTTGTCAGAAAAATAAATATTAAATAGTGAATACTCTAATTAAGTACAGTAATGGAATGATGGAGATTCCCACCTCAGTAGAAGTGAAGAGCAACTTTTTCATGGTATTTTGGACATATAATAAGATATAAAATTACTTTATATTTGTTTTTCTCTATGGAAACATATATATAGGTTTTGTGCTTATTTCCTGCCTCAAAAAGAAACCTCACACAACGAGCAGTTTCAGCTTAATTTGGTGCAAAAAAGTGAAGCTCTAACTCCATTCTAACTTTAACTCTGACCACTTCCTCCAGGTGTAGAATAGAAATGAGACTAGATTTGTATCTCGCTCATGCACAAAGATGGACACAAATAGGACAGCTGCAGATAATAATGACATTTTACTGAGAAACAGGGTTCTAAAATTTCAGTGACCTCAAAATGACTCTGCGAAAAGACACAAAGTGAGACTGGTTTTCACCTAACCCGTGAAACAACGTCCAAAGACCGCTGTCAACAACAGACTGCTTGCTTCAGAAACAGAAACTCTAAAGGACATGAGAACATGTCCTTTAGAGCTGAACCAAGCTAAGGGCCTCAGCCAATACACACAACCATATCCAAGGCTGTCCAGAGAGCTACGGGAAAACAAACAAAAAACGAACTCTACACAAAAAAAAAAGAAAAAAAAAGTCTACATCTTTGCCAGGGAATGGAGTGTTCTTATGTGACCTGCCAGGAATCTGTGCTCTCATTCCTTAAGCCATTTCTCATACGTAATACTGTCGGAGGAGGCAGCAGTGACGTTCATTGTGCTTATAAAGACCCTTTTTTTCATATTGTGTGTTATAAAATAAAAGATCAAAAGTGAAATAGGCAAGGAAAGGCAGACAATCGCTGTAAAACTATAGCCCGAGTATGCAGATCTGTGCTTTTATTGACATGTTACTCTGGAGTGGACAGGTTTGTATAATGACCTGTGTAATTCCTGCACAAGGAAACTTTTACTTTGCTTGTAACAGCTGTTTTATTAGCTGGACCTGAGTGATCTTGTTAATAGGTAGGTGTGCCTGGCATTTTCCACTGAGAGCAAACACTAAAACTACAATAAAGTTGGACCATACAGGAACATTTCAACACCTTAAAAGGATAGTTTTGGATTATTTGATGATGGATTGCACAATGTATTAGTTTAGTCAGAGGAAGCAGAGAGAGTATCAGCACTGAAGCTAAGCAATGAACTGTTGTGGGATTAGCAGCAAAAGGCATTTTACTACTTAAAAAGGGTCCACCTAAAAAATATCAGTATCAGTTTATGTGTACGCTGTATTTAGAATATTTTCACCGCTTTACTTTGCAGTCAGGTGGCCTTTTCTGATGGAAAACAAGCATCATGCTCTCCAAACCAACCAAATTCTGTAGGCGGAATCATTTTAACTCACAGAAAATGGGAGTTGCTGATCTATCGCTGCCTTGATCTGTTACTTTTTGAGTTATTGTGTGAATCTGAACGATCCTTTTAAAACACTGAAGTCACACAAAAACACAAACAAACAAACAGATCAAAGCAGAGACAGACTTTTTACAGAGACAGACTATTAATTTTTCCTTTGGAGTTTGGTTGGTTTGCCATCAGAAAAGGGCGGTCTGACAACAGAGTAGTTAAGTAAAGTGGAGAAAATATTATATAATACACTAACCTGTCCAGAGGTATACTTTGCTTAGCTTATGTGCTGCTGCTCCATACTGTAGCTAATACAGTCTATCGATAAGTACCTCATACAGCTCCACTTCAAATAATCCATACTATCCCTTTAATGAAATGCTGAGAAGTTTGTTTGAATGAGCAAACCCTGGCAGGGTATTTTTGAAGAAAACAACCACTTGGAAGCTTCAGTCGGGGAGAGGCATAAATGAGTTTTTCTGGGAACCAGTTGAAGGATGGATACTTGGAGAAAAAGGGACGAGCTGGCTCCGCTGTCATTCAACCGCCAGCTGAGTTGGAGCTCACAGCAACCTGCCCGCCTGTTGCAGCGCTACAAGCAAACACGAGAGGAGGAGGGTTCTGTCTTGGAGGAAAGTTCCCTTTCCATGAAGAGGTTTTCAAGCTGTTTGCCACGTGGCTTCCTACAAATAATTAACACAAACACTGTGCAGGCATGTTCTAATTAGAAATGCAGTTGTTGGTAAACCTAAATAAGCCCAGTTGGAGACTTATGCATATATCCCTTTCAGGGTCTCATAAAAAAGTCTTGTTAAATTTTACAGCTTTGGCAAGAGACAGCATGTGGTAAGAATCCAGAGCTGAAACGTCTTAATACCTGTAAATTATTCCTCGTGTGTGCATGTGGATTCGGCGTCTCACCCGGCTCTGCGCATGTTCTTTCCATTGCCCTCAGCTCCTGTTGAAGCCCATTTGTCTCTGGAGAATGACAAGCTGGATGACAGCTGTGAACAAATTAGCGTCAG
Source organism: Lutjanus erythropterus (assembly GCF_056507025.1). NCBI lineage: Eukaryota > Metazoa > Chordata > Actinopteri > Lutjaniformes > Lutjanidae > Lutjanus > Lutjanus erythropterus. The sequence goes on from NC_139332.1 coordinate 17,786,263, forward strand.
GAATGAAGTCTGAAGCACTTCAGTGAAATGAAAGAGACAAGGAGGGCAAGAAAGATGGATGGGCACAGGGTCAAACTGTAGGCAAAAGATGGATGTGTCTCTGAGACAGAAAATAATACATGATTGATGTAACCTAGACCAGTGACTCACAATTATTGGAAGATTAATTTTTCAACAAGCTGACCTCTCAGACTGGACATTAAAATGATCCAATAACACTTTTTTTGTATTCTGTCTTATAAAAATACTCATAGTCTTTACCAAGTGCAAGATGAAGTTACAGCATGCCAGACTGACCATAAGCAGTTGAAACAACTCCGTCCAGACGACATCCTCTTGTTTTCACGCTTCACAAGTCAAAGGGAAATGACATCATTTTTGATTGAGAACTTCTGAGAATTCTTACATGAGAACTGATACAGGAACCAGGAGACACTTTTTTGTTTTCATACAACACAAAAGCAGGGGTGGAAGTCACTATTTATAACTACTCAAATTATTGTAATTACGTCAATTTTTGGGGTACTTTTATGAGTACTCTTTCAAGCCTGTAGTTTTACTTGTGCTCAAGGATGCATTACACTGTGTAATCTAGTTAGTTACTTTTAAAATCATAATTCGCAACTGCAAAGGCCTACACTTAAAATTAATATCCAATTCTGCATTTTTGAAGCAAATACAGCCATTTGAGTGGAAACGGCCAAGGAAAACCATGACATGCATGGAAACAAAAATGCTGCAGCAGGCACAGGTTTGGAGACAGACACTGACCTCTGAGCAGAACAGAGCAGGAGTCCTCAATCCTTTTTGCTCATTGCTCCAATAACAGTTCTTATGCTAGGTTCATAGACGTTGATATATATAGTCACATCAGAAGTTAGATAATGTTGTAATGCTAGTTAGCATTTTTCCAACATTACCCAGCAGATGTAACTACCTAGCTAATAATAATAATGAATTGATGTAGATTATCTGGCTAATTAGCTAGAGTTTTTCTACAGAACAAAATACTACCTAACTAGCTAAACCCCCAGCAGCATCTTTTAAACATTTTCAAAATTTGCTTTTCTTTTCAAAAAAAGGGCTTTTTACATTGCTAAGGGAGCTAGTTAACTCCAGGCTAAGAAATGTTTCACACTGGCACATTGAGCATGCTAACCCCCAGCTTTAGCCTAGGGCTTGTTGGCCCTGCTCTGGAGCAGGGTTAGCCCCGACTTTATGGGCTATTCTCTGAAAATCAACTAAACCCGTAGCTAAAAGGTGCCCGTGTGAAACGGGGCGACAGGCTCTAATAGAAGAGTCACAGAACATTCTGGAAAGATCACAGTCGTTGCCGTAACATCAGACATTTGCTGCCTTCAAATAGAACTCATGAACTTGTAATTATGACATGGGAAGTTGAGTACACAACATGAACTCAGAGCTTTCAGAAAGCAACCAGTTAACGATGTTGTGAATACCACATGAAGGGCATGTTCATATGGCCTCTTCTCATGAATGCGGTAAACACGACTACATCTTAAGACAGCACTTTAACTCAGGGCTAGTAGAAGTGCAGAATGAATTGTATCACCCTCGCCTAACAACTTATACGTGTGAAATGACGCTAAGTTATCCCAAGTTCAACTCTGAGCACAGGGCTAAGGACTTAAGAGGGGTCAATTAGATTTGACTGAAGATTTGGAGATACAGAAACCCCTTTTGAATGAACACCTGCTATTGATAATGGTGTAAACATTAACGGTTAAAAAGTAACTAATACTCTGAGTAGTTTCTGGGAAGAACACTCTGTAGTTTTCCTTTAACAGCAATAGTTTCACTTGTAGTTGAGTAGTATTTCAGTAAGATAGCAGTACTTGTACTTGGGTGCAGATTTTCAGTACTCTTTCCACCACTGCACAAAATCATCTGGGCTCTGGGAGGACAGATGTCTGCTGCCTGGGACATCTAATCCCCTTTTTTCCTCGCAAACACTCATATTTAAAATGCTGATCTCTCTGTTTTATCTATTTTATCCTTTTTTTCAGAAGCAGATGCATCCATTGCTGGCTCTGGTCAGGCTCTCTGTCAATCACTGTCATGCAAACTACTATATCTTTAAGGAATAGTTAGACATTTTGGATTCAGCTTTATATCTAACTGACAGGTATGAAAGTGCATCAATCTCCTCGTCTAACTCCTCGCCAGAGAAAGAAAGAGAATATTTCCCAAAATTTCAAACTAATCCTTTATGCGTGGAATCTCCTTCAACATTCAGAATTTATTAGTAGTGCAAACCCATCAGCAGAACAAAGGAGCGACAAGTTCAATGAAAAATAACAAGGCACATCTGTCTTGTTTCCATGGCAACAGTGAATCCACTCGTTATGTACTGTAAGCAAGGCAGAGCAAAATGTTAAATGTGACCACTTGCTCAACATCCAGTCTGATCTTTTCTGTTGTAATTTAATTAGTTGTATCCTGTTGAATTTATTGCTGCCACTGTGCCCACTTGATGCAAACAGTTCTGTGATGAAATATGTTTCAGCCAAAGGGGCCGATCATAAAGTTAAGACTTAAATGCTCACACATTTTTCAGAGCCTGAGGTCTCGTTGCCTTTGGAGAGAGGCCAGAAATAACAGAGAGGCTCTGACATGATTGATTGCTCCTTTGGCCGCTGATTACCACAGAGAGAGCTAATAATATCTTGACGTGGGATCAACTTATCGGAGTGATGCCACTCATCTGCAGACACAACATTTATAAACCAGATTCAAAGCTACGGTCAAGAGCTCTGGCGTTTCTGTGCTGCTGCATGTTAGCACACTCACAGCCAGCAGACTGACAACTTCATGAAATCTCATCTAAACTTAGTAAGTGAGATCAGATTTGTGAACTTTGACACAGTCCTTTTAATCAGTCTACCAGGGCAACAGACACAAAAACAAGTGTTTTCCCTAAAACAGGGCTGCAGTGACAACAACGTTATAATCAGGATGTTTTGAAATTCCAGAGTGTGTATTTTCAGAGCAGTAAGCTTTTGTTTTCAGGATAACAGACTCATCATCACTTATCATTGTCAATATATAATGTCTTGCGTTCATGTGGGTTCAGTGTCCCTGCAGCCTGCAGGAAACTTGCCAGAGCTTCAACTCTGGGGAGGAGAGGCCATCTTTTACTATCTTTGGCTCCAACTTGTTATTTGGACTGCAGTACACACTTTTGAATGCTAGAGTCTTACATTTTGCTCCTTTAGGTGATTATCAAAATAGTTGGCAACTAATTTTCTTTCAACAATTTCACAGCTCTTTTTATTGAAACTCACTGCACACACCAGTGAGTCAAGAAGGTTTTAAATGTACATTTTGGCAGCACATGACTTGGTCTGTTAAATGGCAAAAGCATGTGTGTGTGCCTCCATGATATCCAGGAAAAAGATGGGCGGGCAATATTTCTGACTGTAGCATACCTCCCTCTATTTTCCTAGACATTTATTAAATGATGAGATACTGAGGAGGGCGAGCCTAGCCTGCATGCAATCCCCTTTCCAAACAATGAAATAGTTGAAAGTGTTGCTGATCGCTTGTCTACATGAACCACTTAGGGAAAAGAATAATAAAAGGCAGTAATTCGCTCCATGTGCATCACAAGACAGAAATATTTCATCTGTCATCTAACTGTGTGTCACGAACCAAGTTCTTCAGTTTTTAGTTTCCTTGCCACGAATGAGGAAATCCTCATTTTTCTGGTCTGCAGCTTCACGTAGGTGAGCACAGTCATCATAATAAGAAGAAGCCACGCAGGCATCAGCCTCCTGGGTCGGAGCTTCTCTCTCCCCTTATCAGGCCGTCCTCTGGCACGGAGAATCAGCTACAGAAAGACACTGGACAGCATCCATTTGGAGGGGGAGACCGCTGAAGCCAAAGAGACAGAAAGCACGCCAGGGATGAAGTGCTGCTCGCTGTAGCAGTAGCTGACGTGGAGCTGCGCGTGCATCACACACATAGACACACACAGAAACACGGTGCAGCTGGAGACACTCGAGATGCCTGTCTGACAGCCAGCTAGTGAATGTGGACGCCGACTCTAGAAGAGTGTGGAGACAGATCAACGTTTCATTCCAACAATAAGTAGTAAAGAGTTGGGAATGTACACAGACTGACAGATACTTATAGACAAGGGACAGACTGATAAACACAGATGCATACACATGCTTGCACACATTCTTGCAAATACCAGCATCTAGGGAGGTCACCTACTAGTTAACAGAAATCTGGCCTCAGGTCTCTGTTGGAAGCGCAGACAGATTTTTTGGTGACCCACCTGGAGATTTCCTTTCCAGTCTCCTGTTGGCCCAAGTCTTGAGCTGGAATGCTATTTCTGAGAAGCCATCGCTCCGTAGTCGTCATTCCATGTGATAGCTAACCAAACTGGATATATCTGCCTGGTTAAGCCTGACACTGTGACACCACAATTAGAGGGCTTTTTGTGTGTAAAATTAGAACTCATCTCCACACACACTTTGACTCTCACTAACACGCTCAATAAAAATCTATTCAAAGGCAAATGAATATTGATAGTCACAGTAACAGCAATGTAAAAAACATTCACCAGTGTAAAATAAGGCCCTCATTTCCCATCATGTTGTTACATTTTTTGAGACCAGCTGTATTTTGCTTATTTCTGAGTGCTTGTCCGTCATGTTGAATGTCTTTTAGGGATTAATGTTGCTGAGAGCTGCTTCCTGGTTCTCCTTCCACACAGCTTGCCACAGTATTTTACTTGATTCTCCATAACCATCTGGCAACCCTGGAAATTATCTGACAAATTCCTTCGGGGTCCTGACCCAGAGGCTGAGAATCACTGAATTATCTACCCACCTACTTACCTACCCACCATCCTACCTATCCACCTATCTACCTCCCTATCTACCTACCTACCAAAATATCACCTACCTATATATCTATCTATCTATCTATCTATCTATCTATCTATCTATCTATCTATCTATCTATCTTGACATAACCTTGATATATTGTCCTCTTTATAGGTTGTGGCAGGACATTTTTGAAAAAAGATCACAGGTAAAGCTGCTGATTCATATTAAAGATAGCTTGTTTATCGGAAAATGAAATGCCTGATGCAAGATTGCATATCTATGGGATACTCCCTTTGTGTCCAGTGTTTCCACAGTGGTTTTGTGTTTCATCTCTGAATTAAGTGCAGACCACGGCCTACCACAGACTGAGCAGTAATGGAAAACTCATTACGATGGGTCTTGACAGCAAAACTTTCCAAATCTTGGTAGTGGTGAATAGATATGTGGAAAACTCATTGTGCCCCAAACCTTCAGCCGACTCTCTCTAGTCTTGCTTTTGCGCTCTTTTTCTCTCAATTATGTGACCAAGATGAAGTCATCGTGACTTAATCTACCTCGTGCCGATACCAATCCCCGAAAAATGTTCCCTCAGCACTGTGCAAGTAACAAGCCCAGCCAGATATGTTCGGTATGTGATTGGTCTGGGTCAAAGAGGGGCTACTTGCCAGATTCAGCCAGGGGAGGGGAACAGTCCTTCATTCCTGCATCCATTCTCACTCAGACCTCCTCATTACATAATCCACTGGGATGCAGACTCAACATACTTATATGTCTATCTGCCATCTGTGAGAATCATTAGAGCCACGAGGAAAAAAATGACACATGCTTCAAATTATGGAACTTGAACAAATGATCACATACATTGTGAGATGGCATATAACACTACACAGATTTAAACATAAACAAATGCATGGTAATTAAATCTGAAAATGTTCAGGTAGAGATAATGTTTTTGTTTAAAGATATGGACATGCGCCTGCATCATGCAGAGGATTTTCATTTGAACAGACTTCAGTGTCATCTGAGGAGTTTGCATGTGCAGAGTTAAATCACATTGACTATGTGGTATGTTGTAGTTGTAAGCAGTAGTCTGACATCTAGTGGGCAATGTGAAAAATTACTGTCACAATGTGTCCCAGGTGCCACCACTGCAGATTACAACATCATGAGCAAGACTGCATGAACCTGCTTGGTGTCTAATAGATTCAAAGTAGAGCCAGACAGACACCAGTAGGCTGATACTGGCCCATCACAGCTATGTCAGTCAGTATCTCCACTGTTGTAAATGTTTTTCAATATGTGCCAGTGTGAACATATAAAGATTAATATATAAACATATTTTCCAGTTTGTGTTTATGTTAATTTAGTCATTTGTAGATATTAAACATTCCAGTGAAAGTTTACTGTTTCAGTGCCCTGATGTCAATTTGGACAATAAAGTTCATTTTTAAACTGCCTTACCTCTATTACTTAGCTTTTTTCACAGGTATTTGCTAACCACATTTAGGGATCATTGCAACATCGGCCAATATATCAATAACAATAACTTTTTAACTCCTTAATATTGTTATTGGCATCGTCTCCAAAATTCCAGTATGCATTTGGGCCTAATTTGCTTTTGGACTCTTTTTACATGAGGCCCCTCAACACAGGTATCAGACATGCAGGAACAGCCTTAATGTATGTATTTTTAATGTATTTTCAGAACTGTTCTATTGTTTGTCTTCACCCCCTGGTCATTATATCTCAGGGTTTCCCCAAGCAAAGTTGTGAGGCCCAGTGGCAAGTCTCCTTTGATGGGGCCTGGCATGGGCCAGCTACAGACTGATTACAGCATTTGATTATCGATTCTGTGACGGTCAGACTCACAGTAATGAGAAAAGCTATAACACAGACTTCAAAGGGCTCTACATTAAAAAAAAAAAATCTTAAAAATAAAACCCCCTGAAATAAAATGCTAATGCCCAGTGGGGGTGTCAGCATGGGCCCAGAGCACCACAGTGCTTGCAATACACTGTGGGAAACCATGTGTCCAAATTACTGATGAGTATTTATCAAAAGTAGTAATAGTTATTCCTACAATATTGTTGCAATTTCAATACTGAGGTATCAGGTGAAAATGCTGCTATATTTGATTTTGTCCATGTCATACATGAATGATATTTTACAGAATTGAATACATAGTCTATTGTATATCATGGAAGAGAAAAAAGAGGAACTCAGTCATTATTTTTAGCTGATGTGTAGAGCCGAATATACTTTTATTAATCATGGTCTAAATGAGAGTAGTAATAGTAGTAGTAGTCTGGCACTTTTAAATTAGATATAGTCATTTATTGTTCTTGATTAATATGGACATTACTGTAGTGTGTTTTTCATCTTTCAAATTCACTTCTTCAGTCCTCATAGAAGCGGAAACAGTCTCCGGAACCTCTTTGCTCTTCAACAGTCGGATTTGTTTGAACGGACCGCCCAGTGTCACATCATCTTCTGTCCGTCGAGCAACGTAACTACAGTGAACAAGCGCACGCATTGCTGTAAACTAGTCTTTTTTTCCCCCCACTACAGCCTGTATTGTGAATACTTTTAATGGACTGCGTGGAGCAGAAAGACATAGAAGCAAAGGCGCCTTCAGTGGTCGACAGATATTACACACGATGGTACAGAGCTGGTAAATAACATGTTACTGAATGTTCTCTCATGTTAGCTGCGCGGTGGCTAATTCAGCTAGCATCAGTTAAACTTCAGACCTCAGGGAAAGACCACAAAATGCTATTTTAAAATGATTGTCGTTGTTTTATTTAGATATGAAGGGCAATCCGTGTGAGGACCACTGCATCCTGCAGCATTCAAACAGGTAACAGTAATGTGATGGATAAACAGTGAATTCAACACCAGGTGGTGATAATTACAAAACCAATGACCAATGGTCATTATAGATGATAATCAAGTGGCGTCATACGATAATGAACAGAAACCTGGAAAGACAAATGTTGCAGCTTTTCTTGAGGCGACTTTGTCTTTTATTAGTGTAGTTATAGGCTTTTTAAAAAAGTGTTGCATCATGCTGAAAAAGATTACAACATACTGTTAATTAAAATGTTGATCACATGTTCGGTAAATGTTTAAAGCAAATAAATAAAACGACACAAAACACATTTTTAAAAAAAGTATAAGTAAGTGTAAGCCTCATAACAAAGAAGATATCATCACACACTAAGGACACAATAATATATTGACTATCACAATTTAAAAATCCATACCTCCATACCTTACGGGACTGTGACAGTATCTGTCAGATTATGTTATTTTATTATTTTTATTGTGTTTTTTAAAAGGACTGCTACTGACTGCTGCATTATGTTTGTTTTGTCATTGCACATGCATAATTTTAAGAAGGCATTGCCAAAGACAACTCATACCAATTTTTTGCAAATGCGTAGGCTGTGGCTGGCTTCTTTTATTTATTTTATTTTATTAAAGAAGGAAAGCAGATGCACTTTATATACAAACAGACATGCTGTACACATCAGATTTATTGTTTAATAAATCATTTTAATATTACAATAAATATTGTATCATGGACTTTCTAATGTGGTGTAATTGTACCTTGAGTTTTTAGTATTGTTTGCCCTTATGAAGCAGAGTTAATAGCAAATTATAGTCCACATGGATTTCTGTTTTTCTGATCACCCAGTGTACTTTGATGTTTTACTTTCCTTGGCCCCACCTGTTAGGCTACTGAAATGGCAAACGATGTGGTGTTGTTTTTGTTTGTTTTGTTTCCACTTTAATTCAAACTCAGTATAAGTGTCTTACACTTATATTAACTTTCGGTATTCCAGTTAAAGGCACACTTTTTAATCTGAATTTGTGTTTGTCCCCTGCAGACTGTGTGTTGTCACGTTAGTGGACACTCACCCGATCTTTCAGAATGGGCGAACAATCAAAAACATCAATTACCAGATCAGTAATGGCTGCAGTCGGCTGAACAATAAAGTGTCCGGGAAGTCCAAACGGGTAAATTCCTAAAAAAATTAATAAAGCTACAGTAGATTTTGATCTGTATCCTTAACTTTGTATTTGTGTATGTTCACACATCTTTGAGCTTTGACTTAACAGTTAATGTTTTCTTGCCTTTGTAGGGAGGTCAGTTTGTCACTGATTTTGCACCTCTGTGTAGGATAACATGCACAGATGAAACTGAATACACAATCTACAGGTGAGACAAGTTTGTTTTTTAGTTCTAAATCCTTCATGGTTTTATGTCATGACCAGTAACACAAATCTATTATCTTTTTAGCTGCATCCGGGGACGTCTTCTCGAGGTCAATGAGAATATTTTAGAAACACCTAGTCTCTTGCTGGAAAAGGTAAATATGTATTTTGTACACTATAATGTTATCACTATTGCCTACATCTGGATACTATGTATTTGTGCATTTATTAATGCAGTGGTTCCCAAACTGGCCATCTGGGAGGGTGCAGGGGTGGTTTGCTGATGCTGTCATGTTTACCTTTATTTCATTATAATTCAACCTTTGAATCCTTTTTTTATAAGTCGCTTCTCCAATTATTGTTATGGGCCCCATTTCCCAGAGCCTTCGTAGCGCTACGTGCGTCATAAGTTAAGGGAGACCTTAAGATACAACTTACAACGCATGTAGTGCTACAAGGGCTCTGGGAAACGGGGCCATGATCAATAATAACTTTGGGGTGGTGGAGCCGGAACTTTTTCAGATCTGAAGGAGGGCGCACCAGAAAAAGTTTGTGAACCACTGTATTCATGTAAATAAATAGTCAGTTGTTGCACATTTGTATACCCCATGTTTACAGTTCTTAATGTCCTCTTGCATTAGGCCATATATTTGTATAAATGTAACAGTTTCAATATCTTTTGTTAATATAATTTATGACTGCAAGATAAGATGACAGTCCACATGAGAAAACTGTCAGTTAAGTCACTTAAGTCATCTAACGTTTTGAAATCAAATTTTTAATAAATGTTTTAATTGAGTTTTGTCTGTCAAAACTGAATAGCCATCTACTGAGGGATACATCGCTGTCATCCTGCCAAAGTTTGAGGAGAGCAAGAGCATAACAGAGAATCTCCTGAGCAGAGAGGAGTTTGAGAATGTCATCTCCAAACGCAGCGTTGGACAATCACAACCGTCCTGATGGAACTCCACATTCTTGCCTTAAGTCAAGACTGTTCTGGGAGAGCTTCTCCTCCTTCCACTTCCACAAGACTGGGTGAAGACTGAGGACATTATCCCAGGAAGTAACATTTACCTTTTTGTCACTTAAAAGGGACTATAGCATATAATGCAAGCACTGCACAAATGCCTCTAGACCATTATACATGGTTGTTTATTTCAGAAACTGAGGAAGGTTTCAAGTTTTTTTATTTATTGTTTGGGTTTTCTAATTTGAATGACAAATGAGGAAGTAGAGGAAAGCATGGCGAGTCACATTGGTAAAGCTACTGCAAGGAGTTTAACTGGTTATGAAATGGTCTTAATTAATTTCTGATGCCTCTATATGACCTACAGAAGTTCACAAGACATCTACGAGAACATTTTTATTCTTAATGTCTGCCACCAGGGTGGATTCTCCGTGACATCAGATAAAATAAGCCTGTTTCCATTTTATTTTTACAATTAAGAACAAGACTTTTATTTAGATAATTTTATTTTAGATGTCATATTTGGTGGGAGACACTGTGGAAACACCACCACTTTTGTCCACAGGGGCCTCCAAAATCAACAAAATATGAAAGTTTCTAGCAGTAGCTTTAAATACCCTCACCAGATGTACAGTTTGAATTATTTTTCTAAAATGTCAATAAACACAAACAACAGTGATTTAAGAAAAAATATTGTTTATTTTTTATGTGTCACTTTCATTAACTTTTCAATTGTCAAAAGAATAGATGGTCCAAAACTAGATCTATGATTTCTTCACATCTGTAGCGCCACTACAATACCCAGCATCCTTAGCTGCTCTCACACTGTACAAAGCATCTCTAAAGCTTAACGTTTGTTATTCAGTCATTATCACACCCTCACCAAGTACCAAAGTCATTAGCTTAGGATACTTACTGTATATATATATATATAATATATCTATGCTTCAAGTACCACATTATACATACCATATACCATTTAATACATACTGGCCTACCAGGCAGCTTCACAATGATAGTCTTCATAACAAGTACACTTCAAGGCTCCATTTGACACAGGTGCCAGTTCAGAATGATCTTTCATTTCTTTTGTGTGAAAAAATGTGTAACAGTAAACACAGAATATTATTTAAAGGTACAATTCACCCCAAAATCAAAAATAGATATTTTTCCTCTAACCAGTAGTGCTGTTTATCCAGCTGGACAGTTTTGGTGCGAGTTGCTGAGTTTTGGAGGAATCGGCCATAGAGAGATGACACTCAACTGAACAACGATGTTTCTTTCCTGAAATCACAACCCGGTTACTCAACTAGTTACTAATCCACAGACCTTGTTTCTTTCTAGTAGTAAGAAAGTAGTTCTAGTAGATTCTACCATAGAAATTTGGTCATTCCTAGATGAAACTGCTCACAACAAGGTCTGTGGATTATCTAGAGCAACCAGGGAATGAGTTTTTAAAATATATTTTTGGGTGCTTTGGGCTCCACAAGCTGAGTGCCGTTTGGTCCAAAATATTGGAGAGAAGGGAGACACCTTCACGGCCGATATCTCCAAAACTCTGCAGCTCACAACAAAATGATCTAGATGAATAAACAGCACTACAGGTAAGAGGGACGTGTGTTTTTGATTTTGAGGTGAACTGTCCCTTTTAATAATATGCAGGACAGTATAAAGAAAGGTCCTGACATCCCAAAAGCATCTTGGTGATAAACTTTTATCCTTATTATCTGACTTTCTGGAGGAACCAGGCCCAAATTAAAAATCTCCAGTGACATACACCAGAGGACTAAGAGCTTTATATTTCATACGAGTAGCAAGCTGAAGACCAGAGCGTCTTCATGAGGACAATCATATTTGGCATTAAATTGTGATTTTTGCATTTTGTTACTAAACATGGCAAGTGGGGAACATTCCATAGCAAACTGTATGGAAATTCGACATTAATCATGTGGCGTGGTTGACTTTTAAAATACTTGCTGACTGCAGTGTCAATGATGAAGGACAGAATGTACCACTATGGCTAATATTACAGAACAAGTGTTAACATTACAAACCTATGACACACTGACCATAAACAAACACAAGGGTCTGGTGATGATGGCATCATGCATGATGGGTTTTCAGCCATTTCACTGTTTTTTTTTTTCCATTTGGCTAACATGTGCAACACATTTACAGTACACCACAAAGCAAATAGGCTTCTTACACAGAGGCACATAGTGAAGACAGATGTATGGCTGAGCTGAGCATCAAGAGGAGTTCATCCCTGAAATCAAGTTTGTTTCAGGCCCCTCTTGCTCTTTAAAGAGGCTCACTGCAAATGGCTAGGTCATTAGTGTAGTGGCTGATTGTCTCCATCTTGTGGACTGGGGTGGAACTGGTGCTTCAGGTAACAAGCTACCCTGGGGTAAAACTGCCCCTGGGCACAGTGAGCTTGGATCTGCTTCTTCTTCCTCTGTAAACCTGTTAAGAATTCGTCATCTAGACAGCAAATACAAACTCTGACTGACCCAGGCAACCATCTTCACCCCACGGCTTTGGCCCATGAGGATGAGGGGTGTGTGGTACGTCCTGGATTACATGTCCTCCAGAAAAGGTGAGGTTGGCTATGTGCTGCTCCGTGGGAGAATAGCGAATAAAGGGAGGTGACCATTTCCTGGATTATTTGCTCTCCAGGAGGTTGAGACCGGCCATGTGCTGCTCCAAGGATTTGACACCAAAGCCGTTGCTGTTCTTGCCATTTAGAGCTCCCTCCTCTTTGACAGGCGTGGATGCATCCTGCCTCTCTCTCCAGTCCTGCGGGGAACCCAGGCTACTCCTCTCTGACTTGTACTGCAGATGGAAACAGCGTGGCGAGGAAAAGAATAGAAAGAAACAAAATATTAAAGTTAAGAGCTTGCTATCCTCTCAAACTTTTTTTAACTCTATTATCACATTTGTTTTGTTACCTAGTTTTATGCTGTTGTATAAACATATGTGCAAGTTAAAAAAAAATGTCATGAGCTACTAAATTAAATTAATACAATTAAAGCTGCTATATTGAATATTCCTACAATGGATTGCATGACTACTGATATTTTAAAAATTATCAATTAACTTGCAGGCACACTCTGGTTTATGGAGCATTTTGGCGTCTTTCAGCTCATTATTTTGGTTTTCTGGCCCACGACATAACAATTTTGGTTCAGTGTCATCATTGAAAAAGCTCTAATAAACCCATTGTAGTCTATCTGTCTAGCACCCAACAGCAGACAAACAAAGTTAGCAACTAGCTAGTGAACACAGTGGAGCATTTAGCAGCTAAAGAGCCAGATATTTCCCCTCAGGAGTTGGTGGAGACCAAAAATAGAGTGAATACTGAACTAACATTCACCAAGAAGCAAGAAACAGCTTCAAATGAATGGTATGGTAAATCCATATCCGCTGGATGTCTAAATATGGATGTGTAAATATAAGTTAATATCTATAGTGGTTGTGAAAGTAGTAAAAAATGTGAAAGGCTGTATTGAGAGACAGTTTTAGTTTGTCCATTCTGGTGTACTGTAGAAACATGGCAGTGAAAAAACAGCAATTCTTATCTCATTTCTGTAAGCAGATCATTGTAAGTGTTACACATTGGGCCTTTCATCATACTTTCTTGGGCTACACAAACTTTTCTGAGCTCTCTGTTTTACTTCCATGTAGCTTATCAAGCTAATTTTAGTGCCAGTCATTCAGTCATGAGTCCTGTTTAGTGTCTGTCACCTTTCTGTTGAGCTTGTTACAGACCGGGAGGAGGGAGAGGACCACCGTCAGGATATTTCTGGTCGTCTGAATGGATGAGTCCACCTAGAGACAAAGAACATAGAAACACACGCACGTCACCATCTATGCTTTGTTTAGAATATAACTTAACATTTCCTGATCAGTGCTCTGCCGTACTAACCTCTGACAGACACACACTCTCCGATTAATGATGAATGATAAAGTGAACATCAGGACGGTGAAACAGCGAGATGGGAGCCAATACATATCAAAGAGATGCTCATTAATCAGCAGAGGACACACTATTCTTCATCCCGTCCTTTTGATTCCAACCTTCGCCTTTATTACAAGGTGACCTAAGGCAGCTCATCCCCGCCCAAGATGCTCATTAATTCCCCAGACATTCATTAATCTAGCGCCCCTGTGTTCGATAATGGTGTTACTCACAGATCACTCAAAGATAATGCTTTAGCCAGTAATGAAGTAATGCAGTTAGTCATGCTCTATTGTGTGCCCGGCTTCATTTGTGCTCGTCTGTTGATGGGTTTGTAGATTTGATGCTGTCAAAGCTAATTATCACTTAAAGAAAAAAAAACAGACAATCTGTTCTGTGTGATTATTTAAAGTCTACCAAACACAGCAGACTTGCAGAAAAAACACAAGTCAGATATTCGTTTTTTTGTGTTCACACAAACAAAAACAGAGGTTGGTCAACTGTACGAGACCAGCCGAAGAAACTGTGTCTCAAAGAGCAGATATATGATCTCACTTTAGTTTACAGTACAGTTCTGTTGTAAATAGGATCTGACAGTGAGAAAGTTCTGTTGTAATGTGTCCTTCATTACCTTGACTCCTAATAAAGTCCAATAAGAATTTAATGCTGTCTAATAAAGAACATACTTATTAATAATTTTCATCTAATTTGACAAAAAGTACAGCTTGCTACATCTTCTTAGTGTGTCATGTCTAATTTGGGTATAGCTGTGTTTGTTTATTGACAAACAGAGAACATTATTTCTGTTTTTTTACTGATTTGACAAAAGTACGGCTTGTCACGTCTTATTAGTGTACTGCAAATTAAAGTGCGACCAAAAAACGATAGCTATACAAGCGTAGTATGAGTACCTTCTGGAAGGTGGCAGTCTTGCCCTGTACAGGCGTCTTGGCCCCCATCTGCAGCTGTTGGCATAAAGCCACCAGCTTCTCCATCTCTGTCAGCACCAAAGACTTTTCCTCATCAACCAGCTGAAACGGAGAGAAAGACAAGAGAGAGAGAGAGGGAGAGGTGTCTGTCAGGACAGCAGAGGTGGTTTATGATGTGGTGTTATCCAGGGAGACGGGGTTAATATGTACAGACAATGATAGATTTATAATGCTCTCAGTCAAACACAAATCATAAAAGGGAAAAGGGAGGATGAGATAAATTCAGATTTAGTGTTGTTTGATGTAATCCATCAGCAACAGCCAGGTCATGATCTACTGCTGCTTAAGTCTGTTATCCAGCTGAGTTAATCTCTACATCTCAGTCACAGGGGCCATCAATCTACTTCAGTTTCATCCCACCAACGACCTGAAAAGCTCTTTTATTCAGGGTAGCTCTACCCGCGAGAGACAAAAGTACACAAACCCTCTTAAACCACAATTAAAAATGCTCAAACTGATTTGCATAAATAGCCTCATAATTTCAACGAGGGCAACGCAGGTGTGCTACAAGTGCATTTGGTGCCAGAGAACTGTGAGAGTGGAGGGCGAGGCGGAGAGACTCCATTAGCACCAGTTTGTTTGATGTAATTAATCAGAAAGCGTGAGGCAAGTTGAAGAGCTGGGCCTCCTGATTATGAATGGGCGGTCGTAGTCGACTCCCCTTCCCTCCTCGCCCCCCACGGCACGCGCACACGTGCACAAACGCACACACCTGCAGCTGCAGCGGTGACAAATGGCAGTCGTTAATGGCTGTCAGAAAGAGCCATTTAATTAAACTTGGAGGACCCGGGGAAGAAGTTGGTGGAGGGCAAGAGGAAGGAAGACACAGAGGCTACGTCTGTTTGTTGGATCTCCACTCTGAGAGGGAAAGGAGGACGGTGAGAGTGTGTGACAGCCTTAATTTCCTGCTCTCGCTGTGTGATTTATAAGGCGGACCTGGCACCGTGGCATGCCAGAGTGGGTGATATGGGTGTGTGTGTTTGAGAGGTGTATCGTGGGTGGAGGCACAGGTGCGTACGTGCGTGTGTGTGTGTGTCAGCATACAGATGGGTTCGCAGCACACCCTGTGCAAAAGAAAATTAGTTTTCTTGCCTCTTTGCCTCTACTTTTTTCTATTACTTCTACATCACAGCTTCACATTAGGGCTGCAACTGATGATTATTATTCAATTATTTTCTTGAACTGATTAATTGTTTGATCCATTAAGTGGTCAGAAAATGGTGAAAAATGTCGATCGCTGTTTACCAAAGCCCAGTATGACGTCCTCAAATGTCTTGTTTTGTCCACAACCCAAAGATATTCAGTTTACTGTCACAGAGGAGTGAGAAATCAGAGAATATCCATATTTAAGAAGCTAAAATAAAAAAAATTGGCTATTTTTCTGTAAAAATAACTCAAAATGATCGATTATGAAAATAGTTGGCAAGTAATTTAATAGATGACTAATAATCAATCAATCGTTGCAGGTCTACTTCTTATCACTATACTGTAGACAGAGACTCCACCAGAGGCAAGAACATCCCAAAATATGTATTTCTTGATTTTACTGCTACTTACACAAATAGTCTTCTGTGTTATATAATATGCATTTGTTAATGTGCTTAAAGTAAAGGTTTTTGTCAGTTGCTCTTTGTAAGCACACCAACAAGACATCAAATACAGGCATTTCTAGAACGAAGCAAAATAAAGAGAAAATAAGAAGGTTTGCAGGAATATGAAGGAACGCAAAATAAATGTTGCCTACGGCTGCAGCTTCACATTAAAAGTATCCAACACTAATTAACTTTCATTATGAAGTAGTTCCAGGAAATGCAGTGTGTTTGTTAGTGAGTCTAGCATTTATAGCTATTGTTCTGTCAGCAGATCAGTTTAAAATACTGTATTATTAGGAGTAATGGAAGACAAGCAGCCACAGTAAGCTGTGAGGCAGGTGTTACTTTCCACGTCCACAAGTGTGCCAGGGTCCATGTGACTTAATTTAATGTTCCTCTGTGTGGACTTTGTTTGTTGTGTAGACTTGTAGACTCTACGCTGATCCTGTTTGGAACACTTCCTCCACAGAATTGAGAGAGTAGTATAAACAGAATTACTACTACTAGTATAGTATAACTGTAAGTATAACTGGGGTATAATCCAAGCTTCAGATGAAGAGAGACAGGCTGCACACCTCCAACTTCTCAGCGAGGTAACCAACTTCTTTCTCTCTGCTCTGTGCAGCATAAAATCAGATCATGGTTGCTCACAGAACGACGAAAGAAAGGCAATTATTGCCTCAGTTCTTTATTAAAAAAACAATAGTGTTTTTCCCTGCTCCCATAATTTGTGACCTGTAGTATTAAACAACATTTGCTCTTAATGCCAGTAACTACAGGTGTCGTCAAATCAACCAGGACTGAAATCTTATGGATTGTAACTTTAATGTTAAAAAGGATTTGAAAATGGAATGAGTGAATCTTAAACTGCATGCAAGTGTATGTGTGTGTGTTCAAGACAGAGAGATTTATTCATTAGTGTATACCTGAGAGGAAAATGTGCGAAGAGATGAGCACAGCTGGAGCCCCTCTTCAGAAAGAACCTTAAGAGTGAGTCAGAAAAAAGACAAAAATCAAAAAACTTACACAAATACAAGCAAAACTTTGATTCTTTCAACTTCCACCAGCGAGCTGTTCCACAGCAAAAAAAAAAAAAAAAAAAAAAGCACAGTCAGTAAATATTATGAGATTTTACTTTTTTCTCTGCTCTTCTTATCAGAACGCCTTCCCGTCTCTTTCCCATATCGTTCCTCTTTCTCTCTTATCTCCACCGCTCAACCCAAATGGAATAAATCCTGGCTGACATTTTGGGCCCTGATTCTACAAACTACTGCACATTATTGGCAATGATCCCAATTCAATAGGATACACTACACCATGCAACCTTGCTTGTTACCATCTCATGTGTCTGATGTGGCACTATATTTCCACCATAATGATAAGTCCTCGTCAGGCCCTATCAGATCTGTGAGAGGAAAGTGAATGACGGGAGGCTGCTGTTTACTACTGTAACCTATCGATCTGTTGGTCCCGGTGCATCTTCGGTTTGATGGTTTATTAATTTGCAACTTCGACAAAACAGGAAATAAAGAATAGAAGGTGCAGAAAGGAAGTGATTAGCAGATATGAATGCATGTACCTCAGCTTGATGAAAAAGATCCAGTGTTGTTTTCAGCAGCCCCTCCCCTCTGAAGAATCAATGTGGGAAACACAGAAAACGAGGAAGGGAAACATGGATGAGAAAGATGGATGAGGACAAAACACATTCACAGCAACCAACAAACACTGCTACTTAGATGAATCGCAACAATTTTATTGTCAGAATGAGTCATTGTCATGTCAACTTTGCCAGTGCCTAAAACTATGCCTGGCAAGTATTGATGGCTGGGGGCTCTCATTAACACTAAGCCTCTAAAGAGATTCATGTGGACGCTTAAGAGGCTTTACACTGTTGAGCTCTGGAATGAATGTAACAGATCAGCAGGCTGCAGATACAAAGTCAGAGCACGTGCACAACTGTGTGGTGCGCAGTGCTGTTTGGTTACCTGGTGAACAGGTGCATGTTGTAGGCCATGCTGGCCAGGCTCTGGCTCTGTCGAACAATGTCGTGCTCCTGCTCCTCCCATTTCTCCACCTCCGTGTCCACATCCGACGACAGCAGACGGAGCTCCAGACCCAGCTTGGCCATGCTAGTCTGCTCCTACACACACGGAAAACACACATGCACACCAAATAATAAACATCTTTCAACCAAAGAGAGAGAGCAAGCTTGTTCTACTGTCATTAGAACACAGAGCAAAAAAGGGGTGGAACTTATGGTTGACCAAATGACACTTAGAACAGTCAGGAACTTTCATAAAGATTCATACATGTTCATGACAGCTGTCACATCATTGTTACGAAGGGGTCATGTCAGTGGGAAAAGTCTGAAATGTAATTGTAAAAATGTATTAGCTGAGTTTTATTAGGTTTATTTTCATTTGTTAACACACTGAGAAGTTCTACAATCAGCATAATCCTGTTTCCTGTGGTGGCACGCCTGGCATGTGACAAACTGCCGGTCGACAGAATTGCATCCTATTACCATACGAACACCATCAATTGACACAAGGTTTCCTGGAGATGAATATACTGCTGTCAGAACAGGGTACGAGACGTGACATGATGTATTGTGCCGAAAGCCAGAGGAGTTTATGGTGTGTGCTACCTCTGCATCCAACTTGACAGCCTTTGCAGTCTTCAAGTTAGTGAGTGAGTGCTTCTGTGGGAAAAGAGAGTGGCATTAATCAGAGGATTACAAACCATTGGATCACTGGAATATTCATGAGGATGGATTGTGTGATACTCACCCCGGGTCTGGGAAGTGACAAATAAGGTCTTTTGTCTCCTGGGAACAGAGAGATATTGTGATTATCTAAACACATGGTCACAAATCAAAAAACACAAAAAAACAAACAGACAAACGTACAATAACCATGCGTTGTCCCTGAAAAAAGCAATCTTTTTTTTTGCATTTTTTTATTTCCTTGGGGCAAAATAATAATCATTGTTAACAGACCACACTGTTTTTTTTTTTTTAAATATAGGTCTTACTGAACAGTTACTTCTTCACGGTAAAAGTATCAAAATACAATTACGAATACCAAACTTTAGGAAAAAAAAAAGGTAAATTGTCAAATAAATAAATCAGCCATACTTTATCTGTGTGTTAAATGTCAAATGTTCTTGGGCATAAATTATTTTATAAAAATTATAAATTTATTATCTTAGCATTACTACCATTTGGTAGGGCACAATTTTAAACAGTAAAAAAAATCCTTACTTACGAAATTATTTGAGCTTGTTTATAATAGATATCATTACATGTATAATATTAACAATAATGAATGACCAGAATGATCATTGAAAATTGTCAATTTTAGTTTAGCTTTACTGCCTTTACCATAAAGTGACTGACAACCCATTTGGTAGAGCATGTTTTAGATCATTATTTGGCCCTTATTACTTATTAAAAAAAAACATGAATAGACAATTATAAACAAGTTATAACACACTTTTTATACAGTGATGTGGGTTTGGTATTTGGAAAAATCCGGCAACTGCTAACTACTGAATACTCTTATTTAAGTGTAAACCGTGCATGATGAAAATGTCAAGGTAAATAATATTGCCAAATCCTTACAGTATAAATCTAGTAATTTGATGCTAAATTAAAAGTTTTTACTAGTAAGCTACGCTGACGGTTGGTAAATGCTAATAACTTAATAACAAATATCAAATGAAGCTATGAAAGTATAAATGCTGCAGAATACAGTACAGATAAATGTTTGCACCATTTTACACTTTACACAATAAGGCTCAGTTTGCCAATAATAAATAACAGTAAGTCATTAGAGAGATTAACTAGTATTAAGCAGTTGACTGGATCTTGCTAAATAGTGTATGAAAATGGTGTTACAACTTATTTATAATTGTTCATTAATTATTCATAAAGTGTTTGCAACCTAATAAATAACCTAATTATAATCATTTATATTTCAGTTATAAGGGTAGTCTTACTGTAAAGTGGTATCAACAAATAAATAAATACCCATATGTTATTTATCTTTGAATGACTGTGTGCAGACAAACACTTTTTTTTAGCTAATTAGTGTGGCAATTACGGTCATTCAGTAATTATGCAAATTAAATAGTTTTCACTGTCCACCCCTGACACATTTTATTCCTTCATCATAAACACAAACAGCACAGTTTGTGACTAACTCTACTGTCATGTTTGTGGAGGAAGAATTTAGGAGAAAATAATAAAAGCAAATCTCTCCACAGTGTCCATATTTTTGCATTTCAACACCGTACTTTCACTTCATGGGAATATAAATGTGTGATGGATGTGATCCTTTCACCCGCTGAGCCGCACTTCAAAATATTTACTGCGTTTTATGCGAAAGTCACATTCTTGAGGGGAGCCATGTCTTGGAAATATGCCAAAACATCTTTCCCCTGTCTTTGAGATTTCTCAGATTTACAATGTGTGAAAGCACAGGGCGGAAAACATGTATACGTCCAACACACACCTGTGAATATGCACAGACAGATGAACAAATAGAGTATCAGCATACATTCAGGCCCAAACAGCTGATTTGTAAGAGGGGCTGTCCATGATTTGGTCACTTTAGGTAACTGCTAGAATGATGAATAGGCAGAGGGAGTACAGAGGAGGAATTAATGCATGGGTGTTTAATGGCATTGACGTTGTTCCTTTCACAAAAATACTTCCCACAGTCCGTGATGATTAATTTTTAAAAGATGTGTTCATGCTGCTTGCTTTGCTGCAACTTTTTAAGTTTCATTAAGGCTACTGAAGTGTTCATGGGCAAAATGATTCACCAAGGTTTTATCAGACAATTTGATTCTTTCAGGCTAAAATGCCTTTGACAGCACATTTATATTTTATTCGCCTCTTCTTCTCTTTTCTGAAAGACTCCCTGTTCCTCACATACTGTGTGTGCTGAATGTCCTACCGCCGCAGCACACGCAGCGTATCTGAACTGAAACGCACCTCGCCGGCCTTCAAAGACGTCATTGATCTCCCTCAGCAGCAGGGCCATGTCGCAGAGCTGCGACTCCCAGGCCTCACAGAACACCTCCAGGTTCTCCTTAGCGATCTTACTGGACGGGTGCAGGGCGAGCGTCTGGGCTGCAGAGATGATCTGGGTGAAAGTGTGTGAAGAATCGGGATACAAGAAAAGTAATATTTAAATAAAATTGGTCAAAAAATATGCAGGTACAAAAGACCAAAAAGAAAAAGCGTGGTGCAGTTCTCATTGTGGTCATTTTTCACTTATTTGGATGCTGCTATTGATCTAAAATAAATTTAAAACACAAGATTGGAAGCTGCTCTGCCTCTGTGGGTAATAACTGGGCTACATTTTCTTTTGGGATAATCTTCTGTAATTAACACCAACACAGCAAGACAGTAAAACAACTACTTCACTCTCTCTCTGTCCACAGCAGAGATTCTCCTGATGAACTCATCTCACCTCTTAGTGTCAGTAGATACACTGATGAAATTAAAGTAACCCAAAACATAATGTGCACAGAGTTATTTTAAAAATAAAAAACAATGAAAAATAGAAAACTATTTCATTTTTAAGTTTTATTTTTAGATCAGTTTATTTTTAGTTAATTTCCTGAGTGGTTTGCTCATCTCAGTTGAATGTTTTATTGTTTATAGGGGGATTTGTCAGGGGCGAGATTTAAGAGATTCACAACAGGTTTTATAAGACAAACAACACTTTGTGAAGGTAACTGACTCACAGTCATACCAGTCTCCAGAAACATACGCATTTATGTTAGTTGGTTTTGTAAGTACACTTAATAATATCTCTGTTTTTTTTTTCAGTTTTTCTTTTCTTCTTAAGTCTAGTTTTTTATGTTTATTTCCATTAACCAAAATGTTTTTTTTCACACCTAGTTTCAGATTAGATCAGTTAACTATAATAACCTTGTATCAGGGGGAGTAGGGGTATTCTTCAATTATTTTGAAGGAGAAGGACACAGATGCAGCAGACACAGATTTCCTGATGAGCTCGGTCGACTGACCCGAATATATTTTCATTTAACACGATATGCAAATTACTTAATCATTTTTCAAATGTATTTTTTTAGGTGCTTTGAGCTCCATAAGTGCCATTTATTTACATTATACAGGAGAGAAGGCAGACGTTCGTATGTCCAAAACTCTGCAACTCACACGAATTTTGGGAAAACTGTCCCTTTAAGGCTTCATCATCTTGTGTTTTACAAAATAAATGGATTATGGTTTATAATTACAGTTCAGAACATCTCTGATGCACGACTCAACATATGAGCTCAAGCTTGCAATATGTCTGAAACACATATAACAAATTATAATATCTGCAATCAAGTCTGGTGTCTAGACCCAGTGGACGTATGACAACAACAATTAGACAACTATATTTGATGGATATAACTTGTCAAACAAAAAACACACATACACACACATCCCATGCCCATCCCCTACAGTGTAGTATTTAATAGCCAATTACCCTCTGGGCCACCCCTCTATTACTTTGGGCACACACTGAGACATATCACCAGCGCCAACCCATACTGCAACGTTATTGATTGGCTGACCTTTGAACTTAGGACCGGAGTCATTACTGCAGAGCCATGCGGGGCCTGACATTAGCGCCGCAGGACGGGAACATTCTACATCGCTGGATAATTACTGGCATGGACGGCTTCCAAGAGCAAACATAATTAGATCTGGGATAGGGGGACTAGGTGGACAGCATGTTCTCAGCCATCTTGAATGGACGGCAGGTGCAGGAGGTAGACAGAAGAGACGTGAGCTAATTTATCTATTTTCCCTCCTGCTGTGTTTAAGTGGAATATTACTCAGGTATGATTTCACTGCCGGACCACAGTGAGACAAGTGAGACAAAACCAAAATATAGGAAATGTTTGGAGGATTAAAGGTACCTGTGGACCAATGACATGGAAGGTCTCCTCAGCGTGTATGCAGGTGATCTCCAGAGGCTCTGACCCCGACACGTGGCACAGCAGCCGACACGTCTGAAGACAAACACACAGGAGGAAAAAAATGGATGGTGGGAGGTGTTTCTTTGAAGGTTATTCTGCAGAAAATGGATAAACTGACTGTTGCTTCTACCAATTTAACTCTTACTGGCAAAAACAGAATCATAGGTGATTATTATTGTATGGCAGTGGTTGAATTCTGAATTCAGAGGTGAGTGAAGTTCTGGTTGCTTGGATTTAGGTGCACTGATGTTGACGGCACAAAACCTGTACAAATGAAAGTTTGTCATTTCACAAGGAAGGAAAATGAACTGATGATGTTTTAGCTTGTTTTACACTGGGTAAATAATGAATGAATGTTATGGCTGAATCTTTAAAGTCAAGTTGAAATTAAAAATGTCTTTTTAACCCTTTGAGATCACATCGCCAGTCATATTCACTATTAAAAAAAAAATTAAAGTTGAGAAAACTCATAATTTCAAGACAACTGCCTTTAGTAGATTTTAGAGTTTTAAATCACTTTTTTTTAATAAACTGAAGATGATTTTTACAACCTATGTTTTGTTGAGATAATTTACTTTTCTTCTTTAGATTAACGTGAATTTTTGAGTTTTAGAAATGCGAGCCTGATTTTTGGGTGTCTGAATATTATTAACCGTCATCGACTTTCACTCAACAACTGTTGATTTCGGGACTTTCTAAAACTCAAAGATTCCAGTTTACTGAAAGAAGAAAAGTGCATTTTCTCAACAAAACATTAGTAGTTAGTAAAACTTTTATGAGTTTGATTTGGGATAAAAATCACAAAAATCTACTGTATATGCAGCTCAAAGTTGTGTGCTCTTTGTATTGCATGTGGTAAAAAAAAAAAAAACATAAACAATGTCTCTTTTCAAGCTGTGCTTTAATTTTTGTTTGTTAGAGCCACTAACAAAGACATGACAAAGCCTGAATGATATTTTCCTGCTCAGTGTTTGTACAACAAAACCACATGTTGACTGTAATTTGGTTGAGGATTAGAAGCGTAGTCTCCATTTTCATTCATCTCAACCTGTGTGTGTTTACTCACTTTAACAAGGGCTTGTGGGATGCCAGTTGTTTTGTCTAAGACAGTAGATTGATAAGTACAGACAAATACTGAGAAAATCTAAACTTCACTGCAGGTTTCTGTGGCTGAATACCTCTACTAAGTGGCATTATCATCAAAACCCTCTCCCAACCTCCCTGCCCCCACCCTACCTCCACCAGCTGCTCCTTCTGCTCGGTGAGCGTGCGCGAATACTCCGCCACTGCCTCCAGGTTCCCCTCGGCGCCTGCAGCTTTGAGAGCCCGTAGAGGCAACTGCTCCCCGTGAACTTTGAGCAAGTCTGAGGCACGGCCAACTGCCACCTTATGGAGCTGCAGGAGGAATCAAAGATTAAATCGCAGAAATGGGAAAAGGAGGGAGCAATGGGGGCTTGAGAAAGCACAAGTAGAAGGAAGAAAAATGAGCAAGGGGAATGCACAAGGGTGAATTTTTGAAGAGCGAGAGCAGAGGTGACACATGGTTGAGGTGACAGCTAAGATGAAGAGTGAATAAGAAAACCAGCTACAGACAGAACATCCAGCGAAAGACATCCCAGTCATGTCTGTGTCTCTCTGCAACTGAGCACAGTTATTAAAACTCAGAGACAGACTGCTGCTCACCTCACGTCTGAGGTCGTTGACACTCTGGCATGTCTTCAGGATGGCCACCTCCATGTCTTCTGTGGCCTCTTTGGCATGGACAGACTGCTGCTCCGAGTGAGACAAGAGGGAGGAAGAGGAGAAGAAAACATGAGACCCAACGCACAAAGCTACATTGTTTTCTGGAAACTGGATTGGAAAATGAACTTTGGGTCCTAAAAGAACAGAATGCAATGATTTGCAAATCCTTTTCACCTTATCTTCAACTGAAGGCAGCACAAACACAAAATATGACATACCTGCTTATTTCAGCAAGACAACACCAAGACACATTCTTCTTGTGTTACAACAGTGTGACTTCACAGTAAAAGAGTTAATTAAATAGACCGTCCTGCAGTCCAGACCTGGCTCCTTTTGAAAATGCATGGTGCGTTATGAAGCGCAAAACACACCAACACAGACCCCAGACTGCAGAGCGCCTGAAGTCATATATCAAGCAAGAATGAGAAAGAATTTCACTTTCAAAACGTCAACAATTAATGTCCTCAGTTCCCAAACACTGCATCAAATTCAGAATGAGTGTCTATTTACAAAAAATTATTAAGTGTATCTCTTTGAAAATAATATAACAACAAAATATATTGTCTTTATACTATATTCAGTTGAATATAGGTCAAAGCATGTTTGCATTTTTTATTTCCAAACACAACATCCCAACTTTTTTGGAACTGAGGTTTATACATTTGTGATCTATTATGTTTGAATATGACAGAAGAAGAAAGTCAAGCATTTCAACGTGCAATTTTGTGTAAACAGACTAAATTATTTAAACTAATTATTTCATTTTAATATTGCACAACAATAACAAAAAAATTCTTAAAACTCAGACTTTCTGACCAATAAATCCAGTTGGAGAAAAACAAATATTTATATTCTACCATAGTTGCCAGAATAAGAATAAAAACCACAAATTGGACCGGGCAGAATACCCGAGGATATTTGCACATTCCGCTGCATTCTCAAACATCGCAGCGTTCTGGTCTTTCTGATTCTCCAGACCACCTTAAATTGCAAAGACTGGATGAGGCACAGTTATGTGGCAACAATTTCTCTGTGTTCTCTGAGCGCAGTGAAAAAAGTTTAAGAAGAGAAAAAAAACAGCAACATAATGACTTGTGTTTCATAAGTCCATCAATTCTGAAGGCCAAGGAGACTGCTGAATGGCAGCGAGGCGCATGAACACTACGTGATGTTTCTCTCTCGGCTGAACGAGCCTTGGTTTAAAAAAGAAACAGTCATTCAGGAGGGTTATTATGCTCCGTTGTTGCAGGAGGGATGTTTGAAAAGAAAATGAGCAGGCAAAGTGAATGACTGGGTAAGCCAGGGACAGCGTCTTAATGCGTGTGTGTGTCTGTCTGGATTGATTTCTGTTTGTGTAGCATGCTGTGTGTGTGTGTGTGTGTGTGTGTGTGTGTGTGTGTGTGTGTGTGTGTGTGTGTGTGTGTGTGTGTGTGTGTGTGCGAACAGACACTGAGCATTCCCATGTGCAATCTAAAAAATATTAAATTTTGTTTATAGCCTTGCCAATTCCCCATCATTCCTTACACTAACAACCCGCATCTCTTCATCTTTGCTTGGATCCATTTTACATCTTTTTTACAAGTGTCTTAAAGATGAGGTGCTTCTTATGATTCTTCATATGGTAGCATATGTTTTTTTTTTTTTTTTATGAATATTCCTGTAGGTGCATGTGCATCTGTGCAAGTGTGCCCACTCGTGCCAACATACCGCCTCAGCCCAGGCGTGCACCAGCTGCTGAGTGTCCTGGCGCACCAGCTGGCACAGGCCTAGGATGGCCTGCCGCTGCTCATGGCTGGTGTAGGCCGAATCAGTGAAATCCTCCGTCCGCTCCACCAACGCCTCCAGCTGGCTGCCCACGCTCTGGGGTGACGAGGAGTACAGGTTCTCCCTCAGGCACTCCACGCTGGACTGAAGGAGAGAGAAGGGGGGAGGAGGGTTGAGAATTTGGGAGTTATTGGAGTTCAAGCAGCATTTAAAGGATAGTTGTGAACAGAAGAGAGGAAGAGATGGCAACACACAAACGTCTTACTAACAGGGAAAAACATCATTTAGCATCTCATTATTATTAAGAACTAGACCTCATCATTAAAGGGACGGTTCCAAAATCCAAAATACATAGTTTTCCTCTGGACTGTAGTGCTATTTATCCATCTATTGAGTTTTGGAGGTATCAGTTCTAGAGATGTCTGCCCTCTCTCAAATATAATGGAACTAGATGGCACTCAGCTTGTGGTGCTCAAAGTGACAAAAAAAATTGAAAAATGAAAAATTCAACAGCGATGTCTCTTTACAGAAATCATCACCCAGTTACTCAAAATAACCTACAGACCTTGTTGTGAGCAGCTTCATGTAGAATCTACTTTATTTCTGCAGCAGAATCATCTGGAACTACTTTCTTTCTACTAAAAAGAAAATAGTTCCTACTTGAAATTACTCACAAGAACACCTGCGGATTATCTCAAGTAATCAGGTCATGATTTCTGAAAAGAGACACTGGCATTGAATTTTTCAAATGTATATTGTTGGTGCTTTAAATAACGATTATGGGATATAGGCATATATATATGTGCTCATTTGTGCACAGTTCTGTGTAGTTTTTAACTATTGGAGGACTGTGTAACCGTGCAAGGAGTAAAAGGAAAGAAGACCAGCTGGGTAAAAATAGAGATGAGTAGCACGATACCCACGTGGGTGAGCGTGGCGTCTGCAGTCAGTGTAGCGGCTTCAGTTAATGATATAAAAGACAAGAGCTGCAATGACTAGTCATTTAATCAATTAGCTGTCAACAAGTTAATTAAGTGCCAAATGTTTGGATAATGGATTAATCATTTTGAACCATTTTTTTAAGAAATGTCAAAATTCTCAGATTTCAGCTTCTCAAGTGTGACTTTTTTTCTGGGTTCCTAATTGACAGCACGGCAGGTTTGGGTTGGAGACAAAATAAGACATTTGAGGACATCATCTTGGGGTTTTTTCTCCATTTTCTGACATTTTATACACCAAACTACTAATCAATTAATTGAGAAAATGGTCGACACATTAATTAATAATGTAAATAATCATTAGTTGCAGCCCTTTAATAGACACACTCTGCTTGCTGTGGCAGATGTGTCATGTTGCGTCCCTGTCCCATGTATTTCAGCTGTAGAGAGTCGTCTTGGGCCATCAAAGGTGCACAATAAATGGTGCAAACTGCATCTTGAGCACACAAATGTAACAGCTAATGCATTTTCCTGTTTTATCCTCTTTTCTTTCTTTTTTTCACAAAGATCTCTTTTCAAGAAGAGTATGCTCTTTGCTTGTGTCCTGAGATGACAGGTTTACGTAAGCTTTTAGTTAAACTCTGCCATTAAGAGCTATGAAGCCATTCATTAAAAGCAATAAGCATCTCTGGGTCCTTTCATTAAAATTCTTTCTTCTTCTTTTCTTTCAGTGGACAAGACCCCTTCAGAACCTTTTTTATGTCTTTCAGTTGTCAGTGCATATGGAGGAGAGAGAAGATTAGTCATAGTGATGTAGGTTTAATGGTGAGTCACACAATCAATGAACCAAATGATAAAATAGTCTGGTTCTCCGTGTTGATTGTCTGATGAAGCTCAAGATTTGAGGGGTTTTTTGTGTTGTGTTAAAGGGGTAGTTCAGATTTTTTTGAGCTGTGGTTGTATGAGGTACTTATAGTCAGTGTATTACCTACAGTAGATGCTGGTCAGCACACCCTCAGTGAAGAGGAGCAGAGAGAAGTACCAGCATGGAAGCAATGCAATGAACTGCTGTGAATGGGGTTTGCAGCAAAACGTATTTACCCTTATCTGGTGGGAAACCACCATTATATAAGCCAAATATCCAAACTCCATAGGTAAAATCAGTCAATTTACCTCGCAGAAGACACTAGTTGCTCGTCTATGACTCCCTTGATGTGTTAGTTTATTTGTATTATTGTGTGACTGTGGTCAATCCAAACTATCCTTTGAAAACACCAAACTCACACAATAACACAAAAACAGCTAACTGTCTGAGACAGCAGTAGTCCAGCAACTCCTGTATTCTGCAAGGAAAAATTGCTGACCGTGCCTGTGGAGTTTGGTTGGTTTGGAGAGAGTGATATTTGATATATTGACAGTGGTTTCCTGTCAGAAAAGGCTGTCTGATGGCAAAGCGAAGTGGTGAAAGCTGATCTTTATTTTTTTGGGGGGTTGACATTTTTTAAGTGGCTCAAATATCTTATTTGCTGCTGACCCTGTTCACAGCATTTTATTGCTCAGCGTCTGTGCTGGTATTCTTCTCCGTTTCTCCAAACTGGAGGTGTGTTGACCACCATCCACTGCAGCTAATACACTGACTATCTATAAACACCTCATGCAACCCCTATTCAAATAATCCAAACTATCCCTTTACTGTAAATAGATTATGTTACTGTTATTTTCTCAAAGGCTGTGCTGCAGCTAAAACTCAGCAGGATGCTTCACCCACAAGAGGATCATTACATAACTTCACGGGTCAACACCTGTCAGATGAGCATCTCTAACCTAAAGCCCTCACTGTGATATCAATCGTCTTATTCACGAAGTCTTATTTTTCTTCTTACCTTGAAGTCCTTAATGCCGTCGTAGATGCTGGCAGGAAGGATCTTGTTCTCCCCGCAGCTCCGTGCCTCGGTGACTATCTCAATGACCTGCTCCAGGGCACAGCGCATCCGGTGGAACACGGCGTCTTTGTTGATCCGCGCCGACTCGCAATCTGGATGCCTCAGGCAAGTCTTTGGAAGGAATGGGATGTGAAATGTCAAAGCTGGCGTCCTCCTCTACTCTTTTCACCATCTATTTCTTTTCACAGAAGCATTTCAACCGCTCTTTTTCAAATTATTATGTGACTTTTGAGTTTTGATCATAGTATTATGAGACACCTTGAAATTAAACTCGAGAAGGTCTTAAATCTTTAAACTGGACATAATCCACAGCCCTCGCCCAGAGGTGTGCCAGCTGTTTACCTTGGAGGCTGTGAGGAGCATCATGGTGCATTTCTCTAGCACTGCTCTGGCTGCTGCCATCCGCGCTTTCTTCTTCTCATCCTTCAAGTCCTACAGCCCACACACACACACACACACACACACACACACACACACACACACACACACACACACACACACACACACACACACACACACACACACACACACACACACCATATGGTAATGGGTGGCTTTACTTCAGTTGCAGCTTTAAAGAACTCTTGGGGGGTCCGAGCATCAAATGTATACAGTATATTTCTCTCATGCTGGTATGAAGCCACAGTCGAATGTGACACTGATTCCCCTCCAAGTTTACAGACATGAAACTTCCTGGTTTAATTGTCATCTAATGAAAAGAAGAGCTACCAGAATAGCTCTTTGACTGTCTTTGACTTGGACTCTCTTTTTTTTTACCTCTCATTTTACTCTTTGGTACATTCTGTGCAGGGTAACAGTGTTACATCTTTAAAATACAATATATGACTAAATATATTCTATTACAGTTAGTTAAACTTGATTACTAGAAGGGATTACTTTATTAGTTACTTTATTAGTTTTTTTTTGCTTTTTTTGATTTTCTTTGCTCTAAAATTCATGTGAGGCATATATTTGATGTAAATGGATTTAAAAAATGCACAACATACTGTGCTTGTGTAGCGCCCCTGACATATACCACATGACAGGAGACAGAAAGTCAGGACATTGTCAGGAAAGCATTTTTTGGAAATATAGAGATCATTTTACCTACACACATGGTCAAGAAGGTCGCAACATTACACCACAGTACAAACTCTGCAACAAGCAAGCTGCGTTCTGCATCAAAAGACTTCACATCTAATTTGAAAAAGCACCTTGAGATAGAGAGTTTTAAAAAAGTGAAAAAAAAACTGAACAATACTTATTAACACGTTTTGGATCCTTTAAACAAACCTATTTGTTGAATAAATACCATAATACTTATTTTTATAATAACATAAAAGTTTGCGTAAAGTTTCATTACCTGTTTAAGGGTAATGAAACCATTTAAGGGTTGGGTCAGAGGGTGTTGTACACTGCACACATTGTAAAACCCTCTGAGCCAAACTAATTTCTGATTTTGGACTATATGTAAGTAGTATTTGACTGGACTTGCTTGTTATTTTGGCTAATTAGCTTAGCTGCATTGCAGATATGTATCGCTAATTACTCACAAATACGATCTGTTTATTCAACGTGAGATTCATGTTGGAAGTGTGTGGCAGCACATGTTGCTCTATGTGACCCAGTGAGAACAGTTAAGAGATCAATTTTGAAGAATTCAAAAGGCAATACAAAGTCTTTAAAATATGTTACTTAAATTAAACAGTCTAATGAAATATGTTACAAATTACATTTCAGGCCGTGTTTTCAGTCATCAGTAGTGGAATACATTTCAGAATTAAACCTCCCAACACTGTTTGTACATGAGCATTGTTGGAGGCAGCCTTGAAAACAAGGATTTCATAACCAACAACTGCTTCACTGTAATTGCTGCTGAGCATATGACAAATAAAGAACTTAACAGGAAAGAAGATACAGTGTGTGTGCTTCCAAACAGAAATAGACAGCTCAAATTAGGTAGATACAGGATTTGGATGAGACAGCTGAATCAACTCCTCTCCCGTCACAGATTACAAAGACGATGTGATTATCTGTCATTATTTTTGCCTCTGTGCTCGCCTGGCTTCAATAGATGAAGATGGTAGATTTTTCTAAAGGGCTGTGTGCTTGTGCTTGCGTGTGCATGGGAGCGCTTGAGTGGGAGTGAATACGGGGAAAAGAAAAAAAAAGAAGATACAGAAAAAAAAGAGCATTAGTGGTGATGATGAGCGCTGGAGAGAGACATGATGCGTGTGTCAAAAAACGTGAGCCCAGAGGAAATTCGGAGAAGAGGGCTGGTCGATCCTCTCTCCCTGTCTAGATATCGCAGCCGTTGCACTTTACATCAGCTTGTGCAGGCAAAGCGCTTTAGTTGCAGAGGCTGAATGTATGCATCAAAGTAGGATTAGTTTTTGACAGAACAAAGTTAAAAAAAAAAAAAAAGTTTGACTTTTTTTCTGAAGCTTTGAGCCAAAGTTTTGTTTTGCAAATTTGCTATAGTCTAGCTGATACAGTACACTGCAGCATCTGAAAGCACAGGTCAGCTCATACCAACAGTGAATCATGATGTTAATCCTGTTTGAGGACTGTGAATCATAACTAGCCAATACATGTCTTTTATGGATTAGAAGAATGAAAACTTTACATAGACAGAAAGGACAGAAGTCTAAAGAAGCCTTGTTGTTAGTTCATTGTTTGAGTTTTTGAGAAGTGTAAATATTTGACATTTGAATTATTGATTCGCTCTGAGTTCGCCTGCACATTCACAGTGTAAATACTGCAGGTTTCACAGTCTAATTCCACCACCTGCCTGCACATTCATGTTTGGAAAATCACTACTTGTTAGGAGATTACATCTACACGAATAAACAAAACGTGCTCAGTGTTGCAGAAATGGAGAGACAAATTACTGCATGTCCATAAACATCACTAAATCCATATGCAGCTTTTCAAGTTGGACCACATTTGCATTTCATTTATTGGAAGACATTTACAGTATGCTGATGGTTATTTTTACTCTTAAAAAATTGAAGAGAGATTGCAGAGAGCTGGTTTCTTCACTTGCTACTCACATTCTGTCTGTCTCCGGTGAGGTGAGCGAACTCCACCATCTCGTTGCCAAACTGGCTGAAAATCTGTACAAATTCCTGGAAGGTGCTGACTCTTTCCAGATGGTCGAGGGTAACCAGGACCTGAGAGGAGTGAAAAGATCAGGGTAGTATGGTGAACGGTCACATATGTTCTGTGTATTTCTGTTGTGTAAATGTTCTTTGAGTGCTTCCACAGTGTAATAACCTATTAGTGAACTTGTAGTATATCATATGCCATGTTTATATGCATACACACGCTCAATTTTAATGACACAGAAAAAGTTAGGCTTTTATATCGTCAATCTTAAACTGTTTTTACCTGGTTTAATTCCCACTCAGTTTCATAACTGCAGCTTATCCAGAACTAAGCAGATTATTAACTAAATCTAGGACATCCTGTCATATCACTGCAATTTAAGCATCACTGCACTAGTCGAACATTAAGTTAAGAATACATTTTAAAATGTTATTAATTACCTACAAGGCCATCCACAGTCTGGCTCTAGACTATATTTAAGAACTTTTAACCCTTTACAACCCAGCCAGACCTTTAAGATCGGCTGATCAAGACATTTTAGGTGTTCCACAGACCAGACTCCGCTGCAGCTTTGAAACGCCTCCTTAAAACTCACTTTTACAAGATGGCCTAGGCACACAAAGTACAAATTTCATAATAAGTCTGCAGTCTCCCTCTGTCCTGTGTGGTGCATTCTGAAGCACAAAACAGGACAATGGAGACCCCAGCAGCTGAGCACCTGAAGTTGTACATCAAGCAAGAATAAGAAAGAAATTCACTTTTGAAACTTCAACAGCTAGTGTCCTCAGTTCCTGAACGTTTACTGAGTGTTGGCAAAAGAAAAAGTGATGTAACACAGTGGTAAACACACCGCTGTCCAAACTTGTTGCAGGCATCAAGTTCAGACTGAGCCTATGTTTACAAAAACAATACTGTTAATCAGTTTGAATGTTGAACATCTTTGTACTGTATTCAACTGAATATAGGTATAAAAAAAAAAAAGGACTTGAAAACCATTAAATTCTGTTTTTGTTTGTTTTACACAGCACCCTAACATTTTCAGAACTGGAGTTTTTAGTATTTTTGTATGCACTTACATATATTTTGCATTTTTATCTGTTTTCTATTTTCTTCTTTTATTGGCATCATTATCATCTTCATTAGATCATTTCTTACATTTGCATCTTTGTTTATATACTGTAGTCTCCTTTACTTACTCACTTTGCATAGGCTTATGTATGGGCTCAGTGCTAGTTGATTATGTGCTCTAATGTTCCACATTTTTGTTTATTATTATTAGTATTATCATCATCATTATCATCATTATTACACAACAGAACCAAGAATAACAGTTGATTTGTTATGTTCTCTTTCTGTGTTACTCCAGCGCTCCCTTATGTAGAATTAATGGCTCAGTGTGACGCAATTAATGTGATCAAAATTATATTGGTGAACTCCTAAAATAAAACCATCAGATTAAGTAGTTCCTAACCTGCACTTTAGTTAATACTAGTCTATGTAACTGCTAATTTAGCTGCAGAGGGTAGGCTAGCTGGCAGCGCTAACGCAGCAGCTTTTATCAGCAGCAGACAAAGAGGAGGAAGAGACGTAATTGTGTTTGCCAGTAATGGAGAACAGGGGGCTGTCGACTGTCTGTCCAAACGAGGCTAACCAGACATGATTAAGCCCCCTGTTTCCATTCTTGGCTCAGTCTGCAGCTCCATCCATATCACGCTGTCTGACTAAGAGCATAGCCAGGTACGATGGAGGGAGACAGTCTCCTGCTCTGTGTTTTTATGTGGCCTCTAAATGTGCTGCTTCACTTCAATTATCTCTTGAGTACTCCTTCAGAGAGCCAGTGCTTATATGTTAGGAAATAAGGACTAAGGATGGAAGATGCTGAGGCGTATGTCCATGAGAGTCCATGGATATCCTTAAAGGTGGCGTCATCATACATGTGCATGTCTCACCTTGTTGCGTGATGTGATTATCTGTTTGATAACGATGCGGTCAGCTAAGACCAGGACTTTGGTGACTGAGGAAAGGAGGAGGCGAGCGGCTTTCACCATCCCTGTCCTATCACTGAACACCGTGATGCGTCCGTCTGACTGGGACGACAACGATGATCCCACATCTGTCAGCTGGGCTATGGCATCACCTGCAAGAGAGGAGAGAAGGGTACAGTCCGGGTCAGCAACAGAGCCAGTAGATTATCTCATTGCAGATGGAAGTTTGTTGGTGTATGAGGGTGCACCAATCTGACTTCTTCCTCTCCTGCTCCTGATTTGTGTACCTAAACTCTTGAGTTTCTGCAGATGCAGAGTGCTGATCCCACACCAGTGCTCTCTCTTTCCCTCATTTAAAATCTGTATAAGTCTTCCGCACTGCATGGATGCTCACTGAGATCAAACTTCAAAGATGACAACTGAAACATCATTCCTTAACTGTAAGTGTAAACATTCATACACAGTTTATTATTGCAACATTTTATGAGAATCTTAATTTGCTGATGTTAAGAATCAGCTACTTTTTGTGGTGTCTACACAGAAAAACAGCTGAGACACTTGCTGAGAGAAACATCCACAATCTTAAAATCAGAAAACTATAACAATATTCTTTCTTGCAACATATTCTTAGTCATAATCACTTGGACATACACTAAATCCATTAGCATAAAAAGTTACATATTCACAGATTCATGCATATATTGATATTTGTCTATACAAATATAAATATATAACATCTATTTTTTCAGATCTTCCTGCAATTTTACCAGGATACACAGTATTATGAGGGCATTTGCACATCAACTTGACTCTGCTCCTCTGCAGACAGCACTCCCTCAATGTAGGCGGAGCTAATTGTCATAGTGATGCTATTCCTGCAGTTGGTAAAGAACAGACACTTTTCTTTGGTCTTGAGAAGCTGCAGCTTTTATTCACCGACAAACTCAAACCTAAACTGTACATTTACTGCCACACCGTCACCTTCTCATCCACTCAGCACTCATTCACCATCACTCTCTGCCACTCGCTCAACTGTTACACACTAACTACACAACGCTACTCTGACCAATCAGTTGTCTGTAGTGTTCACTTGCTCACCTTTATCACTGGGACTAAACCCAAAATACTCCAAAACAGGGACTCATGTATTTCTGCATACTAGTTAGTCCTGTACCTTCATCCCTCAGATGCTACTTTGTTCACCAATAGAGAGATTGACCCCTTTTACCACATGCTGCACTCTACAATGCTTCACCTCAATACAGCATCTCTGCACCAGTTTCATAGATAGAGGAGGAACAAAGTACCATAATTTCCAGACTATAAGCCGCTACTTTTTTCACACGCTTTGAACCCTGCGGCCTAAACAATAATGCGGCTAATCTATAGATTTTTACGAGTTAACGTCCTCCAGGAGGCGCTCTAGCAGGAAGCGCAAGAGCGAGACAGACAGGTGGAAGAGATAATGCGCCGAGGAAGACGCTAGTTTGATTGTGTTTTGAACAGTCATTTTGCACATCATGCACACACCCTCATCATGGGAAACACCCGAAGAAATGTATATGATGCAACTTTTAAATTAAAGGCAATCGATCTGGCTGTCGAAGAAGGAAATCCAGCTGCTGCACGTAAGCTTGGCATTTTTTTTAACCAGCTGTGTTACTGCCATTTTACTGTCGTTTTACTGCCGTGTTACTGCCATGTTACAGGCACTGTTCGGAAAAAAGCATTTAATTAGCAATTAAAAAAATCTTTCTGTGTAAATATCTCATGTTACAACATGGACACCTGCGGCTTATAGACAAGTGCGGCCTATATATGTACAATTTTTTTTTTCTTTTTAAATTTAGTTGGTGCGGCTTATATTCAGGTGTGCTCAATACTCCGAACATTACGGTAATACCTTCATATAACTTTAAGTCTAAAATATACAGTAATATTATAATGCATACAACCATTTGAAAAAATATTTTTTTTACTATTTACCATTTGTTCGGCAGTTTATATGTCTGACCCAACAGATGATGGATTACCTTTTAGATAACATGTTGGATGAAAAGTAACAAGAAATAAAAGTACAGAAGTAATAAGAAACTCCCCTGCTTAGGACAAATCCTGGCTACAGTTCTTGAAAAACTGTATTTCTTATAAAAAATGAAAAAGACAGACGGAAAGACTAAATTTGGAGAGCCAATGGAAAAGGACTTCTTGTCATTTCTGGCCACAGGAAGAGTCTCCTCCCAGTTGGGGGGGGGGGGGGGGGGGGGCAGACCCAGAACATGCTGGAGGGTTTACACATCCCATCTGCCCTGGGAGCACCCTGGGATTCCCTCAGATGGATTGGAAGATGTGGTCGGCCAGAAAGACCCTTAGGGTACTTTGCTTTGCCTGCTGCCACTCAGATCTGGATCCAGAGAATAGAAGGATGGATGGTCAGTTGATAATTTCCTAAAATTTCCTTAAAGTTGGTTCAGACAACACAGTGGTGCAATGTTCTTCCAAACTGCCGCTCGTCACCTCCGGGGGAACATATCGTCCTGGACGGGATGAAACGAAGAGTACTATATTCAGCACAGTGAAACGACAGCTATGCCAGCCTGACCCAAACACTTCTGGCATGCTTCCTGGATTATGTGAGCAATTTTGGGGGGTAGACTACTATGGGCCTTGACTGCAATTGGCAAGCATGACAGAGCAAATTCATACACAGAATATACAATGGCAATGATATTCAAAAAGAGTCCAACTTTCTCTTTTTCTCTCTCTCTAAACGGCCCCCAAAAAGGGAAGAATACAGAGTTTAGCCTGAATACCCATCACCAAAATAGCACCTATCAAGGGGGAAAATGTCCAGAGTTAAGAGCAAGAGGCAGTGGGACAGAAATCTCAGAGAGAAAGAGAGCTCAGAAAGGAGGGGGAAGGGAAGATGGCTAGGTCTCTATCGGGTCACGCAGCTTGGCTGTCTATTTGGTTTGGCTGGTCCTTTAAAAGAAGCAGCACTGACGAAGTGATTGCATCCGACAGGCTGCTTTTCAGTGCCAGCTCCACTAACCAGTTAAAACATCTAAGCCTGGCTCACAAAGACTGCTGCTCAACCCCCGTGACACTAGCAGGGTGGAAAGCAGAGGGAGCAAACTGTCCCCTCTCAATCCCAGAATATAGATGGTACGGACCGGAGTGTGGATTTTTATGACCTTATCCTACTGGCCCCGTAGACATCATATATACTCGCAGACCTTTGTATCTTCTGTGCGCTGTGAAAAGTGGTTTTGTTCCTACAAGGAAAAATATCTATCAGGTGTAATGGATTCTGCCTTTTTTCTGTATGATAAATTTATTATTCATAAGGTTAAAACTTGAAAGGCAGATCCTTGATGTGTTGGTACAGCGCTTGCAGGCAGTCGATCTTGCATGACTCAATGGATGGCAATGTCTGTCTGTCGGTGGACTAGGATGAAATTTGCTATAGACATTCATATTCCCCTCAGGATGAACTGGATGAACGTAAGCGATTCCTTAACTGTCCATCTTGCGCCATAACCGGTTCAACATTTGGAAGCATCCGACCAAATACTCTCAAAAGAATCCCACCAGCCTCAGCTTTGTGTTTAGTACTAATTAGCATTAACAATGCTAAACTAACGTGGCTACATGGAATCAGCAACAAAAAGGTTGCTGATGCAGTCAGAAAATTTTCACTGCTTTACCTTGCTGCCAGACAGCCTTTTCGGATGGGAAACCACAGCATAAGCAAAATATCGCTTTCCCCAAACCAACCAAACTCCACAGAAGAAATCAGTCACTTTACCTCGAAGAACAAGGGAGTTGCTGCTCCAATCTGTTAGTTCGTTTGTGTTACTGTGTGTGAAAGCAGTTTCCCATCAAATAAGGCTGTCTGACAGCAAAGTAAAACAGTGAAAATATTCTAAAAAGATTTTACACATGAACTGAAACAGATTTTTTTTAAGTGGACCTTTTTTAAGCGTCTAAATCTCCTTTTGTTGCTGAACCTCTGAATAGCAGTACATTGCTTAGCTCCCATGCTGGTACTGTTCTCTGCTCTTCCAAACCAGGGTAATGCTGACATCCATCTACTGAAGCTAATACATTGACAATGGATAAGTATCTCATACAACCCCATTACAAATAATCCAAACTATCCCTTTGAATTAATTAACATCCTATATTGTAGTACATGAAGTGATCTTGTATAGTGTATTTGTCCTTCGGTGCTCCCATCAAAATTTAATGTTGTAATACATGTTGTAAGATGCATTATTACCACCATACCTTACTTGACTGAACTTTATTTTTTCTATTTATCACTTGTGAATGAGGGAGAAATTTCGTTCATTCCAGGCCTGTGGTTAAGGGGTGGTGTTTGTTTCTCTGTCTTTCTCGTGTTTATGGAAAAATGCCTATTTAGCTTCAATAAAAACATATTTTAAATTTTTTTATCCCTGCTACACATACTGCATGTTTGCATTTAACCTCAGTACAGCCTCACAGAACTGCTAACATTGCTGTAGACTTGTTTCTCTATCATTCATGAGAGAAAACCTAAAAAAAAAAAAAAAGGGCCAATCCTTGATGTGCTGGTACAGCGCTTAGGGGCAATTGTAGTCTCTCTTTTTTTACTTTTTACCCTGCTCCTGCGGTCCAGTTTTCAAACACTCACACAGTGTTTGTGGCTAACTACCATCTTATCTCGAATCTTTCTGGGGAGAAAGAGAAAGTGAGACAGAAGCATGCAAATGTGCAAATGACACTGAGAGACTGAGTGAAAGAGACAGAGACAGAGATCCAACACAGATTGCCTTCACTGACCTGCCTCATTGGATCTCTGCACTGCTCTGATGATGGGTAGCATCTAATTAAACTAGTGCTTTCAGCCTGCCTTTATTTCATTCATTATAGCACACAAGGCTGAAGCCTGCCTGATTAAACTCTCCCTGCGGCTACGTATTAGAGAAATGTCAATCCTTCACTAACTAGCCCGTCTCTCTCCCCGAGACTTAAAGACTCTAAAAAGTCTTTTTCTTTTTCATCCCTGAAGATGTCTCCATCATTTTAAAAAAAATACAGGACAAAAAAAACCATCTTCTTTTTTTAAATCAGGGAACAGTTGTACAGTGTCTGTCAGGAGAAGTGCAAGAGAAAACTGTGAAGACACTTTCCCTGAGAGGAAAGTGAGAGCTCGAATAAATTAGTCACAGTGGGAAACGCACACATGTACTTTACGTGGCCTTACCTTTACGCACACATACACATTCGCTCGCACATTTTCTCATCAATCTACTCTCCTCCTCCCACCGGCGCTCTCTTTGTCTAAGTTTTAGCCGTCTTTACAAATCACTGCTGTGTGAGGATTAAACGCTTTGCTGGTTCCCCCCAACATAAACCCATTATCACGGTGTTGTGTCTAAATTCTTATCCAATGTGATATTGTTTCCGGTCTGCTCTGTATGAGGCTAAATGAGGTCCTTGTTTTGCCTGATAAGAACTAAGTTCCCAGATATAAAGAAGTGTTTCACTGAGCAAGTGGTGACAACTATCTAAACAAAGACTTGTAAGCAAGTTCAGATAGACGGGGTGATACAGAGTTGACTTAACGTGCGTCTTCTTGAGGGTGTTTGTTTTTTAGTTTTAACGGCAAAATGTTACAAGAAAGTGTGGAAACGCAGTGAGAAAAAAAACTTCCTGACAAAACCATCACCTCGTCTTTCTCGGGTTCAATAAAAGCTGACAGTCCCGCAAGAGTGATCCAGACATTCTTGTTTCTTCACAGTGGTTGTCACTGTTTCCACCCCTCCTACAGCCCTCTGTACCTCTTTGTCTCTCTCAGTTGTTTGCTGTTTTACACTTGACATATCCATACATACATCCAAACAGAGGAGGCATCTTGCAGCTACACATTGGGTCAAAGGCAGACTGCACCCTGGACAGTTTGGCCGTTTGACCCAAGGGTGGGTAGTAATGGGTGCAGATCACAGTGGTGCAATTCAGCCCTGGACTTATCCGCTTAGAGTTATGATTTGATTGCAGTTTGTGCTTATTACGTGTACTTCTACTCGGAGCCAAGAGACGTAGAAAACAGGCCGGTTTTAGCCCCACTTTCTACATTATTTTATGCTTAAGGTTTATTATTACAAGGTAAGTGAGCTCAATTTATGTGAATTATTCATGTTAAAATACCCACTGCTCCCAGCGGTCTTTCAAGTCGACAGACTATAAACCAAACTCCATTCTAAAAGAAGGTGTTTCATGTTAGGGCCATATTTTTTCCCAGTAAAACCTTTAGTTACAGCATCACTAAGACTCTTTTCTGATTCATGTTGATCTACAGGTACAATCAGCACACATGTAATTTGCTCAGGATTATCATAAATAGCCTGTGATGAAATGCCACAGATGTACACACACTGACTGGACAAGCACAACAACCTTCAGTGTTTACGTCTGAATTATTTCAAAAGTGGCAGCATCTTATATTAAATATATATTTTCAATTATATAATTTATTTCAAAATAATTTATTATGCTGAAAATTTCATGTTGTTTAGAAGCTGAGGTGGATCTGTGATCTGCAATCCAATCCAATCTTACAAGTCCACACATGAATAAAAAATGTTTTCGTCTTTTTTTTCAAGGAGCGAGTGTTGATTTTTTTTTGTTCCTTTTTTAAAAACTGTACATTTCACTTCAAACCTCCCCAACTGATATAAGTTGTGCATACTGTATTAAAAACTGTAGTTGACCAATGGAAAAATGGAACTTGCTGCCAAGTCCAATGACACTTGCCAAAAGGTATAAATGGTATATGAGTTATGAAGAGGGTCATGGCGGTTGAGCCAAACCATTATGCTTACTCCAATGATGACTCCCCAAAGTGCCTAAAACAGACAGGTAATGCAGTCATTCTCAAACGTTTTCTGGCAGGTCCCCCTTCAGAAGCCAAAAGAAAAGTTCACACCCCCCTACCCCACACGTTTTAATCAATCATTAACAATAATTGAAGAAGCAAATGATAAAAAAAGGCTTCAAGTTGAATTTTAGTGAAATAAAGGTTAAAATGATGGCAACAGCAAGCTCTTGTTTGTTTATTTCTCCTGTATAAATCACATCAGATTAAGTTAGTTTCACTCTATATTTCTCCCCTTGATCATTCGCACCCTCCCCTGCAGTGGCTCCATGCCCCCCAGGGGGGCACGTCCCCCAGTTTGGGAACCTCTGAGTTAATGGGTTATGAAATGGGCGTGGCTAATTGGCTAATTGGGTTTCTAAAATGGTAATTTTCACTTTTACCGGAGTCATAACTGTACTTTTACTTGATTATAGATTTTCAGTACTCTACCCTCCAGGTTTTAGAATGGGAAGGAAACTGCAGAAACGCAGACATGAAGTGGAATTTAAAAACTTCACAGAAAGGCCCAGCTGCAGATTCAAACCCTGGGGAAGAAAACTTAGGAGTCCTGACCTCAAGTTGAGAGATGTTTCTCAGCATAACAAAGAAACAATCTATGTGGCAGTGAATATCGGAAAAACTACTCCTTCAATCTCGCCAACAGCCTGACGCATAAAGTCTCAGAGAGCCTTCTATCAGAATCTATTATGCTGTGCTTTCCAAGCCAGCACAGACACATTCATTCCCTCCTTCTACAAAGCACCCTTGGGTGAAGAAGCACTTTTTTCAGCCTTTACTTCCAACCTAATAACAACAATGTCTTTAGATCACTGTAGCGGTCCTCCGGTATAATACAGTTTGACAGCTAGGCTGTCTAGACAAATCGAAATTTGCTCAAATTTGATAATGCTGTGAAGCCCGCAGGTGATCCTGGGTGCTTTATGAGACTGTCACAGTTTGTCTTAACAAGTAAACTGATGAGGAGACAGTGACTTAAGTCTTATTCGCTGGCCAGCTTTAACACCCTCAATGGCAATTTGTGGACATCATACAGCCATGGCCATGCATATGACAAAAAGATCTGCACCACAGTATCCTCTTTAAAGACGAAGAAGCAACATAAATCTGCAAACACAAAATAAGTGCCGTCCCTGTCTCCTCCGAAAGAGAAACACTGAACAAAGTGCTGAGTTCAAGTGCAGCAATTCACTGAAATGTCGAGTACTTAATAAGATCCAGTCAAAGTGGCCTACCTGCTCTGCGTGCCTCGAAGCAAGCTTGACCCATCTCATCTTTCAGCTCTTGGTTCTCCGTGGCGATGGCCTCCCCGACAGCAACAAAACGCCCAACAGCCACGCTCACGGCCTGGCCCACCCTGTGTATAGCTGCCAGGGTACGCTCGGACTTCTTTGGCTTGTCTTTGTGGTTGATCAGGGTGGTGATCTGCAGGATTATGTGGAGAAAGAAAAGGAGAAAGACAAATATTATATATACATATATACACAAAATTTGCCTGAAGTAAACTCCTATGGGAACTATTAGGAGGAATGCTGCCGAAGCAGGGAGGACAGGGACTTGTGTTTACACTTAAAGTATTGGTGACTGTCAGTTTTGTAAGTTTTGCAAATAAAGATTTGTTCTTTAAAAAAAAACACAATTGAATCATTCTTAACTTCTAGGTAACACAGTATCAATGAATTTCTTTCCTCAAAAACGTCAAATTACCATTTGATGACAGGATGACCTGCAGGGTTCACTGCAAATTTGTTTTTAGGCTCCAAGGTAATAATCTACAGATATTCCTGAAGAAAAATATCCTGACCATTTAATTATACAGTATCATTTTTATTATGGGTTAATCCTTTTCATTATTTTTCAAATTTATTAGCATTTTATGATTAGAAGAGTAGATCCCTGCCAGGCAACAGATGATGAAACACCTACTGTAAGGCCCAGCTGAAACAAGATTTCAAACTGATGTAGTTGTTCATCACTTGAGGCCCCTCGCAGCCAGTGAAGAAGAGTGAGAAGTCAGCTGTCAATGGTTGTATAAAAACAGAGCAGTCAAATGACAGAATTACTGCCTCGTAGCTGTATGCCTCCACCAATCAAGTTACAGTTTACATCTATGTCCGTCCAGACTCATATAATATAGTGAAGACTTTGAAGGAAATTAATATGGAAGTGTATTTCTTTGCAAAATGTAAGTAATCACTAACATATACATATAAAAGTCTTTACATTTGACCAAAACAATCTAATCAGTTCATCCTTCAGTACAACCGAGTTTTCTCAAGGTGTTCTTGAGATATCAGGTTGACAAGAACGGATGACCTGAAACATAATGCCTGTGGCCATGGCTGTCCCTGACGTGGAGCCATAAACAGGTTTCTCAAAGTTTTTCAAAACTTGTGAATCGCCAAGGTTCTTCAGCATACATTTATGATTGAAACTGAGAAAAAATGAGGCTGATTGGTCCAGTAAGATGCAGAATTAGCTGCAGAAAAGCTCCAGGTCTGTTGATGCTGCACATGATATTGTATAAATGTTGTTTTTTCCTGGTTTTATAGTAAAGTTATGTAATTTTCAGAACTTACTAGACTGCAGACATGTAGCACCACTAGTAACGACAACCAAACATCACATACTTTGATGCAGCCAGTTATTTCAGCCTTGCACGGGT
Organism: Lutjanus erythropterus; assembly: GCF_056507025.1. NCBI lineage: Eukaryota > Metazoa > Chordata > Actinopteri > Lutjaniformes > Lutjanidae > Lutjanus > Lutjanus erythropterus. The sequence continues at coordinate 17,830,919 of NC_139332.1, forward strand.
TCATACTTGATAGTTACTTTTCCACTGACCATCTAAAAGCCTGGAGCAAGATAAATGAATACACAAGTTGCATAGCCGCACGCCGCAAATCTAGGCTCATAACTTCTCGTTCAAAAGTAAAAGTATGCTGTGATTATACCCGAACAACATCTTTGATACGGGTGCATGTTGAGTCTGAGCACACACTCCATTTGCTTATCAGCAGAGAGGAGTTTCCTGCCTGTACAGCTACAAGAGGAGAAAACATTTTGGAAGTCGGCACATGGATAACCTGCTGTGCCTGTCAGAAGGAGAGAAACCATTTCTACAGCACAAACAACCCCGACACAATATTTCATACAACAAACAGCAGATGGGCCATGCACGCACGTCTTCTGTGACATATACAAGACCAGTGGGCACACAGAGGCACACACACCAAACTCAGGTGGGGCCTCTTCGTGGCAATTGCGGGTATCAATTATGAATGGCTAGAGCCAATTATCATCAATTATTTATTGATTGCTTCCACTCTCTCCAGCTGTTATCATTGTGGGTGTTGAGTGTGTGTGTATGCGTGTCGAACCATTTGGGTCAGGGGGTCGTGGGTGGTGATTTTAATTGGTCCATCAGCTGCAGGTGGTCCAAGTGGGGAATCTTGTACAGCGGAGTCTTTGTGGGCTACAGAGCACACGCTGGTTCTGCTGAGCTCAGACGGCTGTTTGAACGACACGGGAATGTAACAAGCCAGGCTGCATCAGAATGAAATCCTCTGAAATGTGTTAAGGTATATTTGATTTGACTTTGACAGCTGACAGGATTCTTGTAGATCAGCACGTCTAGGGCTGGGCAATATGGCTTATAAATAATTACTCATTTTCTTTAGGCTATATTATATATCTTGATATGGACATTTTCTCTAAAATAACTATCCTAAATTCTTGATAAGGCTAGATTGTGCCCAAACACAACACTGAGCTATCAGGTTATATTGGTGGGTGGCTTGCTTTGCAATCGAAGGTCAATTTTCTTTCAGTTTACCAACTGACTGTCTTAGTCTTACATTCAGCCCAACGGTATATGCAACTACCAAATGCAGTTTTATGCAGTTGTATCTGCAGACTAAGCAGTCAGCAGAGGTGACAAAAGTGCACAAACTCTTTACTCACGTAGAAGTACAGATACTTGTGTAAAAATGATTTTACATGTGATGGTTAAAGTAGAAGCACTGATTCAACTTCCTCACTTAAGTAAAAGTGAAAAAGCACAGACTTGTGGAACGTGGAACTGAAAGTAGTTTGCTAAAGGACATTTCTATCCATCCGTTTCTGGGCAGTTGGATGAATATGTCGTCTTTTGGCAATGGGCTCAATCCATCGCTGGTCGATGGGCTGATGGTGGCCAGCAGGAACATTTTAACATATTGCCCAACCCTAGTGCAAAGCTAACTCAACCATCCCCGTGTTTGAGCCTCCCTCTCTCGTCTGTTTTGTCTTGTTACATCTTTTATGTCGTTTTCGTCTTGTCAATACATTTAGACTGAAATCGATCTTGATGCTGGGAAGGCAGTGAGCAATGGTGTAAAATAAAAATAATTAATACATTCCCTCAAGTGCATTAAAACTAAAGTAACAAGCCTGTTTTGAAAATGTAAGGAATAGAAAGTACAGGAATTTGTGTTAAAATGTGGGTAAAAGGAAAAGGTTGTCCAAAAAATGAATACTCAGGTGAATACACAATTATAGATACCTGGAAACTCTACTTAAGTACAGTAACAAAGGATTTGTATTTTGTTACTTCCAACCTCTGGCAGTCACTACCTCCTTCTTTGTGTTTACTGGCAAATCACAAACTAAAATTAAAAGTGCATACTGCCACCTGCTGAGTGTGTAGATGCTGCGCTTGCTAAGTCAATGAAAGCAATATGGCTTCATATTGTCAGGCGGATAATTTAAGAGCTATAATTTCATTATCAGAATAACATATAATAATATGAATTTACAGTTATTGGCCTGAGATGCATCATGTATCTTTATTTACTTTGTCTAGCATACCACAAAAGGGAAACTGAGGCTGCTGCTCACTCTGAATGCCACCACACTAAATCAACAGGAGTCAGCAAACCTCTTGAGCTGCTACCCTGTGAGACACGACCCACATTAAATCTGTACATCACACATCATCCACGCTGACGGCTTCATCAAATATCTCTGTTTGAAGTTTAACGCTGCTAAAAGTTGTTTCACAGAATCAAGCCTCCGTGCTCGTTAGTGCTGTGAACAGCAAATGTATTCCTTGTTGACGAAAAACTTAAATGGGAATGTGTAAAAAAAAAAAAAAAAAAACAGATCTCTGCCTGGTTTGGTATAAATTCTGCACAGAAAACTGCACTGCTTAAATCCCTTAAACAACGAAGGTTAAATCTGTACTCTGCACTGAAGGTCCAAAGGCAGTTCAACCACAATAAAAAGCATTCACTTTCATAATGGCACTCATCTAATTGTATTATATAAATCACAAAAAAGAGACACAAGGAAAAAAGAAGATAAGTAAAAAAAAAAAAGTTGAGATGTGAGGGGGTAAAAAGAAAAAACAGAAAATTAAGAAGAGCACTTAACATCCTTTGACCAGAGGACCATGAAGGTGCTCAGAGGAATGTAATGAAAGACTGCAGTTCTATCAGTGAATGTGAATAAATATGCAAGTGTCACATTGTGAGCTGCACTGATGAGTAGCTGTTTAAAGCACATGGTTGGAATAAACTCTCTCTTCTTCCTCTGTAACTCCCCCTCTGCCATCCTCCATGTTTCTCTAACATGTTGTAAGAAGTTGTAACTTGTCAATCGGTTGTTTTCTTGCTTTCCACCCTGAAGGACCATTGTTCTGTAGCAAGATCCTGACCCTAAAAAGTACTCACAAAGCGCTTCTTTTGGTCTGTCACTCGCAGCTTTATGTATCACTGTGTCTCAGCGTGTTGGAGCTTCCGGTGTTTTTCACTGACTCACCCGCGCAGAGTAGGCTACTCCACAGAAAACACCAACGCTGGCTCGCTAGCGGAGGCAATTGGGGCACCGTGACACACAATTCAAACCTACGTCATACGACAGACTATCGTTAGACGGCAGGTGGCATTCCCATTATACAACAGGCCTGATGAACATTTCCATGATGTAAAGTATATGTATCTGATGGCTGAAACATTTGTCCCTGGTTTTTTTTTTCTGGAGCACTCTGTGTCTGTGTCTTCTGTACAACTGAAAGTATGTGCGCATAGTATAGAGAGGAATGAGTCCTAAAACCCAGAAACAAATCAGCATATTAGCACTTCCAGTTCCCTTTTCTTGTAGTCAGCAGGTTTTTTGATGGGTTTTTCATTATTTGCCTGAAATAAAGCCTGTGGTTAACACAAACTGAAGCGATTTTCAGTAAATACCCCACTCATGAATAATAACAAGTGGCTAAATGAGACTACAGTGGTTGTCAGGGTCATTAAACGTCATCACACTACAGACGAGTCAGTTCGTGGGGGTGACGTTGGGGCAAGCGACCATGGTGTAGTGCCCCAAGTGCCACCCCATGATCCTCGAATATGACTGGTTATCTGTACCCTGAGAGGGACTTTAGTTTGAACCAAATGTTTGCTGAGTATCTTTTTTTGCGTGCACATACATGTCCTCCACGCCACGCCTGCATAAGTCACCGCCGCACTTGGGCCACTCCAGTCAAAGAAGTCTGGAAACATCCCTGCCCACGCTGTCCTTTAAAAAGCCTCAGCTGGTGACAAATAACACCAAGAAAAACACCTAATAAACCTCATTATGGACATTTAATATTTGAGAATAATATAGAATGCTACGACTTTATCTGTCCTTTCAAAAAGTATTAGTCTATGGCAATTTGAAAACATTTTGAAAGCTTTACCAACGTCTCTTTCTTTTTTATATATTTTTGAGGCCTTTTTAATGCCTTTAATCACATAGCACTGCTGAAGACATGACAGGAAAGGTGGAGAGAGAATGGGAAATGACATGCAGAAAAAGGTCAGAGGTGGGAGTCAAACCCACAGTCGCCACAGTCACCACTTTATAGAGTGAGGTAAACATTTCGAAAGCTTTAACAATGTCTCTTTCTTTTCCATTTATTTTTTGGGCCTTTTTTATGCTTTTAATCACATAGCACTGCTGAAGACATGACAAGAAAGGTGGAGAGAGAATGGGAAATGACGTGCAGGAAAAGGTCAGCGGTGGGAGTCGAACCCACAGTCGCCACAGAGGAGTCACAGCCTCAGGACAGGGGGCAAATGCTCTATCAACTGAGCAACTTGGCCAGCACTAATGTGCCCCTCAACGGCCTCAGCTTGGCTTCTCCAGTAAAAACTGGTCTAGAACCGCCCCTGCAGCACTCTGTTGCGCATGTTTTTTCATGTCTGCAGGGTGCAGCGCATGTCTGAATGCAAGGAAGGGCCTGATTGTTTTCCCAGAGGACTTGTATAAGCAAATGGTGACACTAATGAACACTCAGGCTGGCACTGATCCAGAAACCAGTGTCAAAGAGGGGGGGGAAGAACCTGTGAGTGAGCCTGTGTGCGTCTGTGTGTAGGTATATAAACACCAGCACCTGAGGCTCATGCAGAGAAAGTGACAGACAGAGATTGCGAGACAGAGACGGAAGCAAAAGGGGTCAAAAGTGACACCAGGAGAAAACTCGGTAACAGATCTTCCTGTGTGAAAACAAACTTTTTCCACACTGCGGCAGATGAGTGCAGGGTTAAGTTAGTTTAACAAGTTGAAAACAGTGCGTCTGTGAAAGACAAACAGTGAAAAAGTCTGTGTGAATTGCAAAGAGAAGCGGGGAGAGAGAGCAGAGACTAACCAGTGCCTGGGATTTCCTCCATTAGGGATTACTAGGTGGGTACATTTACTGGGCTGTGCAAACAGGAACAGAGCAGGGTGGAGGGAACATAATATTGATACAGTGCCATCGCAGAAGAGAGGCCTTTGTGTTGGTGTGCAAATCAAAGGAACTTGTGTCAGTCTCAGTGTGCAGAGACCGAGAAACCTGCACACTCATTCTAAATTTGTTAGTGAACCACCTAAGAAACAGTTAAGTTCCAGAAAAAAAAGTATTTTTCTGGAGTTCCTTGTTACAAAAGAAGTCAGCAATCTTGTTTAAACATTTTCTCTAGACAATTAAATCATTCAAATGGTACATTTCTGATCGATGAATAAGTAAACAAGACTACAAATACGACCTGACGTTCAATGTCAACTCTCAATCCTTCAAAGATTTTGATACTCTGTATTCTACGGACATATTCGATCGATACAAGAAAAAGTATTGATTTTCGATACCCAGTTTCACTCCTTACCAGCAGTTGCTCAATCATTAAAGCTACCTTCAGGCCAAAGGTTAGGAGAGTACTGTATATTTTACTGCAGTGTACTCATTTAAAATGTCTCTTCTCGCTTCATTCTTCATCTCTCTGTCTCTCACACACACACACACACACACACACACACACACACACACACACACACACACACACCCTGGCCATACCATGCTGCTGTGCTCTGCTGCACTCCAGCAGTGTTTGAATGCCAATGAGCACTCCCAACAAAGCAGCATCCGGCCCAAAGCCTCCCAAAACCCGCCGAGGATTTACACGATATGAAATCTGTGAAATAAGCACAAATGTTGCTTGAGATGCAAAGTCAGACCTCCAACAGATTTGTTTATTGACAGGGCTAACTGAACACTTCTATGACCTAAAAAAAAAAAAAAAAAAAACTTAACTCCCTCCTGGTTTGGTTGTGTCAGTATATCGACGTAAGGATTTGCAGTGGAGAAAAAATGGCTTAATCTATGTAATGTAATGAATGTAGGAGCCAACTTGGAGTGTACAGTACCATTCAGAATCACAAGTTTTATTGATTCTTCTTTGCTTCAGTAATGGAGAATACTTTCGTAACATTTTTTCCATTAATACCCTTCGATTTTTAATTTGTCCAGTCCAGAAAAGCATAAAGAGTGGGTGATTTGTTTATTTTTAACAGGGAGGATGGACCCAGTTTGTTACGTTGATCTGCAACAAGTGAATGATCTCATGAACGACTTTTGTTGGGATGCAGGTTAACCAGATTGATGTTTTTCAGTCATTTTGCTAACAACAGGGACGACACCCAAGTGACCCTGGATCATTAGTGAACCCCAATGCTGCCTTGGGAACCTGTCTAACTTTAATCATTGAAACATTTAATAACATAATTCAGATTTCCTTTAATTTATAGGCAGTATTTTATGCATAGTTCATCCCTTTTCTCAATTTGTGTTTTTTTTTTTATTTCTAGTCATTTATAATTATTAAAATTTCGTTTCATATTTTCTGTAATTTTTTTTAAAGGATGCCAATTCTAATCACTGAGAGGTTTTCAAATTATTTCAGTTTGTGCCAGTACTTTCTGAACATTTTCACACACTTTTTAACAATACCACGGCGATAACCACCATGATTATTTTAGTCACTATGATTGTGATATGAAACTTTCATCTCTATTATAATAGTGGCATAAAATGAACAGAAAAAGACAAATAAATTGTTAATTGCTATTATTTGTATGACAATTAACCATTAACTAAAAGTTCATGGTCATGACACCCCTAACCTTCTATTTCTCTTGTGAGGTTTGAAGAATAGCTTTCTAAAACATCACACCTGTTAGTTCCAGCTTGTTATGGGGATTATTTTGCACTTCACACTGAAAGAGAAAGAGAGAAAACCTCTAAAACGGAGCCCGTCCGTCCCCTTCTTGTTACTTTCTCCCCTGGAACACAACCAGTCAATTCCCAGCCATCCGCCTCTCATCTCTTTGTTGTCCATAATTAGGAGGACAATTACAAGGCCATAAAAGCGACATCAACAGCTTACTTTGAGCAGCACAATACGCGAACAGAGCCCACCCATTGGTAAGCAGGAAATCTAGACTAACACCTCAAGGACACAGTGACCGGCTATAAATCAGAGGGTAACAAAAGCTGGAAACATTTGTGGCAGCCTCCCATGGCTACTGACTGACTTTCACTGAATGCTGGGAGAAAGTTTGGTGTTATCAGAGTCATTCTTCCTCCCAGCTTGTTTTTTTTTTTCTTCTCTCTCTCTCTGTTCTGTTCAGATTCTTGGATTGTGAAGTCGTATGAATGCGTATATAAATGGCTGCATTCCTGAAAGAACACTCCAGTTTATTCAAAATAGATCAATTCAAATCGTTTCCTTCTTCAGTGGCAACTTTGCGTCATTCATGTCTTTTAATAACTGCAAAAAATCCTTTCGCAAACAAAAGCAGTTAGACAAAACTGAGCATGAACAAGCTCATCCTGAAGGCCCGACGGGGACTTTATTAAACACAAATTGTAGCCATTCCTCACAATAATTGCTTGCTTGGCGAATGTTATACTGCTTATAACATTTAAAATAAATTATAATTTATAAACTTTTAATTAACCAGTTCAATACTAAGCTTCATTCTGGTTTGCAGAGTGAAATTGTGAAAATGTTGTCTTCAAACTGCCAATATCTGATGGTGTTTCTTAAGAAACTTAAATAAATGAGTTGAGTGAACTCTGTACATTCATTCGACTTGTTTCAAGTCAAGATGTGGAGTTTAGAAATAAAAAAATTCTAATTTATTAACTTGATTAAATAAAACATTAACAGTGAAATTCAAGGATTTCTACATGTGTCAGTTTGGGGTTGTGACTCAAAGGAGAAACATTAGTCCATCTATAGTGACTGCACAGTTATTTTTTGTCCACTTAGCTGGGCACTATGTACACATAGTATTTACTTTACTGCAGTACTGCTGTGTGTATGTGTGTCTTAATAACCATGATGTGTTTGTGCAGGAAGTAATTAGACAGTAGTTTGTGTGAGGAGTAAGAGACGAGAAAAACAACGATAGCTTTAACGTCTTGGTTGTGTTTATTTTCTGATTGGATGAAACTTTCTTCATTTATTTTCTGAGTGAGTTTGTCCTTGTTAACATTTGAAAGACTTACTCCATTTGTGATATCTATGGTAGCCTCCTTTTTCTCTACACCTCATATTCTCTCATTACACAAACTCTACGGATCACTTTGTGAAAATAAACAGGAAAAAGAACACTTCCAGGTCTCATTTCGGCCCATTAGAGAACAAAGAGATCATTGTTGCGGCAAGAACTGCGCCCTGAATGTTTGTCCTATCCATGCTGATTTCTCCTGGTGGTTTACAGTGTTTTTTGTCTTCTACAGAAACTGAACTGCGAGTTTCTGTTCAGTCTTTATTGATGCAAGGAGAGACGTGGCAGGCTGTTCGCTGGGGACTGCAAGAGAGAGGGAGAGACAGAAAAAAACATAAGAGGAAAGGGATGAAAGTCGTACTGAACATGCACTTTAATGGGTGAGCAAATTCCTTCCAAATTGGCCGCGAGCAGACGGGAGTTCGATGGCGCTCTGGACGAAAGCCAGACATGGAGAAGCGATACAAGGAGATGAAAAGGGAGACAAGGGAGTTAGGAGGAGAGCGGATACAGATAGATGGGGAGAGGTGAAGGGAGTGCGAGAATAAAGAGGACAAGTCACATCTACATCATGTCTTGTTTCTTCCTCTCTGTGTATCTGGCAGCATACTTCTCTCTTTCAAAATTCCCTCCCTCGTGACTTCAGCATGTCTCTTGCCTTTTTCTTCCCACCTTCATCCATCTCTCCTCTAGGAGTCTTCAGTGTGCGCAGTGCTTAAAGTCTGTCCCTGGAGCCGCCTGCTGCGGCACAATACAGTGTGATACAGTACAGTAGCAGCTTGTGATGTTTAAGCTGCATCCTTTGGGGTATCCTGTAAACGTGCACCGTAAATGTGCACCGAACAGCACAAAGAAGTAAGTAGAATAGAGCTGCAACACCATTCAACTCTTAGACTGGGTTGCACTAACAAAGATTAATTTAATCTAAGATTAGTGCCAATCAGAGATTAGCAAAACTAGGCTCAAAATGTGTAAATCCAGATTTAAAATTAAGCAGAACTCTGTTGCACAATTAAAAACTAATCTCACTTTAGTAAATACAGGTTTATTTATGTAAACCAAAGTTAAAATAGAGTTTAATCAGTATGGAGATGCTTGTTTTCCCAAATCAAAATCAATAAATAAATGAAAATAAATCTGAGTGCTGTCTGGACCTAATAATTAAGTATCAAAGGGAATATTTTGTTAACTTTTTGCAAGCTACCAAAAAAGATTTTGTGTAAGAGAACTCAAGGTAATCTAGATTCAAAACTAAGCTGAGGTTTAAAGAGGGCTTTAAATGTAATCTCTCCTAATTTTAAGATAGTTAAAAAAGTTTGGTGCAACATAAAATAAAGCTAAACCAGGAATTACGCAGGATTAAAAATTAATTCTTTTACGCTGCAAAAATGTATTACTCAAAAACACACGTCCTTTCATCCGCCAGTTAATTTCTAAGGTCTTAATGTCAAGTGCACAATGAACACATTGATTGATCAAACTGATCTGAATGAATACAGCCAGTTGTCTGGACACAGAGTTGTACACCAGTTGGTCATTACTGAACAAAAACATAGTAAAACATGCCGGGCCAGCGGCCAATTTATACCCATATTCTGCAACAATGAGTCATGCCCTCATCTAGCAAATGTAAGCTGCACTCATTTTATGCTCTTTCAGCTGCCTACAGACACAATGGAAAGAGTTACAGAGTCAGCTAATGGGAGCAGAATCAAAGTTCTCTAGTGTACCTTGTTAAATTAGAACCACAAGGCAGCAGTTCAATTTAGCATAAAAGCTGAGCTGAACCACATCCATATGTAGTCTTGACTGGTCATGCATTCTTTGGGAATTAGATTGCATATGCAGAGCTATTTTTCATTTGGTATACCCCTGCACACACACATCTACCTGCAGAGACATTCTCTCTCACACACACACCATGAGTCTACTTGAATTGTGGAGTTGGTTTACATTTTTATCTTTATTCAGGTTCAAAAAAAACTCTAAAAAAGGGGGCCACATACACAAACCACCTCTAACTTTTCTGAGAAGTAATTGAAAAAAGCAGACACTAAAAATGTCTGGCGCTTTAAGGAAGTAAAGAACCCCAAAAATCAAACCTGAGACGTGCACAACTTTGCTCGCTGGCGGACACATAGCTGGAGACCATGCAACAGGTGTCTGTGCATGTATGTGAGTGACCAACGGGGCAGAATCTACAGTCTGTGTCTGCAGCTAATCTTACCACTGGACCCATCTGCCTAACATTTTATGTACACATTTATAAATGTATGCTTAATGATCTCTTGTTGTTGCAGTGATTCAGAATAATAATACAAAAAAACAACTTCTAGGCTAAAAACAAGCTTGACCTTCTTGTCTGTTGCAGGACACATTTGTCATAGCTCAACAACATCCATAGAAAGACTTTGTTTAATCAAAAACTGAAGTATCTGTGGATTAATTTCATACTCATTATGCTATAATTCTCTGACATCAGGCACGATATGAGATGAGTGTGTTGCTGCTATATGTCTGCGTGGTTGCCATTTTGGAGCTTTCAAGGTCTGCTAGTAAACAAATGAGGGATACAGACTTCCGACATGTCAGCGTCTGTGAGCTTCTCCAAAAATGTCATTTCAATTTCTATACCTTACACTATACAATGGTTGCATCTAGCAGTTGTGGTAGCTTTGCAGCAGATGCTTTACCATTAGCTGCCTGGTGGTAATCTGCACTCTAATGAGTGTATTCTTCTAGTTGAGGTAATATGTGGTTATTTTCTCACTTATACATAAGAAAGCAGACACACATCCATTCACACACACAGTCAGGCTAGCTGGATGCAGTGAAAACTTATAAGCAGCTGTCAAATAGAATAAATACATTCTAATTAACCAGTCAATGTGTGAGGGAGAGATGACAAAGGCACAGGGACGATTAGAAAGTGAAAGTGAAAGTATGTCTTATCAGCACAGACAGACTAGGGTTGCTGTAATGAACCTGTGGAGGTCACAGACAGACAGAAAGCACCAGCGTTATGCTCCTCTGAATCTTTTCCTGAGACAAACTGACCTCAGATGAGTCTGATTTGGGGGCCCACTATAGGCTCTCCAAACCAGTAATAGCAGCCTGACATTATAAGGCTGCATCCAACTACTGAAGCCCACTTTCCATCTCTATCTCTTCATCACACACACACACACACACACGCCTATCTAGCTAAAGCACCAAACTTCCCTGAGATAAAGACAGAGAGTGCAGTGATTTGGCAGTAGTAGCCGTGGTCCTTTAGGGTGATTGAACACAGATGGTTTTACCCAGCAGGACAGATAATTCCAGAGAAAAGATCACTGTGTGCCTATACTACCACAAGATAGCAGGGGTAATACCAGCTGATTGCCAAAGAGAGAAGCAGGAGGGGGGAGAAGGAGCTCAGAGGAGGTGATGGATGTGGGAAGACGACAGAGGCCAAGCTGACAGCCATGTAGTGTAGCGGAGCTCCTGCCAACAAACAGATTAACATCCTTGTGTATGCATGCCCAAGGGGCAAGCATCTCTGTGAGTCTCTTTTAGACTTATTATTCAACTTTAACTACAGTTGCATGAGAACACTGCTTTTCTATTTTAGATTTCAATTCTTTGCCATAATTAGTGAAAGACTAGCTGAGGACAATCTAAAACCAAAGTTAGACAGAATGTCGGCCCCAAACTAGTCGAACCAAAGCTAGCCGGCCAGTGAGTTAGTTCCCAAAGAAGTGTGTCCTGCATCAGTTACTGTGATGTTAACAGTTCGCATGCTAGCTGATGCTGACAGCTGTTTGTCTATGTCTGTGCTTCATTCAGAGCAGGATTACACAGTCACTTGCAGGGGTGTCATAATTCTATACAGTCTTTACACCCTGACAACTATTATTTACATTTTCAAATTCTTCTGTTTTTTTAAAATATATATTTTTAGGGGGGCTTTAATGGCTTTAATTATATAGGACAGCTGAAGAATTGACAGGAAAGTGGGAGAGAGACAGGGGGGGGAATGACATGCAGCAAAGGGCTGTAGGCAGAGGTCGAAGGCACAGCCGCTGCAGAGGATTATAGCTTCAGTACACGGGGGGGAATGCTCTACCAACTGAGCTACCTGGCCACCTTCAAACTCTTCTTTACAAGATGGAAAAGTGCAGCTGCAAGTTACCAGTAAGCTACACACTGCTGTCTTTGAAGCGCGGTTTTGTTTTTTATTAATACGTGTGCCGGACACGCACAAGTTGGCAGGTGTGGAGAGAGAAAAAAAACACTGGTAGAACTGCCCATCCTGTTTTTGATGTAACTCATTTACACTGGAAATCGTGGCACCCAAATGACTAACAGACATGGATAAAATCAGGGGAAATTGCTATTTTCTAAAAAGTTGGAAATATATGAACTTGATAATATGTTGTTGTTATGTTTACAGTTTATTTCTGGTTTCCCCTGGTGGCAAAATAATAATTAAATCAATTATATGGACTCACTAAGTGATGATTTTGAATTATTCACATTTCAAACTGCTAGAGGAAGATAGGTGGTCAAGATTTATGTCTTGATGCCTCGGGCCATTTCAAATATAGCATTACCCTTTGTTGGGAACAGGAGGTGTAGGAAGTGTCAGCATTCATGAGTTATTATTGCTCAAGTGAGCTACACTTTCATAGTCATGTTTTAATGTTTCCAAGTCGATCGCTGTTGGCAACCGTGCAATGCGCTAAGCCAGTTTTTACTGTGTTTGACTAAAGTCTGGGCAGTGGATACACACAGCAAACACGGCGGGTGAGAAAGTGGGTGACATGTGACAAAGGTTACAGATCAGAAGACAAGCACATGACATGAACCTTCGCCCACTCGGCTCATGCACGCCAACAGACGAGCAGCCAATGAGACAGACAAGCAGGCGGATGCTGATGGAGGTGGACACACAGAAGTGGGGGTGTACAGACTCGAGGCCTGCGGATACAGAGACGAGGGCTGACGGACAGTAGAGACAACCTGAACGGCGTGCAGGCCAGCAGTTGAATGAGTTTGGATTTTTATCAGATTGTACCCCATTTGAGTTGTATGAGAAAAGGGCAGTGTTTGGCCTTCAAGCTTTGGCTCAGCAATCACAGCTGACATTTGAATATGTGGACAGGCAGATTGAATCCACAGCAAACATCAGCGAGAAGGTTATAGCTGATGAATAATAACTAGCTGTGTCCCAGTGCATATAACATCTCCTTAAGAAGGACAACGACCAGCGATCGAGCATCATGTCTCTTCAGTGACTCAAAATGACACACTGTTATAACTGCAGTGTTGAGGCCTTTTATTCAAGAGCTGAGAGAAATTAGAGACGGAAAGAGTCCATACCAACACACATTTACTTGTGCACCACGTACAGCTGGGTAAACGCTGGTATAATCTTTTTATATTCGTGCCAATACATCAGGCTGTTGCAATAAGTGCAATGTGCTAAGCCAACCAAATCTGCGACACCTGCAAAGTTTGTGTTTTTTTCATGACTTCAATGCGTTTTAAGTGAATGAATCGTGGACGTTCTGTCACTGCAATAGCTCAACCAATGCAGTACTTTTTAAGTACCCACTGAGAAATATGAATGCACTTTTCTTACAAAACTCTTTTTGTATTCATCTAAAAAAAAAAAAAAAGCCAGTGTGTTAAAAGCTGAAGGTTGTCTAAACACAAGAAGCCCGACAGAGATATTTCCTATAATTAAAAAAAAAAAAATCAAATCAGGACTTATCCGATCAGTAAACAAGATTACAAGTCTGTCCAGACATTCAAAGCAAACTTTTGGTACTTTGATGGTTTTACAATACTTTGTGCTGCAGCCACATTTCTGTCAGTACTAGATGAGTATTAAGGCATCAGTTTCAAGCCTTCATACCAGTGCATGGCATTCAAATTTCCGGGCTAAAAAAACCCTGTAGATTACGCTTCAAACTTCTATCTGTGTTGTTCCTCTCTATAGGAAACAATTCTTACCTCTTTTTTTAAAGGAGCTCAAGTTAGGGGCATGATAAAATATGTCCTCATTCTCACTGTGAACAATCACATGAAAGAGGCCAGAAAGAGGCCACACAAACTGTAGGCAATGCTGTCTGACTACTACATCAGCGGACACAGTATTGTGGTCCTGGGCTCTGTTCCAGCAAGTACTATGAGGTAATGTTTTATGTACAGTACAATTTTACTAGACCACATTCCACTATCTGCATTATTCAGTGACTAAAACAGTTTGTGTATGTAAAAATGATGTAAAGGTACCTGTTTTCTGAAAAAAAAAACACTTTTTAGCAGCAAATTATACCACTGATGTTGTAGTGGCGTGTTCTGTGTGTGTTGCGTGCAAGATTAGATCCCGGCATATGAAAAATATGGTAAATATGACGCTGGTTAAAACATGTTACATGCTCCTGTGACCACCGTGACGTGCCAAGGCTGTGATGTCTGCATAGTTGCAAAGCGCTAGAGTAAAGAAAAGACAACCACTAAAACACACACACACACACACACACACACACAGCTTGCAGTCAACAGAGCACAATACCCGCTTTTCATTCCTTCTTGCTCACGTAATTCTCTGGATAGTAGGTGGGAGGGAGGGAGGGAGGGAGAGACAGACGCAGACAAAGAGAAAGTCAGGGAGGGAGGGGGGGGTCAGCCAAGGAGAAGAGAGATGTGCCCTGAACACAATGTGACTGCTGGGTCAAACTCCCTCCGGCTGTCTTCCACTGTTCACCTGCCCCCTTCTCCGGTGTACCTGGGGATGCATCTAGGAACATACTGTGGGGGTCAGCATCAGATACAGAGCACCCTGAGGCGGTGGTTCGCCCGGGCCTTGAGACCTACATGCACCAAGCTTTTCATGCTGTGACAGTGTCTTCTCTGTGCCCTAACCGTTTACTTTACTGAAGAGAAAGATAAAGAGAGAGATTTATATGGGCTATATATAGATTTACATGAGTATTATTTCATTCCTCTGCAGGGCTGGGTATACATGTCATACTTCAAACAATACTTTTCTCAATACCTTAGTTTAATGAATACAAGTTCTTCAGCCAACCCCTTTTACATTTTACAAAACATGCCACATTTCTCAATGCATCAGTGTGTAATGTCTTAAAAGGAAGCATTCAACATTTTTCAAATTACGCTTATTTGCTTTCTTGCTGAGAGTTGAGAAGATCAGTACCACTCTCACAGGTATGCAGTTTTCACAGGGTGTCTATATGTTGAAGAAGATGAAAATATAAGCTTACTCTTATGAGTAAATCTGTTTGAAATGATAAGTAAGGAAAAATGATAATAACGGGTTGACTGTTTTGTTTGCACATACATTTATTAGTGTGACAAACATCCGTCCTTAATGACATCAATCATTATAATTGTCCTACACACAGATTATGAAGTTAGACTATCAAGGTAGAATTTCTAAGCTGTAAGTCATTTAGACTCCTGTAGTATTATACAAATATTTTAAAGAAATAAATAAATGCCATCCTGTCTGATCTAGGCTACAGTCAGTCTGTTTTAATGAATCTAGTCAACTTTCTCAAAAGATTTGAACTGGCAAATGCCTTTTTACAGCTTGTCTTTTGCCCAAATATTGGTGGAGTTTAGGCCAGGGCGATATAGCTGAAAGCTCTATCACAACAGTGAAGTTTTGTATTGGTGTACTCCAAAGGGTGATGGGGGCTAAGGTGATAAAATAAGTTTGCTGTACGACTGCACTGCCAGTCTTGGTATCCCGCAGTTAACACACAAAGTTCTTCTGACATCCAGCCGCCCTTTTCCTTCCGTTTCTCAGTGGTAGGGTTACGGTGGCAGCATGACATCCCTCTCCTCAACAACGCTTCCCAGCTCCTCCACCTCATCTGGCTCCTTTTGATGAGAAGGGGGAGCGTATCTACTCCAGCCTCCCACAAAACGTCCGAGCCCTTCTCTCTCTGATATTGTCGGACTTAAAAGAACGAAAAACTGCCACACCGGTGAGCTGACCTGTCCTGTTTTATCTGCACTCTGGAAACGGTTTCTGTTGTCTCACTCCATGCTGCATGTTGTCTTGGGTGTCTGCGGTGCAACATAACCACACAGCTGTTAAATGACTGAATGTTTTTGCTATTTATGACAAATCTACCAGTTACATATCATTATTTTATCACCTATCACCTAATATTGTTCCTCATATTTATATTCTGAACAAGGAATGTGCGAGGTACTGAATCACCATTTCAAGTTGATGGGTGCACTGACATGAATGAAACGTGCTCTGAAATAATTGAGATTAACTGCTAAATGGAAGCACGGGAGAAAGGATTAGAAAATTACACATTGTGTTCAGGGCACATCTCTCCCCTCCTTTAAAGACCTGTAGCCATCCCGTTTCAGTTTTTATGCTAAACTAACTATATTCTAGCTAGGAGTGTCCCGATCCGATATTGATATCGGATATCGGTCCGACAGCCAAAAAACGAGTATCGGATTTTATCGGACTGCATCTAAAATCTCCGATATAAGCGCTCTGATAAGCAGTCCATTTTCCACTCCAGCACTTCTATCCATAGGTGACTCTGGTTGCTGACTGTTGTTCTCTGTTTGAGTAACATCACTTGATCAAGCCTTTTCTAACATTCCACACTACAAAATAAGTAATAAAATTATGTATGATTCGTGCTGATATCGTATCGGATCGATATCGGCATCGGTCAATACTCAAGGCTGCAATATCGGTATTGTATCTGAAGGGACATCCCTAATTCTAGCTGTAGCCTCATATTCCTAGTACACATGTGAGAGTGGTATCAATCCACTCATTTCCCAAAATGTTGAACTGTCCTCTTAACACAAGAAAGCACACAAGAACTTAAGCTCAAAAAGTATAACTAAAATTAGCTAAGGTTCATGATTCCTGCATTACACATGAAAATATGAGATAAAAGAATAAGCAAATAAGACTGAAGAATCTGACCACGTTTTCAATGCCAACTTCTCATATTGGGCAGTTTTCAACTATTGAGATTCTAAACCCAGCTCTGGCAGTGATGCTCTTCTTCCTAATCACTATTCTAGTACAGAACTGAGATTTCAGCTGCTTCCACTGTGCTTTTTCATGGTCAAAGAAATAACATGATTTGCTAACTAAACTGTCGTATCTGTCCTCTTTGCAGTTAAATCTCTGCAGGTGACCATGACTTTCCCATTAAAGCTGAGGTGGCATCTAACCCTTGAGTAGTCAACTGAAATGTCTGCTTCAGGCTCTTCGTATGACTCACAGCGCAGCAGACGTCAAACACTGTACTCTTTTCTCTCCTGTTACAGCTTTTGTCGCACCACGGCACAACAGCAAGTGCTGCTGCAGTGTGCATCATCATTTTTTTTGTGAGAAAGGAATGCAAGCTTGGTCAGATTAGCTGACTCACCAAGGAGCCCCTGGAATTTAATGAAAAATGCAGATATGTTTTACTGGACAAAGCACTTAAACCAATTTAACAATGAGTAGATCAATCAAAATGTTTTTAATGCAGACAATGCAGAAGTGCTCTATAACTTTTCTTTTTTTGGCTGAGCCTTTGAAACAATGTCAAAATAGACTTCTTTGACTGGAATATAAATCATACAACCCAGCAAGTCCGACATATTTGGAATCTGCACTGCCTTCGGATGCTGCTTCTGCAACTGCTAAGCTTGTGAAAGGCGGCTGGCTCTCTATTACAGCGATCTGACAGTCAATCGGCTCGGCCTGCCCACGTGTATGCAGAGAAGCCAAGACAAAACAACAGAATAGATTGTGTGGTTGGCACACGGGAGACAAAACCAATAAACTCAGCTCATATTTTCCAAGGGACCATTCACTGTCAAATAAACGACAAATATAATCCCACTTATTGCCTGGTATTACAGCTTGGCATCGATCCTTGGTGCGCTGCCATGGTTCAAGTGTTCATAGCCTCTCTGAAACCTCTGTGAGACGGATTTCCAAATACAGCGATGGAAACATAGCCCGGGGTTTCCAGATTACATATTTGTGATTGTTTCACATGAAGAGAAGTATTCATCTCCAGGGCCTGGCAGCAGACTGGACTGGTTTACCACTCATGGGTAGTGTTTCCACTCAGGGAGTCAAAGCTAAGAGCAAAGTAGAACAGGCTGTGTGCTACCTGGTACTCCATCATGGCTGTCTGGAAATAATGGGAAATCTATCAAGTCTTAAGTGGGCTCACTGCAGGTGCTGAGCAGAGCGCTCTCCAGAGCCACTCTGACCTGAGCTAGTTGTAGTTTATTGTATGGAAAATTTTTGACACAAAAAATCAAATCAGTCTTTATTAAAACTGGAGCTGCAATGATGAGTCAGTCAGTCGAAAAAATGGGAAACTAACTGACAACTATTTTGAGAAATCTACAAGGAGAAATCTGTAAAACTGTTTATAACAGTTAAATTAAGCAGTATGTTTGCAGACAGTCACTGATCTCAAACTCAAGAGCAGTGGGCTTTTCTTTTCAGGATAACAGACTTAACTTTACACTGACAGACAAGAGACAGTTATAAACAGCTGATCAACTAACAGTGTAGGACTCATCATCATCCGCAGTGTTCCTGCAGCCTGCCTGAGCTTCCTCGAGTCTGGGGAGGAGGGGGCGGGAGGAAACAACTTGGTTCAACCATAAATCGTACATCAAATAAGATTTCAGCCTATTTAATATATCATCTATGGCTCAAACTCACTATTTGGACTGTGGTACTCATTTCTGGACACGCAGTTATTGCTTAAATGTAAGGATTTACTGTTTTTCTTTGTTTTTCTTAGTAGACTGGTCGTCAGCTAATAAATTAATTGCCAACTATTTTGCTTGAGTCATTTTTTAAGAAGAAAAAGTCAAAATTCTCTGATTTCAGCTTCTTAAATATGAATATTTTCTAGTTTCATTGTTCACCATTTAATGACATTTTATAGACCAGACAAATAATTGATTAAACAATGAAATCAACTGTGAGTTGCACACAAATCATAGTCATTTTTAGTAATGCTCAACAATACAGTTTCTTTCAAATGCTTGGTTCTCTTGTCCATGAAAGCTGTACTTGATATTAGAGGGGAAGTATTACTCATATGAGTGAAAAAACACTATTATGGGACCTCAGTGACCTGGTTTGTTAGTGCACTGACAGTAACACTGAATCTACAGTGTAATCAGTCAGGCTGATATGAGGTACAGGAAGCTGAGAGGGACCAGCAGCAGCTGATAAGAGAGAATGATAAACCTGGGAGAAAAACAGACGGACAGCTGTGATGGAGAGATAGGCGGCAGAGTGGCAGAGGGCATACAGTAAATAAGGAAAGAGGGTGGACAGCTAAGACAGGGAAAAACAGAAGGCAGTGCTCACAGGAGCGACAGATGAAACAAAGCAAATTGAGTCTTTAAAAGTTTTTAGGTACCGTAGAGTGAGTTGGTAAAGAAATTGCTCTCTTTCAGTTAAAGATAACACCGAGGACAGACGAAATGAAACAAGTGTGCGAGTGAGAGTGACCTCGGATTCAATGGTCCTTGCTGGGGGGTAGACAAACAAAACATGGCTGCGGATCAATTTTTGCTCTGTTAACCACGATCCAAGGTTAACTAAGATGGGAAGGCGAGCAGAGGGAATCGATCTCCACTGTTTGCAGAGCACCAGACCATGACACAAACTACTGTTGTGGTTCACCAACCTCTTTTCTCTTTAAAACCTTTTACAGTGGATGGTGGAAGAGTGGTGAATAAAAAAAAAAAAAAATAGATCGCAATTTATTTAATACCAATATTGAATTAAACACGGCATCAAGAAGCACTCAAAGATGAAGCCCTTTATTATTGAAAAGCTGCATCTTATCAAAAGACTCCCTCCATCACATGCTCTATCCCTCCTGCTGTGCACAAGCAGCCATGAGATGTTAGAGTTGAATTCCCTGCCTTTATTTAAAAAAAAAAAAACATTGCCTCAACTAGTTAGATAGGAGCATCTAAACATTACTTTCAGTGTTGATTAATCTTTCAATTATTTTCTTGATTAATTAATTAGTTTTCTAATCTAAAATGTCTGAAAATGGTGAAAAATCTTTCCCCAAAGCCAAAAATTACATCCTCAAATGTCTTTTTTCATTCACAACCTAAAGATATCCAGCTTTTTAGGCTCTGTCTTAAAGGACTAAGTAAACCAGGAAATAATCACATTTGAGAAGCTGGAATCAGAGACCTTAAACAGATTGATTGTCAAAATAGTTGCCTATTAATTTAATAATCATTTCATGGTAAATTAATTCTTGCAGCTCTATAGTTAGATTAGAGGACTGATACTGCTCTCATTTAACTGCCTGCTATACATGATGCTACAGCTAGTAGTCGTTTAGCTTAGCTTAGCATTAAGACTGGAAAGAGGTAAACTGCTACCTTGGTTCCATCCAAATCTAACAAAATTCACCTACCAGCCCTCAAAAGCTCACAATTTAACTCTTTTTATTATATTGGTTTAATTCATACTGAAACTAAAAGCATCAAGATGCCAAGTAGTAGTTTGACAGAGGGGTTATTTCTTGGGCAGGCACAGTGACTTTAAGAATTTGTACACATAACATACAACGTGTTAAGAAGCTAATGTTGAAGGTGCTGATGGGTAGATTTTTTTTGCCTTTGCACAGATCAAGGCTTGCCGTTTTAAAATGTTTTCAATCTTTGTGCTTAGCTAATCGGCTCCTGTCTGTCTCATCTCACTTTTGGGTGAGATGTGTATTTACCAAACTACTTCTCATGTAGGGGTGGGGGAAAAAGTCAATTCTTAGACGAATCACAATGTGGACGTGGACAATTCTGCATCAAATCACAATTGTCAAAAATCAATTTTCTAAATTTTAATCAAAACATAATGTTGACCGATAGGAAAAGGCAGAACTCAACCGCAAGGGCAGTGCAGCACCCAGACAACCCACGGCGTGCACATGACAGAGCTGTCTTGTAATCATAGCTTGTAATTTATCTTCACAAAAGGCAGCAGTTATAATTGTGTTTTTCTGTGTATTTCTTTTGCAAGACAAACAAGAAGTATATTGTGAATACTTTCCATGCCATCACCCAGAGACATAGCAGAGCAGCACTAACAAAGAAAAGCAGCTGACCAAGAATTGAACAACTTAAATTAGCTCTGTGATGAAGAAAATAATCTATGCTCAGTCTGTTTCACCTCAAAAGCCCTGCGTCCGCTCTGCATCTTGGACAGCGGTGGCTTTCCCTAGTGCTAATGGAGCAGCAGAGCGGCTGCTCTCCACTGCTGGAGGCCTGCGTTAATAAGAGCACAGCAGAGCTCTCCGCTTCTCCTTTCACTTTGTTTCTCTCGTCCAGACAACAGATTACAAGATGCTTTCAAATTAATGAATTCATTAATGAATGCAGTTAACTTTTAAGAAGGCTGCAAACCATTTCTCTTAATTGCCATTTATGTTTGATATTGTATATAAGTGGAATAAGGACACCAGAAAATAGTTTGGCACAAAGTACACTGGAGCAAGAGACTCAAAACATAAATATGTGACATCTTAAAGCTACACTACAGTAGGATGGATGATATAGTTGAAAAATTTATCACTATAAAATGTTTCATTTCAGTCTACATCCATGATTATTTGTCATTTTGATCACCTCGTTTTAATAAAGACCAGGAAAAAAGGTTAAATTTAACACTTTTATTTTGAATTTAACCACCTTAAGTTCAATTAAACCACTTGATTCTCAAGGCACATGGGTAAAAGACTTAACAGACATAAAAAACAAATAAAAAAAATGCTATACTGGCAAGCTGAACTGTCCCTTCTATTTACAATTTCCTCACCGCCTGCACTCATTTTCTCACTCCACACACTTGTCAAATGATTGGCTGCATATTTGTTATGTACTTTCACAGCAGTTTGCATTTAATGCATTTAACTGAAACTACTGAACACTCTTTTGAACAATTTTCCTATTATTATTATTGATGATGATGATGATGATTATTGTCAATGCATATCATCTTTGTTTTATTGCCCAGGTCTACACTACAGAAGGGGTAACGATGATGCAGAAGAGCAAAGTTTTTGCAACTTCAGTGTGAGAAGTGCAGGTGCCCTGGTAGCTTACTTGGTAGAGCTTGCGCCCCGTATGGAGGCTGAGTCCTCAACAGTTTCGCTTCCAACCTGTGGCCCTTTATTGCCTGTTGTCCCCTCACTCTCTTTCCCAACTTCTCTGTCTATCCTGAGCTGTTCCATCACAAATGAGACACAAAAAGCCCTTCAAAAACATACATATTCTATATATTAAAATAAAATACTCTACATAATAAAATAAAAGTGTGAGAAATTAGTAGATTACTTCAATATATGTGTTTAGTTCTTGTACATGTAAACATAATCTATACAATATTACACTAAAGCTCTCGTTTTATCAAGATAATATGAGAATCAGTTGAAAGGGCTCTTTTCTGCAATTGTTTTGACCAAAACACCATACAGAGGAGGTTCTGCTGTCCAATAAATGATAAAACAATAAATCTAACATGTTTCCCTAGGTGTTTCATTAGTGCAGACCCAGCCTATTTTCTGGAGATGGGCTCAACTTTTTCCAAACAGTGTGTGGGTGATGATAATAGCGATGCACCTGCAATGGTGGGCATCTGCCGGAAGCTGAACAACACTAACAACATCTCATTTTAACAGTGTAAAAAAATATTTCAGAGGCAGTGACTCATCAAAACATTATTCGTTTTGCTCAAACTGATGTAAAATGATGTATAATATATATATAAAGAAACTCAACTGCTGAAAATAACCAGCAGGCAAATCGGACTAGATTAACGGGGTCCCAGAATGTGAAGAAGAACAAAAAATAAAAAATAAAAACACAGGATGCTGACAACACAGAGATTTTTACTTGAATCTAACTGTTTTCACATGGATCTAATGTATACTGAAACCAAGACAGTCAGCCTGACAGCACAGATATCTTTGATCTCAGCAAGTTTTCGCAAAACATCCAAGATGTGTAATATCAAAGACATCTCCGGACCAGGCGGCAGGGCAATGCAGATGAGATCCCACCCATCTGGAAATGTACACCGTATGCAGTTACACATTTCTCCAGGCTACACTGGGCTCTTTGTTCCATAGAGGGTTATTTCATAGAGACGTCTCCTTCACACTTCTGCCTGGGAATAAATCTTTTACCAGGATATGGCAGTTGTTTAATCTGGCAACAAAGAAAGCAAAACACTGAGACATCAAATATTACATCTGCATGTGAGGTCTCCAATCTCTCCATCATATTCGACTGCTGGAAACATTCAGGGGAATGTTTTATAATTTCTAAACAGCCTTTGCCTGGACACTGAAGTCATATTTGGTTTCACTAATTGAATGAGACTTGCAGCTCTGTAATAGAGTATTCATATAATTGTATTAGGCAAGTGGCTACATTACAGGAAGAGAAGATGCACAGAAAGCAAACAAAAACATTTCAGTGGAGGTTTCAATTGCAGACATGGCCTGATGTTGGTGCGCATAAACAGCCAAAAAATCTGCAATTAATGAATAACTAAAGCCGACAATCTGAAGGTGCATGGTATTCAAGATCCACAAAGACAACCATGAAAACAATTTTCTCCTATGACTTTAATAATTTAGATCAAGTGTAACCTTGTGAGATGACATACCTTCAAAAGAAAAAGAAAAAGTACTAAAACATTTACATAGGCCATAACAAATCTTTCTCTTTGAGTCTTCTGGACCCTGCCAAAGAACACACATGGCCCAGAGCACTGTTCCTACTGTGTTCTTGCTATCTGACTCCAAACTTTGATTGTGCCCCTCCAGGATTTCTTTGTGCTGTTGAAACTTGATATGAAAGTACTTGAAAAGGGCATACTCCAGTTCCTGATGAGGCTCTATTGTGTTCCTCATTCTGCTACTCAATTATCTCAGTAAGGATCTCCTGGGCCACCAGTGAAGATTGATGAGTACCTGTGTAAAACCCAAAGAGGCGGAACTGTAAATCGACGCAACCTGACGGAGAATTATTGCCAGATCCATCATCACCCATCGTCATTTGGATAAACCCACAAGTCTAATCCAAAATAATCATGATAATTAGAGCCTGCTGTCATAAAATACAAGCTTACAGGACTGCTATCTTCTCTTTTTGTCAAAGGTACTCAATGTCCAGATAGATCCAGACCAAATTTTAATAATTCTGAGGATATCCAAGGATACAGTGACATGCTTCACCTCGAGAGAAATAGTTTTGTCATTAAAGAGAAGTTAAAAGATTTCGAGAAGATTTGGCATCTGAAGGAATGAAATCGCAGTGCTGGGTTGGGTTGGGAATGAGAGCTTGAGGTCAGTCATTTTCCTCCCTTTATCTATTTACTTATTTATTTTTGATATGTAGGAAGTAGGGCTGTGACAATAATCGCATTACCACATGCCATGTCTACTGCGGGGTTTAACTCCTTATCCTCGTCACTGCAAATTTTACTTTGATGGGTCAATCTCATGTGATTACATTATGCGATGCATTTGAGATCAGCACGCGGCTCTACTGATACAACTACTGATACAACTATCAGCACTGTGACATGACAAGTCAGGAACACAGCTTCTGATTGGTTGACATTCAACTCAAGGAATCATGGGATTGCCAGTGGATGGCTACCAAAATGCCAACAACAGCAGAAAAATGGATAAAATGATCACAGAGGGCATTTGGTGTCGGATTTATTATTATGGATTTATTTTACGAAGTCTCTGAAAAGACACTGCAGTTTAAGGCTGGATTACAAAACTTCTGAAAGGGATACAATTGCATCAAAGCAGACACAGTAAAGGCTCAACGCTAGCATTAGCTTAACATTAGCCTGTCCTGCTCAGCTCATTACAGGCATGACCCCTGTTACTTTTCCAGCAGCTGGGGAACAACAGACAAGACTTTTCTTGGTCTTGAAAAGCTGCAGTATCTATTACCTAACACACTGTTACCTGTACTGTACATTTACTGCCAGCCTGATAACTTATGCAAGCAGCACCGTCACTTATCTGCTGCTTGCTCAACCTCAATTGCACACCACACATGCATTACACACTAGCCTATTCCTTAAAGTCCAAAAAAATGTAAGCATTTGGGCAGTTGGGGTAACTTGCCATCCACAGGAATATGTTGCTTTTTCACTGTGGTCAGAAAAAAAATGTCACAGCCCTAGGAGGAAGTATATATACATATGTTTTGATATAATATTTGTTTACATGGAAAAGAAGAATAGTAATAGTAACATAGTAACATATTTTGTTATCAACGACAATTAGAGCATGCTTGCATCATGATCATCATCAGCAGCCTCGCAAAGCATTATCCCGAGAGTAAAATACCAGTTTTTGGAGATTTCTGAGCTGCAAACAAAAGCATGCAGTCATTTTGGTCTCAATGACTGCAGACCACACTGACATGATGCAGCAGGCAGAGTCAGTCTCTTGGATGCAACATAGCGTGACGACGACAGGCTGCTTCCACAACCCGGAGGTACGAGCACAACAAGCGAGCCATTGGCAAGTCGCCCCCCTCAGGTTGTCTTCACACTGAGCCGTGTTTAATGACTGGGTAATTATATAAAGTCCTCAACAGGATAATCCTAACTGCTTGCCAACTCAGCCTCGAAAACATTCCATCAGTCATCATGATGGGTAATTACAAGTAATGGACAAATAATAGTGTGCAGTGAACAGTGTGTGAAAGTGGCTTAACCAGGCTCTGTGACAGCCTCCCACAGCGATATTGCATGTTGTGCAGAAAAAGAGCGACTGCAGTCAGTGGACGCTGACCTAATACACCTGACACAAAGGCACTGGATTGTTTCTGAAATAATAAGCCTTGTTTTTCTTTAATGAAGAAGCAAAGTGACAAAGAAAAATGGGCTTTGCTTCTGAGTTGCCTATTGAAGCACAAATCAAATAAAAAGCATAGTGTCTGGTGAAACAGTTCTCACAAGCTATCTACAGGATTTTTGCCCTCCCAGTTTTCAAGCCACTGAAAAAAGTTCTTCTAGATGAAAGGCAGGAGATGAGGAGATAAGATGTCAGGTGTGGAAGAAAGTCAACAGGACTACAAACTATCCCCAGAGCGAGACAAATCCTTACCCTGAAGGAGAGAAAGAAAAAGGTGTTTCTAAGAATGTGGTCTTGAAGGGTTGACATTTGAGAAGAAAGGCACTTTAAAAAAAACTGAACAGCTACATTAATAAATCAATGAAGTATGTCAAACCAAACATCAAAAGCCCTCAATGCAGAGGGATAGTGGCTGTGCAGGATGATTCATTGATGAAAGTGGGGGGTGACTGAAGCGGGGAGAAGTTCAAGCCCTCAGGGTTGGAAAGGAACTAACTCATGCATACCAGCCAGTATAGAGAGCATAAAGGTCTCACCCTTTGAGACTGTGACTTTTGACCGTCGCCGTGATGCATAGACACGATTTCAGACAGCACTCACACGAAACACATTGTAGGAGCTGGAAATGTGAGCCCGGTTAAGGAATGCAGCCCCCCCCCCCCACCTTTGACTTCAGGCTGCATAATGGCCTGTGTTGTGATACACTGACTCTCACACACATTCATGGGGGGCTTAGGGCTTTCACTACATTATTGTTATTACATATTTGAAGTTCCAGTAGGGCTCTATTTAAACCTCAAAAACCATTTACTTAAGTCAGTGCCAGGGGCCTTTACACACACAAGCAGAGATCCAATCTAAAACAGGAAAATAAATACTCATATCAGTAACTCTCACATTCAAACACAAGTAAGTTTTTATATCATCAGCAACCCAAAAAGCTCCTTTCAGTCCTTCAGATAACAGACACGCTTGAACGTCCAGAACAACCAGAACATTATTTATAGAAGGTGAGTGACTTTAACTTATTTATAGGGGTTGACACTGTGAGTGTGTGTAAGTACACCCACACTGGGCTGTGTTTTACCGGCTGGCTGGCACCCAGCTGTCACCCACCGGCTCCAGTCACCCAGAAACAGTGACAAGATGAGAACACCCTCCCCATACTGATAGGTATCGAGTACTTTCAGGCTATTGATCAGGGACGAGTATCACTAGGGTTGGATGATAGGACAACTACATCAGTTGCAGGATGAATCTGCAGTGCTTTTTTTGAGGGGCCAATTTAAAGCTGGTGTGGGCTGTTCATGGCTTTTTTTTTTGTTTAATTATAGCAGCTGGTTTAGTAGTATCTGAGCTCAGCTTGATACTAAACCAAACCAGACCGGTGACACCAAATTTTACAACTAGGTGTCACAAGTTACTCAGCTGCTCCCAAACAGAAAATAATAAGAGCCAATGAATGAGAGTGGAGCTGCAAGTCAGTGCTTTATCCAATAGAGCTGCAGCGATTTATCAATTAGTGCATTAACAGAAAATTAACTGACAGTTATTTTGATAATCAATTAACAGTTTCAGCCATTTTTCAAGCAGAAATGTCAAACATTTGCTGGTTCCAGTGTCTTAACTGTAATAATTTGCTTCTTTTCTTTGTCATGTATGATGGTAAATGGAAAGTCTTTGGGTGTGAGACTATTGGATCTCTGGGAAATTGTGGTGGGCCCTTTTCACTTTTCTTTTACATTTTAGTAACTAAATGATTGATTGAGTAATCATCAAAATGATCAGCAGATTAAACAATAATTAAAAGAATCATTAGTTGAAGCCCTATTTTCTACAAACCATTTGTGCAAATGTTTTATAATGAAAGCCCTGTTAAGAAATTAAGTGTTGTTTGTCCACCGAAAAGCTAGAAGTCTTATAATCTCTTCAAGCAAACTGCTTTATATAATGGGACAATCTAACAATGCTGTGTCTTTTCTTCACAGTTACTGACCTGTTAGATATACTCATACTGAAAACTGACATCTGAAACAACAACTTAAAAATGGCCTGTGAAAATCTGTCGACTTTAAATATCGCTCCTTGCTGCACAGTATTTGAGAACAAAACCTATTTGTTCAGAAACAGCGTACCACCTCTGTGTAATCTTATCAGTATCAAGTTAAAACGATTTTGTCCTGTTCTGGGCGCTAAGTCTTTTCACAATGTCTAAGATCGTATCTGCTTACAGTTGTGCTTTCAACACCATGTTGGCTTCCCAAAAACATTTCCCCCTGAAGATATGTGACCGTCACACAAAAGGTGCTGAGAATACCATCATCTTGATCAATCTCAAGTATTCTATGTCATAGAAAAGGGAAGGCCAAATCCGGCTGAGCTGGTTACATGCTGTTCCCATTACTGTTCTTCAGAATAGGTGCAGGGCTGAGGATTATGTCTCAGTTTACAGCACAGAAGAAAAAAAAGGTAAAAGATCCTATGAGAAATGGTGCGGCTGAACTTTTTCAGCTCTGTGCACTACCTGTAGCCACCGGCTAAGGTTTTCAGAAGGCGGCAAAATTAATGAGGTGATACAGGGACGCTGGACTCTCTGGAGAGATTGAGATTAAAAGTGAGAAAACAGGGGGCTAAGTGGAGAGACGTGGGGAGAAGCTACGCGCGAGGCTGAAGACAGAGAAGGAAAGAGCAAGAGAGTAAGGTGTGTGACAGGAAAACAAAATCAGGAAATTGGGCAGAGCAACAGAGGAATGGTGGCAGGCATACAAACAAGGTGCTATAGCTTCCTACATACTGATATTTCCTCACACCAACACCCTGGACTCACATCGTGAAGCTGTGATCAGTATTACTTCAAGTTGTTCTCTGCTGGATTTTAGGGCCTTACTGAAGGTAATACTGATACACAAGGTCAAAGGTGACACATTTGCCAGTGCAATTTATCAGATAACTGCTAATCAAACAATACTGGTCAACAAAAGTACAACAGATATAATACATTGTCATACATCTATAGAAGTTATACCATTGGAAGAAGGTTAGAGTAACATAGCAAACTTTAAATATTTGAAAATGCTGCCTATTCAGAATTAGAGACGATAAGAAAACGTTTGGTATTCTGTGTTCTCCGTGTCCTTCACACTCTCTTTGTTCTGTCATGTCAAACCTCATCTCTTTAAAAGAACTCATTATCGAGAGGGGAGAAGTTCAAAGAAGCTCGAAGAAAGCAATTAACACATACAAGGCAGACTGAAGGATTCCTCTGTGGTACAGTCAGCAATGTTGCTGCCGGAGAGGGAGAGGAGGAACAAACACGATGACTGAGAGAGCCGCGGGACGTACGTCGGATATTTCTCTGTTGTATGACCTTAGAAGGCATAAGTCATGAGACAATTATACTTCAAGAGCTCATATAATACTCATATCAAAGTTAACAACAGTATTTACAAACAGCATAATTCCAGATGTCCTAATCCAGTGCTTTCCAGTCTTTTTTCCCTATTACATACCAGATCAGTTGTTAGCTAGCTATCCACATAGAGCAGAGGTTTTCAAACTGTGAGCTGCACCACCGGGGGGGCGCAGGAGAGTTGAAGGGGGGGCACAGAGGGAGAGTCGTGAGGCAAAGATACTGCATGAGGAGAAAGGCAAGTGAGGTACTTTAAGGTCCTAAAACCCCTTGGAGCCTGATTATCACAATTTGCATCAAAATCTGTGCTGCTTCTCAGAGCCATAACATAATATCTCCAATGTCAATCATGAATAAATGCCTGTAAATCTGCTTAAGAATAATAAGAGGAATAAGTGCTCCTTATAAATCTAGAACGTTTTCTTCAGTATCAAAATACTCCAGTGATAGTCTGTACTTCAGTAGGTTCTCTACAAACAGGAACTGCTTATAGCTAGACTCATAGATGTAGTGAAGACTTAATAAAAGGTAGTAAGTGTATTTTGAGGTGAAATGGAACTTATCACTATACTGACATGCATGATTCCAGTGAATAATTTCCAGTGAGAAACAGGCTGTCTCCACTTGGAAAGTATTTTTACAGAGCAATACAGAGGACTGACGGAGAACTGAACATTATGATGTCACAGTGAAGTTGACTTTTGACCTTTTGGACATAAAATGTCATCACTTCATCATTATATCACATTAGATATTTGTTTGAAATGCTGTCATATTTTGGGTATGAATTCTTGAGTTTTGCGCAAAAAAGAAGAAATTCACCCAAGGTGTTCTTGAGATATCCCGTTCACAAGAATGGGACAGATGGGCGGGACAAAAACACAAGTCCTATATGGCCATGACTTTCACCAACTTACTGACTCCATGGCAACATTATATTTCCTTCCTTCCAAAGCATTATGGGAAGAGCAATTAAAAAAAGCTTTGGCGTGATTATCCTGAAAATCCTTCATTTATTTTTTGGATTTGATTTTGATGATTTTATGAATCTTTTTTAGGACAACCTCACAACTGGCAGGTTTTTCCTGCCTTCCCCAGGATTTGCAGCACATCCAATAGTTAGGACCAGGCCACACATTGTGAACAACTGTCCAAGTCAATGTCATGTGCTCTAGGCTGGAATTATCACTCCACCAAGCCAAGAAACCGCCAACACAAAGGCAACGGGATAAAAACAGCTGCCTGCCAAATACTGATCTGTTTACCTGTGGTTGTCCAGGCAGCAGACAATATAGATATGCTGTGTGATATCTCTGGCAATACACAAGAAGTGGGAGGGTACATGCCGACAAGATTACAGTAAGTGGGCTGTCCTCTCACACACTTTAGTCCCCTCTGTCCTGACATCATGTACAGTAACACCTTATGTTTCTGTCCATCCGTATATCTCTGTAACTGCTTTCAGCGCTGTAAAGAGCCTGAGGCCTGATAACTGTATCTCATCCTATCAGGTAACTCCTTTATAATGACATGTTGTTAGTGAAATATTACAGCTTCAGAAGGATTGGCAGGCAAACTGTTTCTTGTTTCCCTTAAAGTTCACAGATGGCCTCTGTGAAACCACAGAGTAATTAATGTCAATAAATATGTCCTTGTCTGTGCTTCTGGGCGTGTGTTTATGCATCTGTTTCAATCCACAGGGTGCTTCCAGTGAAGCTGGACAACACAAAACACCACGCTACATTAGGCACCTCATCCCTGCTGATAGAGATCTCTTCCCGTGTTCTCACACTTATGAGACGTCTCATCACTATCTAATCATCATAAACTAAGAATGTGCTGTAAATACAGGCTGGTAATGGGCCAAACAGCCACTTGATACAAAGAAGGCTACAGTAAGCCGCTAATAGCTTTCACAGGCCTTAGAGGATACATATAGGAAGAATGAATTTCATTAATGGTGATAACAGAATTAAAAATTACATTTGACAACTTCAATATCAACATATCATTGCAGACATAATGTGGTTCATCTTTATAGAACTCACTGCCAACAGCTTTCTTAGGGACTATTTCTTTGGCAGAAATCTTTTTGCAGACTGCAGGCAAATCAGATTTGTTTCTCAAATCAGATGTTTAAGACAGACTGTCTGCACTATTATTTCCAAGACAGACCATATTGTATTTGTGTATCCAGACATCACCAGCTAGAGCTGCAAGGATTGACGGAAAGACTAATAGATCAATTTGGATCATCAATTATTCATTTCAGTCATTTTTCAAGCAAAAATGTCAAACATTTGCTGGTTCCAGCTTCTTAAATGTAAAGATTTGTTACTTTAATTTTCACATATGATGGACTGTTGGTTTGATAAATGATGAGAATTTTAACAAATGTTTGACAATTTAAAGAATAAACAATTAATTGTGAAAATAATCAGCAGATTGATCTATAATAAAGTTGTAATCCTATCATCTACCTCTCTGCATGGGTTGCTGTAGTAATGAATGCAGGCATCAGTAACTATGTACGCTGGTGATGCCACTTTCCAATGTGGAGGCATAAGAAATGGAGATTCAATAATTTGCGCTGCAGAGTTGCAGCTCCTCCATTGCACCAGATGAATGTTACAACACAGGAGGCTGTTCGCGATACTGCAATGTTGTGTGTCATTATAAGTGACACAAAAGACACTTTGAAATCCAATTTAGGTTGCGTCTAGAGGGAAAACCTGGATTTGTCAATCTCGTGCATGCACACTTGCTTCAGAACAGTAGCGCTCAATTCAACTTAACTGACTTATTATTTTCTTTTTTTTAATTATTTTCAGTTTTCAATCGAAGTTTGGTTAGGTACCAAAACTACTTACTTAGGTTAAGGAAAAGTTCACAGTTTATGGTTAAAATGGAGTTAAAATGGAGAAAGAGTTTTGCAAATCTAGGTTTCCCTTTAAGGCATGATCTCTGCCTCTCGGCTGGACTGAGATGCATCTGTAGAAATCCAACTGGAATCACATTTCAAACCACTTCTAAATGTGACTGGATACAATCTGGATATGCCAAAAGATTTTTGCTGGCAGAACAAGGCCACACTGAGTCAGATACCTCAAAACCTGGACAAATTAATCTAAACTATCTACTATCTGGGTCTCTTCTTTATTGACAAGTCCCTGAAATTGCTTTCCATTTTCAGTTGACACAGAATGCAAGACTTCGAGCCATGTGAGCGCAGGTAATGCCACTCTCAGGCTGTCTGATAATGGGAAGGATGCTTAATCAATACTTTATCAACCTCCCAGCTACAGCAATACGTCTTGGTCCGAGGCAAAAGCTTTCCTTGAGACAATTAAAAGCGGTTATCGCTATTAGCCGCAGCCTTCAGATAACTTAAAAGGCAGAGGGTGAGATAGCTTTTTTCACCATTAAGTTAACTCCGCTGTTCTCTCTGGGTGACTGATCCCCTCAGGCTGGGTTATTTGGAGGTTTCAGGCGCACACGCGTTATCACTCACACAAACATAAATGAAAAATACACAACTGTCTTGTGGAAGTATATTAGCCAGGGGGAGGTCAACAGATCGACATGTGAGACAGACCCTTTTATCGGCACTTAAAGAGAACAGCGATCTGTAATGACTCCCCTGACAGCAATAGTGAGAAGAGGCATGAGAGGGAGGACAAGGGGGAAACGCTGGGCATGCAAGCCATGCACATGTGTGTTTACATTTGAGTGTGTGTCAGAGAGATACAAAAAAAGACTAGAATATGAGAGACAGAGAGAAAGTGGTTTACTGGAGTGAATGTAATTATCAAAAAGAGATTTCTCCGACAAAGTTAGCTGACTAATGCAACCACTTTAATAGAAAACAGGGGGAGTGGAGTGGAATTACATCTCATTTCAATTTGATGACACAGGGTTGTTGACTGCCTGTGTATACTACCTACCACTGAGTGAGAACTTGCCTCAGATCCTCATTTACACAACAATAATGTGAGTCAGGCTCAATGTGATTCATATATTTGATGTCTGAACCGGGGGGAGATCTGCTGAAACAAAACACTAAACCGCACGCTCTGCCAGTCTCAGACTCAAGGAGAAGAAAGATAACCATTGTATAGGCAAATGAATGAGTGTGAGAGTATTTGTATACATTGGCCATTCCTCAAACTCTTCCACTGATGATGGCAAAACAGGAAAAATGGTGGCCTTGTGATGCAGGTCCGACCTGCACAGAAAATGTGTTATCGGGCATGTTGTTCTAGTCGAGGCCTCGAAAGGTTGAAGGCTGATGAGGTGAAAAAAATGCAGATGATGACTAGGGCTGCATGATGTGGTAAAAAAAAATGCATGTTGCGATTTTTTGACTGAAATTGCCCCTGCAATATGTGATATGATTAGTGGGAATGATCATTTTTACATTACAATTTCCATTTTTACTTTAAAAAAATGTTAAAATCATGGTGATGTGACATTTGTTTGGGTACAAAACAAATATGTCTTCTGCATCTGAAAACTTGCAGGTCAGGGCATCTGCAGCACTACAGAACATTTTTCCTTTATCAAAAAAAAAAACTACAGCATTCTGCAATTTGGATAATGCACTTGGCCATATTGCAATTCACTGTGCAGCCTCAGTGACGACACATGAACCCTCAAACAGCAGCGTCACAGATCTGTTTAGTTTCTGTTGTCCGTGAGCAAACAATCACACCAAAGTATGCAGATACAAAGACAGAAAACCACACTGGAATCCTGCACCGTCCTTCCACACACACACACTCTAACGCCTTGATACCATCATCAGGCAGGTTACATCTGCACCACGGTTCTGATCCGTCCTCCATGCAGCTTCATTCCCCACAAGCAACATTTCAGAGGCAGAGGGTTTTTCCTGTTTGATTATGTTGACCTGCTCAGATTTTATTGAATTGGTCAATTTTCCTTGCTTTTTGTGCTTCTACAATGAGTAAGAAGGCTACATTGTTTGTAGATAGTTTCTTTTTCTTATTTTATTTATTTTGAAAACATTATTTGTTGTATTTTATTTTGAAAACTGACCGGATTTTCTCTGCTGTTTTTGTGTTTGATTTACTGCCTGACTTGATCTGCTCTGTGCAACTGCACCCGGCATCCATCAAAAAGATAGATATTCTCGATGGAGCAGAGCAAAGAGCCGCTTCTGGGACATGCTTAGGCACTACTGGTGGAATCACACACACAACCAAGCTATTATAGTCACAGCAGATGGCTGCCCACCATAGAGTCTGGTTCCGTTCAAGGTTTCTGCCTGTTTGGATGTTTTTCCTCACCACTGTCACCATAGTGCTTGCACTTAGTGGGAACTATTGGGTCTCTCAAAATAATATTACGGTCTAGACTAGGGCTGCAACTAATGATAATTTTCATTTTCGATTATTCTGTCTATTAATCAATTAGTTGTCTGGTCTTCAAAAAGTCGTAAGATGGTAAAAATGTTGAGCCGAGTTCCCCAAAGCCCAAGATGACGTCCTCAAATATCTTCTCTACAACCCAAAGATTTTCAGTTTATTGTCACAGGAGAAATGGTGGCCTTGTGATGCCGTGCTGAAAATGTGTTATCAGACATGTTGTTTTGGTCGAGAAATCAGAGGGCTGAAGGCTGATGAAGTGACAAAAAATGCAGGTGATGACATGAAACCGCAAACACCAGCATCACAGATTCATTTAGTTTCTGTCGTCCATGTGCAAACAATCACACATACCAAAGTACATACAAAGACATGGACCACACTGGAATCCCCCGCCCTTCTTCCACACACACATTAATATACATATAATGGCTTATTTTGTCTCATTTCCAAGAGGTTAGTATATTTTGGTCTGTGGGTGTGTATGCATTCACACGCAGGCATGCTTGTGGCACACTGTAATCCTCTTGTGGTTTCACCTTCATGCCAGCAACCCATTTGTCTTCATTATCATCATACGGCTGGAGGAAGCAGATCTGTTAGGGCTCGTGGCAACAGCAATGCCTCTCTGTCTGGGCATAAAAAACAACTTCACTACCTGAACGTTTGTCATGTCACCCCACCATAGGATCAGGGACGTTAGGAGGGAAATAGTGCCTTGTACCTCAATAAAACTTCATTTCCAGAAAGAAGGATGAAAATTTGAGTGATGGTCATGCCAATAGAGCTGTTAAGTGAGGAGTATGTTTACAGAGCTCTTTTTTGGTCAGCATTTTGTATAAAGGATAAATAAGGCCTATATTTATTTTACTAAATCAGAAAATGACCATGATATGTCATCTGAGATTAAGGAAACGCTCAGTTGAAATACTGGCTTCTCCAACAGCAAGGCTACAGCCAAAATGTTCTCCTCCATGTTCTCCTTTGTAATTCCACTCTGGTCTGGAATGGTTGTTTTGTTCTGCCTGTTTCATGTTTATTGGAGTTCAAATTAATGCCGAATTTTCCACAGAATGAGTTACTGTCTGTTTATGGCTGGTACGTTACACGTATCTACTAATTTGATCCTATCTTGTGATACTTTGGTGCCAATTCAATATGAATTGTGATTTCAAGTACTGTAATATTAGAGATATTACGATTCGATATTACGATTTATTGCGATTCTTGATTGCTTTTTAACACTAGACCATGAGAAAAAGTTGAATCATACCTCTACAGACCATATATCACGAGTTCAAAAAGATTGAACATCACATCAGTCAGTCTTTCAGTTTTATTTCAGCATCATTGCTATACTGCTTATAAAAGTAGTAAATAAGAAACCTTTTGATATAAATTTTAGCTGCTCCTGCTCATCAAGCTAGTGCCATGAGAAAATAATAAATAATGTGAATAAACAATATGTTAAGCAAAAAGGAACAGGGCCTCTAAAAAGTGTACACAGCATAGTTAGAGCATTCAAATTAAGATCCTTAACACTGGAAACTGAACTTGAAAACTGTCCTTTCAAACCCCCAGGATGGTGATAAATAAAATGTATGGTAGAATGAATAAAAAATAGATATTTGTGCTGTTCCTGCTCATCAAGTACATATGCATGAAACTATGAAAACGTGTTTTATAATTTATGATGCTAAATGTCTGTTAGCACATCCATGGGAATTCCCATTATATGCTAGCATCAAGCTAACAGACCACTTGTTATTTTTATACTAGTATATATGAGAAACGATTCAGGATTGACTGATTGAGTCAGGAACTGTAGAAAAAAAAGAAGATTCACAATACTTAAATACCAGCTTCTCTGACATCAACGCTAAAGCCAGTTGCCCGTTTCATCTTTGTTAGAGTTAAAATTAAATTAACTGTCAGT
The DNA here is from genome assembly GCF_056507025.1 of Lutjanus erythropterus. Taxonomy (NCBI): domain Eukaryota; kingdom Metazoa; phylum Chordata; class Actinopteri; order Lutjaniformes; family Lutjanidae; genus Lutjanus; species Lutjanus erythropterus. The sequence continues at coordinate 17,867,632 of NC_139332.1, forward strand.
TTATGAATCTTAAGAATCATTAATAATCTTTTAGAGGGAGTAGAAGCAACAGTTAACATAACATAACAGTTAAATTGAAGAATACGTTAATGGAGTCTGGCAGGCTGTCACTAAACTCAAACTCCAGAGTGTGTATTTTCGAGGGGTTTTGTTTTTGATAAGTCTTAACGTTACATTGACAGACAATGACAGAGTTATAAACTGTTGATCAACTTACAGTGAAGGACTCAACGTCAGTTGTTATTGGTCAAATACAATATTCTCCTCATTTTGCACTCATGTAGGTTCAGTGTCTCTGCAGCCCACAGACAACTTGTCTGATCTTTGAGTCTGCAGAGGAAGGTGGAGGGTGTTCAGCTGATTTATGGTGCAGTTTTTGGCTCCAATGTGGTATTATTATACCATATATTATATATTATATGGTATGGTAATATGGCAATATTCATCTTTGAACGCTAGGGTCTTACATATTGCTTATTTAATGTGGAATTTACCTGACAATATGCTAATGCTCTGAGTAAATCCCATCCTCAAACTGCCAGTGAGCTTTTGTTAGAGTAATAAATATGCCATTTCAATCCAGTTTGCGAGCAAAATGAACATGGAAAAGCTTTTTTTACCCACAGTCCTTTTTAGCACATCAGAAGGCAAAACTGCAAGCACCACAGAACCCCTGGAAGCATGACAAAGTCGACGCTAACAAACTTGGACAGAGAACGGATTTTCCAGGCCCAATTATAGTAGAAAATCTTTTAAGAAACTCCTGGCTTAGCCCTGCAGAAAAATGATGGAGCCAGCACAGCTATGTAATCACAAGGCCAGGGTGTCACAAACGTTTAAACGTTCACCGATTTGATCAAAGTCTCAGATGTTCCTCCCTGGCCCTTATTCGTTCCCACACGTCTTTACCTCAAAACAACACCCTTACACCTCGTCAGCCTGAGGACCACCATGTCCGCACCCAGACAGGGCTGCGGTGTTTTTACTATGAACACACCTCAATTATAAAAAACCCAGGAACAGAACTGTTATTCCACTAATCACCACTTCAAAACAGGAGTCGAATCTCAAGGAAAAAGCAGCCAGATTATCGCTAATTGCCTTCCAGCTGGCAACAGAGCACATCACAGGTAGGACGCTCACAACAGCAGACACATTTCACTTCTAGTTTCCCTTCTCTCTGTGTGGTGCCCATTACTTTTCTGACCACCACCAGAGCAATTCATTACCCTCACTATGCCCCTCACAATGCAAGTCCATTGGTATGGAGATGGCTGTTGCAGAGAAGGTGAAGTAAAGCACATTAGTGAATTCCTAGCGGAGGAGAAAGCTTCGGAAAAAGGGTGAAGTGAACGGTCAGAATGAGGAAGCATGCAGCTAGAAAACATCCAGGTGGCCACATTACGTAAACACTTTCATACATAATCTAAATTGCAAAAAACTCTCGAGTAGTGCGTACGCGAGGACTCAATGAGACAGGTGAACATACAAGCATGAAATGAGAAGAGGTGGGTGGAACCATGTGCATGTTTCTGGTGTGTGTGTGTGTGTGTGTGTATGTTGTGCAAGGCTGGGAGACTCCCAGGCCTATAATTACACCGTGGTGGAAGTGAAGCCGATAACAGAGGCCTGAGGATATCAACGTCATGGAGAGGAGAGGAGAGGAGAGGAGAGGAGAGGAGAGGAGAGGAGAGATACATAATAAAAGAAGCAGACAGTAGTGCACCACATGATACCTTATCAAACACCAGCTTTTCTCAGTGTCACTGCTTTTTCATTTCCTCCTCGATGGTTATCTAATGACCCCTACAACACATGGGCGTACATACACACACATACGTACAAAGCTTCATTATAGAAGAAAAGCCGAGCAACACAGCCCACACAGTCAGTGCATTTAAACCAACTATAGTAATTTAATTATAACCCGTGTAAGGCAATACTGATTCTCAGAACTGTCACATAAACCCCTTAACTGAGTTATCTTACTCACATTAAAGTGGTAATCGCAATACGGCTGGGTTGAACATCAGTCTTTGTAATGACCAGTGACCACTGGCGTAAACAGAAGTTATACAAATTTCTTGACATTTTCATTCTGTGCACAAACGAGAGGGCTTAAACAGTTCTGTACACACAAAAAGCAAATAGCAGGAAAGCCACATCATTTTGCTGTTATAGTCCTAATTCCTATTATATAGTAAGTTAATAATTGTGGTCATTAACCCCGCAATCATAGGACTCATGTATGCTATTATTGTGTAAAATCCACGCAAGTTACTGGGGAAATCAAGTTACTGTGAAACACTTCAGGCTGCAACTGACTGAAAATAATTATTTTCATTATAGATCAATCTACAGATTATTTTCTTCATTAAAGGACCAGCGTGTAGGATTTAGTGGCATCTAGCCATGAGCTTGTAGACCGCTGACACTTCATCTCACGCTCCACTTCCATGTGTGTAGAAACTACAGGGGCCACAAGACTAGAAAGACTAGAAACATGTTGACTAGAAGAAGACATGTGCCCTCTGCAGACATAAATGGCACATTCATAGAGCCAGAGGGATATATTGATGAGCTGAAATGATCGACCCAGTGCCTGGGTGGGCCTAGCATAGCTATATCAGTCTTTATCAGTTTCAGCATGTATGTTTTTGTTTAATATGTTTTTGGCAGTTTTACAGGCATATTCATGGGACAGCTGAAGGTCTGACAGGAAAGGGGGAGAGAGAGTGAGGGGACAACACGCAGCAAAGGGCCACAGAGGAACCATACTCCGAACACATGGGGCGCACACTCAACCAACTGAGCCACAACGGCGTCTCAGAATTGGCACGTTAACAAATTTTTTTAATAGGACGTAATGCAGGCTGTTTTAATTTAGTTTTTAGTTTTAGAGGCAACACTTTGTGCTTATTTGATCCTTTTTTAAAATTCAAGTTGTTCCATTTGTTTTTCTTTATTTATAGATATTTATAATTATTAAAGGACCTACTTAAGTTTACTGTTTTAGTGCCCTGATATCATTCCATTTCTACAACATTTGCCAATAAATCCCTGGAAATCTTACACACCAGACCATTAAGGATTTCATTGTTTGGTCTGCACAGAGTCTGCACAAAAATCTGCACATCAAAAGCTGTCAGAGCTCATGCTGACATCTTAAAATGTTTTGTTTTGCCTGACCAACAAACAGTCTCAAAGATATTTAGTTTAATATTATCAAAAACAAAGAAAACCCACAAATATTCACATTTGGGAAGCTGGAACCACAAAACATTTTGTATTTTTGCTAAACTTTGGACGACTCGAGTGATCCAGCTCTAGAAATATGTTTTGTGCATATTTTCACGCACTGAGCAGTTTATGTGCATGTAACCACGCAGGATGAAAAGTTCTCACAGCAGGTGAAACTAATGTAGCGGTCAGTACTGACTGAGTGACTGTCCTTCTGATGACATCCCAACAACAACAACAACAAAACATAACATATGGAGATAACGGTCCATGGAAATGTTGATTCTTTCAGCATTGCAGAGCTCTGTTGCTATGGGGACATGCCTCACACTGAGCAAAAAAAAAAAGAAAGTTAGGAAAGATTGTCCTTGAGGCCCACTATTCAACCGTGGACTGTGATATGCTGAATGCCGTTACAGTATACAGCACATTCTTCTATGCTATAGACTGGAGCGCAGCCAGTCTTTCTCAGAGGACAGGAGTGCACCTTAAGTTTGCTGCAGCGTAAATATTATTGAGATAACGCAGAGTGCAGCAGATTTACTGTATGCTACATTACAGCAGTGCTTACTATAAGTATTCTTACAGTAACTGCTGGAATAACCTCACCTTGATTTAATCATGATTTTCTTCTAAACTTGGTGACCTGGTGACTGAAAATCAAAATGACCAAAAAATGACCAGCCTTCACAGACTGGACGTCCCCTAACGGAAGTCATTTTCTAATAACTAACCCTTACGTCCACTCATCAGCACAGGATGGCCTTATATCTTTCAAGTGAGCCAGTACAATGAGAAGGAGGAAGCAGGGTCCTTTCAGTGGCATTGTCCAGACTCTGTTAACCCACCAGTGAGGTGCTTCTCTCTTCCACTGTCTCTCAGTGGAAACAACAGGACATTTACAAGTGTCTGGCCCTTTAGCCTCTTGCATAAAAAGGGGATGTTTGCATTTGTAAGACTGGTGATCACTGCCCCGTATTCAGAAGATGCAACCAACCTCCCACCATAAATGACATGCTACAAACAACAGTGGAAAACAGTTACATTAAAAGTCGAGCTGGAACCATTAGTCGATTAATTGATTAGTTGTCAACTATTAAATTAAAATGATAATATGTAAAATTTCCAGACCAGAATTTACATATTATGCTTTGAAAATTCGACAAATCATTTTGGGTCATTTTTTCAAAAAAAAAAAAAAGTCCAAATTCTCTGATTTCAGCTTCTCAAATGTGAACATTTTCTCAATGACAGTAAACTGAATGTCTTTGGTTTGTGGACAAAACAAGACATTTGAGGACGTCACCTTGGTCCTTGGGAAACAGTGATGAAAATTTTACACTATTTTCTGACATTTTATCAAACAAACAACTAATCAGCTTTAGAGCCCAATGGATATATCAGTCTGTTGATATTATATTGGCCTATCACAGTTCGATCTGCATATATCCGTATCAGCATATAGGTTGTCTGATATGCATCTATATCAAAACTTCTTTTTGTAAAGGAACATAACGCAGAATGTTTTTGTTAGATTTATGGACAGAATGTCATGTATAATGGATCCTTATTTCATAATTTGGGTTTTAAATATACATATATTTTCCTGTGTGTTTTTTAATTCATAGTTTTTATAGTGAAAATTTACTGCATCAGATCCCTGGTATCATATTGATCAGTACATTCATTGTTATATCCTGTGTGTTAAACACTTTTGCAAAAAGTGAGTTTATGTATATATTCTATATTCTGTATAAAGAATTTCAGCTGATATACTAACATCAGAAGTGTTTTACTCCCTTACACTGGGATTGGCATTGGCCCCAGAAATCCAGTATTGGTTGGGCCCTAATTGTTTTATTAAGAAAATGATTGGTAGATTAATTGATAATGAAAATAATGATCGGTTGCAGCCCAAGTTAAAGCAAACAGTTTGTAAAAATGAATAATCTGCTATATTAACAACCTAAAATGTGTTGTTTTAAAGACTCATTACAGAACCGCCTCACTCAGAGTTTGTAGGCTACTTTGTTGCACTATGCAGTAAAATCATTAATTAACTCATTGACCTAAACTCCATGCATTTAGAGCTGGGACTACTGTTTCAAGTGTGCAAGAGGGGAGTTGTTGAGAGAGTGCAGTGGCCTTAAGTGGGTCTTTCATCTTCTTCTGTTTATTGAAAAACAAAACACGTGCCTCAAAGTGGCCCAATTAGAGGAGTGGGAGTCACAGTGCAGCAGCTCAAGACTGCCACAGCACAAAACTTATTATGAAAAAAAAAATTATGCTCTCATGTTTCTCAAAGTTTCTCCAGCAATATTAAAGCATTAATATCACAATTAATTCATTGTTTTTGGATGGCTGAGCATTGGTTTAAATGCTCCCATTATCACTTCCCCATTTAGAGTACAGTGAAGCCTGTTATGTAATTGTGTAACCTACTAACTTCTGCCTAACAACAACAAAACCTGTGTTTAGTTTCATTTTGATTTATGTTAAACGTTTTTATAATCTCTTTGCTGTGTGCAATTTATAGCAAGTCGTCTTAGTAGTTGGCTGTAATGAATTATTAACCATTTTCGTTATCAGCAAAGACAGTAGACTACAATGTAACAACTTCTTGTAAATTCCCCACACTTGAGACAGACTTTAAACACAACACAAGAGGGAAACATGCAGTCTCAGGTAAAACACGGGAGTCAAAGTTGGCCTCATGCGTCCGAACACGGCTGCTGTTGTGCAGCCAAAGTGCGTTTTAAAGTACAATAGGTTCAGAAATAACAATTGAAGAACTTGTGTAATGTTTGTAGGGGTACTCACCTGCGACACCAGAGGAATAAGCGTCTGCTCCACCGAGCGAGTTTTGATTTCCAGCCCGGAATCAAAGTTACTGTTGCCGCACGGAGATGAAGCCATTCCCGCCGAGCTGAGCTCTCCTGCCTGCCTGCCTGCCTGACACACAATGCACGGCACCGCTGAGTTCTCCAACAGCCTTCACTTGGCTCTTTCGCAGCTGCAAACTGGTGTAACGGACTTGCTATTACACACCAGGGTTTGGCAATTGGCTTCACAGTCGTTTATCGAGTGGCTCTCCGCGCACGCACGCTGTTTTAATCCACTCCGGCTCGGTGGTTGTGCCGCTGCGCCCGCTAATGTCCATGTAGTTTACTGAACAGCGGAGGGGAAGCGGACTGCAGCACACCACTGTGGGCAACCACACACACACACACACACACACACACACACACACACACACACACACACACACACACACACACACACACACACACACACACACACACCTTCAGGTTCTCTCCACATATGTGCAGCTCATCATTCTACACAATCAGGATGATTGTTTTTGATTTTAATCCACCTGTTCACTCATCCAGTGTCATTAAGTTCAGTTTTCAGTTTATTGTAAAATGCAAATTTGTGTGGTTTTAAAAAGTAAACTTAATTGGAAATACATTCAGTGCTAAGTCCATTGTAATACATCATGAGTATGCTTTAATTTCATGTGTTCAAGTATGCTTACAAAAAGTGCACTTCAATGTAACTTTATTTAAAGCTGTGCTTCAATGTACTTTGAAAAAGTAGCGGGCTACAAACAAGGTAAACTTTAATGGGATAATATGCAACTTTAACAATGTATGGTCTCATATACATACACAAACATAAACCTTTTCAATCATCCGTTATGACTAACTCACTATGTGGAGGCTGTATCTCTGCTTTATTTTGCTGTGCTTGGGATGCTTACCAAACTACCACTACTACCAAACTATTTGACATCCTGGCATCTTTCTGATGTGTTTACAGGTCAGACATTTACTACTGATTACCTTTAATTTCATTCATCAAGCATGTATTTTAGTATATACACTAAGTGTACTTAAACTTGTTCCACTTTAGTACATAAACGTACACTGAATCCACTTAGAATTGTGCTTTTCTCCAATATAATTACAATTGAAATTTACTTAGTACAAAATTACTTGTTCTAAAATAGCAAGTTTCAAGTTAAAGGCATAAAATGCAACTTCTTCCTTAAAATAGCCATGCATTTCTATACACATAATCCCTTTCCATCATCACTTATGATTTACTACAAATGTGTGTGGTGTCTGTGACCCTATACCCTCTGCATGTATTTTCATATTTTTCTCATTATTTTGCTGGGCTTGGGACACTTTACCAACCCTAAATGTCAGTATTTGACAACCTGGGAATGAGACTCAACAATCGGCTATCTTTTTGGCACGTTTTTAAACAGCTCAGACAAATTCGACTGATTCTAGCTTTAACTAATGTATGCTGATGATTAGTCTGACTGCGACTACACTAAAGTATGTTACAAAGTCCTATACTTAACATATTTTCCAACAGGGTGTGCACACAGAAGCTTTATTTCTGTCTAATTTTCTTTACAAATGTGTTAAAATCAGTGCAGATTAAACGGCATGATTACTGTACAGGTGTAACTTAGACTGGTTACGATAAAATGACACTCTAAAATGTGCAGTTTGACTTCCAAGGAGAGCTTTTCCAGGAGAGCAAAGTCATGACCCACTCTTACTGTGACTGGCTCAAAGGAAATGAGTACTAGCCACTCAGAGAAAGAGTAGGGTGGGTCTTGACTTTGCCCTCCTGGGAATAACAATTGGTATCTGTAGCCTTATATGAAATAGCATAGTTCAGAAGTGCTAATTTAATAGATCTAAACAAATTTGTGATCATTTTTGTGTGTTTTTGTAGCATATAATTCAAGGCAAAACAGCATCAGTCAAGTCAAACAAATATTTATAAAAGTATGAATTTCAAACATATTGGATCTAGCTGTTTGGTGATAGAATGCAAAAAAGGAAGATTTGGTTTAAAAACATTATGCAAACCTTCCATGCAAATTTCAGAGGATAATAGGCCCTATATGTTTTAGATTTAAAAATTCATAATCCAGCCATCCATGCAGATTTCACAGGACTAACCCTCACCCATCCAGTGGCCTCCAGAGAGACAAGCGATGCTTTCCTCGCAGCACAGCTTTGGTTTGATCCCCGAGACAAAGAATCCCACATTATCCCCTGGAGTCTGAGAATCCCTTATCATCCTCTCCAAATACACACCAGATATGCCAATCAAAACCAGCAGCTGCACTCAGCCACATGGGACAGCTGCACTGACTGGAATTCAGTGCCTACTGTAAAAAAAAAAAAAATGTTGCCAACTTTACCTTCTGTCTCACTGGAGAAAACATTAAGTCTCATGATTTTACCATCTGAGGTAGCACAGGCTACCAAGGAGCCAAAATTTAGAAGGGGGCCCATGAGGTAAACAAGACTATGTTTTTACAATATATCAATATTATATTGATATTGAGACATGAGATTAGTCTTGAGTCTTCAATTTTGGATTCAAAACGGTTCCAAAAGGGTTTTTCCTGAAGAGTTGAGATTCTACTCAAAACTTTTTGCTCGTTAAGAACCCTTTTGTGAAGAAAGCATTCATCAAGGGTTATTTGTACCATAATATAAACAGGTTCTCAGTTGAACCTCCTGGAAGGATTCCCTGTAGAACCTCTAATAGGGGGTTCTATGTGAAGCCTTTCACAGATGGTTTTAGGTATGACCCTTTATGCTTTGGTAGAATCCTGTGAAAAGGTTACAAGTGGTACCTTTATTAAAGGTTCTCCTATGGGACAAGCCAAAGAACTATTTCTTGATCCAGTTAATACCTTTATTTCTAAGAGTGTATAGTAAATTGATGTAATTTTCTGAACTTACCAGACTGTTCTAGCTTTTCTATTATCTGCTTTTACCCCCTCATTACACTCTAAGGTGCTAATGAGAACCATAAAGGGTTCCTTGGCTTGTCCCCAAAGGAGAACCCTTTGTGGTTCCTGTTAGAATTTTTTATAAAGGTTCTACTTGGAACCACTAAAGAGATTTCTACTAGAACCCGACATAAAGGGTTATACCTAGAACCATCTGAGAAAGGTTCCACCCAGAATCCTCTCTGGAGGTCATCTTTCACCTTCTAAGGGTGCTAACAAGAAGGCACCAAGGAGGTTCTACCAAGAAGCTTTTATATTCCACGGGTTTGATCTAAAGCTCACCAAAGAGGATGCTACCGAGAACCATTTTGTATGCCAAGAGTTTTATCTAGAACACACTGAAGGGGTTTTACTGAGAACCTTTTTGTTTTATGCTACAAAAACCCAGAGTTCTTCAATGATTTAAGAACTCTCTCCTCTGAAAAGGAACATTTAACAAACCCTTTCTTTAAAAAAGGGGGTTCTTCAGAAGCAAATGGTTCTGGGTATAACCTGTACACACATTACTGCTGATTATATAAACAAAATATTATTGTATTAATATTTTGTGAAAAGCAATAGTCATTCCAACAAAATTGTTCTATAAAATTGTTTTATCGAGCTAGCTGGTCAAAAATAATGTGATATTTGACTTTGTCATTTTGTCCAACCCTCTTCTATACTGTTGGGTTGTTCATTTGACAGCAAAGCATCATGTTCTATAAGATCATCATATGTTTGCACTGTTTGAGAATTTACACCATATCTTATTTCACAGAAAAGGTGTAGACCAAGACTTATTTCGCATTTTGCTAAATAGCTTAAAAGTATTGAGATATTATTCACAAGTCATATTGCTCAGCCCCAACACTGACTTAAGTGTTTGTTCATGATTAAATGTTGCTTTGGTTTTGGTTGAAATCAGTAAAACTGCAAACAAATGTCCAAAATATTACAGAGTAGCTGTTGTTTTTTTTTATATCTGAAACAAATTGGAACACAGATCTGTTTGGATTTTTTCTGCTCAGAGTAAAAGAGAATTATTCTCTGCAGACAGATTTTGAATAGGAGTGCTGCTGAAAATCTGTTTACCAAAGCTTAGCGTGAAGCCCATCAATAAAACCCATCATTTCAATTAGAGGTGTGTGCTGTCTGGAGTCGTGGATTGGTGGACACGAGTGTGTGTGGGTTTTTTTCCTTACACTACTTTATGACTTTTTCATGCAGCATACAGGCAGAATGATGTGATACACAAAGGTATAAATCCCCCACTCCTCATTTAACAATTACCCTACCGACAACACACCCCCACATCTCTCCCAATTCTCCAAACTACTTTCACAATACGGGTCTCACAATCTCAAAATTAAAAAGAAACTCATAAATGCCAGAGAGGGATAAACCAAAACATAATACAAAACTTGTATTCATCCAAGTCTTTTGATGCACGTGCAAGACTTTGCAAGCAGGTGTGTTTCTGCCGAAGATGAGATGTTCCTGAGAGGAATGGCACGATGACATTTTATTTCAAACAAACCGACTCAGAGGTTATGATGACTTGTATGGATGTTATTTTCAGATGGAATCATTGTGGCGTGGTGTTGAGACAAGAGCTTGGGCCTTACTACAATTTAGAGGGGTGACAGTGGTGCAACGGGAAAGAAATTCAGCCCTGGACTTATCTGCTGGGACCTGGAGGGGGGCTCTCACTATTTTGAGAGTCCTTTGTGCAAGAGAAGTAGAAAATAGGTTGATTTTAGCTCCATTTCCTGCGTTACTTCATGCTGTTTGCAAGGTTTGTGTGACAGTCTTTCAAGTGGACAGGCTGTTGAACCAAAGTCCATTTTAAAAGCAGGTGTTTTATTGTAGGGTCATATTTTCTCACAGTAAAATCTTTAGTGACACTATCACTAAAACTCTTTTCTGACTGACTTCGATCTACAGGCACAATCAGCACACGTGTCACTTACTCAGTAACATCACTGACTAACCTGTGAAGAAGTGTCGTATATTATTTTATTTATTATTTATAATGTTTAATTAGTTAGCAATATATAATAATAATAATAATAATAATAATAATAATAATAATAAGCTGCTGCTGACGGAGTTACAAACAGCTGATCAACTTACAGTTTAGGACATGTTGCTTGTTCTTGTCAAATTATAATGTTGCGCTTGTCTTGCACTCCTGCAGCGTTCCTGCAGCCTGCCTGAGCTTCCTCAAGTCTGAGGAGTAGGGGGTGCTGGGAAACGACTCACTTCAACCATGGATTTATAGTAAATAGGATTTCAACCTAATTAATATACTTTTTATGGCTCATACTCACTACTGCAGTACTCATCTCATCTGTGCCCAAGGAAGATGACATCCTGTCCCCAGAATTAGCTCTGTAATTTGCACTTAATACATTATTCTTTCTCAGGCATCATCCTTTGTCTGCATCAGAGATTCTTTGAACCTTTTTTGTCACACTCCAAAATGAGGAGCAAAACTTTTATCCTAGCAATACATCGTTCCTCTTCTTATTTTGTGACCCACTGACTTGTATCCATAATAGGATTCAAAGTACTTTATTGCTGCCTGGATCCTAGCCTGACCACACTATTGCCAAACTCTCTCTATCCTCATGTGGCTCCAGTAGCTATTTCTAACTTTACAAGTGCAGCCACTGGATGACAAGTGGTGAGTAACACTTCATATTACAAACACACCAGATGGCTGAGAGCAGATATGGCTTATAAGCACTGTGGCACTGCTAGTGAGGGCTTTTGCTGCCTGCTTTATCATCAACTATGGTGGCTGGCTAGCACTCTGTCAGCAACGGAGACAATAGCCGTGTGTGTGTGTGTGTGTGTGTGTTAAGGCTGTCTGCCGCTCTCAGGCCCAGCCAGTATTTATTTAAAACCCCAGAGCTATGCTTTAGTTTAACCCTCCCTGTTTACATAGGTTTCACCACACACACATACTGTATGTACCCCCCCACACACACTGCATCATTATGAAGGCATGCAAGCAGTTTCGCTGCAATGAGCCAACAGGGCTGTGTTCCACTTTGATGAATGGCTCTACTACTAACCAGATAATATCTGTATGTTTTTTTTTTGTTAATCTGCTCTGAGGCTCTCTTCCAAGCGATGCGATGATAACAACAAGCTCCACTTGCATTGTGCTGCATCAACTTGTGTTGGCTTAAATGATTCTGGTCACAGCAGATAAGTTCAAGAGGCAGAATAAGATAAGAAATATGATACATACTGTAACATTTCAGTATAAATAGTTTAGTTTTCATCTAGACAAACAGCTTCCAATACACAAACTAAAACAAACGCAATAAATGTGTGTATTCTCATTGAGTTTCATATATTTCTTCTCTTAGAAGTAAGAGTTCCAAAAGGTTTTTCCTGAAGGACTGCGGTTCTACCCAGAACCATTTGCATCTAAGGAACCCTTTTTGGAAGACAGAGTTTGTCAAGGGTTGTAGAAAGCATTACATAATATATAATCTATGGGATTAATCTGTCAAATACAATATGGTTCTTCCAAGAACCTTTAGAAGACAAGTGGGTTATAGGTGAAACCCTTATAAAATGTATTTTTAGATCCCACCTCGTAGGTTTGAGATGAAGCCTATGAAATACAAAAGGGTTCTTTGCAACCTTATAAGCTGGAAACGTTTTGGATAGAACTCCCAGAGTGTTCTAGGCAGAATGATTTCTCAATAGAAGGTTTTCTTTTTATAGCCTCTGGTCCCTTTCCACCAAACTAGCTCTGGTTCTTGAACCACTTCCATTCAAGATTCTTGGAACCTTGGTGCTATCTAGTGAACCAGTTTTGAACGGAACATTGACAGAGGGGTGGTTGCTATTTGTTGGTTCCAGCTGGGAACCAACTTTTTAGGTTCCGAACTAGTTCATTTTTGGTGGAAATGCTCAGAACAGTTCAGAGTTAGGCGCTTGTACTGGAACAGGGCCAGTTCATTGTTGGTGGAAAGGGTTCTGGGTGGAACCTTTCAGAGGTGGGTCTAGGTGTAACTCTTTATGTTGGGTAGGTAGAACCCACCAATGGGCCTTTTTTCACCAACCTGGAACCAGCCCCATTCCTGTTCAAGCACCAAATTTTAAAATGTTCAGAGCATTTCCACCAAAAATGAACTGGTTTGGAACTTGAGAAGTTGGTTCCCAGCAAACAAATTGTAGGTTTTCCTTTAGAACCAAAGTGGGCGTGTCATATTGTGCAGATTGTTGTGCATTGTGCAATGCTGTCTGTTGATGACCCCCTTGATCACAATGGCACTGCTGAAAAAAAAAAGATTCTGCCAGGAACCCATACAGGTTGTATTTGAAGAACCCTGTGTGGTTCTACCTGGCACTTTTATTTTTAACAGTGTAGCTGTGTGAAACAGGCTTGTTTTTCTAAACAGTATCTCATTTGTTCTGGAATATTCAATATTTGCTCCTCTGCCTCTAATCTCTTTTAGGCACATTGCATTTTGACAATTTGCCTGAAAACAGGCAGGAAGTCCCTTTTGTGTGCTGTATACTCATCTGCACAGTCCAAGAGTATTACTCATTAAATAAGAGATGCTTATGCATGGTGTGATTGTGTTGCTAACAGCTGCTACTGTCTCTTTAGAAGTGCTGACTGCTCCTCTCCCGCTCTCTGGATCATTCTTTCTGGCTGTACAGCTCCTGGGACAGGAACTGCTGAGCCTAAAGAGATAGTGATTTTGCACACTGCAAAATGTAAAATGAGTGCACTCAGTCATATTCCCCTGTTGGATAAGTAGATTGAAAATTTGGGATTCAAAGCAAGGATTGTGGTGGAATGTGGAAGGATTTTTCCCCCTGCATTTTAAGATCTCAAGGAAACAATTCAAGCATACTTTGTATATGCATATACAATGTTCTTGGCCATCTTCATGCATATTTTATGCAAAATTATGTTTCGTATATAGTTTTTACACCACAATTTGCACATTAACACCTGCCTCCAGGGAAGCCATACTTCCACTTTAGGTTAGCATGTCCTTGGCAGAGACCTGCAGCTGAACTCACCCGTTTACCATGATACAGTGACCAAAGAGTCCTCTGTGAAGGAGCAGAGGTCAAACTGAGGTGAGGTATCCTGGATGAATATTTAGTTGGCTTTTTTTACTGACTGACACTGAATAGTTTTACAGTTTAATGCTGCAGGAGTTGTTTATCATGTTAGTCGAGTTTAATCCTGGCTGTTTTACAGGTGTTTATGTTAATTTGGGCTCGGCTCTAGTGCAAATACAAACCACAGAATTATAAAACTGGATAAAAATCAAACATTTTAATATGTAAAATGTTCAAACGAAAACAAGAAACCAAATCAGCAGCGCTAATAACGCGCAGGTCATCAGTCATTTACTGCTCTCCCTCTGCCAAGCATGCACCCTCAGGGACAAAGCTAATTGAATTGCACGTAAACAAAACCAGGCAGCAGCAAAGTGCCATGCAGACACACATCCCAGAAATCTCGGCATTTCTGCATATCCATTTCTGTTGTTACGTAATCACGGACACCTCGCATATACTCATTATCATTCAGTTTCCATCCAGAAGTTCTTTGTCTGAAGGCGGCCTCATTTGTCAGAGATGCTCTCTGCAGTTTAAAATAACAGCACATGTAAACACACAGGCATGTGTGGAGATAATGACTATAATGACTATGTCCACTAATACATAAACAGATACATAATGCATGAGCTGTGTGTTGCATGCAGACTTAACACACGGTGACTGCTTGTGCACAAGATAAAGATTAATTTATTCAGTACAAAACCAACATATATAACAATTTATAAAGTCAGTGCTGGTGTATTTTCATCTACTGAACTATAAGAAAATGTGAAAAATGTGTGATTTTTTTGTGTTTTGCAAGGATGAGATTGTGAGTGATTGTTTTAAAAAAGTATAGCTTGTTTAATTAGAAATTATGTAAGAGTAGAATTGAATATTATTTGAATCACCCTTGGGGGAATAAGAACTACAGAAGTTTAGCTATTTATCTATTTCATTTTGTAGTTAAATTATTTTCACTATATTTAAACTTATGATATGATAAAATGGAACTTAATATAGCATAGCAGTAAAATGAAAATAAAAGTACAAGTATTTATTGAATGTAATATCACACATGATATTAAAGGTAATGTTGCACATTATATTGGAAAGTAATATTGTGCATAATATTGGTATTATTGTTTTCAGCATCCGATTTTCAGTTGTTGCATTTTTATGGCCAATGGTGGAAAGGTCTTCCTGACTTGCACCATTACATGCAATATAAAGTATTCACCAAAATAAATCCACTTGGTTTTACACTCCACCTTTCACTGAAAGCTCAGAGAAAGTACAGTGAGCTGCTGCAAAATACTGTTGTTACCTGAGATCTTAAAAATGTAATAGTATAATTATGGAGTCATTACATGCACCGTTTTATCCAATCTCAACCACAGAGTTAAAATATGCTTGTTTGTAGGCAAGTGAGGAAATAACATAGAATGAGAAGGACATTTTAAACTCCCCAAGAATATTTTAGTGTTGAAAGAAAAACAGAAGGTCTCTCTATTATCACTCAACCCCTTAAGTATGAAGTTCATTATAGTTATTCCCTAAATTACAATCCACTCTGCCAAATAGGCTTCAGAGCTCCTCAGGCACAGAGTTATTATTGAGCACTTGGTGCCAACATATGGCGCAATTAAACGAATGAATAAAACATTTAAGGATATTATCTATCTACATTGTAAGACATTTAATTTTACGCTTTCATAAATTCTTGATGCATGCAGACAGCAGTGAAATGGTGAGCCTCTTGTATGCATTACATATGACAGAACTTCTCACTTTTGCGGCCGGGATCCTGCTCAGGGTCACTATCTTAAATAAACCATAAAAGGAAAAACATTATTATTATGCAAATATATTACACTTTATGAATGGACAAACTGAGCTTTCCCCTGTGCTCTTATATAGGTGCAAAAAACAAGGTCAGACAAGAGTAAAGGGTAACTCGGTTTTTAACCTTTTAAAACTATAACATGTAGCATTTCCCATTAAAACTTATAAAAACACTAGACATACGTACATATTTTGTTGTCAGTTTTGTTGTCACCAATATAGTGGCTGTTCCTGGTTTAACAAAAAGGACTGTACTGTTTAAAAAAGGTGTCTCTCTGTAGTGATTCTTTTGTCAGACTATTTTCGAGTTTGCCACTGACAGTCAGAGCGTGTCAGTGACAAAAGTAAGCACTTTTAGTGGACTTACTTTGACGACACATTTGCCGGGAAGGATTATGTTGCAGCTGAGTTTCGCTTCTGCCGGCTGCGGAGGTCTTCCTCAGTACTGGAGACATTTCAAAACATCTTGTACCTACTTTAGTTACATAGACACAAAAACACAGGAAAATAGGGTCAAGAAGCATTACCCTTTAAGTAACCCAGATATAAACCCACTATATTTGCTCACACAAACATAGATGATATAGCACAATCATAAATTATTTAACCCTATTTCATTTCTTCACATCACATTAAATCAAATGTTATTGTGCTACAGAAAGCCACAATTATATTTCTACATAAGAGTGACCAATATAAAATGATCACTCAACAAACAGCAGCCTCCTGGCATAGTGTTGTCTGTTAGCCTCCCACTCACTTTTTCACCAGAGGGCACACATCAGAAAAGACTTCATTTTATGCAGAAGGTAATTATTTTATTTCTTAATCTAAAAAGTGAACTATTCAGATAAAATGATTTATTATGAAAGTAATTCAATTGCAATTTCAACCAGTTTCAAGCACTTTTCAAGCTTTGAAAACAAAAATTCAAGTGATTTCAAGGATTTCCAGCACCCATAGGAACCCAACAATGTCTCCACCACAGATATCCTGTGACATAATAATTAGAAAAAACCTGTTTTTCAATCTGTTGACTGCTGTAGCCATTAAATGAGGACATCATAGCTGATGCCGACTGTGTCCTACAGGCTAAATCGAAGTGTTTTCCTTGGACGACCCCGTCACCACCCTCTCCACCCTGCTGCAAAGACATGTTCCCAGAACTCACATAAAGGCATATCCTTTTACTCTTTAGAGCGTAAAATAGGACAGGATCTCTCTGAAATAAATCTGCACTCCCTCTCCCGTGATGACCCATCACATCTGATCAAACTAATCCTGCGTTGTGTAAGCAGGTACAGAGATTTCGCCACGAGATGATGATAAATGAATAGCCAGAGCGGCACAAAGATAATAGAGATGTTTTTGCACAGGCGCAGCTGTTTGGCTACATCCCAGCTTTCGCCTAGCTGCCACTCCTGAGATGAGAGCCATAGATGCATGGGTATCCTCCACAGAGAGGTCGTCTCACCCTGCCAAGTCTGTCTGAATCCTGTCTGAGGCTGAGTGAGGAGGGACAACAATAGCAAGACGAACACAATCTATTTTCCACCCCAGTGTTGGTGACAGTGCGTCTGTTTTGTCTTTGTCACGCACATACACCACAAGTCAGCACAGTCAGAGGGAAGCCAAAAAAGACCCAGCCTCCCCTCCTCCATCCCTTCTCACTTCCTCATATTATTTGTCTCTATCCCTGCTTGGCTTTGCTACATTGTCATCTATCATATCGTCTCAAGGGTTCACAGATGCCATCACATTTCTCCCCCTGATCATGTCAAGTGGGTGCCTGGAAACTCCTTGTGACAAAAGTGTCGCCTCAACCTTTGAAATCTAAAGGGCCTAGGGGCTTTTTTTTTTTTAAAACAAGCAAGGCTGTCTGGCTGGCAGCTAGCTCAGCTGCGACCAGTCATCCTCAGTCAACGCTTGGTGAGGGGATAATACAGTCCGACACTGCAGTGTGTGTTTACTGTGGCGTCTTGATCGTTGATGGAGAAATTTCAAAATAATGCAGAATTTCATCAGCCATTTGGTTTATATGCATTATATTTTATCTGGGTGTAGACCAAGACAAAAAATAGAAAGAAATGCAAGTTTTAAATGTTTGACTTTGCTAAGATGTGCTTGAATTACCTGCTAGACCTTTGAATAGTCTAATAAAGGCACCATAACCACAGCAAACACTCCTGTTATTGTATAGATCAACAGTTTGTCAGACTCTAATATTATGTAAATGTCTTTTGAAGAGCTCTGTGACGGAAAAATATTCACAGGCCAAGCGCTACTCAGTCTACCCAGACAGGTGATATCAAGCCTCCCTTGAGAAAGGACAACTTACATATGTAAGGCTAAAACAGCATATTTTTTGAGAAGGCATGGAGGCCTTTCATTAATTAGGGATGTTAGATTTACCAGATGATGAAGTGAATGACTAGTCTCTGTGGATGATGCAGTTTCTGACCTGACAGAACTTTTATTTTTCCTCTAAATGCTTGTTATGTTTTGCATTTAATGCAATTAGAATACACCATTTTCTATAGATAATCAGAGGTTAAGATAGAAAGAGCATTCTTTTTTCAAGTTTGTTAATTTTTCTCTTCTTTTTTGGTTGATGTCAATGCAGCAATTTTATGTGGAATTTTACTATTATGAATATAAAAGGCTGCATTTTATGGTGTTGAAAATTTAAATAAAATATTTTATCAACAGTATTACTAGTTCGTATTTGTATAATGTGAATCAAATAATCATTAACTCTTTTCACTTTATTTCACATAGTGAATTAGAATACATTAAATCATATAATTTTTAATTCTTTAATCCACTTTGGTTGACTCCACGGGAATTTTACAGTATCCATACTGCAGTGGTGTTTAATTATGATTTTACATACGGTCAAATTAGAATACAGAGTTGGTTATTTTAATTTATCACCAGATTTAAATCAGAGTAGCCCCCCTGGATTCTGTGATTGTCTTGCGCCACCTGGTGGACATTACTCAGCAGTGCACACCAGCAGTGAGTTGAAACACTTTAATGTTTCCTTATTAATGACATTAAAAACAACTTAAAACGTAATAGAACAATTAAGATAAATGTGTATGAGTCAGCGTGTGAAAACGTTTGTAAAACATTGAAGTCTATAATCGGACTGTCGACCGCTGGATGCGGAACGTTTGTTAGCAAGTCGCGGTTTAGGTACAGCCACGTTTACAGTAACACCACAACTACAGCTTCCAAGATGGCGGCGCCCGTAATTGAAACATGCCATGTAGCTTGTTGTGCAAACAGGACACCAAATGTTGTTTCTTGGAGTCGTGGAGGGACTATTGCTTTTGGGACATGTAACTCCGTGGCTCTGTACGACCCACAGGTAGAAAAATCTGTCTAATTTCCACCGTAGAGTCAACTGTCGGTGTTAGTTGTCGCGGCTAACGATAGCCGAGCATCCTGTAGCTGTGAAAAAACGAATATTTTGTTCGTTGTTTGAGTAAACACACATTCTGGTTTTACCTCAGGACAGAAGAGTTGTCGCTGTGCTGAATGGACACGCAGGCAGAGTGAATACAGTCCAGTGGGTGCACAGAGAGGACTGTGGTGAGTGTGAAGGAGGAGGAAACTGATGGAGCTGTCAAACTGATGGTTGTGATCTGCTATATTAGTGTCTCGACTATTTGATGTAGATACCGCCACAATAAATGAACAGAAGTGAAATGTTTTATTAAGGCTTGGTTTAAGTAAGGCAGGATATCTGTGGATCTGAAATTACATCGCTGGTGTAAATGACAATCGTTTTCAACAAGTTTTTCTCAAAAGTTTGAGAAAAGCCAGGTTCGTTACAACCTTTATATCAGGCCTGTGCAATTACTTTTTAGAAGGGCTAGATCTGAAAAAAGTATAGTGCCAAGAAACTGTTTACATTTCCTATGGCTAACCTTTAATTACGGATTTAAATGTGTGTAAAACACTGCTTCTATTATTTTCTTCTGACTTTATTGTTTTTTCCTCAATAGATCCGTTCTGACATGAAATAGCAGGTATTGGTGTTACCAGTGATTCTAATGAAGGTTTCATTACACTGGAAAGGCTTTACTACACTGAAGGAGATTAATAAATATGATTGGTAACACCAGTGTTGGTGGATTGGGTGATACATCTATATTATACTGATATCATGATATGAGACTTGATATTGTCTTAGATTCTGGCTATTGTTGCATCATGATATGGCAGAAGTTTTCAGCTTTACATTACAGTAAAGTGATTAATGTTCTGAATTTACCAGACAGTTCTAGCCATTCTGTTATTTGCCTTTACCTATTTAGTCATTATGTTCACATTACTAATAACTGAGTTTTAGTATTTTGTGAACCAGCGGTAGTCATCTGTACATCGATATTGAAGTATTTGGGGAAAAAAGTGTTATATTATTTGATATTGTAGTATTTGTGTTGTGGCCTAAAAATGTAGAGATTTTATTTATAAGCCATGTTGCCCGGCTCTCATTTACCCTACTATTTCATGCCAATACAGCTGGTGTGAAAAAGGTCAATTGGGGAAAAAAAGTGTACAAAATTACAGGACAGTTTTGTAATCCTAGATTAGAGCCAGCTTGATTTAAGACCAATATTGATGCATTTAGTATTTCTCATATTTATAAATAATCAAAGGGCCAGATTGAGGTTGCTGAAGTCCTGTTCAGCTCATGGTCCACTAATGGAATATATACTGTATGGTCAAAATATATATTGACAAACACCTCAACTTTTTACACTTGACTGTTGAACATCTCATTCTGAAACCATACACATTATTTTGCTGCTTTAAAAGCTGCTCTTCTGGAAACTCTTTCCATACGATTCTTGCTGCAAGGACCTGCTTCCATTCAGCAACAAAAGAGCTTCAGTGAATTCAAGCAGCTGGAAGCACATTATTGTCTAAAAATATCTGTCTATGCTGTAGCATTAAGTTTTTCCTTAATTGTGGCATAGCACAGACCAAAAGTGCACAAAGTAGTTTTAGCCATATGGTGTATCCTTAATTTACTGTGTTTTTATTGTTGCTGCAGCTCCAGAGAGTCATCTTGTTTCAGGAGGCTCTGACAATCGGCTCATCATCTGGGAGGCTCAAAATGGGAAGGTAAGCCACCTGTTTCATTAGACAATGTTACTGTCTCATTTTTTTTTTTTTTTAGATGTTTTCTAAAGTGTGCTGTGCTGTTTCCAGTTCATCCAATCAGTGGAGTGTAAGGGCCATACTGGTCCAGTTTGTGCAGTGGATGCCATCTATGTGGAGAGCTCAAAGATCCTGGTGGCCTCCACAGCATCTGACTCCACGATCAGACTGTGGCTCTGTAATGAAGACAAAGAAGGTTAGAGATACAAAATCCTGGAAAAGCGTGTGATTTTGCTATGGTACACTATTTTATTGCCATAATAATATTGAAACATATATAAAAGAATAGGGCAGGATTGGTTCTTATTAATTTGGGTGGTTCCCAAACTTTTTCTTTCCGACTCTTTTAATGTGAAACAATGTTTACTTGACTTAACTCTTGTTCAAACCCATGTGATTTGGAAACATTTCAATCGAAGAGCAATTTTTCCGTCTCACACTCTTTCAGTTAAATGATTTCAGTGGCATTAAGAGGTAAAACTACAGTATACTGTAAGAAAACTGTTTTAAAAACAGAGAAAAGTTTAAAAGATGACCATGATTTTGTATTTGTGCTCAAATAATTGATTCATGACCCTTTTGATTCATCTTGTGACCCCTGTTAAGGGTTCAGACCTCTGTTTAGAAACCACTGATGTAACCTTTTGAATATTGTCAGTATTATGGAAGATCCTGAAGAATCCTGGGTTTTTCAAAACATCAAATCAAAATTTAACAGGTGCCTCACTGCAATAGATTTTTGAGTTTAGGGCTCAGACTCTGAAATTTTGAAAAAGTTTTACCAACTACCACTAAGTTATCAACTCAAGTGAGAGTGAATAAGTCTGTAATATTTATTTTCAAGGTTCATCACTAAGTGTGAACAGTATTTTTAATGCATTTTTTTCTAAAACGCAAAGATTCAAGATTATCTAAATTAGAAAAGTAAATTATCTCAATTAAAGATTATTGGTCAACAAAACTTTTTTTTTTAAGTTTATTTCAAAATTCAACTGCAGCAAAAGTTTGAGTTGTTTCAAATGTTTTGTTTTGTTTTGTTTTGATGTGGCACTGTATCCAAATAGTAACAGACTCACATATTAGACCTACTTTATAAATAAATAATCAATTTATTCAATCACTTACAGTTAGAATATCTGCCCCCTCGTGGCTGCTAATGGGCATGACAGCATGATAATTTGTCTCACCCCTGCAGTGCTGCAGAACTTGTAACGGTGTGTAAAATCTATGACATTGTGTTGATAATTGACTCTCTCTTAGTTTAAAAATAACTTAACACATAGGCAGCACAAGAAAAAGGTGAAATGCCATGTTTTGTTTGGACAGATAGGACTATAAATACAGTGGAATCTCTCATTGCAATTTAAATTAAGTTGACAGAATCACAATAGCTGTATTAATTGTAATATTATTTTAATTTCTTTATATAGTTGTATATCAGTGCTGTTCTAAGCTGTCATCCATATCTCCTTTTCTTTGTGTTTTCAAAGCTGTCACCCATAACAGCTTCACTTTGTTGAAAGTTTCTATCCACCTGTCACTGCAGTTGAACACTGATGCTACTTGACAGTCATGGAAAGCATGTCTGTATGCAGACTGGTCATAACCTTGGGGTGTTTTCCTGGATAAAAATACTATCTATGTTTCGTTGGTGCCTGTATGCAGATTGTGGCAGCTCGAAAGACCCGTGGCCTCTGCACAAAAGGGAGACTCTTTAGACAAATGTCTCACACATGAACAGTAAAAAGGAGTATTTGTTGTTGACACAAAAAACACAAACCATATAGTTATGCATATTAAATATCTATTACTTTTAATTGTGTAGCAGTATTAGTCCTAGGGCATCAGAAAGCTTAATTCAATGTGCATGTGTGTTCCTCAGCTGAGTGCCTCCATACCTTATCATTTGGCAGCAGTTTCATGATGGATGTGTCGCTAGCACTGTTGCCAGGCAGCAGAGGTAAGCCTAAGCTGTTCCTACACAGACATCCTTTAAGTTGTGCACCGCACACACTCAAACACACAGACATTTTTCCTCTCATGTCATCCATCTCAATTTGCACCACTGCTTTAGTGCCTGTAACCGAATGTCATATTCAAAATGCAGCCTGCGTTTGAAGTGTCTTGTGCCATTTTGCCTTTCTAGTTTACATGCCTTTCGTCAGTTTGATGCTGTTCTTCATCTTTTCCTTCCACCACGTGCCTGTTTAAAAAAAAAAAAACGAGACCTACTGTACATGTAAATGTATGCAGCCTGCCATGCTATGACTGTGTGTGAAAACCTAACCTTCTTTTCTCACAGTGCCCGTTCTGGCCTGTGGGGGTGATAACTCTCAGGTACATCTGTATGTGCAGTCTGACAGACAGGTAAGCCCAGGCTGATACTCTCTCAGGGGCAGCTCATTCATGTATTCTGTGCCAAATCTTTAATTTGAATTTCTGAAGTTTTCAGGGCAACATTTGACCTTCTTTGAATTGCTCTACAACAGCTCCTGAAAGCAATGTCACTGCAAGGACATGAAGACTGGGTCCGTGGAGTGGCATGGGCGTCTCTAGGTGAGTGCTGCTGTTACAGGATGTTTGCACTTCTCACTTAACTCAAAGACAGATATACATGCAATATACACTGTGCAAATCACATGTGCCTGCTTTAGGCTAAGGCAAAGGATTCCATAAATTTTCTTCCAAGCATGTAAGCATGATAATGATCATAATGGCTCCTATGCCATTACTGAGTTGTCAGAGTGGATGCAGATTTGGAGCAAGATGCAAGATTTCATCCAAAATTTCAAGATGTCAAGGGCTACTTTTAACTTTGTCTGTCACTGCCTCTTCACAAGAGTGCTCTAAGACACTTCAGGCACATGAGTGAGGCTGTGATTTGAGCCCAGGATTTTTATTTTTTTTTTGGGTCGGTGGTGACAGGAGTAATGACTCAAATCACTAGGGTTGGGTTTTGGCAAGCTCCATGGCACTGGTGTCAAGGCAGTCAGTCAGAAATTGATTAGATGGACAGATTTTTAAAACGACTAACTACTATGGCAACAAATGAATGATTGTTGATGTTGATGAAAAAAAAAAAACTAAGGAAACATAATGAGGAGTATCTCCAGTATGGCTTCATCCAAAAGGACGGGATGCTAAAGTGTTGCATATTGAATACAGGTATTCTGTGTGACGTAGTGCGCATATTTTTAATACTTCTAATTTTACAATACATTTCTCACTTGGCTGAAAAAGGAAAAGAACCTCTGGTTAAAGGTGTGATAAGTTACAAATAGAGGCTAAGGATCTAGATATTTGTTAGGATGTATTCCAGTTGTGTGGATGCAAATCATGGCAGTTTTGGGATGTAATACACCTGCATGTTTCCGATATGATGGTTTTTGTCTTTTGAAGGCTTGAAGGTATTTGCTTGTGGTTCAGTTTATCTCAAGCAAGCCTGGAAACCTGGATGACATCAGGCTTTAAAAGAGTCAGATAACATGTGATTGGTTGAGTGCTGAGAGGTGGAATGATATTTCCAGTCACAACCTTCAACAGAAACAGAAAGACAGACAAGTACATTTTGACCTCCTGCCAGCAAAAAGCAACAAAAAGACTGTTTTTTCTTTTTGGGTCCTTGGAGCATTAAAAAAAAAATCTAAACTAGACAGTGTGTGTCCAGCTTTTTAAACTAGTTATTTTGACTCCAGCTGCACCAACCAGTGTGCTTTTCACAGAATTGTAATGCACATGGCAATGCGTGGATCCAATCCAGGCTCTCCTAATTGTGTAACCCTCTTCAAGAGCACTTCATTACTGCACTGTTCTGACTGTGTAAAAGCTATTTCATCTCCTTAACCAGCCCTCTCCACCAGTGTCTCCGTCCCACTCACAGTCTATGACCTACTCCACACTGCCAAGCTCCGAGCCAGCAAAGAGACACAGAGAAGTTTGTTTATACGAAATATCCCCATAGGAATGACAAAATCCGCTCTCTGCTGTGATAGTGGTTAAATAAATCATTCTGTTCTTTTTACGACTTGGCAGATGGCAAATTGCAGCACTAGAGGTGCCATTTGTCATAACTATTAAACACTGGGATTCAGAGCATGATGCTGTTTTCTGTCTTTGTATTTCCTACTGTAGGCTATTTTCTAAATCAATTTCTTTACATCAATCTTAATAGAATAAAATAAGCAAAAGTTTCAGATCAGGTGGTCAAATGTTGTCAACCATGGCCTTTACCAGTTTTATCACTTTGGGTGTTGCAATGTTAATTTTTGCTGAAGGGAGGACAGTCTGACTTTATTGGAAACACAAGGGAGAGTCTATTTTCGTGTTTTAGTTCAGCCTTCCTTTGAAAGATTTATTATATAAAAAGATCAAATAGTTGCATCAGAAAGACTGTTTTCATGTGCAGCATGGGTCATAAAGGTGCATTTTGCATGCAGAGCGTCATCCCTGTCTTTGTATCAGCTAGTTAATGTCAGTTTTCACAAACTGATGTGAACACGTACTCGATCATTCCTTCTTTCACAGTCAGCCGAACTGTAACCAAACCACTGAGGGTGCCGCTTACATGCATCACTTTGGCTGTAAAACACCAAACCAGCTATGTGTTAAACCAGAGCCTGGCGGAGGCGTAGCATGAGTGTGTGTGTGCCATACACAGCTGTCTCCCTCTTTCCTGTACTTGTGTGAGGAGTTTAACCATTTGCTGACTGCGATTTACTTGTGTTTTGATATTTTCTGGTGCCCTGTTTGGCTCATTATGATCTGATGTTATTCATATTTATTTTCATTATTTTGAATCCAGACTGGGGCAACAAAAATTGCAGGGTGTCTGTGCCCATTTCGCTCATTCTGCTCCAGTGCCAACTGGCTGTGAGTAAAACAGCTTAGTGGTCAACAGTGAGAGTCATTGCTTGCTTTCTCTCTCTCCTCTGCATGTCAGGGAGAAATTAACTTTAATTAACCAGCAGTATTATTAGTATGTTGTTTGATATCAAAAATGTTAATAATACAACTATACTCTCGTTGTCATCATAGGTTCTCCTACTCACTTGGACAGGCAGGTTAAGACAAGGTGTTTGCAAACTGCAAGCTCACTAAATCAACTAAATCCTACACACTGATCCTTCAGAATTTGGCGATACTATTTGCACCCAGGTTGGAATAACCAACATGTCTATTTACACCTGGGTGTAACATGGCAGAGATGAGCACCCATGTGTCTGTAGCCAACAATGCTATTTGAACACGGCAGAGAAAAACCATGATCTTTCCCTAACCTGACCAAGTAATTTTGTTGATTAAACCCAACCAAAATGTGACTGAAAACTGAAAAAAAAAAATATAAAAAAAAATGCAATTACAGGTACCACTGACATGTAATTTCACTGTACTGACAAATTATTGTTGTCTAGGCCTGGACTCAGACTGTGCTCTCCTGCAGGAAAGCCCTGCACTTAACCAATTCATCCACCGCAGCCTCTTTCCGAGAGTGAATTTGTTTCTCTTTATAGCTAAAATAAGGGGGTCGGGTGTGAATAGCCAAATTGCTGCTGTGTTACTATTCATAACCTGACACAAATAAGACACTCAACATTGCAAATTTTATGCATAAAAAACAAACAAACCACACACCCATGATTCAAGACAATTTTAAGTTCCAACTTTATTTTTGCCTATGGGTAAATTATTTTTGCAAGTATCAAAAACAGTTTTCCATGAAAGAAAGTCACCAGCACAAGTAGTTTCAACAGAGTTTCTGATAAGTAGCAAAAAACAAGTCATCATTGTCATCATTACTTCATGACTGACAAAAAACAACGGCCTCCCTCCCACCTGTCCCAGCATCCAGGAGGCCTTAGATGGAAGCAACAGAAGAATTTTTATTGTGTCTGTTTATCTTGGCAGAGGCAAACCTGGGCCAGTGGCCATTGGGCTTAACCTGAAACGCATAACCTGACAGACGGGGGGGCACTCAGAGATAGTTGCATGTGTTTTGTTTACCACCTGTCTGTCTATATTTGGCCTGTGCTCCTGCTGCCTTACTGGCCAAGTCACAGTCAGCAGCATTCTTCTATAATGCCTTGATAACAGTTCTAACAAAGAAATGAAGAAAACAGTCTGCTGGGTGTGTAGATAAGCAACTATTTGCTAAGGTGATAAATATAAAACCCCAACTGCAAAAAAGTTGGGACATTGTGTCAAACAAATAAAAACAGAATACAATGATCTGCAAAAAACTGTTTGGCCTATATTCAGTTGAATACAGTACAAAGACAAGATATTCACTGTTCAAACTGATTAACTTTGGATTGAAAAGTTGATATCAAATTAAATTTTCTCAAAAACATCAATTTTATCAAAGCCCCACAGCAGAGTAAATAATTCAGAGGCAGTGTTGTTAAATTCAATAATCAGGTATTTTAAGAGTTGACAGAAAATGTCTTTCACTCGGGAAGGTTTTCAGGTTTTCTCTCTCTGACTCGTTCAGGTGGGGAGCTGTTATTAGCCAGCTGTTCGCAGGACTGTCTCATCAGAGTGTGGAGGCTGTGTGCCAAGTCTGGGACAGACGCCCACATAGAGGACGATCACACCATCATCAAAATGAAAGAGGACGTTTTTGAAGTGAAGGAGAGAGGTGAGTGAGCCACGCAGGCTTGATTTATAAAAAAGGCTGCTAATTAACCAAATGAAGAGACGCGCTTTTTGATGGTCTAATGGCACATGGTGGTTACCGACCTCCATAAAGAACCAAGTGTGTGTGTGTTTACCTTTATCAGTGTAATTAATTTTTCATGGGGCATTTAGATTTACATGTAATTGGCCACAAAAAGATTTTTTTTAAAGCAAAAAATGGAAGACTGTGCAGTTAATAAGCTACCTACCTCTTGTTCACTGCATAAAACTGCCATGTTGATAACAGCCTTTATCTGGCCGCTCTGTCTTCCTGTATAGATGTGTCCTCTGTCTTTGCGGTGTCCCTTGAGACAGTTCTGGCAGGCCATGAGAACTGGGTCTATGGAGTCCACTGGCAACCTCCTTGCTACAAAGGTACCTTGATTAAAATCCAGGGAAATGATTGACCATTGTTTACAAAATGTGTACATAATTAGAAGTATGTTGCTGCTAAAATGTCTTGAGTGTGTCTCAAAAAGTTTTGCTTCCTGGAAAACCTGAAAAACAGTTTGAACTTTCCAGTCGTGGGGGGAAAAAAAGGAAATGGGAGAAAATTTAGCACTTTTCTCAATTTTTATTTGTTTTATAGATTAATGTTAATTTCCTCCCAACTTGTTTTAATGTTAAATTGGTAAGCATGTTTGGTTCAGTTGCTAAAGTTGATGTCCTTGCTAGCTTGTTTTGTTCGTGAATGTTTACTATGTGAACTATGGTTTCAAATGTGTGTTGGGTTAGGGTTTGGGTTTTTACTTTGCATGATTTGGGTAAAGCTGACCATACAAAGCATGAAAAGTTTATTCATGACATGAAATATTCAGTGTGTTTTTTATATCAGCTATATCATCACTAAAATAACCTGGGAAAGTGCTGGAAAAGGATTTCTATAGTGGGAACCCTGATCACTGTGAAAGTAAATGGATAGGCTTACATGTTAAGCTGAGAGACATTGTTTTTCTCCTTTTGTCTTACAACGCCGTTGCTTACAAACGGCAGCAAGAGACTATGACAGTTTCAAAGAAAAATAGGGAAAAAAAAGGTGACAAACATGTGAAAAGTTATTGGCTTAATTAGTTCTCGAGGGAAAGGCTGATGGATGTGCTAAATCTTCTCTTTAAAGTCTGATTACATTAAAAGCTTATTACATCAAGATCACTTCACACCCATCCCAGCTTTTGTGTACATCACACATCGTTATGTTTAGATACTTAACTATCTAATACCTGAGTGAAGCTACACAATTATGCAGCAAATATGCTGAATGCAAAGGTAGTTGCAATTATGTTGCTCAATACTGATTATTTTTTCTATTTTTACAAACAACATTTTTTGTTATTATTAAGCATTGATTATAATAATTATAATATGACACAATACCAGTATTGTAATAAAAATGAATCTCTTCATGATTCCCTGCATAAAATGTAATTGCACTCCCCTTGCAGGTAGTCTGTGTAGGAAATATGCTCTGCAGCTTCCTTCCACTGTGATTGGTCAGTTTTTTGACCTGTAAAATGTACTAAAAGCATTGTTTTGTTCCTATTGCTTAAAATGGCTGAACGTGCACCAAAAGTGTTGCAAGGTGCGTTGAAGTGCCTTAACACCTCCACTCTGACCTCATTTCGATCTTGAGCATCAAATAAGGGTCAAGGCTTTTATTTCTAGACACGAGAGGTAGGTACTTAGGGGGCTGCAGCACCTCCTAAAACCAGGGTTTTTAAAGAACAGTGGATTAAAAAAAACAGCGTGATGCAGACTCGCAGCAGGGAGAGAGAGAGAAAAGGAGAGAGCTTTTACTGAACAGTTCTGTGTTTTATCAGTGAAGTATGAACTACACTGCAGACTGGAGTCTATGCAGTCTGTGAGAAACAGACAGTTATTGAGTTAAATACACTTGTCTCCTCTATGAAACATCTGTATTCGCACTGCGCTGCATTATTATCAATGATGATGAACAATCTGGATGCTTTCTCTCCCTCTTCGTCTCCTTGGTGTGTGTTGTTCAATTTGCTGTCTGCTGTAAAACATTCTCAAACTGTTGTAAATTGCTGTTAATAGTAAGTTATCCTTATCTTTCACGGTAATACAAAATCTATGAATTTCACACACCCTTTAGTATGACCTGAAAATGTAAGAAAGAGGACAATATTTTACTAAAGAAATAACGTAATATTATTAATAATACGAAACAAATAAACAGATACATATACAGTCATGGCATTTCAAATCTGATGCCTACAGTGTGTATCAGTTAATGTTTTTATCAAATGAGGTTTGTTAGTTATAACTTTCATAATGCAGTGGTTCTAGAGATAAATCTGAGGGGATGATTACCAAGATAGATAATCAGAAACAATTCTGCTGCACAAATAATGCTTATTTTTTTGACCGTTCCCTAATCTTTGCTGTTGTATTGTTAAAACTTACATGTTATTGTATATGCTGCTGCTACACTGTCGTCAACTGTCTTTTTGTCTCCCCCTGCAGGTGGTGAGCTGCAGCAGCCTCTCAGTCTGCTCTCTGCCTCCATGGATAAAACCATGATCCTCTGGGCTCCTGAGGAGGGATCTGGAGTCTGGGTGGAGCAGGTGAGTGTTGTGTTGAATATAAGTAAGGTGTATGCAGATACACACGCCCTCCACGCACACATACACACAGTATCAATCACTCTCTGATGGGAACACAGGGTTTACACACAGACCCACACACCAATTTCCTACTCTATTTCTGCCAGCTTCCCTTTGAGTAACTCTTGACATGATCCGGAGCTCGAGCCCTCCCCTAGTATTCTCTCTCTCCTGCTGTCAGTGCCCCTGCGTCGGTCTCCACTCTCCCTGACATTGAGGTGTCAGGAATAGAAGTGATAGACAGTGATGAAGAGGCGCGGAGCCTGGCGCACCACTGTGAGTTTAGACAAGCCGAGGTTGTCCTCCCCCATCTTCCCTTCTATCACTCACTCACACTGAACCCCCTCTTTTACGGCCCATTCCCCAACACATCCGACAGGGGATGGAGAGGCGGGTGGAAGACGTGCCATAGCCTCCGCCTGCGCCACCTTTCTCCTTATTTTTTTTCCCCTTTCGCTCCCCGCTCTTGTGTTCTGTCATTTTCTGTCCTCCACCTTCTCCTTTTCCCCACCACTTCTCCCGTCTCATCTCCCTCCCTCACATTATCTCCCTCCTACTTTCCCTCCACTCTCCTCCACCTCATCTCTCTTAGCTCCCAACAGCTGCTGTTTTGCCAGGATGGGGCTAAATTTAACACAAGTGTGGATGGCAAAGAAAAAGCAGTCCTCTGCCCATCTGCCCCACAGCTTTTTTTTTTTCCTTTTTCCCTTTTTTTCTAAATAAATTCTCAGGTGGTTCAGGAGTACCTCAGATTACCTTTCCACGTACCTGACAGGAACACAGAAAACACGTTGCACAAATATTAAATACAAACCACTGACGTAGACATGCTCACATACGCAGAATGTATCCCGCATTATGTCCGCACGGGCTCACAAATGCACACACATTCACCTCGCCATGGCAGGCACCTTGAGTGTGATCACACTCCGAGGTGATGAGCGCGATTCCACACTTGATCAGTTACATTTTAGTTCCTTTGATCTCATCATTCACATCCACAGTGACGAGCAACAAAGACCACAGAAAGGGGCGATCATGAAAGTCTCGATTTTCCTTTTTGACAAAGGGATGATGATTAGGCCCTGAAGCCAGTGCGGATGTCACGTATTCTTCTTCTTTTTAGACAAAGGTGTTCTCTATAAGAGAAAAGCAGAGAAGGGCATTTGAAATCAGGTCTGGTGTGGTCAGTCCCCCTCCACAGCTCAGGCTTTGCTTCTTGATGCCAAAAATAAGAAAAAGAAAGTAAACCCCTTACCTGAAATAACCTTTTTGTTGGATGTGAAAATATGTAGTATGAGTCTCCATTTCTCTCCTCTGTTTCTGTTCCTTCTGACCTGTTTTCTTTTAAACAAGTGAGCCAAACCCTTTGAACTGACAGGTTCCCTGCCTACAAAGGAAGCTTAACCTCTGAAGTTCTGTCATACACACACACACATACACACACACACACACATACAGGTGTACACATGCATCAATTCAACGTCAGTGAATTAAACTGTTTACATTAGACAGAATTCAAGACCGTTGGTTCTTTTTGAGTGTTTTAAGTCATTTGAAAAGGCTTTTCTATGGGACGTTGACATTTTTAGCAGAGCAGATTCCGCAACGCTAAACAACCGGCCATGTGTCTTAATCAGCGGATTTTTTTACAAAGAAGTGCTCCACTTCTTCACGCTGATTAGAGTAATTGGCGAGATTTAATGGAGACCGGGGTTAGCAGTGGGGTGGCCGGGGCCCACCGCTGCGTAAAGCACATCTTACTAACGAGACACACTGGTAATTAACATCTCAGACTGACCACAGCGGGCCACTACAATGCCTGGAGGGATTGTCAGTTTGTGTGTATGTGTTTGTGTGCTTGAGAAATAACCTATTTTCAGACCTCGGCTTGTGAACTCTCCGCAAGTTACAATCGGCTTCACAGCAGATCGAGAAAAGCCACTGAAACCAAAATTAGTTCATACTTTTGAATAATTTGTATGGTCATGTTTTGGCAGTTGGTTGTTATCGCTGTCTAATCATGAGTAACTTGCTGCCCTCTCTGGTTGAAATTTTCAATCCTGTTTCACCCCTGACTACACCCAGCATTCCTGATTAATCAGAACAACCAATCATGAAGATTGTCAGCATTTCTTTGTTTCATGTCACTGTAAAATTGAATATTAGTTGTTTTTCGGGTGCTGGTTAAATACAGTTTCTTAGGTTCTGCAATATTTTTCACAGTTTTTTTTATAGCTTCTAGATAAAACGGTTGTCGATTGATTGAGACAAATCAACAGATTCATAGATAATGAAAATGATCCTCGGTTGCAGTCCTTACTTTGTGCTGCACATCTCAACATCAAGCGAAAAATAGAGAAGAAGACTCTCTGTGAGTTGGTCAGTATTTCAACCTGAAAAGTTGATTTGAAAACCTGTACTCAACACTGTATGGGTTTTCCCAGCTTGGCTAAGCCCATTCAGCACTCATCACCCTCTTTCTCTCCTTCCAAGAATGATATATGCCTTCCCTTCTTTGCCGTCCTTGTTCTGTGCCTCCCCCATACCCCCGCTGGCCAGCGATAAGGCACGCCGTCCATCCATATTGTTGCTCCTCTCGTAAACAAGACAGATGACGGCTTTTTGCCTCTGTGAGTTTTTGCATGATTTACAGCAGCCTCTTGTGTGCAGAAT
Source organism: Lutjanus erythropterus (assembly GCF_056507025.1). Classification (NCBI taxonomy): domain Eukaryota; kingdom Metazoa; phylum Chordata; class Actinopteri; order Lutjaniformes; family Lutjanidae; genus Lutjanus; species Lutjanus erythropterus. The sequence continues at coordinate 17,900,764 of NC_139332.1, forward strand.
TTTAAAATTAATCTGCTTAATGTTGCATCTCGTTCTCTCTCAATCTCGCCATCTATGTTTCTACCTGACTGTCTCTCTTTCCCCTCTGTCTGTCTCTCTCTGTCTCTCTCCGGATGGCTGCAGGATTGTGCCATTCAAAGTGAAGGCATGCCTTTATCGCTGTCATTAGTTCCGCTGTATTTCAGCCTGCAGACAGGCGTTATTTTGAAGGTCATTGATGACCAACGCAAGCTCCCTAAGAGGGCCGGATGATTGAGGACACCACTTCACTGCTACATCCAGACATTTCATAGGGGTGTGTGTGTGTGTGTGTGTGTGTGTGTGTGTGTGTGTGTGTGTGTGTGTGTGTGCTTCTGCCGGTGTGTTTGTTTGCAGCCTTTCACCATGTTTGTTTAACATGTAATTGATGCACGCACGTTCTTGTGTGTTTCTACTGCAGTATGCCTCAGGTCACTGCTGCAGCTAGACATGCTCTCACTCTATCCACCTGCTTTAAAAAAAAAAAAAGATAACAGGCTAAGCTGTGCATCTTTCCAGATTTTGATCATTCGGGCGTAAATTTAGCACTTCTCATATTTCCTCACAGCCAATGTCCATATCATTTAAGGCACAAGCTAATTAAAGATTGAGGAGATATTATGTATGTCTAGCTGTATCTGGATACAGACCACAGTGCTACTGAGGGAGCAGTGTAGTACTCTCCAGGGTTGGTTCTGCTGCTATCGACTTGAATAGATCTGCCCTCTGGGCCTAGTTTACCTCCAAGGCCTCGGGGTCCGATAAAGCTTTTAATTGTTTTAATTCCTTAGGGAAGTGAGAGGTTGGCCTGGTCGGCAGAATACTCTTAATGTCCTTGACTAAGTAGTTTCTAGTGAAAATTTCTGACATGGCTTTGAAAGGATAGTTTGGGTTATGTAAAGTGGGGTTGCATGAGCTATGTACTCACTGATGGTCAGTGTTTTCTCTACAGTAAATGATGGTCAGCACGCCCTCGGTTTGGAGAAACAGAGAGGAGTACCAGCACAGAGGCCAAGCAATGGATGTGGAAAGGGTCAGCAGCAGAATGTATTTTAGCCACTTAATTGAAAGTTCTACCTAAAAAATCAATATAAGTTTAAGCGTATGGTTTATTCTGAATATTTTCACCACTCTACATTGCCGTCAGACGTCCTTTACTGACAGGAAACTACCATTATATAAGACAAATATCATTCCTTCCAAACCAACCACACTTCATAGGCAAAAATCAGTACTTCTACCTTGTAGAACGTGGCAGTTGCTGTCCTATCACTGCCTTGATCGGTTAATTTGTTTGTGTTGTGTGATTTCTGTGTGTGAAGTCCCATAGTAACACAAACACACAGACAGATCAAGGCAGCAGCAGACCAGGAGCTCCTGTGTTCTGTTGGTAAAATTACTGATTTCACCAGTAGAGTTTGGTTGGTTTGGAGACAGCGACATTGGGCAGAGAAGGCTGTCTGACAGCAAATTAAAGCAGCGAAACTATTCTAATTATAGTATACACTTAAACTGATGTTGATTTGTCTATTTTGTAGGTGGATCTTTTTTTGGTGGCTGAATTACCTTTTGTTACTGACCCCTGTCCATACAGGTTCATTGCTTAGCTCCCATGCTGGTGCTGCTCTCTTCATGCTGACTGACATCTACTGCAGCTGATACAATGACTATGAATAAGTGCTTAAAAACAACTCAAATCAAATAGTCCAAACTATCCCTTTAACTGATAGCTGTTGATATAAGTATGTCTATCATATTTCAGGGATGAAGCTCATTTTTTCTTATACAAGCCAGTTGTAGGTCAAAATATTGTCAGCTCATGCTTAGAGAAGCTCTGTGTTGCTTAAACATCAATTCTTGTTTATTCATATGTTAATTATATCCATTAATTTCCACAGTGTTTCAAGGTATTTCCATATTGTGCTATAATCCTGCATTGAATCCTGCCTGGTTATGCAAGCATCAGGATGAAGTATTAATATTGGTTTGTTTCTCTGTTTTAGTATGTCATTTCTGTTCTTTATGGGTATTAATGTCAATGAAAGGATGAATGGATCCAAATTGTTATTCCGTTTTTACATTTTTAGAACCAATTAGAAGATTTTTATTTTGCATTATGGCTGAATGTTGTTCCTTTTTATTTGTAATCCTCTGTCTGGCCTCCTCTAATTCTGTACACTTAAAATGTCCATGTTTATTTCTTGTTTTTTTTTTTTTCTTGCTCTGTGCTTTGCCAAAACTTTACCTAAACTTAATGTGAGTTAGAATGACCTCAGACGGAGTTTAAAAGAGTACACTTTCATTTGTCAGTGTAATTGGTAACTGCATTTAAATCAAAATGGGCTTTCTGCCCTAGGTGGTGATTTGAATACACAAAATTCAATGCAGAATTGTCCTGACTTACAAAAGCAAGGTGCCTGAGATTGAACAGGTGGTCAGAATTCTAAAGGAACATTTTTTTTATTATTATTTTCTACCATTTTCCTGAGCTGAGACGCAATAATTATCGCAATAATTTAGTGTTTATAAATTGGATTGGTTTTTCAGTGGGAGCTCAGACCCCACGGACCCCCTGCACTGTCTATATGATCTGCACCATGAGCATAACACAGGGGTCACAGGCTCTCACCCAAATCCAATTTATTTAAATCCTTCTGTGTTCTCAAGCTTTGCCATTTTTCGTAATTATTATTTGTTTAGTGTGATATGCTGTGCTGCAATTGCTTTCATTTTGTATTAGACAAATGTCTTTTGTCAGAAAAAAAACACAACACTGTTTATTCAACTCTAATAAGTCCCATTTTGCATAATTTCTCATCTGACTTGTCAGCTTAATTTGCTGTTTTTTCTGTTTCTATCCGCAATTATGGGAGCAGTTAGTTAATAAGTCTTGAAGGGAGACTGAGAACAGATTTGAGAGCATTAACTTTGTTTTCCTTACTCCTCCTTTTCTCTACAAATCTGAGCATGTAACTTTACACACAACCCATACTACATTTATGAATTAGGGCTGCAACTGACAATTATTTTCATTATTGATTAATATGTTGATCATTTTTTATATTAATCAATTAGTTGTTTGGTTCATAGAATGTCAGTCAGTGGTGAAAAGGTCCTCATAATCCGGGAATGGCAGCATTCTTTTCAGATAACCAACTTTACTCAGTTTTGTTCTGTTGTTTTGTTCGTTTATTTATTTATTTAGTTGGTGTTTTTGTCCTCATGTTGCAGGTGATGCACATTCATGTTATTACACTTTACTTTAATCTTTGTCTGCACAGCAAGTCACCGACTCTGACCCAAAAACTAAATGGTCCTCACCCACCTGATGTCAGATACGAGTGTGTTGGAAAAGGCAAATTAGTTGATATTTCTGACCGGTAACAACCACCCCCACAACATTTTTTTTTTTTTCTTTCACTCCAGGTGCGTGTAGGGGAGGTTGGCGGCAACACTCTGGGCTTCTACGGCTGCCAGATGAGTCCGGATGGCTCCATGATCGTGGCTCATGCTTTTCACGGAGCACTACATCTCTGGTGTAGAGACCAAGACAAAGAGGTAACTTTCAGATCAATATAATGTCGATTTTTAGTTGTTCCTTTAAAGGGACAGTCCCAAAAAAAAACATTTTTCTCCTGACCTACATTGTTTTGGTGGCTGAGTTTGGGAGATATCTGTTGTAGTCTGCCTTCTCTCCAGTATAATGGGACTAAATAATATTAAATATTCAAATTAAAAAGAATTTTGACAGACCTTGTTGTGAGCAGTTTCATGTAGGAACTACTTTCTTTCTAGTAGAAAGAAAGTAGTTCTGGTAGATTCTACTGCAGTAAGTAAGCAGAAAGTAGATCACAACAAGAAGATGCTCACAACAAGGTCTGTGGAATATCTTGAGTAAACAAGTCATGATTTCTGGAAAGAGGCACCGGCTGGTCCCATTACATCGGAGAGAAGACCGATATCTCCAAAACTCTGCACACCAAAAATATCTAGATGGATAAATAGCAAAACAGGCCTGGGGAAAAACTATGTAGTTTTGATTTTTGGGTGAACTGTCCCATTAATATGGACAAGCGATGTGCAAATATTTCCTGTTTGGAATAAGGTCCGGTGTTGGTTCATTGTGACACAGCTACACTGTGAGAGAGACAGTGATTAGTGTAATTAGTCACACCAAGTCTCCTGTCTGCCACTCAATTTGACTGGCTTCGTATGTGCCTTTGTTTGGTGTCCCAGAGAAAGTGTGGGGGTCTGAAGTCACAATGTTAGTTCAGAGATAACTGCATTTCAATTATGCCTGTTTGAAAGGTGGATTTTAAAGTTCAGCATAAGGAGATTGACTTCTCAGACAGCAGCACCTACATTATAATCAGCTACTCTCATGTTGTTGCCAGTCATAGACGCCATGTGGCGGGGGGTGGTAGTCATGGAAGTGGTGCGTATGTAGAGGGGGATTTAGAAATCAGAGGTTTAAAGTTGTGAACTGACCATTGTTGTGCTGTCTGACCAGGGAGAGTGGAGGCCTGGGGTTGTGATTTCAGGTCACTTTAATGCAGTCCAGGACCTGAGCTGGGATCCTGAGGGTGAGTTCATCCTCAGTGTGGGCTCGGACCAGACCACCAGACTCTTCACACCATGGAGGAAACAAGATGCCAAACAGGTAAAATAGGCTGAGAGTCAGCTCCAACATGCTGAAGTAGAAGAAAACTATAAGAAGCTGATGATGGCTCAAAATAAGTGACAGTATTGTTAAATGAGGATGCACAATATTGATTTTTTTTCAGCCAAGGATGCCTTATAATTGCCTGCTTCTCATGGCCAATATCAATAAGATAACCAATAATTCCACATTTTTGGATTTTAAAAAGAAGATGATATAACCTGTACTGTAGTTAACACCCGAGGGTAAGAAAGGCTAAAGTGTAGTGAGCAAAGATGGATAATTAAATATTCCACAGATTTGACCAATCCGAATCAGATAAAGAAGAACTTTATTAATCCCAAAGAAATTTTATGCCAGAGATTGCTCCAAAATTACAATAAATTAGTAGAAAATGTTACAGTACAAAACAATTGAGGATTGAATATAAAGTAAAATATAAAAATAAAGTGTATGAGAAGTAAATGCAAAAAACAGCACCTAATTGAATAACAGAAATAACATAAGTTAAAAAATGAAGGTAAAATAAACTAAAATAGAAAAGTAGTGTTGGCAATGGCACTGAAAGCATCTAAACCATAGGTTACTACTCTTCTTAACAAAGAATCTAAAGAAAGTAGTTAAAGAAAAAATCCGCAGTTGTGACTTCAGATTAAAACAATTCTTCAAACTGATCATATATTTTTGAATTCCAACGTGAGATGCAGCGATTGATTGATCAGTACCACAGAAAACTCCTCACCCACATTCAGTTCAGGTACAAACGTAATCAAAGTCTCAGTCCTCGTGCCACTATTCCAGTTTGCCAGTTTGGAATATTTCCTCTGCAGTGCCAGCGCCAAAGTAAACCCCGTCATTGTCATGGATCCTTCCATTTTCTCTCATGAGAACACTTTGCATGCTGGAAATGTTTCATTTGAACAGGAGATTCAGTGTCGTGTTTGGCTTGGTTACAGACGCCTGCATGTAGGGCCAAGAATCCCAGTTCACACAACATCAGCAATCTATTGAAACACTGACTTCCCCACGGCAACCACATGCGGCTGGTCGGGATCTTCATGAACAGATCTGCATCTTTACAATATCTCTTTGTGTCTTTTTCACCCTGCAGGCGACCTGGCATGAAATCTCACGGCCGCAGATCCATGGATACGACATGCAGTGTCTGGCGATGGTCGGCAGGTTTCAGTTCGTGTCTGGAGCTGATGAGAAGGTCCTGCGAGTGTTTCAGGCACCTCGTAACTTTGTGGAGAACTTTGCAAACATCTCGGGGACATCGAAGGAAAAACTGTTGACATCTAGTGTGAGTGTCAAATTAGATCCCAGTTTAATTACTAATTACCTGTTAGAAAACGTAGTCAGTAACCTAATCCAAGTAACACAATACTTCTGGATTACCTCAGTCCCAAATATGGGGAAATTGTTTAGCCTATTTAATGTTTTATGTTGTTGTCGCATTATTGTTTTTCCAGCTTTTCTTTCCTTTATGTGTGAATGTACATTTAGATTTATGGCAGTAATTAATTATACACATTTAAATTACTTTACTTTGTTCAATATCTATGCTTCACACTCAAACTTCAAGTAAATCCATGAACTTCAGAGCCTCATTTTCACATCAAAACTTTCCCTGTAGTGTGTTTTTTACTTATTTCTCCAGCTGTAAAATATGCTGAGTGGACTGCCCACTCTCACATAGTTATTGATGTATGTGTGTGTGTGTCTGTTGGTTCATTTATCTGCTCGTTGCCAGGACTCTGCCAACCTTCCAGAGGGAGCCAGCACACCTGCCTTGGGTCTGTCCAACAAGGCTGTATTTCAAGGTAAAATACTTGCTCGGCTATGCACTTGAGTGTTTCAGGGTTGGGGCCAAATTTTGTCTGATAATCAATTTTCATGAGCTCCTTGGTTGGTGGTTTGAGAGAGCCTTATTAAACTGAGCATGTGTTTAGTGTTGCTATTCCTTTTATGTAATCAAATATATATTTATAGAAATATCATTTTAATTTACAGGTGACCTCGCCCCGAAAACCAATCAAGAAAAGGAGCAGTTCAACAGTATTTCTGATCAATACCAGGAGTCTTACTTCCATCCACTCATCATGACTGGTACTGTAGAACACTGCACTTTTCTGTCCAACATACCACGGTCATTTTTAAGATTTATTGGTCATCTAAATAAACCCTCATTCAACTTAAACCTCCCTGATGAATACGTTTAGAGTTAGAATGCATTCCCGTCTCCTCTACAGCCTGATAGCCTGATTTATATTCCTCGTTGCGACCCACTCAGCAGCCTCAGTACACATTTAAGAGTTCCTGTCTGCCTGTCGCTGGATGTTCTTATAAGAGACAATGATATGCGGCCAGACGGACAGCTAGTTATTACAGCTCTGCTCCCACAGTGCCTGAGGTCTGCTGGAGGCCGATGGTATTACAGCAGGAGAGGGGATGAGATGAGAGGGGGGGGTGGTTGTGGTGGGTGATAGAAGAGGAGGGAGAGGTGCCAGGATGTGGTGATGTGAGCAGAGGCAAAAAAGAATGTAGGAGTAAGACAAGAAAAATGCAGGCTCTCATGACAAATGTAGTATGAAGTTCCAAGACAACAGCAAATCAGAGAGCAGAAATCTCAAATGTGAGATAAGATGAATGTGTTTGGTAACAGAAATGGCACTGAATTAAAGGGATAGTTTGAATTATTTGATGTGAAGTTGATTGACTGAGAATTAGGGGTAACACATTGCAGTAGTAACAAGTAACTAGAAATGTGACTAATTGCTTTTCTCAAATTAATAATGCAATTACAACTGCTGCAAATGAAATCGGCTTGTTACTCTTTACTTTTGTCTTATCTGAAAATATTGGACAAGACAAAGGCAGCCTGTTCCCTGATCTATGATCTAATGTGCCCAACCTTACAGTAGCGCAAAACAGTTCAGATGATGTGAGCTTGCTTTTATCATAGTAAAATAAAAACTGTTCATCATATAATTATTTATTGACTATTGTAGTAACATAACCAGCTTCCTGCAGGTCCTCTTTTTTATTCTTCTATTTTATTTTTTTACTTTTGCTTTTTTAATGCAGTAATTGGTAAAGTAATTCAATTACTTTTTTGGAGAAGTAACTAGTAACTGTAACTAATTACGACATTTCAGTAACTTGCCCAACACTGCTTCTTGATAGTCAGTGCATTAGCTACAGTAGATGCCAATTGTCACACCCATATTTTGGAGAAGCAGAGAGGAATACCAGCATAGAAGCTAAGCAACGTACTGCTTTGGACAGGGTCAGCAACAAAATGTATTTTATCCAGTTAAAAAAACATATTTACCTAAATAAATCAACATCAGTTTTAAGTGTAAACTATATTTATAATATTTTCTCTGCTTTGCTTTGCTATCAGACAGCCTTTTCTGACAGGAAAACTGTTATATAAGCCAAATATCTCTGTCTCCAAACCAACCGAACTCCATTGTCAAAAAAGCTGCCTGATGGCAAAGTAAAGTGATGAAAAGTATTCTAGCTATAGCAGACACTTACACTTGATTTTTTTAGGTAGACCTTTTAAGTGGCTAAAAATACATTTTGCTGCTGACTGTGTCCACAGCAGTTCATCGCTTAGCTTCCACGCTGGTTCTCCTCTCTGATTCTCTAGTCTTGGGTCTGACTGCCATCTGCTGTAGTGAATACATTATCAAATAGGTAACTCATACTACCACACATCAAATAACGTGAAATATCCCTTTACTGTGTAGCGAGCACACAGAGGAAAAGCAGCTGAGAAACAAAGGTGAAACAGAGAAAAAATGTAAATTGTAGGAAATGTGCAGATGGCAAATGGATGAGAGTGGAATGAGGAGAACGTAGCACGGCGCTTTAAAACCCCTGGGCGAGAGGGTGTCAAGGGCTGTCATCAGCATGATTGAAGCCAGTCCTTAATCTGCAATGCTAATTAGAAAGCAGGCTTATGTGATTGCAAAGTTTAAGTATCGATGACCCCGGGCTATGTAGGGAGCAACCAAGTGCAGCGACTGTTGTTAACAATGCATTTTCTCTTGTTTGATTGGCTTCTGCGGGCAGGGAGAGGAATGAATAATTAGGCGAAACAGAAAGCCGATGACCAATAAGAGAAAACACGAGCGTTCTAGCTTTCAATTACATGCAACACGAGGGCAGTGCAGGCTTGCGCGAGAGCCTGCGGTGTGAGGGGAAAAAGGATTGGCGCCCAGCTAGATTTGATCCCCCTCGAAGCCAGCAGCCGTTAAGAATGGGAGATAAAGCTGCAGTTGTTTCAAAATAGCTTTTTTTGGGGGGAAAAAGCGGCAAGTTGCAGGGCTGAGGGGTTTTATGCGAGCTAAATGCTAAAAGAGGCGGTGTGTGAATGTGAGAGAACATTGTCTCCAGGCGATCAGTCGTGTTCTCAGTCTACCATGTAGCTTGTAGCTCACTCTCTCCTTACTGTCTTTTTTTTCTCTCTTTAACTTGTCACACACACACACGCACATGTTCGGTATCCTATCCGTCACTCTTTGGGTTAACAGTACAGGGATTTAAAAGAGGGAAATTATAATAGCCACTTGGGTGTAATCCTCATTTACTAAATTGGAAACTGGTTGTATTTGAATTTTAAAACAGCTCAGTTTTCAGGGCCTTGCAAATGACAGTTATGTAAGGATTTTGAAGTTAACTGTGTGTGTGTGTGTGTGTGTGTGTGTGTGTGTGTGTGTGTGTGTGTGTGTGTGTGTGTGTGTGTGTGTGTGTGTGTGTAGAGCCCCCACCAGAGGATCATCTTCTCCAGAACACACTCTGGCCTGAGGTCCAGAAACTGTGAGTATCCAAATGTCTCTCTGCTGCTAACAGCATATCCAAACCCTCTCAGCCTGTCTTTAGTTTCAGTTACCTGCTGCTGCAAACAATATCCAGAGTCCTCAGCCGACATACAGTCACTGTTTACACCGCATTATTTCCATTTTATGTACTTCCTTTCCCTATTAAGACATACGAGTTTCCATAATGCTCTTAATGAAGCAACATTTCCAGATGGAGTTGTGTTTGTTTGGGTTTGCCCAAAGGGTTTATTGCATGTGAAAACGATGCTCCCTCCCTGTGTTCATCAGCCAATCAGGATCCTGCTTCCTGCCGTCCCATGAGCCTCCTCTCCAGACTGAATATATTGCCTCCATTTGTGGCCAATGTTAAATCCATTTACCTGTCAATCCGCCATAAACATGACGTATGGCGTGGCCCTTCACTTGAGGTGTGGGCATTGTGTGTGTTGAAAAGCATCTTTTTCTACCTCCATTTGGCTTCACCTCCCCTTTTGAATCATTTAGTGCATAATAGAAACATTAAAATGAGTAAGTGGCCAAATTATTTTTGTGGCATAAATAATACTCTCGCCATCGTGGCCAAATTGCTGCAGCATTTGAAAGGTTCCTGGTAGGGGGGGAATTTCTCTCTGTCGAGTTTGCAGGCTGTTATTTCACTTTGCTGACATTTTAAAACAACCAGGTGATAGTCAGTAAGCTAAAAAGTAATTAGGCTGTGAGTGATTAGCTGGAGCATCGTCATTGTTCATCTCAGTCAGCGGGAGAAGGACCAGTCATTGCAGATCAGTATTTTAATTTCACACTCTGTCTGCTTATTTACCTGTCAGCGAGCGATGACGGCTCGAGCCTGGAAGCTTGTTGGGGTGACGCTGTGGAATAACAGAATACTTAATTTACTGTCAGACTGGGAGCCCTGTCTTTTGTTGTCGTCCTCCTCCCTTCACCTGTCTGTCTCTTGGATCCCCGCCTGTCCTTGCACGTACTCAGTCTGTTGCTTCGTTGTCTCGAATCCTGTTTGTGATTAATCTCTGTATGATTGTTCCTCTCTGTCTCCTTCAGCTATGGCCACGGCTTTGAGATGTTCTGCCTTGCTTCAGACAGCGCCAGGACGGTTGTGGCTTCTGCGTGCAAGGTCAGTGTGATAAGATGGAGCCCAGAGACAGTGTCACAGTCCTGACCTCAAACCGCCCCCCACATACTCTTTCTGTGGGCAAACATACAGAGATGCACAGACCAGCATAAAGTTTTGTGTGTGTGCGTGCATGTGGATATGACTTAGCTATTTTCTTGGACACAATTCAGACTCAAGACCAGTTAATTGGGCATGGCTGGTGTAATTGGGGACAAAAGCCATGTCCTCCAATTGGAAAAACACTCATTTTTGGATCAGTGGTTAAGATCAGGGTAGGGGTTGGGCAAGTGGTAGTTATGGGTAGGGTTACGGTAAATCTTGAGGAAAATGTCTCACTAAATGTTAAGAAAGGACATATTCTTACACCTGTTTTCCTTATTAAATATAAAAATACAACCATTAATTAATCGTAAAACACACTTTGTTCAAGCTGGACAGCATTGTACTTCAGAGGCAGACCATTAAGTTATCAAAATAAAATGATAAAAACCATCCAAAAAACAGACAGATCAACTCAGTCGGTCACTGATAGCTGATGTATTTGTCCATTCGACCAGCCCTAACACAGCTATCACAGATGTGTGTTTTCTGGCTTCCTACTTGACATTCTTTGACTCATTCTTTTTACAACACCCATCGTCTGCCCCTGTGTTCCTCCCCTTCCTCTCTTCCCTTCTCAACCCGTTTCTTCTAATTGTCTGTCTTTCGTTCCTCTGCACCTCTTTGCTCTATTCCTTTATGGCATCTTTGCAGTTCCAAAGTGCTTTATGGGAGGGAGGAAAGAGGGTGATACAAAAGACAGACATGACAGTATATTAAACAAGAAGAAATGACTGTATAAACAACAAAATAAAAGTTAGAAAATCAAGAAAAAGTCAAAGAAGACAGATGGGCCTCATGATGCTAAAAGAGAAGTCATAGGGTATATATTTTTTCTTTGTAAATAAACTAATCTAAACTGTGTTTCCAGGCATCAAAAGCCGAGCACGCAGCGGTCCTGCTGTGGAGTACAGTCACATGGCGTCAGCTACAGACGCTGCCATGCCACACCCTCACTGTCACCCAGATGGCCTTCTCCCCTGACTCACAACTCCTATTGGCTGTTTCCCGTGATCGCACCTGGTCTCTATGGAGACGGAACCTGCCCACACCTGAGAGTCCGGGTGAGAACAGGGATGAAGTTGTCACTAATAAGGGGTCCACCTTTAAGAATGGTATTATTTCGTTAGTCGGGATTTTGTTTTGTAATGCGGTGCAGCTCAGGGTGAGATAATAGTTCTTCATGGGGCTTTGCAAGTAAATTTAGCTTAATTAAAAATGTGTTTGAGTGAATTTCAAGACAAAGAGACAATATTGGAGCCTTGCTGGCAGACAACACCAGCTCCCTTAATTCAAATTAATTAAAATAAGGTAAACCCACTGAGCAGATTTGTTCCAAGTCAAGCTGGCCTGATTGGAAGGACTCCCCTAATTAATACTGTGAAGAGCCAAACAAGTGATGCGTTGACTGAAACTCATCCAAAAAGGAGCTAATAAAGGAAAGATTATGCATTTATTTATTTATTCCATTTTCAATATAACCACATTTTCTCTGCTTCTTTGTGTAAATTGACCACAATTTGAATTTCACTAACTTCGACTAACTTTTCCTTTCCTTTAACAAATGTATAAATGTCTTTGTTGCAGTTAATACTTTGGATAGCAAAGTTTTGAATGGGTTATGAGGACTTCCAGATGGATTCTAGCTATGCAGTGTAGAACAGACGCCTTCCTATGCACTCATTTAACCTCAGTTTTTGCCAGAGGGCTTGTCAGTAAAGTAAAGTATAAAGTTGCAATGGATTGCAATAGCTCATCAAATCTTCGCTCGTGTGTTTATCATGTCAAGATCAAGATGTGGAAGAAAACTGTCAACACTGTAAACACATGTCTGTGTTTGTGGAAACAGACACAGTGGCTGTAGTGGCTTGTTCCCAGCCTTAGGTTTGATTTCAGGCACTTAGGACCAGATACAGACACACCCACAACAACACAGCCTTCTGTTGTTTGGACATATTGCAAACATCAATCTAAAAGCCTCCTTTTTTTGTTGACCTTTGACCTCTTCCAGACTTCACTCAGTGTTGGTGACATTAATGCTTAGAGAAACAGATTTGTTTCTGGAAGGTCACCACTGTTAGTGTCCACATGGTCCGACAAATCAGCTCTGGACCTTAAATACTCCTATGGAACTTAAAACTGTGTATACAGAGCAGCGTCTCATATTAGAGCCTACAATTTGCATTTGATTTGAATACTTAATAAGATGATACACTCCTTTTATCAGAGGTGGAAACACAAGCAACAACTGATTTTGTTTTCAGTCACTTTCTGTACACCTTCTTTTTCTGTACTTGTCACTATGGTGCAAAATTCTCCTTGTTACATAACGTCTCTGACGCACGTCCTCTACCAGCAGCAGAAACTTCTTTAATAAACATTTGTTAACACATTTGTTAATCCCTTTTTATATATTTTCAATATATTAGATTGACATTAATTAAATGTGTTGATTCAGGATTTAAATGGCCATTTTTGAAAATGGAAACCACATATGCTCTTGTAGAATAACACATAGAGTAAAACTTAAGAACTTTATTCAAACCATGAACAACATGGAAGATGTTGGCCAAACTCTTGTCTTTGATTGGCTGTTTCTGCTCTGAACATTCATCCCCTTAAAGGTCACTCTTAAACTTTATTCTAAGTAGTTTGATAAATATGTCTCAGTCTTCACACTCCGTTTTTTTTACTCCTGAATTCACTCATTAGAGCGTTCTTATAGGGATACTTTGGGTTATTTGAAGAGGTGTATGACGTACTTATCAATAGTCAGTGTCCTTGTAACTGGGGCAAACAGACCACTGTTTACTATAGGTATACACTAAGTACTTCATACAACTCCATATCAAATAATCCAAACTATCCCTTTAAATGTATCTTGGTTTGATCAGTATGGGACAAATGTAAGCTACGCACATTAAACACTGTTTTTCAGTCACTGTCGACATATAAAACCAGTTATAAACCAGAGCAAGATGGATGAAATAAGATTTATATCGGATCAGTACACCTGTTGGCAGATGTCCTGAGTCAATCTGTGCGTCCCGGCTCTCTGTTCACCTCCTGCGGGGCCCGGGTTGTAAACAAGAGCTTGCTCTTGGAGAGTTTGTTTATATGAAAGAATCTCAGCACCTTGACTCAGACAAATAACCCGATCTCGCATCCAAGGTGAGCAAAACACGACATTTAAGCCCAGAGGATTACCTTCCCCCTCACCTGCACCTGGTAACGCATCTCGTGGCTCTTTTGGCAGCTGAGGACGGTCTTAATGTGCGCTGACAGAGGCTAACCAATCCTGTACTCTCCTGTTTGCCTGGATAGTGGACTGCACTAAGGCATCGATGGTGATTGTGACAGAGGAGAGGAGGAGAGGAGGGGAGGGTTTGGAGTGGTGGTGGTGGGGGGGGGTTCCCGTCTGTTCCGGTTGGCTGCTGAATCACTCAAGGTGATTGTGAAGAACGCGCACACACACAGTCTCACAAACCAGACCAGGGAAGGTTAAACGAAGTCAGAGCTGATCAAACAAACTGACTCCCTTTATTCTCACCTTTTCTGTGTGTCTCCTGTTTCCTTGTACCTGTTTTGTCTCTCCTCTCTTCCTCTTCCACCTCCCTCTTCCTCTTCTTTGTCGGTCAAGCATCCAGGCATCTTCATCAAGGAGACGCTGTTACCTTTTTTTCCTCTTTTTTTGTGCAGCTGTCTAATCTGTGTAACCTTTTTTACACACTGATCTTTTATCTTGACATATTTTGCTTGGTGTGTCTCAACCGAACACATCTCCTCTTTCTTTCACTGTGTCTGTGTCTGGTCTCCGTCGTGCCCCTGGCACTCCTCAAATCAGAGTGTTAATGGAAGGAGGTGCAACACCTGTGTGTCCCAAAAAACACACCTTCAGATATATGTGTTTGTAGCGAGAGGGTAGACACGACATGGTGGTTAACTCTGACTTCTGTGGGGACACTGTGGTTTTACGGCGGTGTGTACATGTCGGCTTGTGTGTGTCTGTGTGTGTGTGAGAGAGAGAGAGAGAGAGTTCCAGTGGAGAGCAGTACTGTCGCGGACGCGCAGACAAGCGTCTGCCAGCAGCATACAAACAAGCTCTCTGGGGAAAACCAATCTGGGCTCTGAAATGACTTAGGCTGGGGAAATAAACAGCAGCAGGTCATAAACCAAAACTGACTGAAATGGAGGGCTGGAATGAGGTTCTCTGTCTTGTTTGGTTGTTTATTTGTTGCTCTGGAGAGCCTTTGTTGCTACAGAGCAGTGAGGTGGGGATCTAGACATGCTGATTCCACGCTACAATAATCATAACACAAAGTTTTTACTACTGGCTCATGTGTCATCAAGGAGGAAGTGTTGGTGTGCTGTTCCATAAATGAAATGTGACAGAATATATATAGTAATACGGTATTTTGAGTTTGAATTCTTTCGTTATATAATCTCTGTACTTGTTTGTGCTTCTTGTATTCACGCAGAGCCCCAGTTCTCGTTGCACTCACACACGGAGAAGGACAAAGCCATACACAGCCGAATCATCTGGTCATGTGACTGGAGTCCAGACAGCAAATACTTTGTGACGTCCAGTCGGGATAAGAAGGTGCTTTTCAGATGTTGGGAAGTTTTCCAAGAACAAAAAACAATATTAGTCTTTGCTTTGTAATGATGAAGTGATTGTAAAAAAAAAAAACAAAAAACCCTCATGGGTGCTCTAATCTGATGTCTGTATCCTCGGGGTTACAGACATTTAACAGGCTGTGGAGGGAGGAGGGGCATTAAGTGGGTGAACTTTATATGATGACACTGAGGGAGGGAGTGGTCAAGTACTCAGGTCATGTGACTTTAACATATAATCATGATTTGTATCAAAATCCAAGATGGCATGGACAAAAACACTGTGCTGTTATAGTTTCATGTTTCATGTGGATTTTGTTTTAGACAATATTTTTAAGGATTATTTAATATGTTCTTGCTGAAAAATAATGATTTACATTTTCACAACTTTGATAATCAGACATTGTATGTGTATATGTTGGAGGACACATTGCTCAGATAAGGGAATAAAACAGGGATAATCCCTCACAGATATTCTTGTTTGAGGTCTATACTCGACATATAATCAATAATATAAAGATCTGAAATATTGATTACTCTTTATATTACTCTTCAGTGTATATTGTTAATTAATTCACTGGTGTTTTCAGGGAATGTCTGTCAGCAGTCTATAGAATTTAATAGAGAGAGGTGGAGTCTGTAGTTTTGCCTCCTGATAGGATTTTGCTAGTGTCGGGGAACCACAGGGAAGATGGTAGTATAAAAACAAGAATGCATTTTTTTTTGTTTATGAATATTAATAGCTTGTTCAGTCCAAATTAGATTAGTTTCCTGTGTTTTTCTTGATTAAGAATATTACAATATTATATATTACAACATTAAAAAGTTTTAAATTGTTTCTAAAATACTTCAAAAGTTGATAATAACTTTTTAAAAAGGGGAGAAATATAAAATGTGTACCTTAAATGGGAAATGTATCTCATGAGACACATTGATCATTTAAGTATAAATTGGAAACGACATTAATGAATTAAATCTGATTAATTTGATTGTTCATGTTTTGTGTGTGTTTATATGTGTGTCCATGTCCAGGTGATAGTGTGGGGCCCGTGCAGATTGGAAGACTCTGGAGACTCTGTGCTGCCTCCTGAGATTAAACCATGTTCTTCTACCTTGGATGTGGGTGATTCTGCGACTGCTGTGGCTTTCTGCCCCGTCCTCTGCTCTGATAACAGGTACACACACACACACACACACACACACACACACACACACACACACACACACACACACACACACACACACACAACCATATATTTTATTTTTATATTATGGCCAACTTTATCAACAAGTATCACCAGATGAATCCACTCTGAGCTCTGTGCCCTGAAAACATACTGCAAAATATTTGAGAGTGAAATACACACAACAAACATATAAACACAACACTTTGGTTTTCACGAGTTAAAGTAAACAATCTAAGACTTCCTCTGTGCACACAAAAGGTTTATTTCTCTCAAATTTCATTCTCAAGTTTATTCAGATCCATGTTTGCGATCACTTCTCTTTTGCCAAGATACTCCATCCATCTGACAGGTTTGGCACATAGAGACAATTATTGCACAGGTGAGCCTTGGACTGGTCATAACTCATGACTGTGCCCTGAAAAAGTCTTCAAATATTCTGCTTTTAAAAACAGCAAGTCTACCCATGTTTATACACGTGTGTACATCTACACAGGTATTCAGATTATCCCTTTGAAACACCAAAGTTACACAATAATACAGACAAACCATCAGATCGAGACAGTGATGGACCAGGAACTCCTGTGTTCTTCAGGGTAAAATGATGGATTTCACCTGTGGAGTTTGGTTGGTTTTGGAAACCGTGATATAGCTTTAAATGCAGTGTTTCCCATCTAAAAATGTTGTCTGACGGCAGGGCAAAATGATGAAAATATTCTAAATAAAGCATTCACTTAAACTGAGACTAGGTGGCTAAAATCCCTTTTGTTGCTGAACCTGTCCACAGCAGTCCCTTGCTTAGCTTCTGTGCATGTCCTCGCTGGAGGCATGACAACCAAACTGTTCTTTTAACATTTATGCATTGGAAATGAATGTTCTCATGGAGGTTTGGTTGGCTGCAATGTAAACGTGTGTGTGTATGTGTGTGTTTCAGCTACCTGCTTGCCGTGGGCCTGGAGAGCGGCAGGATCTTGCTGTACAGGTGGAGCCCTGGCCAGGAGCCTGCTGGAGGACAGGACTGGAGCAGCTGTGGAGAAACGGACGTCTCGTATCCTTTACAACACACATACACAGTTCATCTGAAGTTCAGCCTGATGCAACTTTGAAAGGCCTCCAATGGCCACTGGCAGTAGATGTAAATGACAGGAACAATGGTTTGGCTTCAGTTTGATGGCTGTTGGAGCCAGAAGCTTTCTATTACGTGCAGTGGAGAAAAAAACAGCAGGATTTGAATGGCTGTGTTCCTTTGAAAAAGGAGAAGGTATCGACAGGCACTTGTGTGTATTTCTGAGTGTGTTGTATCCCATGTGGGTGTATGAGTCATCGTCTATAGAGCTCAGGAAGTGAACTGAAGACGGGCATCTTCAGCGTGTCTTTGTATCAGAGGGCTTCTGCTCCTCAGGCTTCAGAGCTGCTCACAACCACATTTTTGTCAGTTCAGCTACTTTTGAAATCAAGTTAGAATATATTTTTCACCTTCCTGTTGTCTGTGTCCAATAGTCTCAAGACGGGGTGAGAGAAGTTTGTGGTTGTCTCTTTGTACTTGTTTTGTATTTGAGGGGGAGCGGTGGTACAGTAATAGACATGTATGGTAGATATTTGTCTAGATTTTTTCAGATGCTTGTTCTGCACAGGGTTTCCATGGACCCTTGACAACTCTTTAAAAGTCTAAAATCCAATAATCTGTTTTTTAGGCCTTAAAATGTCTTAAAATGCTTTAGTCTAAATACGATGATACAAATTCCTATAAAGTTTCATTAAAGGGGAAATATGTAATATATTTACTGAAATAAACAATAAAATGACAACAACATGTCATCAGAAATCAAGGAAACATGTTAAGTTGAAATATTTGCTTCTCTGACATCAACGCTGCAGCTGCTGTGTCCCCCTCTGAAATCTCTATTGTGGTTTGAGTGTTATGTCATGTTAACCAAAGTGGAACCAATAACAAGCTTTATTTATGTAGCACTTTTCTAAACAACAGTTACAAAGTGCTTCACGGTTAATAAAGCAAGCAAAAAGCAATAAAAGAAATATAACAAGCAAATAGTGCAAGTACACAGAACATATAGTAAATTAATTTATTAAAAAAAAAAAGAAATATAAACAGACAGATACTGGACAGTAAGCACTAATGCAAACTGTACATATTCCAAACACAACAAATGAAACTCTTAAAGTAAAATACTTCATAAATATATTATTTCCATAATTGCGTTCAGAAATGTCTTCAAAAAGTCTTAAATTTAACCTGTTGGAACCTGCAGAAACCCTGTCTGTCATCCAGAGTAGTATCCTGTTGTTTCCCTTCATCGCACATCCTTTCACAGTCAAAGCCACTCGTTGGCGGTCAAGAGGCTCCGCTGGAGGCCCAGGATTGGCCGAGTGGGTCGAGAGAACAACCAGACAAAGGATGGACAGCCTGACGGAGAGAGTGAAATCGAGGAGGAGAGCTCCTGGGTCCAGCTTGCTAGTGCCAGCGCCGACCACTCTGTCAAAATCTTCAACATCAACAAACGGGCTCTTTAGCACCACCAACACTGACACTATTATGTCTCCGGCACGCAGAAAGACACTTGGGCTGAGGGCCACAGGCCTGACTGTGGCACCAAGGCCACAGCTGCTCGCTGGCAAGCCGTTCACTCCCTGTGACAGCCAGTTAAGTCATGGGTCAGTCGCAGGACAAACCTGCAGCACACATGCCCCGCAGTCTGTCTGCACACAGCCCAACAGATTTGATGGGTGGAAGCAAGATGGTGAAAACACCATGACCCGAGGCTGGTATTTTGCTTCGACACTTCAAAGTGTTTCAGATTCAGAGTAGATGATGCTGCTTGATATCTGTACAGATCATATATTTAGGCTCTTTATCCAAGTAAACATTTTTACAGATGCTTTTCAGTAACAAATCACGGAAGGGAACTGGTCATGCTGTTATCCCTGGTTGTTAAGGCTGTCATTAATAGCACGTGTACATGGTGTGTATTTGTTTTATTACAAATTAAATGTTTTCTATATCCCAAATTTTGACAGTCTTTGGTCTCTTAGTGAAGTTCATGAAGTCATGTTGCTGAGTTTCAGATTTTTAATGTATTTTCCTCCACTGGTTTCCGTTTATTTCTGTATGAAAATCAATCCTCAGATGCTTGAAACTTTAATGAGTTCAATCAATCACGTCAAGTCTACTTTTATTTTTACATTATTACATTTTACCTCAAGTTACATTGTTGTTGTGAGTTAGTGCAAAGGGACTGCAGACTCAAATCAATCAGCACTTACAATAATGGAACTTAAAAACACATGACTGTGAGTGATTGATTACTAATCATCAAATCTCCAGAGCTTGCTTTCATAATGCAGGCAAATAAATAGGAACCGGAAAGCCGGGCAAGATCCATCAAAACATCCGAAACTGTAAACCTGAGCTTCACAAACTTTTTGGATTGTTACTCTTTAGGCCAGGATATACTCTATACTTGCGCTATGCGTTCACATACATCATGCTTCATGGCTGCCTTGCGTATCTTGTTTCCATTTGGAGTGATGGTTTGTGCGCCACACATACATGACCACATACACACACGCAGGGAAAAGAAGGGAACAAATCTCAAAGATAAGATCCCCAGCAAAATCACATTAAATACAGAATTTGATGAGAAAATTTTCATTAAATTATAAAAAATGCTGAGTACTCATGGGTCAGAACCTCACCATGTTGAGACTGCTGCAGTCCCATCGCAGTTTAGTAGCCTAGAGTATGAAAATGATCTACTAAAAAGAAAAAAAGCATAAAAATTTTACATTTTTGATAGTAAACAAATAATTTCTTTTTTTCCTATAATCCTCATATGTCTCCTCAGAGTTTTCTTACAGCACAACTTTGGCAACAACATGCATTTGAAAAATGTTAAAACTTGAGTTGTAGTTATGAAAATAAAACATGCAAAAATATAGGTATGGTCTATTACAGGCATGACAGCAGATTAGGTTCAATCAATGCAGGACTGTCCAGTTATCGAACAGCGCGGCTTTAGATTAAGGCACACCTGTGACTGAGTGGGGACCTTAACAGGATTCTCAAGGACAGAGGAAATCCATGTCCTGGATTTACTATGGGTTCATCTGAGTGTGCCGTCATTATATGTCAGCCATAAATTTATCAGCAGAAGATTGTAACTGCTGGCCATAACTCTCTCTCTAATCACGTATCCTGGTACAGTACGCATGGAGGCATCAGTCAACCCACGCCACGCGCACTCCTCCAGGAAACGGCTGTTTTTCAAACACTGAAATGAGGTTTTGGGACAATACGGCCATATATCAAGAGACTTTCCACATCATATATAACATAATGTAATTATTGAATCATTATCAGTGATGTTTCAATTTAAACATGAATGATCATCTTGCTGGGGATTTTCATCAACACATAACTGTATGTGTGAGGAGCCCTCTTAGCTCTTTGCTCTGACTAGCATACTAATACAGAAGGCATATGCTCCTTTCTCAAACGTCCTCTCCAGTGTGTCCTTGACCGCTCATCTTGATGAGGTTAGATTGCCATAATGTGGTACTGAGGAGGGATTAGAAGTCCCATCTGAAAATCCTTGAATGCAGCAGATTAATGGGGAAAATGGTGACCAGTGGCACAGGTAATAAACCACTAACAAAGGTTACCGAGGCTGCTGTAGAACGGCCTTTCAGTGAGGGAATACTGGAGATGAATACATCATTATGCTTTTGTGTCAGTGTCGGTTTTCCCGGGCGAATAGTCGCAGATTTTAATGGAAATTGAGAGCTCCTTTTTTCTAGTGTTAAAATGTTGACATTTCAGCCTTTGTAAAACAGACAAAGACTGGGTTGCACAAACAAAGATTAATTTAATACTAATTAAACCATCAGATCGAGATCGAGTAATTAATTTACTTCTAATCAGAGTTTAGCAAAACTAGGTTTAAATTGAGTAAATCCAGATAGAGTAGGAATCGTAGTAATCAAGTAGGTTGAGTCTGACCCTTTACTTTCTTCAAGGAACTTCATTATTTTGCTAAATCCATCTAAAAAGGCAGCCATTTAAGTTAGACCTCTTGGAGTGTTAGTTTAAAGGTAGTACTGGATCAGTTTGTTTAAAGTTTAAAGTTTTGATGCCGCAGAATTAAATTTAATCTTGTTTTAGAGTAATTAAGATAACTAGTTAATGCTGCAGGAGTAGTTTGTTTAAATGCAACACATTGACAAAAATGACTACTTAATTCAAAATAGAAATATGGACTTCTTGTCAATACATTGTTTTTTGGGGGGAAAATGTTGTTGATTATATCTTTAAGATGGTTTAAAATTTTTGAGCAACATAATTTAAAGTAAAGAAAATGTGTCAGAAACATGTTTTGAATAGAAAGATTGTGGTTTATTGTTGGTGCTCTGTCAGTGTGTGTGTACAGTGTATGCACTGTTGCTTTACCGTAGTTTGTGAATGTGTCATGCATCAATGTAAGTTATTATTGTGAGGGAGTGTATGTATTATCCTGCCTCAGTGTTTCCTTCAATATAGTGAGACCCTCGATGCCAAGATTCCAACTGTTGTGTAAACTTTACTGTGCAAAGACCAGTGTGGATTGCAGATCAGGATCAAAGATAAAATCTCATGAACACCGTCTTTTACTCCAGGCAGCTTTCAACAAAACATCATTAATCACAAAATCCCATTAACACTGGTCCAAAAGATACAGATCAAAGTGCAACTTTTTTTTTTTTTTTTTTTTAGCCTAGGGAACTTTTCATGGTGCTACCATGCTGTGGGTTTAAAGAGTTTGCAAAAATAGCTCATATTTTTTTTAATTATGTAAGTGTTTGTTTGCTTAATGTCTATTAAATTAATCAAAGCCCTTCAGAGCAGGTGGGCTAAATCCAAACTTAAAATGTGTGTGAAAAACAATAAGAGCTATCCACAACAGCGCTTTGACCTAAATGTTAACATTAGCATGCTAACACATGTTTACTGTAGTAGGCAATTTGTTACTCTTCCATCTCCTTGTAGCAGAGGGTCTGTTCAGCTGAATATGTTGCCTGACACACTGATCCTGTCTGATATATGCACAACCTTTATCTGTCTGAGGTTTACACAAGTTAGAATCTTAAGCCCTGACCATGGCTCTGAAATGTCAGGAACCTGTGCAGTAATCTGTGGCGCTGTCCACGGCGCTGAAGTAGCAGAAGCATTTGTAATTGCATCTTTTTCTCTGAGTCGAACTGATGATGGCATTTGTTGGTTAAATGATCATACTTCATCCTGAGACAGATACGAATGTGGTTAGGCCAACAAATCTCATGGCAGCCCATCCATGAGATGTGCCTGTGTCTCTTTGTTGTTCACAAATTCATCGTAGCGATCGGGATGACGGCTCTTAAGATGAGCAATTAAATTTGTAGTGTTGAAGGGATGTGATTTGGCTCCTCCTTGTATGACAGACACCGAGCAGTCACTGCAAATAGCAAGTTTACAATCCACAATCCACACCGCTAACATAACAGTGTTGTGTGCGCATAACTGAAGTGTCATCTTGTCAGCAGATATTTTGTTCGTTTCATGCTGATACAAATATCTCACTTAAAGCCTTTATCAGCTGATACCGATGATGTGCCGATATTATTGCGAATCCCTAATTCATCCTCATGGAACCATGACTGTGCAAAATTTTCATCTTGTAAACATTGAAAAATTTCACAACTTTGACCTACAGGTGTCACTAGAGGAAAAATCAAGGGATCACAAATGTCAGTAACATCCATCACCTATGAACCGTCAATGTCTGTACAGAATTTCATGGCAGTCGATCCAATATAATGTAGATATTTCAGTCTGAACCAAAGAAGCCTCAACAAAAAGATATTATTAGCTGACTCTACGTGAAAGTGGAGTTTTGGTTGCAGCTTTTCAGTCGGCCTACATACAGTGTGACCTTGTTGTGTTCATACACCATCCTAAAATATTGTGACATAAAAACTGACAAGCTTCTTTGAAATTTGTATGTGTGTGATTCTGTCTCTATTTCAGTCCTCAGATCAATGCAGCTTAACATGTGAATGAGTTGGATGAATTGGACAGTGGCTCGTTTTCTTGTCGTTCTTGCCTTCATTTCTCCAATGGAGCCATCTCATGTGAAGGAGGATACATAGACGCTTCCCTTCCACTGACACCCAGGTCAACTTAATCAACCCGCCTTCCATTTGCACAGCGTGATCCCGCTGAGATGAGAGAGAAGGTCATGTAGCATTTACACACGCCGGAGCGTTTGTTCCTGCAGAAGCAACTCGGAAAAATCTGTGGTATCTTTGAATCAGTAAGCAGCAGCGGCAGCGGAGGCGTGCTGGGTTTAAAAGCTTCAGTTCACTTGAGTCCCTACTGGGTTGTATGAACAATTACAGCCGTCACAAGGTTATCAATTGTCCTGCAAAGTCATATAGAATATTTGTAATGTGACGGATTGGTTCAACTTTTTAGAAAATATGCTTTTTTTTTGCTTTGTTGCTGAGAGTCAGATGGGGACATTAATACCACTTTCATAATGTAGCTGACTATGAATACAGAACCAGGGGGTGCTTAGCTTAGGTTAGCATAAAGACTAAATGGGGAATCAGCTTTAGAAGCAAAGTTAAAACACTGTGTGACCTGATTTACTCTAAATCAAGCAGATCACAAGCACATGAGTGATGAATGTGTCTGTCAACATATTGTCTGCTCTGCTTCGTGATGGTGATTTGACAACGCCTGATGAATAGTTTGAAACTTTGCTACAGTAAAATCGCTGGGAGCCATCAGTACAGCGTGCTGATCTTTTGTCTGATTTTTGACAATGGCACCACCCGCCTGTCACTGCACAACCAACCAACACACACACACACACCTATAGTAAAGACTACATCTGTCATGTTGTCTGTCATGTCTCCCCTTAAGTATTGTGTGACAGAGGTGGCTTGGTGTAGGGGTGTATTTCAGCAGAACAGATAATACTGAATGATAAAAGAAATATTATAGGAAAGCCACAGGCAGCATTTTGTCTCCATGAACCTTTTGCTCAAATCTGTTTGCTACTTCAGCACCATGGACAGTGCCATGGATTTACCAATACACAGCACAGTCATCACAGCATAAACCTCAGTCAAATAAAGGATCAATGAGACAGGCAGACTAGACTAATATATTAAACTAAACAACCCCTCTAGAGATGTCTGACGACTCGCCAATATAATGGGACAAAATGGCACTCGGCATCGTGACCCGGTCACTCAGGATCATTCACAGACGTTGTTGTGAGCAGTTTCACGTAGGAACTTCTTTCTTTCTACCAGTAGTTTCAGTAGATTCTGTTGCAGAAAGAAAGTTCCTGCACCATTTCTTGACTAACTGGGTTATGATTTTAAGAAAGGGACGTCGCTGTTGAGTTTTTCCAACATATCTTTTTGGCGCACATAAATGATTTTCAGTCCTGCTGTGAGTATTTCTCTTTTTCTTTGTGAAATTATGTTAACTATGCTTTCAAGTCATACATGACCAGCTATTTTGACTCATTAATCTGGGCCTTAATGAATCCTTGGCCAGGATGAGTCTTCCAGCTGACGCTAACCAACCAGAGGAACCATACTCTGAGCAGCACGAATGTCTATAAGAAAGGAGAGTCATCTCTCCTGTGCAGCGCTCTGAGAGCACAGAGCTGACAAACTGCTGGAGGGTGAGCGACTACAGAGCAGATGGACAGGTTCTCATGTCCATCCTTTGTCAGTTTACCGAAGAGTCTGCAGAGTGAGCAAAGACTCAGAGACAGAGGAAGAAACGGGAAGACACTGAGAGCAGCAGCATTAATGTGTCTCCTCCACAAAAACGCCTGAGAGTATGGCTGTCTTTAACCCTCATGCTGGCAGGGTTGCAGCAGTTTTACTCCTCAGGGCCAGCCGGTGCATCTGGCAGGGCTGGTGAAGCCCCTGGTAGCATCTTGCAACAGGGTCGACGGACCATATGATGCTGCACCGTAAGAAAGATCGAGAAAGAAGAGGGGTTGAGACCATAAAAAATGGAAATATACAGTATCTGTAAAAAAAAATCAATATATAAACTACACTGAGAGCAGCAGTCCATCTCCACCTACAAAACGCCTGAGAGTGACTGCTGCACCAGAAGATGTGGCTGACTGAGGAGAAAATATTGTACATATGTATGTAGTTTGTGCATCATGGATGCAGTACACGGATCAGTGTTTTGCGTGCGTCTGGCACTGTTGCATCCTGCACCTTTATTTATTTCTTGGCGCTGCCTGTGTGTCTGCGTGACACGGTGAAACTGCAGGGAGCCAGAGAGAAGTCACCTCTCTTTTCAGAGGTAAAGACTCATTTATGTGATGTTATTATTTCCTCTATTTACCAGTAGCTCTTCCGTGTTCCTCACTGCTGAAGTTATTAACTGTTATTCTCTTTATTTGCCATTTGTTTTTTAGAGAGTGAGAAATCAAATGGGGATGAGACGAGACGAGGGGAGTCTGAGACAGCATGCACTTTCAACTGATTTCAAAAGGTAAATACATATTTATTTAATGTTATTATCAAATTCCCAATAGTTCTTCTGTCTTCCTCATTGCGGAAGATATTAAATGTTGTTCTCCTTATGTACAATTTATTTTTTAAAGTCAGACATGGGGTGGAGACGAGACAAGGGCAGAAGGACACAGGATGCACTTTCAACTCATTTCAAAGATTAAATACACACTAAGTTGATGCCATTATATCTTATATTGATTTATAGTTCATCTATGTGCTACAATAATGAAGTTTTTAACACTTATTCTCTTTGTCTGACACATGTTTTCTAGAGACCGAGAAGTGGGGTTGGCATGAGACGAGACAAGAGGACAAGGAGACGTAAGACATGAGACAAGACGAGAATAAAGGAGACAAGAAAGAAGACAAGAGGAGAAGATAGCCAACACTGCGGACTGGACAGCTTGTACAAAAGGAGAAATATTCATTTATTCTAAGTTATTATAAGAATTCTCATACCGTGAAATCATTCACTATTTGTTTAGTAACTATTGCTTTTCCCTGGGTGTTATTTGTCTTTTAGAGAGAGGGGAGGAAATGAGCTCGAAAACCAGACCAGACTGGAGTCCAACCAAGACCAGACGAGACAAGACAAACTAAGGAGACAGCATGCTGTCAAACCAACCCTCTCATTTCAAAAGGTAAATATATGTATGTTATCAATGGGTTTATATTGGTCAATAGTTTTTCTTTATTTGATTGTTGGATTTACTAGCTGTTATTGTCTTCCCTTAGTCTTTTACAGAGAGGAGAGGAGACAGATCTGTGAGCCCTCTCCTTAAAAAAGATTAGTCTGTTTTTAATCACAGTATTTATACTGATCAGTAGTTTCTCTGTTGACCTCAGCTGAAGTTATTAACTGTTGTCTCCCCGCTCCTTTAAAAGGATAACAACACATTCACTCAGTTTTTATCAGAATATTTATCATGATCAATAGTTGGAATAGAAGTTATTAACTGTAACTCTTCCTTGTATGTTAGAGAGAGGAGAGGAAACAAGGATGAAATCAGACCAGACCAGACAAATAACAAATATGTATTTATTCTATCAGATGTCTTCTATTGATCAGTAGATTTTTTTCTTTATTTGATTGTTAGAGAAACTATCTGTCACCCATTTGTCTTTAACAGGGAGGAGACAAGACTGCATGCCCTGTGAGCTCTCTTAAAATAGACAAGTCCAAAATTATTCTGTTTTTATCAGGATTATTTATAGTGATCAATAGTTCTTAACCTCAGCCAAATTTATTAACTGTAACTCCCCCTTGTCTGCTATTTGTCATTTAGAGAGACAAGAGCAAACAAGGTTGAGCAAGCCAGACGAGACAAGAGACGAACAAAGGAGACAGCATGCACTGTGAACCCTCTCATTTCAAGAGATAAATATATGTTTATTCTATGTAATTATCAGGGGTTTAATACTGATAAACAGTTTTTCTTTCTTTGATTACAGGAGTTTTTAAATAGATGGTTGGTTTCTGAGAGAGCAGTGTTTGGCTTATATAACAATGGTTTCCCGTTGGAAAAGGCTGTCTGACGGCAAAGCGGTGAAAATATTCTAAATATAGGGTACACCCACTGTAAACTGATATTGATCTTTTTGGGAGGTCCCTTTTTAACTGGCTAAAATATGTTTTCATGCTGACCCTGTCCACAGCAGTGCATTGTTTAGTTTTGTTGGAGAAGTACCTCATACAACCACACATAAAATAATCTGAACTATACCTTTAACTGTTTTTTCCACTCGTCATTTCCATTCCACATTTGTCTCTTACCGGGAAGAGATGAGACGAGACAGCAGGCGCCGTGAGCCCTCTCCTTCAAAAAGATAAGTACATATTTAGTCTGTTCATCATACTATCTTCATAACATTTACTGATCAGTAGTTACTCTGTTGACCTTAGTTGAAGTTATTAACTGTAACTCATCCTTGTCTGTTATTTGTCTTTTAGAGACAAATAACAGACAAGACAAGAGGAGAATAAAGGCAACACTGTGGCCTGTCAACAATCTCTGTACAAAAAAATAATAAATATACATAATTATTCTGTATTCTATTCTTTATGTCAACAATTATTCTCTGCCCTCATTATCTTGCATCTCACCCTCCCATTTCAAAACAGAAGCATGCATTAATTTGATGTAATATACTAATAAATCCTTCATGTGTTCACCATGTTGCTGAAGTTATGAACTGTTATTCCCTCTTGTCTGTCTTTATCTATTTCCAGATGTGTCCTCATTTCCCGCAGCCTCACAGACACTGTTGTCCTGAACATCATCATCATCATCACACACACACAGACACACACAGAGACACACACACATCCAGCTGGACTCCAGGCCTCCACAAAGTCTGCAAGTTTGCAGAGTGTCACAACAAGTTCTATCATCCTAAAAGAATTATGTAAACCCATTTAAATATAGCAATAAAATTGTTTTATCTTTTTATTTTTATAAAGATTAAAAAGTCCAAAATCAACAATGACTGCCAGCTGCTCCTCTGCCTTTCTGTGAGAACTGAACACATTTTGCAACTG
The DNA here is from genome assembly GCF_056507025.1 of Lutjanus erythropterus. Lineage (NCBI taxonomy): Eukaryota > Metazoa > Chordata > Actinopteri > Lutjaniformes > Lutjanidae > Lutjanus > Lutjanus erythropterus. The sequence continues at coordinate 17,929,433 of NC_139332.1, forward strand.
TGTCTAGCATCCACATACTAAATATTTCAAATTGAGAATAAAGAAAAGCTCTGACAACAGGACACATGCATGCACGCATATAAATGTCATATTATAAAGATTAAAAAGTCCAAAATCAACAATGAATGGATTCTTCCAACATGTACTGTCTGTGTAGTCACATGTCAAACCTGCTTTTTGTCTTCAATAAATCAATATTCACTGTCTAATTTACAGTGTTGTGGTGACTGTGTTTTTAAAGGTTTTGAAGGGAAATGAATCCAAATCTGTTTTTCCATCACTGGATGTTGGTTTAAACAGTAAAAGTCTGTTTGAAATTTCATGTGTTATTTAACAATCTGATAAATAACTGAAGGTAAATGACCCCCCCCCCCCCCAAAAAAAAAAAAAAAAAATCAGTTTGACTACATGAAAAATTCATTTAAAAAATGAACCTTTGAATTATTCTTCTGATACTTAAAATAGTTTTGACTTCTGATAATAAAATGAGAGGAAATCAGATGTCAAGAGTCAAACATTTTTGAACATTTTACCTGAACACCTGTAGAATTGTGTTTGGTTATGTAAGCTTGGGTCACAGGAAAAGTTCGCTCAAGAGTCACTGGTCTGGATTTACTTTGGCAAAACATCTTTCAGTGAATGACATCTGATAGATTTTAAAAGACTCTCCTGGTTTTATAATTTTTCTTTGAAATAAAGTTGCAAAGTTGTTTACATTACAAGTGTATGGGTATTGCTTATTAGAGGATAATTTCATTAGAGGGCTAATTATCCCATTCATTGGTTATGTGTTGTGTTAAGAGCAGAGACACTCCTATCTAAAATAACAACAATAAGATGTTTGATTTGATATGGTCCAGAGTTGACCGACCTTGAAGAAGCAGCTCCACCACCTCCGCCACCCCTCCACCCCCAAAACTCAGTGTCGACTGGTCCAAGTCTGCATGCTCATATCTTTCCCAAATTCATATTACCACACATGGGCCACAGCTGATCCAAATACTGCTGAAAGTGCCAATTCTCAACCTTATTCAGCCCAAATCCACGCACCTAAAACCATGCCAAATCTGCCAACCATTACTGGGCCAGAACTGGCTGAGCTTTGGTGAACTATTACCAGAACACAGCCGAGTGCGCCGGTACTAAGCTGCAAGTGGCCTCATTCATCTAGACAATGTTTGGCTACATACAGCACAAGGCAGTCATGTGTGTAATCTTGGTAAAGGGGCTCTCTTGATAGTGTATTATTGGATGCTCTTTTTTTTTAAAAGAAAATTCCAGAAGTGTGTGTTACTTACAGCCAGATGACAGCAGAAGATTTGGTCGGCCTCAGTCTCAGCCAGCTGCTCCTCTGCCTCTCTGTGAGAACTGAACACATTTTGCAACTGTGTCTAGCATCCACATACTAAATATTTCAAATTGAGAATAAAGAAAAGCTCTGACAACAGGACACATGCATGCACGCATATAAATGTCATAGAACCTCAGATGCACACACACACACACACACACACACACACACACACACACACAGAGTGACAGTGTCAGGAACTCACTCAACAAACACACTCATCCCCTCCATCCTGTTTGCCACTGGGTTCCTCCGAACAGTTCAATTATTTATCAGCCTCAACATACAAGGCTTTTCATTACAAATTTATTTTTCCTTTGCAGAGCCTCTCTGTGTGAGGGCAGCAGGCAGCCTGCTCACTGCGTCTGCCTGTTGGCTAGCCAATTAACAGCCTTAATGTTGACCAGACAGCGTATCACATGGGCGCACCTCACTACATCTTTAGGTTTCTGCCTTTTGAGCGAGAGCTCAACGGGACTTTTCACTCAGCAACAGCATCCATCTAACAACAAAATTCTGTGTGTGTATGTTTCAGTGTCATCTCAAGATGCTGGAAAGCCAATTACACATAAAACAATTCTTTTCTGTATCCAGTGAGCAAACAGTGGAGGTGTTTCATGGCACAAAGACTATTATATAGACATTTTGAAATGTCACAGGGGGAAAAGCAGTCAACACATCCATAATTAATAGAATTAACAATGGCTGACTTTCATTTAGCTGCTTCACTGTCAGAGTCCTGGAATTGTGCACACACACACACACACACACACACACACACACACACACACACACACACACACACACTCCTTTATCTGACTGAGATTTGTGAAAGTTAAAACCTGTGGCCCTGACCATGGCTCTGACATACCAGTAGTCTCACAGTAGTAGTCTCTGAATTAGCAGACATATTTGTAATTGCAATTTTTTCTCTAAATCTCAGTTGCCCTTCTTTCAATTTAGTCTTGGATTGGTGAATATTCTCTAAACCATAAAGCTACTGTATTTAAAAAAAAAAAAAGAAAGAAAGAAAATGAACCTATGCTACTTACAAAAACATTTTTCTTATCACTGGGATGTTCACATTGGGCTGCCCCCCTTGTTAAAAATCAACCAATCAAATACATTGTTAATGTTATTAGCATAACGACAAGACAAGTACTTTTGATGCGTGTTCCTTGTTAGAATAATAATCATTGATTTACTGTCTTTAAATAAACACTATAAATACAATCATACATCAGAAAACCACAGGAATGATTCTACTACATTAAAGACTCGCGTTCAGATGAAACAAACACTGCATTATTTTCAGTCTCACTTTATTTAACGATGATGTGAAAAGTAAAGGCTGTCCATAACATTCAGACAATAAAAGAAGAATGTTATTCAAATCCCCCCCCAATAACAACTAATGGCTCCAAAAATGTTCAGGTGTTCCAAGTGTGATACTTATTTTATACAACTTTTTCATATCTATACCTCATCTGTACATAACATAGTTACAGATACTGTAAATTAAAAAAATGACTTCCAAGTATCCTTGTGGCGCATTTGTGAAATATCTCCTATGTAAAAATGAGAATGTACGTAAAGATCTTTTACATATACATATATATAGTTCTCTATTCTTTCTGTAATAAGAAAACAAGTTATTGCCCCTCTTGAACATGTTGCATTTAACATAGGTTTTGTTTACCATTTTAAACTCTTAATTGAACTTAATTCCATGTGATACCACATATCAAACTGACAAAACAGTAACAGTATGGACCTGTGTGTTTTTTCACTAAATATATACGTCATATTGTTATATTTTTGGACATGTATGTTTCGTGTTCTCCAGAAACCCTGATGATGACACATACAAAGATATAATTATATACGTATATGTCACTTTGATTTTTCCAACTGAAAAGGTAAAAAGACCTGTGGCAAATACAAACCATCAGCATGACGTTATTTATTACAGGAAATTATGAGCCCTTGACCTACCACAATTGCATTTGAACAATTTTTCATCCATGTTGAAATGAATCATATTAAAAGAAAAGAAAAAATCAGGGCACATTTTAAAAAACAGAACCATACCTGATGATCTGCATTTGGCATTTTTGATGGACTAAAAAAAAGTCATTTTGTAATTTGATAAATGCCAGGAGTGGGTTATTAGGTTTGATCGTTTGCTACTACTTTCACTTTATTGCCCTCAGTGAATAACTGCTAAACCAGTAGCATAGATCGATATGATGATGTTGAGTTTGTCCACTGAGAATCTTGGCATTGACATGTGTGAGCTGATCAGCAGGTTGAAAGAACTTAAATATCTTTGTAAAGAAACGTAAAAACCAAATTGTAGGTGAGAGGATGAAACAACAGAGTGGATTTGTCACGACAGTTGCAAAAACAGAGGTAACTCTGTGAATTATACATTTCATTTCATGCCGTCTTGAGAAAGCCAAATACCAAATATTCCATACATGGACACCATCATCAGGGTATCAGCAAATTGTACACAATCACATATAATGTAATATATAAAATGTGCAGTTGGTTTCTCTTCTCCTGAAGGAAGAACCAACCCTCTGACAATGTCTCTCACTCACTTGTCAAGTGACCGTGATTCTCTGGTTGGCAAAAGGTGCGGGAGAAGCCGTGACTCCTTGAAGGTCTGTGCTCGGGGTTTCCCTGCTTCCTGGGCTCCGCAGGGGCTGGAAGGAGGAGGAGCTCTCACAGGACGTCACCCTGATATGTCCGATATATAGCAGGCGGATCTCTGCCAGCTTGTCTCCCACTTCAGCTCTGTATCCTTGACTCGCCTTTCACCTAAAGACTGATCGACAGTGTTTATGATCAGACAGCAGCTCGCGGAGGAGATCCACTCCAGCTTGACGCGGAGCGTTCACCGAGTATCTTCCACACTGTCCCATGCATTGAGGCATTGAATTTAAATAAATCTATGACACGTTGTACAATTTACAGATGTGTGTGGCCAATGTTTGCTGGGTCAGCGCCATTTTCACCCTATTTATGTACTGTGGATCCTGCAGGCTACAATATAAGACAACAGGCACAGCGCTCAACAGACGCCTTAAAAACTAAAAACCAAGACACCAATGGTGAAACATATGCTGAGAACAAACTCTCACACTCCATAAAAAGTCCTTTTTTTTGTCTGGAGTCCCTGTTTGCTTCTCTCCCATATGAGGACAGTTTTACAAAAAAAAAAAAAGAAAAGAAAAGAAAGAAAAAAGAGACGACATTGTGTCGATGACCGTTTTTGCTCAGTGCAGCCTTCTTGGGCCGAGTTCAACGGCACTGAATTTCCATAGCAACTGAGGTATGTTCACCGTTGCTAAGTGTGAAGTGATTTTTCATGACACTCAATATGAAAGAAAGCCCTGTGTCTGTGCTTTATGCTCTATCACCGTGACCAGCAGTGGTGTCATCACCGTCGTGGAACTGAAAAAGCTACAGCCGGGTGGGGCTTATTAACGCGAGGCTCCCTCCACGTGTATTCGTCGTCTTTACTACCACTCATGGAAATTCAGGTCAACCATTTAATCCAAGCTAGTTGTGGAACCGGTAGACCTACATCCTTTCCAGCATTGCTTCTTGAGTCACTTGTTATTTCTTGTGAGATTTGTGCCCTTTTTGCCTTTGACATGAACCCCATCACCCCTGTCTGTGCTGGTTAGCTGTGAGGGCTAGATCAGATGGACATCTTAACAGTCTATGGAGACCACTCAGTGCGTGGGGATCAATATGACCAGGCCCCACCACTAATGCCTTGTCTGGAAAAGCACCTGAATTCATAAGGTGCTCTCTTTTTAAGTGTACATCTGAACGTGTGCATTTCTTGGCATATCACACACACAAAATAACAACTGTGGAACACTCCTGTGGTGTCTTTTGGTTCTATTTTCTAACATATTATGCAGCCTTGGAGACCCGTTAAAAGGCATAGCATCAATATTCTGTATAACATGCTTACTGAGGACATATTAAGCGAGTTGTAAAATATGAAAGGCCTATGCAAAGTCTGGTGGTGCAAATTTAGCAAAGTGGAAAAAAAAGAGCCATGTGCATCTTACTGCAAGTTAGATGAATGGGCCCCCGGTGCCTTTTCATGTTGTGTGACTCATAAGCTTTGATGTATCTTACTTTGCTGCCCATAAGCTAATTTATCAACAGTTACACAAACCAATTCAGACCTCTTTCATACGTATATCTAATTATTTTATGGGGTGCCATGTTTTCTAAGCTTTCATTTGTAATTTTTCACGATTACCTGCCCCTGTTACGAGCTCCACACTCAGAACCCCTTTTAATTGTCCATTCACAGCATATACAAAGCTTACAGTACATCAAAGTCAGAAATGATGATATTTACATGTCTCCACAAGGATGGGAAGGGGACGGGGAGTAAATTGGATGATTTCCTTTGTCGGGTTTTGTAAATTTCACGTCTCCACATCGGTATCCAGTCACTGAAGCGGTGAAATACTCAAGTTAGATGACAAGCTCACATGTAGCAGCGAGCACGTACATACAACAGATAAGGAACAGAAACAGACAACCCCCTCTGAAGCAGATAAGGCTACACGTCAGGTCAGGGCTGGTCCACCACTGCTCTGCTATTGGGGTGTCGGTGTGTTTGTGGATGTGTGTGTTATTTGTGTATGGATGTGTTTGTTTGACTGTGCATATGTGTATATGCCTAGGCAAGGGGAGCAGATGAACAAGGGGACATTGCTGTGAATCGTGGGAGTTTGTGAGGGCCGTCCAGTGCCCACTCTGTCTCCTCCCACCCCTTCCTGACTGAGGGTTTCAGTTCTCAAGAGAGGCCGGGGTGAAGAGGTATGAAGAGTGAAACTCGGCCCCCCCTCCCTCTCTTCTCCCCCTGTCCTCCTTGTTCTGAGACAAAATACGCACATACGCTGATGATATCAGTCTATTTGTTGTAGAAAAAAAGAACCATATATGTCTCCTCTGCAAAGAGCCAGGTGGGGGAGTGAATGAAGCTCACAGGCCAGAGACCATTACCCGGTAGGAGGGGGGCATGTGTCTGTGCCGTGGGCTGGAACCAGGGCTGCCGTTGGGGCTGGTGCAGCTGGCATCAACCCCTCCTATGGAGGGTAAGTAGGCATGGTGCAGGATGGGCAGCTGCAAGGACAGTCGACGCTGTATGCTGCAGATAGAGAAGGAAAGATACAGTGTAAGAGGCAGAGTAAGTAAATTAAAAAATCTCAATATATCACAATGGCCTCATTTCACTATTTTATTCATTATGATTACAAATGAAAGTGTACAACAGAGTATTAGTGCCAATAGGAAGGTATTTTTTTTCACATTTGTTGCTTGTCAAGAATAAAGTCAAAATGTTGATGTGATTAGAATAATGTCGAACTTTCAATATTAGTGCCAGCTAAAAGAAAAATAAATCAGAGGGCGTACAATATTTTCATTTTGCAATATGAGAACAGTCAAAATGTCAAGAATAAAATTGAAATACCATGTTGAGAATAAAGTCAAAATGGCATTTCAATTTTACTCTCAACATTTCAACTTTATTCTTAATATTTCAACTTTACTGTCTAAGTGCTAAATAAAAAAAATCTACCTTTTCTCATTTCTTCCCTTGTCTTGCCCTAATACTCTTCTGTAAAAAAGGCAAATTGACATCATTATATTAAGTTTAATGTTTTTTTTTGAGTGCTGCCTCCCCAGTTTACAGTATAAGTTGTTATAGTTTTATCAGAGCACCCAGTGTACTCAAACAAAGCTCACCTGTCCACATACTTTACTTCTATTCAATTGTTCATATAGTTATAGGCTAAAGTGAAAAAATGGTTAATGCCAGAAAACGTAAAACCTTGGTTCAAGTTATTGTAAGATTGTAGATATGTAAAATAAATAAATAAATAAATAAACAAAAGGAGAATCTTTTTGTCTGTGACAGGATGTAAACTCTGGTCCCTGGCATAAAAGTTGACCTCTACATCTTTACTTTCCACCGAGCTGCATAAAAGGCACAAAGCCTCTTCCACTAGCAATGAACACATTTAATGTAAAAACACTGAAAAACTGTCTAATGTGAATGACATGACTTTGGAGATAACATCATAAAAGATGATGTATTTCTATAAATTACACTAACCTACAGCATATAAAGTATTCTGCACCAATACACTGACTATTCATCAATAACTAACACTTATCTTCAGTACATTTTGTACACTGGAAAATAAAAAAAGACACAGGGACAATGGTTTGATGGGATTCCATACCCAGAAGTGGCACATATACTGCAGTGAAGCTGCCCAGTTTACTAGATTTTCACAATTTTTTGCTGTTTAAATGAAGTGTTAATGTAACAACAGCTACAGTGATAAAACTGGACAGAGACAGAGTGTAGTTCATACAAGCCCTCACCAATTCTTCTAATTGTTTTTCCTGTATTCTGCAGCACCCTCATTCTCTTCTTCGCCGCTCCTTACTAAACCCCTAATCCACCGTGCCTCCCAGCTTCTGGGATCATCTAACAAAAAGAACATTTCATGCTTCCGCCTGCTGTGACAGTTCGCACCCTACCTCGCCAGTGCTAGCGCCACTGCCAGCCGTTTGCAAGAAAATTACATAACCAAATGCCAGTTATGTAAAAAATTAAGACGGGGGAACGAAATTCAAGCTCATTCAGTGATAGACCTAGAAAAATGTCTTAATTAGGTGAACTTTGAAATATTAATGGTCCTCAGGCCTAGTCAGTTATTCTGACCTGTCCTATTTATGATGGAAACACATTCTCCCTCGCTCTTGGATACTGTTTCCAATTTTTCTGTGTTTTTTATGCATCATATGTGACACAGACTTTTAACAATGACACGTACCAAGTGTGTGACCCGGCATTCGTCATGTGACATAGAGTTACCATCCGTCCTCCTCTACCTTTACCTCTTTTCTCCCTTCTTTATATTTGTCTCTTCTTTACCTCCTGTCTCTCTCACTGCCTCTTCTTCATCTCTCTTCCCTCCATGTGATCAAACATTCATGCGGCATGGGAATAGCTCCGAGTGTTCCTTTACTTCTGTTCTCCTCCCTGTCTATTTTCAGAGCTGCTTCCAATGCGAGCTGTAAATCACTGGTTACATAAGCCTCTGTGAGTCTCTACCTCTTTCTTTCTTTCTTTCACTCCTCCTCCTTATCTCTGTCTCTCTTTCCTATCTAAACATCTTTCTTTCTTAATTCATCTTCTCTCTGTAACTGCCCTCTTCTCAACATTTTACCCTCCTTTCCCCATGTCTCTCCCTTCCCCATCCATCTGTCCTTCCACATTGTGCATTCTTCTACTGGTCCCAGTTAAATGAGCATGAGCAGGAGAGCTCTCAGTGATGCAGGAGGTGTCCCCTCCATTGATGAGGTCGACATCCCTCAGCTTTGCTGCTTTATGAATAGTAAATGAATGTAGATCTGCATTTTTGTTGCTTGTTACAAGTTGGGACAACAAATCAATCAGCTGCATGTCTACATGTGCATACTGACATGCACATGTGTTTGACTGTGGGTATATATGTATGCAGCATGCTGGGAGAACACACATTCACTCGGTGTGGTTATATGTATGTTGATGTGCGTAGGAGAGAAAAGTACAGGGCCGGTCCATGCTTTCGCAAGGGCTCTGTTGCCAGAGCAACCGCCTGAGAGCTGCTGGTGGTTGCGATACATGTGACGTATAGTCTGATGAGAAAGCTGACAAGACAGAGGGGAGGGGAGGGGAGGGGAGGGGAGAGGGACACGGGGGTAGAGGTGCTGAAGAAATGGAAGATCTCACTGTTCGGGCGAGTTGATATCCTCCAGGGGACCTCTGTTTATTCTGGAAGGATCCATGGAGCCCCACTGTGCCTGAGGTTTCTGCTCCAGGTGGTTCTTTAGTATCGACTTCTCTCCATCTGCATTGAAAACACATGTAAGCATCATGAGATAAATGATAGGCGGTGTCCAATGGGCAGTCATACCTATATGTCAAACTTGCTGTCTACCTGAGATGTGACATGAAAGGAATTTTCAGACCAGCCTTTGGCTCTGAAACCTCAGTCTTAACCACATTTGTTTCTCCAGTTATTTGGGAGTGGGAGTAGTTTTGAGCATGGACGATGTCTCAGTAACACTTTATTTGAAGGGCCATGCATAAGACTGTCATTACACTATCATAACTACACCTATCATGAACTTGAAACAGTCCTTATGAATGTTTACAACTGTTGTCATTACATGGCATTTGGTCAATAATGTCATCTTTAATGCAAAGTTGACACCGTTTGAGATGTCATTAAACGATCAGTTGTAGTTTGGGTTTGACACTGGCTGTCATGAGACCATTATAAGTGTGTTATGGGTATTTCCTTAAGTGTTACATTTTGGACTTGATGTCATTAAGTTTTATTACACTGTCAAATGCTTTTGTAACGGTGTCATGAATAATTTCCTGGTGTTCAAGTACCCTCACTTGTCATATAGATGTCATTAAATGTAATAAAGCCAGTTTGACAACAAAGTACCAAGGTGATTTAGCTTATAGAGTTACCTGATGACAGACAGAAGCTAGTTTACTTGCTGCAAAAGTAGGCTACCACCGTCTGCTGTTATCTTTAGCTGGCTGTCTGGTTATCTTTAGATAGTTAACTTGTTTAGCCATGGAGCTAGACGCCTAATTAGCTGACTCAGCCCCAGGATGCCAGGAGCCAATCACAGCAAGACAACCACCTCGACAGCCTGTGTTCCCTGTCCCTTCTCAAACTGGACACCGTCAATCTCAGACACTGTGTTTGGTGCCAGTCAGACTCAGCAAGACACTGACAAACAGTAAGAGCGTTCACTTCTTAATTACTTCCATCATTAGACTGCATTCAGACAACATTAAAAGGTGTTTTTATTTTGTTTGGGAGCCCCTAACCAAACACAATTTTCTGCCTCTATGTGATAGGCAACTTTTTGGAATCTTGAATCTTACCGACACCAAGGGGGGAAATGACCAATGAAAAACTGTCAATCAACCCAAAAGTAAAAAAAAAAAAAAAAAAGACAATCAAGGCAAGTCTTAGTAATAATAGTGATCTGACAATATATCAGCCATGTCTGTCAACTGACTGTACACCAGACAGTTCCCTTTTTGCAAACAGGACAGGATGCATAATTTAATCACATCACATATGCAGGGTGATATTTAAAGCACAGGTAAGAAATAAAACTGACACCTGCGTGGGACAAATTCAAAAAATGGAAACGGAAACAAAGAGACAGAAAGCATGAGAGTAAGAAAGACAAAAAGAAAGAACTCTTATCCAGAGAGGAAGGCGAACAGGACAAAATAGAAAAAAAAAAAAAAAGTTTCCCTAACATGATTTCTGCATTCTCCGGATGCTTCAGCAGGCAGACGATGATCAGGTTTAAACACAATAAGACATGCAGTAAACAACCTTATCAGTTTTCCAAAAGTGTACCTGGAGTGTAATGGAATGATCCCATTTCCCCCCACAAAGTTTTCTCTCCAGATGTCCCAGATTTCCCAGCACTCGCTGACCTGATTCACTGATCACAGCGCTCTGTGGCCCGATTGGACATCTGAGCTGGCTGCACTATTTTGGAGCAGACTATTCCTCTTTGCATTTTGAAAAAAGCCTAACCTTGTAGCTCTCACAGCTGTGTTAAAAGCACAGACCGGGATATTTATACATTTCATTATGGATTCAGAACGTGTTCATTCCACATAGAAACTGTTAGGTTGTTGAGGTTTTGTTTTTTTTTTCTTCACTCATCAGGGCCAGTGCAAGAACTTTACTGTACAATAAAGGCTTTTTAAGTTCCAGAATTAAATGTTCCATCTATAAAAGTGTGGAATAGAAATGAATCAAGTAAATTAACCTGGTAAATCTCAACATCTGTTCATTATGGTTTCACATTTATTGAGAGTGCAGACAGTAAAACAGTACAAAGAAAAGCGATAATTTACTGAAATTAAATTTAGTCATAAGCCCTGAGCAGCTGCTTAGGTTAGTGACTGGATGATCTCAGTTAATGGTTTGAACCAGGGCTGTCATAATATCAGATTTTACTACACGATCATTGTGACAAAAGGAATTAATTGGGTCTAATTAATTAATTATTTGGATTTTAATGTTGGGATATTGAAACCACTTGTTAAGTTTTATTGACAGAGACAATGATAGTTAAGCAACTGTGCAAAAAGTAACAGTATACCAGTGGCACTTTCCATGTGGTCCATATGTCTGCCTATGGATGAAATAGGTCAAAATGGTCACATTTTCTTTGCCTTCTGAGTAATTTCTATAAAAAAAACATTCTAAATGAAATTCTAGACACTTTTAGGAAAAGTCAGGTAACAGCAGCATTGTATTTTTTTTTATTCAACAAAGTTATTGCACATACAAATATGAAAATGGTCAAAATGACCACCTTGGCTGTTCTAGTGTTAAACAGTGCATTTGCACAGATGATCTAAAATGTAAATAAATTATTGCTGTGTGGTATAAGGAAGCTAAAAACATACAGCAGAACAGCCATAAGCAAGTTTTAAAATGCTCCCAGCCCTGATAATTGATAACCTCTAACCTTTCAGCCTAAAATCAGGTCTCAAGAGCCAATCTGTCAGAAAACCACATCTTAACTGTGATCCGCTGGTGTTCTCCAGCATCGCTATGTGCTGGTACATATTTATGAAGACAGCCAGAGAGAGAGAGAGAGAGGGAGAGAGGGGTGGAGTGTTGCTTCTCACCCTTTGTGAGCGAGCGTAATCGCTGTTGACACGGCGTTCTACTCTTATAACAGCCACTCATTCACGGCCCCCAATACATTTAGACCAGCTCTCCTCTGAATACTGATGACTACAGTTAGGAGCCGGCGATGATGATGATGACTGTCAAGCATAAGCAGATTGAGGCTGGGAAAAGTTTATATGCTGGTGATCTTTAAAGGAGGCTTAATGACCTGTGATTTTATTTCCATAATGTGTGTCGGATTGACGTTTGTGAGCAGCACCTAATGTGCCGTCTCTCTTTGTCTGAGCTCGCCTTCTCTCCCCTCACAACATCATTATTGTGAACACTTCGATAACTTACTAATATGTTTCTCTCTGAATAAAAAAAAAAAGTAAGACTAGACTACATAAATCTAAACTTAAGAGCAATATCTGAGCAGTGGAGTATTTATTCGGTTTCAGTATCTTTTCTGTTTCCACTTTCACACACTTCTCTCACAGCCCACTAACTACATTTAGTCTATAGTAGTGAGTAATAAACCATCGAATAATTAAAGACTCCAAAAAACAGTATTCATAGAAATAAATATCATCATCATTACTGAACTTAAATTCAGTTTTAAATTCATTATGTTCTGCTTCCTCACCAGAGGACTAGATTTTTCCAGTGCACGTACTGTTAAAAAGTTAAAAACCAGAGGCAATCAAGCAATTTCAATTGTCGGTCCTGAATTGTGGAATAGTTCACCACTAACAATTACATTTCCCCTGTCCACTGACACCTTTAAAACCTGTCTAAAGACCCATCTGTGTTCTTTAACCTTGTAATCCGTGCCTGACCACACTGGCTTTTATTTGCTCGTATTATATTTTATTGTTTGTATAATGCTATTTGTGTTATGATTTTGTCAAGAAATTCTATGCTTCTATTAATTTACTAATATGCATCTTATTTATGTCTGCAGTTTTACTTGATTAATCCTGTTTTTTAATTTGTTCTTCCATGTGTTTATCTTTTGATTTCTTGGTCATTGATTGTTACTTTTAAAGTAGCACTGTGTAGGATTTAGTAGCATCTGGTGGTGAGCTTGCAGATTGAAAACAGCTCGTCTCACTCTCCCCTTCATAGTGTGTAGGAGAACCTACAGTGGCCGTGAAATGCAACAAAAATGTGAAAGACTGTATCTAATGATTGGTTTGTCGGTTCAGGGCTACAGTTAAAACATGTCAGTGCAACATGGTGGAAGAGGAAGATGACCTGCTCCCTCTTGAGATATAAAGGACTCATTCTAAGGCAACAAAAACATGATTCTTATTTTCAGTTGATTACAGACTAATGAAAACATACTAATGAATATCTCATTGCTTTCCATATATCTACCAACAAATCCCCCTAAATCTTACACACTTGACCTGTAACTGTGCTCTATAAATAGACTATTTAAATTAACTTTTTGTCAAGTGTGTAAATATGACTGTATTTAATTATCTGACATGAAATTAGAGAAGACATTGTTCGTCATGTTATTTTTTTTCTTCATACAGAAAAGTGTCGGGCTATATTTGTCTGTGTTCCCTCCTGACAACCTCCAGTAACTAAGACAGTGCATATATATATATTCAGTCTAAAATAGATATATTTCTGTGAGCCCACACAATTTGAATCTTAGTTCACTAAAGAGAAGCCACAATTTCTTTTGTGTTTGATGGTTTCTTTCTTTCTTACCTATCATTTATCCATCTATTTTATCTATCTATCGTTTCCAGACTTTTTGATGATGGCATGATGTCTATCTATCTGTTCTTCAATGGCACAGTTAAACACTGATACATAGTTTAAATAACTGAAAAATCGTCACTAACACGATAATAATAATAAAAAAAAAGTATTCAGGTTGAGATTCTTCAAAACATAAAGAAGGTCAGAATTTCACCAATGGTAGCTCATTTACTAATTATCTACTTGTTCTTTCTCTCTTTGTTCCTTAAAAAGACAACATTGAGCTGCTCCATCAGCCAGCTGCTCAACAGCACAGACCTACTTTTATTTTAGATCTATCCTCGTCAAAGCATCATCACATAATATCAGACCCCCACCTCACATCATTTCAAAGCCAGACAAGATCTGGGATGGAAACAGGAGGGTGTGTGTCTGTCTAGTGCGTGTTTATGTGTGAACACACGCAAAAGATGATTGGCAGAGAAGAAGGAGAAAGTAAAGGAAATGAAGAACAAAGTAATACACAAAGAAGAAGAAGCATTAGACATTAATGCACTTACTAATGACCATCAGTTCATTGTGCAACTCTGAACTTTCACAGATGAGGAACTTCTCAGACAATTCCAACACGCTCTGCTCCCAATCCGCAGAATGAGCGCAGCTGTTTTACTCTTTTACCTTTCCAAACTCAGACAGATCCATTAGACACCCCTGAGAACGGCTTTGTGCTGGCGTGTGCATCAGACGTGCTGAATCTGGCTGCTGTACATCACCATCACCCCGCCATCCTCTGTTAAAATGGAGCCTAATGCAAAGTGATGCTGCCGGGGCGTAACGATTCGCTGATTCAATTTGAGGAACTCGGCTTCATTATGTGTAAGACAGAGCTGCATCGATTCAAAAAGCCTGTGTCGAGGAGAAGTTGGGCGGTAAACTGACACAGGAGCTCTCTTCTGGAAAAGACAGATATGACATGTATCTTTATGTTTTAGCAGCTTCTTCCCTTATTTAATCTCCTCTTTCTTGCTTATACTGTTAACAATGCCCTAAACACCGAATAATTAGGTGCAAAATCAAGTGTGGATGTACTCTATCACCTTTATTGTGAAACTTAAGAGTTGATAAAAGTGTGACAACAGTATGTGTGCAAAACCAGCTAAGCATCAGTGGAGTATGCAGGTACTGTAGCTAATCTCATGACTCATTCTCAGAGACGTCACAGACTGGTGCTGTCAGACAGAGTGCTCCTGTGTCCCTTCTTCACCTGGGGCTGAAAGAAGCTCCAGCAATGGAAAAAACATCAAGATATTCCTTCAAGCTTGCTTGCTATGGCGCAGCATATGCAAATAACACACATTAGATGAACTACTGTATGAGGACAATTTTTTACTGAAAACAAATTTAGAATTTTATGATGGTCATGAAACTATGAAATTAACCATTTTAATGCATATCATTCTCTCTAAAATGAATATACACACAAGTGAAACTCATTACAGCTGTCACAGCAACAGACTGAATCACAATCAAGTGACGTGAGACGGGACTGAATCATATCAGACTGAGCTGCTCATTCTGGTTTGACTCTCGGGCTGCACAGACTGCTGCAATCTAGTTTTCAGCCACTTGTGGCAGCACTGAGCACAACCCAGCTGAGCAGCGCTCCAGTCAGAGAGTGAGGAGGAAATGATGCAACATCTTGGATATTTACATGAGTTGTTATTGACTGCGATGGAAAGCACCAGCACTTCATTAGAGTAAAGCCATATGCTTGTTACTACACACCCACCAAACACCAACACTGCTTCAGTGATCATTTCGTTAACTAATAACGATAACGATATGATTGTGTGGTAGGGAAGTCAGATGCTCAGAGTCCCGATCAACCTGGGAAATCAAGTATGCACTTGCTGCATGCCTCATAATCTGTACATTTGGGAGGAAATGAAGACCTATGGATAAATTTCACAAGTCTGAAAGGGCTTGTTCCTTATTAATTTGACTACAGAGGATAGCAGACAAATGTAACTTATTCTCTGATCTGTGATCTAACCTGATCTTACAGTGATGCAGACAGTTGAGGAAACGTGAGCTTGCTTTTCATCATAGTAAAATATAAACTGTTCATCATAGGAATGCGAGTCATTGCTGCCCACTGGTGACTGGTAGTATTAACTATCAGTGATAAAAGGTACAATGTTAGATAAAAAAATTGACAGCTATCACTAAAATGGTATAGCTACACAAAAATAATACTGCAAAATGAAATGTATAATGTATATGTAAGATATAGTCAACTAAAAGAATTCAGACAATTCAAGACTAAAACTAAATCAAAATTTGCTGTCAAAATGAACACTGAATGGTCATTATCAGTGAGGTTGTATTTTGAAGTAGAAGAATCCACTGTCGGCATGTTATCAATTATCTAATGACTGAAACATTTACTTTTTTTGGACAAATTATTTGCACATGAAAAAGTACAAAGAATCTGAGGAGGCTCCGCTATTTTTTTTTTGTCAGTGAGCAGGTAATATTTCTATGAGATGGAATACTTACGGTACTGGATGCTTAAAATAGGTGGACTCAAATAGATAAGCCAACCAGGACTGACAGATGGTATGTATGGAGGGCTACATAGAAGAATGAAGTCAATATCTCACCTTTTCCGTCTGTGAAGTTGCGTATGCTGAGGATGTTGTTGGCATCCGGGTAATGGTTCTGTTTGATGTAAGGAGTTTTCTCTGGGGTGTCCTGCAGCTGCATGGTCACTTCTTCCAGCTCCTTGTCCAGCTTTTTGAACAGAAACACAAAAAACGGGTAATGGGTAAATTACACAAAAATATAAAAGCAATACTTTTGTTTTTGCTCCCATTTTAATAATACTATGCACAGAAAATATGTTTATCTCTCAAATTTTGTTCATAAAATTGTTAGGTCTGTGTTGGTGAGCATGACAGGTGTGGCGTACAGAGATGCTGATTAAACAGGATAATTATTAAAAGACCACTCTACATATGCAGTTTGATCTTGAAAAAAGATATCTGTAAGGTACTGAACTCTGGCTCAAGAGACAGACAGACAACCTATTTCAACTAGGCTACAAGGTTATCAGCGAAATATTAGCCAGCTTGGAGTCTGATTTATGGACAAACTGCTGAAACTGCTTCTTTACATTTCAAAACACAGTGAAGAATGTAGAAGACTGCTGTCTGCCAAAGAATAATAACTCTACTCTCCAAGAGTGTCTGAGTAGCTCCTCATTCGCCACAATCATGACCAAAAGCAAGGACAACAGCTGTAATTCATCTCTGAGAGATCCAAGAGAAAGCCAAGGTGACTGCTGCAGGATTTCTTCAAATGTCACACAATCTCAGTGTAAGTGAACATTTTTATGAAATTAATCAGAGCGAATATAGAGTGCGGCACAAAAGATCTGCTTAGTGACAACACAATCTCATGAGGTGATCAGGGTCTCTTTTAAAAACTGACAATAATTTATTAAGAATTAGTGGATTGACTTTTCAAGTTCAATTGGAGTTAAATGATTTCTTCTTTCTTCCTTCTCTTGTTGAACTTTCAATTAGTACCTTCAATTATGTTTAAGCCTCTTCCTATCCCACTATTGCATTAAAAACTCTGCCACTACTGCATTGTTCTGTCTTGTATAATACCGAACAACGGTTAAAAAAAACACGGTACAACATGACTGAGTATTCATTGACTCTGACCTCTGTTATCCTCATGCGGAGGCGGTGGTTATCAGTCTGAAGCCCGTCCAGTCGTGAAGTGTTAGCCTGGTTGACGCTGGTGACTGAGGTGGAGGTCTTGGAGTCCTCCTTCTTCTGGTTCTGGGTGAACTTTAACCTCCGGTTCTGGGTGGCTGCATCTGGGTTGGTTCTCATGGTGATGAACTGGATAAGGAGTTACGGATATTAGTCACAGCTGTACTCTGGGATAAAAATTACACAGGCTAAAAAAGCTACACATAACTGTTTACGCTGCATTTTCAGTTTCCAGGACTTAGAGAAGTGTGGTGTGTGAAAGTGGTGATAATTAAGCACTCTGGTTTTTGGCAAAGCAAAATGATCCACTTGTGCTCGTTCATACAGAAACTGACCTTGGGAACAAAGACCAGGCAGAGTGTGATGGTGCTGCAGAAGATGATGACCAGTGCCACGATGCAGAACTGGACATTAGGCTGGTCCCTAGTCAGAAAAGACACCGCAGCTCCAATGATGCACATGATGCCCACGTTGTAAACACTCATCCCGATGTATTTGCTATCATTGAGGGCAGGAATGCTCACGTTCCTGGTCTCCCATGCCAGGAAACAGCCAAACAACTGTCAGGGGAAAGAGAGGAAAAAAAGGCTTAAGAGAAGGTTACACAGACATTTCAGAAAAACCGAAGCCAGTATCTGATTTAGTTTACACAAAGTCTAAACTCATTTCTCAGTGCACACACAGCTAGGACAGGTTCACACCACCATTTTTTACACCAGACTTGAACTCTGGCGCCGACCAAACGACTGCTCTCTGGTACGCCTCAAAGAGAGGTCTTGGACTGCTGTCAAGTGAACTCTGGAGTGGTTAATTTCTCTTCCTGTTTTGGTGACTGTTGAACTGGCAGCAAGTTTGCTACCAAAATATGGACCGGCAGTGGACACACCTGGATTCACAAGGAAGTGAAATCAAAATATGTACTATGTGCTGCCTTATGAGCATTTCTACCACATGACTACAACTGCAGGAACTGACTTTAGGTGTGAACTTGCCTTTTGGTCATCCTCAATATTTAAAATTATGCCGTTTTCTTATATTTTGATTATGCTAGACTTAACATCAAAATAAAGCATAACTTATTAAATCTTAATGTTTTTGAAGTTCATTGTTCTTTATTGTTGCTCATAAATCGAACCAGTGCGAGCATGATATGTTGGAGTGCAGGCTGTGAAGACACATTTCATTTCACTTGACTTTAAGAAAAACTTAAAAAATGAAACAAAACTCAACTTCATATGCTACAGGGTTAAAGAAGTGAAATATAATACAAAGACACCCTAAAGCAGCTTGAGGTTTCATGCTTGTAAAATGTTTATTTATTTAGCGTGAGCTGTTTGTTTGGTGGAACACTGGAGTTGCAGCAGCATCCTGCTGAATAATTCACCGTGTATCGTGTAAAGTGGCCTGCCTGCTTATTCTAAAGTCGAAATGAGGGTTGGTGGAATGACAAGGAGCAGAATTAGGGAGCAGTCATCAAGGATTAGCGTGCCTCAGGTGTGTATGTGTGTGTGTGTGTGTGTGTGTGTGTGTGTGTGTGTGTGTGTGTGTGTGTGTGTGTATACAGGTATGTGTGCGGGTGTGTGAAGGCAGTGATGACTCAAGCTTTAATGCTTCTTTTTGCTATGCTGTCCCTCTCTATGCCTCATACAGATGTGGGCTGCTGTCAATCACTTGATGCAAACTTTTCCTACCGCTCTTTGTGGCTGTCTCACTATTTTAAATCAAGGCCCTTCTTCTTGTTACCTTACAATTTTCACACTCCTTCCATCTCTCTGTCTTTGATATTTTTCAGTACTATTTTTTATTCTCCATCCTTTGAATTCTCTCAATCTGCTTAAGATGATTTACTGCTCTGCCTCCTCCTGTCTGTCTCACCCCTTCTCCTTCATCTCACCACAAATCTACTGTGGTTTGTATAATTTACAGTTGTGCCTGCTTCACTCAATCTGTTAGTTAGTTTGCATTATTGTGTAAATTTGGTGAATCCAAAATATACTTTTAAATCACTGAAGTCACACAATAACAACTCCCATTTTCTGTGAGGTTAAATTACTAATTTCATCTATGGAGTTTGGTTGGTTTGGAGAACATGATACCTGGCTTATGTAACGGTGGTTTCCCATTGGAAAAGTCTCTCTGATGGAAAGATAAAGCATTTTAATAGTGTACACTTAAACTTATATAGATATTTTAGATGGACCCTTTATAAGTGGCTAAGATACGTTCAATGCTTAGTTTCTGTGCCAGTGTCCCCCTCTGCTTCTCCAAACTGGGGGCGTGCTGACCACCATCCACTGTAGGTAATACACTGACTATGAATAAGTACCTCATACAACCCCACTTCAAATTATCCTCTCACTTCTACACAGGGACACAGAATTACCTAAACTTGGAAAACGCATCAAACATTTCACTGTGTCTAACATAAAGTCATATTGCAACCACAATATGAACAGACAGGCATTAGGTCTCATTTGAGCACATTAGATTAGTACATTCATCTCAGAGTTTATTTATGTGCGTGTCCAGACTGTGTGTACATGATGAAATGTTGTGTTCTCTCCTCTCACCATTAGCAGTCCCTTGTAGGCATAGACGATGCCCAGCCAAATGGTCATGTGGGTGTTCTCACAGTGCTCCAAGAATGGACGGATGGCTATGTCTCGGCCTTGGGGGTCCGCCTGTTGATAACACAAACACAGGAAGAGAAGTGAATGCAATGCCCCCTCATAAAGTACTTTAATTGTTTTGGAAAAACAAATTACGAAGATGAACAAATAATCCGAAGTGCCAAAAGTAGCGAAACACAGCGAAACAGGCTTCATTTCCTCGAGGAACCATAAAACCAACTGAGAAAACCAGTAAACCAGCTGAAAGAGGAAGCAAATGTACTGTGTCCACATTAGACTTCTCTTCGCAGGTGCTCTAATTTCACATTCAGGGACAAAAGATGACGCAGATTGTGCGCTGCTAGTCAGAATGAAGGGTGTCAGTGATCAAACATCCAGGTGTGTAATCAAACTGTTTCCCATCATGGCCACTGGGCTTCTCAAAAGTCGGATGAAGTTAAATTAATCTGCGCTTAGGACACTAATGGGCACGACTAATGAAGCTTATTCATTAATGTGATTTACACCTCCTCCTTTCTTTCTCGTCTCTCACTCGGTTTCGGTTGCACTCTCTCTCCACGCCGTCCCCGGCTCTTCATTTCTTCGGCTTTCTTTTCATTTCCACTTGTCTTTCACTGCAGCTGGTGACACAGGTGACTTACAGGGCAAATTAGCACCTGAGGTGGATATTAATACGCTAAAACACGTCACCTCTTCTCTCTCTTGCTCACTCTCTCTGCTTTAAAAAGCCTTTATAAGAGCATTAGTTTGGCCTGCATGAATTCATCTGAGGCCACATCAATATATCAACTCTCAGACACCTGGGGCAAGGCTGGGCATAGCGCCATGCTGCTCGCTAGGGGTGTGTGTGTGTGTCTGTGTGTGTGTGTCTCTTCAGGCTTATTTACAGTAGGACATGTCTAATGGCTCAGCAGATGGTTGGTGTGTGTGTGTGTGTGTGTGTGTGTGTAGGTGTGTACAGGCATCTACAGCATAGTGTTGGATTTGCTGTAATTCAGTTCATAAGCAAATTCCTTTAAGGCAGAAAGCGAGAAAGAAATAAGACAGGGAATACACTGCGATGTTTCTTTTTTTTCATTTATTTACTGTCCCCTTTAGTCACTACAGAGGCAGCAGCTACTCGTGCCGGGGTCCACGCAAGTAAACATTACATCACAATGTAAAGCAATTGAAAATCCAAGGCAAAGGAGAACAAAACAACAACGACAACAACAAATACAAAAAACAAACCCCTATGAATTAACACCAATAAATGAGGCAATGCCACCACAACTGCCAGATGCAACCAGCAGAGATTTTCACAGTTCTGTCAACATTAAGACGACCCCCACAGACATCGTCCCGAGCTTAAACAAGATTTTAAACTGAAGTGGTTGCTGATCACTTGCGGCTGGTTAAGAAGAGTGAGAAGTCAGCTGTCAATGGTGGCACAAAACAGAGCCGTCAAAAATAGTGTCATATAATGTACATAAAGAAAACTGTAGGAATTTATTATGGAACTTACCACTATGCTGAGAAACTATTTTTACAAAGGAGTACAGAGGACAGACAGAGAGAATAACATTATAATGTCAGAGTAAAGATGACCTTTGACCTTTTGGATATATGTTATCACCTCATCATTTTATCCTTTTAGATATTTGTGTGTAATTTTTTTTTGAATGAATTCTCGAGTTACGGCCGCCAAAATCTAATCAGTTCATCCTTGAGTACAAGTGGATGCTTGCACCAAGTAGAAATACCAAGAAATTCCCTCAAGGCATTCTTGAGATATTATGTTCACGAGAACGGAATGACCTGAAATCATAATACCTGCGAAGGGGGCTCTGAGCCATTAAGTATTTCTCTTATAATTCTTTTTAAGGGCAGTTTTACTTGACTCTGATGGCAACTTTACTTTTTCAAAGTCTTTATTTGTCGTGCTTGACCTTGCTACTAGACAGTAATCCAGATGAGTATGCACTAAATTTAGAACAATGTGAGAAATGCATTCTTGAGGTAAAAATCGCATCAATAATATTGCCTTTGCTTCTATTCTCATTCATACTACACGGAGTGAGCACTTTGGCGGTGAGAATTCTCTCATCATTCATAAATACACACCTACACCTACACGTACCTCTAGGTGCTGCAAAAAAAAAAAACCTTCCACGAGTCATTTTAACCCCCCCCCCCCGTTTGCCATTCAGCTCCCATTAATGGAAATTTCAGCTATTCATCCTCTCCTCTACGACCTTGATGGACTGACATTAGTGCTTCTCTATAGGATGATCACTTTAAATGGGAAATTGGTGCTTAAAGAGCTGCACTGATTCAGCCAACAGAGATGAGCAGAAATGGGCCAGATACCATATAATTTCTGGATATCCTTGAACTGTTGTATTATAGTACAGTTTTCTAGCTTTAACTCCCATGTCTCTGCCTTGGAAACACAGCTTTCACACAGGGTGTCTCATCCAGCTTGCACTTGCTATTTTTCGCTTTCAACATTCAATCCCGCAAAGGATTACGCATGCAGTTACACATCACACGCTGCAAAAACATAGCAGGCGGAACCCCCCCTACAACTCAGGTGTAGAGTCAAATTTTCCACCATCTGCTGAAGATCTTCATAACCTCTGATGTCTCAAAACAGGAATACATTAAAGAGAGAGGATTGCTTCGGTGGCAGCGAGTTCACACGCTTTGTCAAAGCACTCTTGTAACCCCTTCCGAGAGTTATCGTGGCAACCAAATGGCTCGTGTCGCTCATGTTTGTGAATATTCTGGGACTGGAGCGTCGGAGTCTTGTTAATTTTAGGTGCTAGAACTGTGTTTCTGCCTTAAAAGCCATCAAGGAGGTGGAAACACAGGAAAGTGGGGCAGGAGATGACGCACAGACTGGCACAAGGAACCACAATTAGTTGACACAGTGCAGAAAAGG
This sequence comes from Lutjanus erythropterus, assembly GCF_056507025.1. Classification (NCBI taxonomy): domain Eukaryota; kingdom Metazoa; phylum Chordata; class Actinopteri; order Lutjaniformes; family Lutjanidae; genus Lutjanus; species Lutjanus erythropterus. Next base: position 17,952,616 of record NC_139332.1, read on the forward strand.
GATCCTGAGACTCTAAGCATGACATTTTCATCGTACAGCTACAGGTAACTTCTTCATGAAAAAAACATTTTTCAATCTATTTTCAACTTAAAGTGATGTGTTGGGACTGAGCAAGAGAAAATCATGACTTATGCATGAGGTGCCCTGGTTTGGCCACGTCTCTGGGCAGCAGCCGGTGGCAGGAATCATCTCTGGTCACAGGAAGTGACACACTTTTATATTTTATGTAAAAAATAAATGAGTAAAGACATTAGACATTTTTCATAGCAGCCATATTGACATGAAGTAGTTCAATTTAGTGTCAGCTCTGTTTAACCTGAATGGCATGGAACCTTTGGGAACACTGAAAAAGGTCTATCATTCTGCAAGCTGCTGGTCACTTTGGACTATAGTAGACACCTAGGAACCTGGTAACATTTCCATTGTACCTTTAAAACGTCTGAATTAAATGTCTCCTTGAGGTTGTCCCTCATAGATAGTCCTGTCTCCACAAAGCTTGAGAAAGGTCTGGCTTGACTGTATTTCTTTAAACCAATCACAATCATCTTGAGTGGCGCAAAGTTGTTATTGTTATTTCCTGTAGCAACGGGGATTTTTAAAATGGTGACACGCAGATAGCGGAAGAGGAGGAGAATTGCTCTGTTGCTCTTTAAAAAAAACTATTAAATGATTTTGGGATTCACTGGTGGGAGAAGGAGGGAAGTGTCCCTGGTGGTCACACTGGTCATTAATTAATAACTCCATTCTTCCAAACTAAATTCCCCTCTGTGGTGTTTTGGTGATTTTACTGGCAAGGACTGTCTTCACTCTAAAATCTCACTACCTGCCGGCTTTTCTGGTGACTGTGAAGGCACCATTTCTATAATTAGACCATTACTGACTGCTTGTGTCCTAAGTGGAAGCATCTGTGTTTTGTGATGTTTCTCCACTCATTAATTTACATTTTTTTTCCCTTGATTTGTCACCCTTCTGTATTGATTCTGCCTTTGCTTGTTACAAAGATTTTACGGAACAGCAAGGGTACAACTTGTTTTTAATATACAACAACTTTTCATTCTGACAGAATAACTTTAATAGTTATGCAAAGTAGCTGTGCACTGTAACTACACGAATGTAACCTTAGGGATTTATGCTTGCTTTTTAAGCACACGTTCATGTAGCAGTCATTTGATGACATGCACAGCCAACACTCCAAGTGGTTACAAGAGGCAGTCATAAGGCACATGCAAACACGCAGTTAAAAGCACATGTATCTCTGGCCTTAGTGTAGCTAGTATGCATGCAGAATGATTTATTTAGGTTCTGGGTGTAAATGTACTACATCACAGTATGATGTGTTAATTTTTTCTGTGCAGCTTTACTGCATCATCTGCATCTTCGTCATTTATGTTTTTTGGCTGAGCAAGCTCTTTTTTCAAACAACAATCCTCCAAGAAGTCACACTTGTTGCAAATCATTCTGTTCATTCAATATGAGAGACACATTCTGCATCAGTGCTCTTTGCATAGACGCAGCTCCGAGCAAACTTGTGTCACTAACAACAAAATGATAAGACAAAATGAGATATAATGCTTATTAGGCTCGGGTCTCTATCGCAGCGGTGCAGACAGGAGCTCTCGCCTTTTGGAGGGAAGCTGTCTGGGGAGTTGCCAGGCAACAGGGCTGTAGGCGGCAGGCGGCCCCAAAGTGGTGGTGATGGCAGTAAAAGTGCCGGTTCACTGTCATTTTTCACAGCATTAGCCCTCTAACGGGATCACTCTGGGAGGGCTGAAGCGGGCGCAGCACTGGCAGATTGTCTATGGAGAGATGGAGGCTAGATGAGGCGATGAAGGGAAAAGGGAGAAAGAAATGGAGGGTGGGATGGAGAGGAGACAGGAGCAAGAAGTATGGAGGGAAAAATGGAAGTTGAAATGAATGGAATAATATAGGGAAAGCAGGATAGATGAGATGGGACAGAGGTAAGAGAAACAGATGGTGTCAATCCTGTTCCTCACAGAGAAAATGAAGAATAATTTGAAGTGAAGGGAAGAAGAAATTTTAAAAGGAAGAGAGCTGTAGAGCAGAGGGGAGGGTGACTGAAAACCTGAATCATGTTTTGAAACTCTGCAAACTGTAATTAAGAACAGTCATATTCCTTTCACATTCTATTTAAAAACAGAAAAACATGAAAATAATAGATCTAATAAGATAATATAGTAGATAACCATATAGACAGGTGAGAAGTTTGAGAAGTCCCTCTCTTTCTGGAGATCTTATTTTAAAAAAAAATATATGTACAGTAGTCAGTGGTTAGAGACAAATACTCTTTTGAACTCCATTTGAATGTGCCCTGAATTACACATATGATGTTTGCCAATTTATATCACCACAAAAAGTTGCCTGTTTTAAAACATTACGCAAAACAATAGGAAAGTACGATTTAGTTTTGGACTGTGAAACAGCTTAGTGAACTAAATCTTTCATCTCGCACAATATACGTCACTGTCACCTTGGCACATTTCACCTCATTCTTCCAAAACTGCAGAAAAATCTATTAAAAGAGGTGAAAGTCACTGAGCAGCAGCAACGCAAACCGAGACTGGAGGGACCGGCTCTACAAGGTTATGACATCACTTCTGCAACGTTTAGGTGTCTAGTCTTTCTAATTAGGTATTTTCATAGCCTTAGAGCAGGGACACACCGGGGTGGAGGTGTCGCGATGCGCTGCGTTTCATCAATTCTGGAGCGAGCAGCAGTGTGGCTTAACACACCAGAAGGGCATTTCTCAGCACTGGTCAACACATAATTTTGTTCTTCTGCTGTTCAAATCACACATAGAGATAACCTCATGAATTCAAAGCTTGTTATGTGTTTCTGGCCAAAAGCAGACCATCGTCTTGTATGATGATCTGCAAGGACGGGAAAAAGTAAGTCGAGTCAGGGAATAAGTTAAATATGTAAGTACATAATTTAAAAAAAAATACAACCACAAATAACACTATTACGATTTTTTATAAATATTGTGGATGGGCAGAATGTCATGTTTTATCATGTGGAAGAAAAAAATCTGAGAAATAGAAACTTCAGAAGAACAGCAAGGAGTGGGGGGAGAAATGAAAAGTGAACAATGGAACAGACGCTGAAACTATTATTGCAGATGTGAGCCGGCCATCTAGTTCTGTGTGTTCAACTCAACTGATTAACATGGCTGTCGAATGGAAGCAGGCTGCACTTTGGCACACTTCACAGTGCGTTTCTGTGTATTTTCTGCGTTTCCACTGGTGCACTTGAACTGTTTTATGACAAACCGCGATTCTCTTGACTTACAGAATTATCTTTTAAATTGACGAATCTCATGTATAAATCATGGCTCAATTCTAGACTGCGAAGCATCCCGTTTCCCCCTTACTCTAAAATCACACCTACCGAGGCTTATATGATGGCCTCTGGCCTGGGGGAGAGCGAGGAGAGGTAGACCAACAAGTGAGAGAGGAAATGGAAAGCTCACTCAATGTCACCTGCAGCTACGTCACACTGACGTGTGTGTGGGGCCATATATATATATACGTCCCTGTGGGTGCCAATGTTTGCACAATCTGTGCGCACACATACGTCACGCGACTGAGATTGTGTGTGCTAGTGATTGTTCTTGAGGAAATAAGTGTGTGTGTGTATAGATGAGCTATCAGGCAAACACTGACAGAAACACTCCATCACTCACCCTGGCAATTACAAGAGAGGAGATTCCACCATGCTGAAAGAATGAGAGAGAGAGATGAAGACAAAAGATAGGTGTTGTGGGCGGAGCTTAATATGGCAGTATGATATTTTGAAAAAGCAGAGAAACTGGCTGCGATGAAAAATGACAAATGAGGGAAAGCCACTGAAAAGAGTGCAGATGGAGAGAAAATGTGAATCACTGAAAAAAAAGAAGATTTTTTGTCCTCAAGGAAGACTGTAAAAGTTTTATCATAAAAACACTGCATAAAATTTCTGTGTCGTGATTACTCCAGGGATTGAATAATTTACATTTACGTATGCCGAGGCTATTTAAAATCTCTCTCAGAACAGTGAGCAATGTCATATGTTTCATATTAAATAATACTGACAAATTTTGATTTTCAGATTGGTGATAAGTGGCGTTCTGAATGTCAGCCGATGCCCAGGGTAGCAGCCCCGCCAACTGTTTTCCTGGGCACAGAGACAGGGAGAGAAACACGCTGATACAGTGCTGCTGTCTGATAGAGATGTCACACAAACACAAACACATTATCCTGGGTGGCAGCAACTGTTTTTATACATACAAACAGAGACATTTTTAGAATTTGTCGTATGTCTCTTTCAGCCTGTCTCCGCTGTTTGAAGGTAATTACTGTTATTACGACTGTAAAGTGTAAAATTACACTTGTGACAAATGTTGTCTTACGGAAAATCTTATGTGTTGAAAGTGGTTTTAGAGGAGACCAAAGATGGATACTGTACTAGTTATTCAAATGTAATTTTTGGTCTCGAGGGCTGGGGAAAGCAGAAGAAGCAACTACTGAGTATTAAGCATACTGAGAAATGTTATAAGGGTGGAGGTATTTAAAGAATGAATGAGGGGGATGTAGAAAAGCCAGGATGAGAGATTTGGAGAGGGGCAGGGGGAGAAAAACACATCACGAGCACAGAGGGCAAAGAGATGGGAAGATGAAAGGCATCCTGGTGCCACAGTAATTTGTAGAAAATCATTTGAAAAGCAGTGAGCACCGTTTTCACGAGGCCTCTATGAAATTCTGAACAGCGGTAATGGCCTTAAGACAAGCAGATAGGAGAAGTGCATAGTGGGTGATTAGCTCAGCTGGTTGGACAGCGAGGTCGACATCAGCGATGCCAAAAGGAAAAAAAGAGTTCATACCCATTTAGGAGATATTTTCTTGTACGCTCACCATGACATCATACATACATGTCCAGTCAGAACCCAGATGGCAATTTCAGCCTAATTTCAGGTTAAAGACAGCAGCTCAGAATGCCTCAGCTCCTTGATCCAAACCTTTCAAACTCTTTTCATTGCCTGGAACTTTAACTATCATTATCATATTTCAAGAATATGCGCCCAATTTTCCCCTGAAAATCATACTCTTCCTAATTGTGCTCTTTCACCTGCAGCCAGTCCTTCTCACTGTACAGTCTGGTTGGACACTGGCAGCCAGCAACAAAGCTGTTGCCAAAATGTGGCTTTTTACTTTAAAACACAGAAAGTTAAAATAAACTCTTTCACATGATTGGACAGAAATAGTTCAAATAAACAAAACAATGTGTGTCTGCTCTGTGCCAATCTGTGATGACACATTACAAATGAACTTCAGAACTTTGGACCGACTCGTAGAAAAACTTTTTATTTTTAAGAGCAAGGGGTAACATTTTACTTCAAGTGACCTTATTTAGCATTTATAAGCAGAACATAAAGATGTAATGCCGTAACGCAGGTGTAAGCAGATAGATGTAAGTGTTAATTAATGTTTCTATCAAAAACTACAACTCCTCCTGTGAGCTCAAGAGGCTTCTGCATAAAAAGATAATGAATGACAATGTATATGTAATGTGAATGTAAACACAGGCTTGTTTTATCTGATTTCAAGGAGAATCTGACTCAGTGGCAGCCATTAGAGCAACTATACAGAAACAGACGATTTTCTCACTTATTTGCTTTCTCACACACATTTGCTTTTGTAGGTCATATACATGCATCAGAATTAAATTGAGACGGTTTCTTAACCAGTTACAAACTCCTTGCAGAAGCTTTTACGAAAAGTATTACCAAGAAAGCTATAAAGGACAATGCAGGCTTGTTATGGTAATGATAAACTTCATTCATACCTGTCTTGTTTATAGCATGGACATTATTGCCAGTGACGTGTCAACAGAGCACAATCTTTTTTTGCAAAACAACAGCATGTAGCTGCTTGGCGTGGCACGTAAACACAATCAATCATAAATCATGCAAGTATCACCTGACGTTGACTGTTGATTGTGATTCTCATCGTAAACTGCGTAATGTCACACACTTCTCACCTGCTGCAATAAATAGAGTTTGATGATGCTGGTGTTTAAAACCAGCTCTGCCTCCCATTTTGATAACCTCAGCCTCCCCACTGAGGCGATGAGATTATTAAAAGGACCTTGTCTCTGTTCCTGATGCCGGGGTGTGTGCGTTAACAGCAAAGCACCTGATTCCATCACTTGATGAGGCTCACAACAACATCGGATGACGCACAACAATCACCTTTCAGGGTCTGAAAAGTTTTGCTCAACTGAGAGAACTTTTCAAGGAGATTTGCAGTGTTTGGCTTTCAGTACTCAACGTCTGAACTGTGTCCCTTTCCTCTCAAAAATTGTGCAAATGTGTCCAGTTTTGTTTCAAAATTAGATGGTGTGACCGCTTTTCTAGACCACAAATATCACATCAGCATCATGCTCGCATTGCGAGTCGACAGCGTTCATGCTACACTGACGATTGTGGCATAAGCATGCCAGTGCACTTGTGTGTACTGGGTGTGGTTAAGAGCTTGTAGGTGGCTGTGCTCAGAGCAGACAGATGCTGCTAATCAGGGCAGAGTTTAGCAGTGAAGCTGTCTAGTGGCAGTAAATGTACAGTTTGCCCGTGAAGAGATATTGCAGAAGAATTTCAAGAAGTTCATGATATTCCTTTGTGTAGCCGCTGGATAAAGTGAAGGGAGAGTTTGTGGGATTACAAACCAGAGCAGAATGAGCTACGCTAAGTAGCGCACTCTGCTCCACCCGGGTTATATATTGTAGATAAATATATTTATTCACTGCCTTTTTACTAGGTGTCAACCTCATCTTTCCATGCGTATTGTCTGGAAAAATTACTTGAAGCCAAAATAAATCCATCAGGTCGTGTTTAGGCTTGTGAGACACAGCTGAGACGCGAGACACACGGAGCTGGAGCAGACAGCTGTGTGCATTAAAATGAGAGCATTTCTGTTGTGTGAGACGTTTGAGTGAAAAATGTGTCTGACTTGCTAGCAGTCCAGACTGCTTTTTATCATATGGGCCACCTGAGGCTGTAAAACTGGAGTATTAAGTGTTCTTTTGTGAGTTGTGAAAACTCACCTACGTTTGAAGCTCAATTAACTATTTAAAAAAACTTTGAAATATCTTTCTCTATTGTAATTTTTTCACAGGACAGCAAGTCTTGTGAAATTAGAAGACTATCAGGCCTAAAACAAAGTGATGTTGATGTAATAGTTAGGCTAATAGGTTGCCTTAGGATCTTCTTTTTTGTACTTTATTAACAAGGTAAATAAAAGCAGCGTGAGAAGAGTTTCAACCATGAAGATTTTACATTTCACATGTTACATGCACTGACAAATCGCCTTGCTGTATAAAAAGAAATGCGAGGAAGGAAAAGAAGAAGTCAGAAGAAGTGAGGGATGTGGGTGTGAGAGAAGGAGCCGGGGGAGGGTGGGTAAGGGTGGTGTGCCCCTGGCCGAGGCTGACCTACATGCAGAGGGGCCATGGTGGCAGGGCAGCAAGACGCCGCTGGCACTCCAAGCCATGTGGATCTCAGCCATCCCACTTCACAGTGTGTGTGTGTGTGTGTGTGAGAACACCATCTAGCTGTACGTGTGTGTATGTGTGAGCGAGCTTGTGTGTGTTTTACTATAGTGTCCTAGTCACACCGGATGGGTGACCAGGATATTCCACTCCAGTGCATCTTCACAGATATTATTCTGGCTCACTTAAGGGAGAGAGAAAGAGGGGATAAAAGAAAAAAAAACAATAGGGATAAGATAAAACCTCCAAAAAAGAAATAAATGAAACATAATTACACTATTCTCCATGCCAGTTTTACATACACACACGCTTGCAAATCTTTCAATCTTTAATCTTCATTAAACTACAGAATTCACATCCCACTATACAGTTTCCATCCCCTTTAAGAGTCTCCTCCCCCTCTTTTCCTCTTCCCCACTAATGATGATAAAATGATCTCTTTTACTTGAATGTGTCTGTCTGCATTTAAATATTTCTGCTCTCTTGCTTGCTTGAGCATCCACCCCCTTTTCTTCCTTTTTTCATACAAGCCTGTAATCCCATTTGTGGACTAATCCTTCTGATAGAACCATGGCCCATCGACCTTCTAACCACCACTGGGCCAAATTGGCAGTGGCATGATGAAATTGTGAAAGGATTTTTTTTTTTTCTGTTAGTCCTCTCTCTTTGCAAGAAACTGGCAGAATAATGTTTAGACAAAAGGGCCGATTTCATGTTGTTCAGATAACTGGCTGACCTAACAGTGCCCAAAGTCTGGAAACAAACCGGAGCCTCATGCAGGGAAATTAACAGCTGGCGCAGTTTTCTCATTTTATCCACTGATGATTGTCTGTGACCACAGGAGTCCATCCTTGTTTCCTCTCCTGTTTTCAGTAGCGATTACTCAGCATGCTATATTCTGAACCATTAAATTGGTCTTGATGCGTCAGCATACAAGTCTCAAGTCTCACATTTTACCCGAGAGTGACATTTTAGTGCTTTTGCTGGCATTAGACGACTGTGAGGGGGAAGTCTCATGAATTGTCACGCTATCAAAGAAAACAAAAGAGTGTCATTACCCCGGCTCAGTGATAAAATGTACTGCATAGTGCTTTGGTTACGGCGCTCCTGACGGCACTGTCAGCAGAGGTGGCCACCACACTGACCAGCAGTGTTTGAAGCTGTTTCAAATGTTCTGCACCAGAACATAACAGTGTATCTGTATCACCCTTCTTGTTATTTCCATTACAGTTACGTTAAAGTTGAGCGACACAAGAACAATTAGTCAGGCCACCTGTACTCTTTTACTATGAAGCCAAATTGTAACACAGAATGTGTGTGCAGAATGTGTGTGCATATGTGACATTGTCTTGCTGAAATAACCACGGACATCCCAGAAAAAAGACATCATCTAAATGGCAATGGCTGGGATTGCCCAGCATGCTTTACTTGGAACCATCAAATTCGTCTTTTTGTGTCAAAAATCAAGTCTCAAGTCTCATATTTCATCTGAATGTAACATTGTAGTGCCTTTGCTGGTATTCAATGGCTATTAGGTGAAGGTCTCATGAAAGATCACACTATTAATGAAAACAGAAGAGTGTTGTTATCCTAGTTCAGTGATAAAATGTACTAAGGGGTCAAAGGTTACAGGTCTTTGATGCAACTGTGTGTTCAAAACCTTGTTCTTAAACTGTTGGACTGTTTGCCCCTGCAGTCCTCCACAAAGTGGTGACCCTCACCCTAGCATTACTTGTGAACAACTGACCCTGTCATAAACAGTCATGACTATCATCCATTGCCAGTTAACCAGTTTACCTGTGAAATGTTCCAAACAGGCATCCTGCACCAGAACATCTGATCACCCTGCTTGTTATTTCCATTAGTCACATGCAGGTTGAGAGGCATGACTGCCGTCAGTCAAAAATATGATAAAATATGAAATGAGTAAAAGAGCACAAGACAGCTTAATAAAGTTTTCAAGTTAAGTGGTAAAAGGGGGAGAAATACAAAATCATTTTTCTGTTGAAGTGCTTGTACCACAACTTCAAAAGAAGGCACTTCAAAGTAAGAGAGCAGAAGCTACTACCCCATCCATGTGGGCAAAAACACAAAAAACATGCAAACACTCACACATACACATATAAATGAAGACTGAAGACAAACACACACACACACACACACACACACACACACACACACACACACACACACTCCAAGACAGACTGATTCACTCAGTTATGCATTCTCACAAAATTACAGCTTAATGGCACACACACACACACACACACACACACACACACACACACACATACAAACACACACACACACACACACACACACACACACACACACACACACACACACACACACAAATACACAAATCTAAATTACAATGAAATATGCACAAAGTGAGATCTACACACACACACACGGGTGCAGCTCCCTGGGCTCCAGCAGGGAGCTGCCTTAACTGATTTATTAAGAGCTAAACGCGTCATTAGTGTAAGCGGCTAACCCTGAACATTGGGCTCATTAGAATATGCAAATGCTGCGGTATAGCCTGACAGTCTGCTAGATTGCGAGCTAAGGCTTTCGTTATCGCAGGCTCCAACTGCTTTTATGGCTGCTATCCTTTAACATAACTCCCTGTCATAGCGCTAGCTTTCATCTAAGCTCCCATCTGCACACTGTGTGGCTTAGGGCTGTATGTTGGGTGTAACTGTAACTGCCTTATGCCATTGTTGCCACAGTTGTGGAGGAAGTGGGTACATCATTATAGAAGAATGTACAGTGCTGGGGGATTAGGTACATTTCTTGGGAGGTAGTATAATGCAAGAGAAGTGGGAATACTGTTAATAAGATCTGTATACTGCTGGGAGTCTAGTAGTACATCGTTGCAGAGGCGGCAAAGAAGTTTCACCTCTGGGTTTGTACACAGCTGTGGATAACTTGAGAGGTAATCTAGGTCTTTGATGGAAAGTCACAGGCAGTCAAAGAGCCTTGATGGAAAAATGTGCTTACTTGTGCCAATCTCCATTTTTTTAAGAAACTCTAAACAGGCAGACTTCAGCCACTTAAATTTTGTTCAGATGCCACTGGGAAGGTCCCAGTAGCAAGCTCATATCTTTGACCCCACAAGAGTTGAAGTAATATAGCAAAGCTCAGGTTTTATTGAGCTGTAGTGGATGTTATGAAACACAAACACCTCTTGAATGTTCGACCGCTTGTGATGTAGTTTGTTAGCGCTGTATGCCATAGACTAGATGGACTCAATCACACATTATATGTCAGTGTTATTAGTCATGCTTATAGTGTGAATTATGTCGCTAACTTTAGTAAATAATGTTATTCCTTTGACATCATTTTGACAGTTTGTTACTACAAGTGAACCCTTTCACACTACACATGCTTATTTGATTCTGGGCAATTACTGCATCTTAAACTTATTTTGACACACCTGTAATAGATGTTCATGGCCCTAACTTACTTTTACAACTGTATATCACTACATCGGCATTTTGCCCATTACTAGTGGGTTGCCAGTTGGCAGAGTATATGCATATTGCACAGGGTTGGGCAATGTCTACCAAACTGGCATATGATGATGTCAATGGCCAATAGCTCTTTTTTATTTTTTCTCCCGTATTTAAAAGATGGAAACAAACTCCTACTTAATGGCAACTCTGATGAGACACACTACCTAAAATTCAGAAGGATTTTAAATCATTAAATCACTGTTGGCCACTGACAGTGGCACCATCCATCAGCCCAGCCCTAGCAGTGCATTTCCTCAAATAGCAAAAGACAGCAGCTCCCAGCGATGTTAACCCTTCAATAACTTTCAACACAGGGGACAAGAACTTTACAACATAGAATCAAAATCTGTCTGTCAAGATATGTAAAAGCCACCTCCCTAATGGTTAAAACTGTAAACAAGCACAAAAATGACAATTAAGCTAACAATATAAACCACCATGTTCTAAAGACACGTTTTAATATTCACACTTTAGAACATAAAATAGCAATCGTATCAAGCAACTCATGAATCCAGGCATGATGGGAGATGTGGTGGGTCACTAGACTATTTTAGTGTGAAGCCTTGTTTTGATCTGCTCCTATTTGCCATGTTGAAGTTACCACAATACGCTAATACAAACTCAACCTCCTGATTTCATTTCAAATTAAAAGCCCTCCAGTGTTCAGTGGACTGTTCAAGCTGTAATGTATATTTATAATGAAATAAATACATTTCTCTCATTTCTCTTTTGGCTCTAGAGCTGAAAAAGTTTGGGAACCCATGTGCTACATATATCCATAATGATAAATACTTCTCTGAACTGTTTGAATCTTCAGCCAGAGGCTTGAATAGAAGGGTGTCTTTATATGTCAGCAATTTATTTAAAATAAAAAAAACTAGGAAAAATTTTTGCTCGTTCACTGAAAAACACGCAGGAGGAAATATTTAGACCATCTTGAATTTGCGGAAATGGGCACTCAGTCTGCATTTTCCACACCCATGCGCCTCCCTATTACTTAAGAAAACTTAAACCATCCAGTCCACACAAACACACTCCTTTTAACACCTGGGTGTCACTCTTTATCTGAAGGACCATAATCAGGATTTGTAGCTGTGAAGACGCTCATAAATCCTGGTTGACTCAGTGACAAATGGAAAGCACCAAGAACCGGGGATAAGCCATCAGATATGACAAGTTACTCTCACACATCACCTCACCCTTAGGTATTTCTCCTTTTCTTTCTCTATCTTTCTCACTCTCATTTTCCTTCCAGCTATCTCTCTCTGAGCAGCTCCACTTTTTCAAGTGCTTAAAACAGGCCTTATTCTGGCCTGTTTGCCAGCTTGCAGACAGGCCAGTAGTTGATGACTCCAAACCTCATCTGCAGGCGGACAGGCGGTCCACTCCAGGACAGATGGACCCTCGGTGTCCCTCTAAATCAACACTCCAAGAGATTAGTGGAGGTGTTTGTCCAAAGCGAGGAATAACACACACGCAGCACATATTTTATTCCACATTCTCCAACAACAAATGCGCACACCCTCTGTGGCCTCTGCCACAAAAATGATACACCGCATAAATCTCATTTTAATGGAAAATTTCTTCTGAATAATTCTGCTCCAGCAGCTTCTGATTGAAGGGCTGAGGATGACATTCATTGATGACCTTTTCCCTCTTCTTATTTCATCATTCCTCTTGCAACACTCACCCCCTCAACCCGTTCTTATTCCTCTCTCCTCTTTTCTCCTCAAGGTGATAATTTTCGATTTGGTTCAATACCAGAACGGCCGTCTGTGCCACTGCCCTTTATTGCGAACCAGTCATAGTAATTATGGACCACAATACACCGAAATAAAAGCCCAGCATCATTATGTCAGTAATAACCCTTTTTCATTTTACCTGCTTCACTACATTTCCCATCATCCTTTGTCAAACAAATGCGTGCCAGACTTAACAGCCAAGAGATAATTCTCATTGTTCTCCATTCAGTTTCTCTCTCTGCCTGTTTACACTGTCTGATACCAGACCATCCTATTATATCATATAATATCTTCCTCAGGAAATTACCGGAAATGATCTGCCATGTTAAACATTAATTGAACAGGCCGACCTACTGTATTTAAATCCGCCACAAGCGAGCGCAATATGTTCACAGAATGAATTAATTTGCTTGCAGATACTTCCCGCTCCGGTACCTAATAACATCAAATGCAACAGTGATTCAACACAATAAGAATGCAGACTATAAATGACCTATTTCAACCCTGCAAATATTCATTTTTCTTATCCTTTTATGCAGAGGGAGGAAATTGGCTGGGGAAATCCCCACCAGGCACTTTCCTGGTAGAGAAAGCAAACAGCCCAACACCATCATTCTCTGGAAACAGGCTGTCATTATGATATTTGATTACCCATGTTGCATATGGCCAGCGATAAGAATCTCTGTACTTCCAGTAGAGGGAAACTGCACTATCCTCTTTTGAGGAATCTGTCTCCCTGTGTCTCTTTCTCTCTACCTCTCCCTCTGTCCCCGCAAACCAAGAGCAGTAATTGAGTCCTTTGAGGCCCTGAGTTGCCATGAGCCCAGTGTTGTGGTTGCTTAATTGGCTCTGTTATTCACAAGCAAGCCACAGTGTACTGTACTGCGTTAGTGGTAGAGGCCTCTGAGCATTGTTTGTCTACTTTTCCAAGGAGAGTAGATGGCAATATTTATACTCACTGCAATTTTGCATCTTACTCTATGCATATAGTACAAAGACGTGCATCTCTGATTGAAACTGAGCTCATAAACTTTGTTGTTATATGACCCAGTTCTTCCATTTTCTCCACTTTCACTCTATGCTATTGTCATCTTTATGATCTCATCATCTATCTACACTCCACCACTCCACTGCATTCCTCTTTCTTTTCTTCTTTCCTTTAAACTCTCCATGCAAATTGTCAATCTTAAATCAAATCTTACTTTTTAATACACGAAATCTGCCAGCAGGGTAAGAAATGTTACCCTGTGTCTGATGCTCACCAGAAACCATTTTTATCAATACCATATCATTTCACTTGTTTTGAAAATGAGACAAGACAGCACTCTCTTCCCGGATTTTTGCACCATTGATGTAGTCCATTTCAACCTTTTCTTAATCTTTAAAACTATGACCCATGTGTGGTTGCCTCCATTGTCTTTCTTCAAGTCAAATTGTGCCAAGAACCACTTAAGTGACTTGTTAGGATGGATATTTTCTGCAGTGCCTCATAAGCTTAAGTGTATGTGATAGCGTATGGAAGCTAATAGGAGCAGACAGCATAATAGAGCTCCTGTCCTCCATAACCCTCCATCAGCTGGCTTCAGCCACAGGACTCAGGTGTTTGGAGAGCTACACCGTGCTGCATAAATGTCCAATTACTGTACATGTATTTGCTGGAATTAAGTTGTACTGTCTTGACACGAGAGATGTGACCAACCTTATGTCAGCCCTTATGTGGTCACTTGCTTCATTAAAGGTCTCTGAGCAGGTGCAGGGACATTAAACCTAATGAAATTATTCCACCTCACTGACAGTTTTCAGTAGGTTTAAAGAGAAGCAACATTTTGAAAGTTAAAAAGCCGATTAAAATACACATTAACAATATTTTTTTGCAGACCAGCTGTTTTAGAGCCTCTTCTAGGCCTGGCACTATATATCACATGTACTTTCCATCTTTTTCTCCACTTGTCTTTCTCTGACTGAACAGTGTCTCCATGTTTTTCTCATTCTTTTCCACCTTTTACTCCTTCAGTGACTGCATCTCTAATTTTTTTTGGCTGCCCTAAATCGTTCTACTCTCAATTTCTCTCATTTTTCCTCTCAGCTAGCCACATGTTTCAGTCATTCTCTGCTTTTCATCTTTTGCTCCTTAATACACCGTCTCCATCCCTGTCCTGTCTCCATACTTTTTATCCTCTGGTCCCAAGCCATTGCCTGCTGGGTCCGGCCTCTCTTTCGACCTCAGGGAGAGACCTAATGATGCAGAAATGCAGCAGTGCTCTGCAGGAGCTCCATGATGCGCTGTAAGAGCAGGAAGGAAGCACACATGCACTGGTATAAAAAACACAAACGTAGGCACACGTACAAACATGCGCACTCAGGCACAGCTGCAAAGGTACAATTGCAAGTGTACTCCTACATGCTCGCACGCACGTGTCAGGGGCAAGTAGCAACAGGAACGTGGCCAGTGTGCCACACTGAGGGCAAGGAAGGAAGAGTTATATGATAGGAGCATCAATAGCAGCCTGCAGGAGCTGACACAATGAGTTCAACGCCATTGGCTTAATATGACAGCCCTGCCAACACCTCGCAGCCTCTGCATGGGAGATACACACACTCACATGCGCATGCACATACCCACACAAGCTTGAGTGAGTCAGACACTCCCAGGGGCATCTCTCCACCTAGCTAAAGCTTGGCTCTGACAAACACAACACCTTATGGTTAGCTACTGGCGCCCAAGGAGAAACAGCAACACAGACACCATCCTAATTCCATCCCTGTACTGTCTCTAACACTACACATAGAACAACAGCGTCTTAATGCATTTTTATAATGCAGTACAATATACTTGCAATTATGTAGGCTTTAACATAAGCCAGTAAAGACTCACACCTTGCATTGTGTGTGTTTATCATCGAACTAAACGAGAGGGAGGGTATGTGTGTACAGTACAGGCTGATCGGCCCTCTGCTACATCAGCAGTAGGCAAGAAATCCATAAGAGCTTAACAGTCAATTACTTCAACTGCCATTGCCTGCCTCCCCAAGGACAGGAACCAGTCACACCCAAGAATGATGCAGCGCCACCAATCACAGCGGAGGAGAATCCCACCTGAGATGTGGAGGTGAGGTATGGTGGCAGCCAGATATTTTCAGATGACTGATTGCCATAATACTGCAAGGAGTGTTGTTGGTCTGTTGACATCAGTGTTGGGAGGGTTACTTTTAAAATGTTTTCCACTCCAGATTACTGAATACATGCCCTGAAATGTAATTTGTAACGAACCTGATTTTGGGAGTGACCTCACAGGAGAGATGCCTTTACTGTTCTCACTAAGTCAAATAGAGCACTGCGGGTGCTGCAATAAACAGCCTTCAAAAAGGAGCCATAAGAATTGTAAACAAAACCACCTACAGAGAACCAACCAACCCACTCTTTATCAAATTAAAAGCATTAAAATTCAAAGACTTGGTTGACTTCAAAACAGGGCAAATCATGTCTAAAGCAAAACATCAGTTATTACGCAGCAGCATCCAGACACAGTTCCAAATAAGAGAAAGTCAACACAATATGAGACAATTTTTTTATATTCAAGGAACAGCTACTGAGTACTAATGATCATTTTTAACATTCAAAGTAAAATCTAATCTAAAAAACAAACAGGAGAACGGCTTATATACGCCACACATCCAAACAACATAATGTGAATCACGTTGTAGTGAACAGATCATATTTGTGACTAATTAGCGAGCTGGCAAGCAAACTAATGAGCAAGTCAAGTCAAATTTTACTTATATGTGACCCAAAATCACAATTTACCTCATGGGGCCTTAGAATCTTTACAGTGCATGACAGCTTCTGTCCTTAACATTAGACCCTCATTAGCATGACAGAGCACACTGACATGACAAAAAAGAAATTTCCCTCAAGGTGCTTCTTCGCATTAGACATAAAATCTTTTGATGCAGAAAGCAGCTCGGTTGATGGCGAGTAGAGCTGCACTGCAACATAATGATGTGACCTTCTTGACCATGTGTGTGGGTAAAACGCTCTTTATATTTCTATGCCAAAAAACACGTTCCTGACTGTGTCCTGGCTGTGTCTTCTCTTGTGAGGCATGTGGCAGATGTACTGCTTGCGCAATTGCTGTAAAATCTATTTATGTGAACTGTGTGCCTTGTATGAATTTTAGAGCCAATCATGTAATCCCTTCAAGTAATCTATTTTTAAAGACAGTTATTATATTCAAAATACCACCAATTTAAACTGTGACAGTATAGAGGTACTCATATTTTGTATTTAAATACTTAATGCTATTCCAGTACTCCCCAGCCCTGGTTAACAGTCATGTAAATAGTTAATTAACCTTGACTGCAAGATGTAAATTATCAATTACATGTGAGAGTTTCCCTGCTCACTTGAGGAGGAACAGATTCTGTGCTCTGTGTGGACTGAAACCAGTGTTTATATTGTATCAGCAAAGATGCGGAAATATTGCAAAGAAAAGCACATTCAAGGTAGATGAGGTCACATACATATCTTCTGCTGAAGTGCGCTGGAAAATGAAACTGTCAAAAAAAAAAGCTTCCAGCGTTTCATTTTCAATTCCTCAAGGTAGAGCCAGTTGACGGGAGCTCCCTTTTCCCTTTGTCAAGTATAGCGCTCGCAGACACACATACACCTGAGTGGCGGCCTCCGAAGCACAAACACACATGCACACACTTGCTCTTCACCCAATTTTAGCCCATTTCATCACCAATCCAATATATTTGTGCAATAGGTCAGAAAACAAGCCCATTGGATCTCTTTCGCTGATGGCAACACTCCCTCTGGTGCCGTTAAAACAGGGAAAAGGATGCCAAGAAAGTGCCTATTTAGAAAGGAGATCAAAGCGCAAGATAAGTTTTTGGACAAACAGTACCTCATTGTGTTCCCATTTTAGCAAGAACATATGCTTTTCACAGTAATGGGCTGGACACTGTTAAGAGTCACAGAGGAGCTGTGTAGTGCGGTACAGAGTGTCCACACAGTCATCCACCGTGTTAACAGTAGCTTTCCAAGACAGTTTCAATGCACCAAATCAGCACACGACATCATTATCTGATGCTCTAAATAAATAAATAAAACAAATGGCCATCTCACGCTCCATTTTCACAGGCCTCTCAATCTGTTTTGAACACACATAAAACAATCAAGTCTTGGAAATTTCACTGGTGCTTACAGTCATGCATGTCATTATCTTCCTGATTTATGTCATGTGCCGTGCAGATCCATCACAGAGCCTGCAGAGCCTCATGCAAAATGAAGGGATAAAAGGTAGTGTATGCATGATAAATAGAGGTGGCTGTGAGGCCCAGCCAAATGATAATGCAGTGCTGCTGACACTTGTTTTAAACACTTCACGTTCAATATGCCATGTTTTGTTTTGTTTTAACATTATTATTCACCAGTTTCAGATTTAGGGATGCATTGACATAATACTCGCAGTTATACAAGTCTAACAGGAAAAACAATACAAGTCACACACAACTAATCCTGTTTTAAACAACTCTGTAGTTTAGTCCATTGACAGATATAGAGTTGGACAACATGACAGCTCCCCAAAAGTGAAGCCAGAACATCTCAATCGCTCCCTGTTGGCTGTCATAAACCCCGCTCCTCAATAGTAAAAAAGAAAAAAAGAAGAAGAAAAAGAAGAAGAAGAAGAAAAAAATAAAAACCTAAAAAAATCAAAGTACAAGTCAAATAAGTTTGGATATAATTACATATTTGATGCTATAAAAAGCTGGTTTCTCATCATGATTGACAGCTGAGCTCTGTTCGCTCCAACTCGTCATTGACGTCGGCAGTGCAAGATGGCAGCATAAGGAAGCGACCGGCAGTGGCAGAGGTTGGAGGAAGGAGAGATACAGCGTTCATCTTTATTTACATCAGTGATTTAGCCCGGCATCCCATAATTGTCACATGTTTATTGTTCAATTCTTTATTGATTGCCTTAATGATACTTGATCAATATTAGTCTAGCTGAGAGGTAGATGTAGCAACGGTCAGACATTCCTGGAATTTAAACCAATGTTGCATGGAGTGATGTTTCAGGATATTGCTGGTGTTTTCGCCCATATTTGAAATGATCATTTTGCAGACATAACCACACTGTTGTCATTTTTCTTTGAGAAATGAAGCCACACTTTAGACCATTTCTTCCTCTCTGCCATGACTCCTCATTGTTGCGAGTTTCCAGCAGCATATGTGTATGAATTTGACGTTAAAGACCTTTCCTAAGTCCTACTCCTTTTCACTCTGTGCTCCAATGACAGTTGAGCAAGCTTGGCACCTTGGTCAACTTTTCTACTTTGCTATTTCCTGTACTTAGTTATGCTATATGCTCAGCCCATCCATGTTGAAAAGAAAACCTAGTTGGCTAGCTTTTTGCAAATATTAGCTAACTCAAGATGTAACCCTATATGTTGCTTTTGAAGGAAAAGGAGTTACCAAGCTTGCTTATCTGGTAGGCTGGAAATATACTTGGTTTTAACTATGCATTCACATATGCATCCATGTGCATCATGGCTGCCTTCTGCATCCTGCGTCCATTTGGAGTGATGGGTGTGCATGTTGTCAGAAATATATATACATATATATATATATATATATATATATATATATACATATATATCTCCAGCCTTACTGGTGCACAGAGTGAAGACAGGCGGGACTTAGGAAGGGTCTTTTCTTTTGCAATGTGCGAGTGCCCCTTTAAGTCTATCTTCTTATCATGTCTTTTTTCAATTTTAGATGCATGTCTGAGGCCATACTGTATGTTCAACGAAGAGCAATAAAAAGACATATGGGGGGGTGACACACCTATATATCCAGAGACAGACTGATCTCTATCCACAGAGTATAGCATGGACCGATCGAACAGGAGATAGTCGATTAGAGGGAGAGTAAACCCCAGCAAAGCAGAGTAATAGCTTCTCTCTGATGTCCCGGCCACATGGAGCTGGCAGTGTGACAGAGAGATTATTATTATCGTCAGATGGTCAGATGGTGGTTGTTTTCAGGCCTCAGCTGGTTCAGTTTGGCCATCGGGATCATCACCAGGTGCTGCCACGTCCTCCCTGGGTACGGACCCACCATTGGAGGGCACTGCAGGGTTGGCGCATTCCCTAGCAGGCAAGGTTGTGACTAGAATAATGCTGGAAACACACAGGACACAATATTTTTCTCTCTTTTCACTTGCAGGATGGTGCCAGATTTAGATCATATCAGAGTTTATCTGAATGAAAGACAGAGAGAAAGAACAAATGGAAGAAAGGGAGACGAAAAACACTTGGACAAGCACGCTTAGAAGAAATGAAAATAAATGAACAAAGGGAAGAAAAAGACAAGAGTACACAGTCTGTGGACTTTGCTGTTTGAACGCGTGTCCTTGAATTAATTTAGTCTAAAATGTAAGAATAGAATTTCTTCTCCGATTGAGGCAGATTAATTAAAAACCAAAGCCTTGTTAATTATACCCAGCTATCTGAGACAGATGAGCCCTCTGATGTGTCGTCTGTCCCTCTCTGTGACGCTCACCTCAGCTCCTCTGGCGTTGTCCCACTTTAGGTCCAGCTCCTCTGTATCTTGTACATTTATACATCTGGGATATAAGTTCACACTGCAAATAAAATCATCAGCACTACTTTGTCCTCTGTCACGGGAGTTGCAGCATTTCAGAGCCAACGTCGATGATTATTCCCACCTTACCAATACAAATATCAGTAATGTGTCTGATTTTATGCATTTTATTTTATTTCTTTACAACATTACATATGTTGTAAGAGTCATAATGCAAAGTGCAAAGTGCTTCAGCGTTGAGTTGGGACTGCGCTGCAACAAAATGCTACTACTCCCAGGCTGCCACTTCTCATTTCTTTCCTTTTATAGGTGTAATGAAGAACAGCGAATACGTCTCTCTCCCCCACTCTTTCTTTGCTCACTCTCATCTCTCGTCTCTCCATTTCTCTGCCACCTTATCGATCCCCCGATCCAATCAGGCTCTTGAGGCTACGTGAATCTCATTCTGAGGACATGGCAGCACATTTAATCTGAGCACAAATCAATAACAGTATGTCTTGTGAAGGAATGCAAACTGTATATGTATTTATATATTGAAAATTAATTTTGTGAATGCATACATACAGAAATGCTGTAAATCAAGCGCTGAAATAGATGAACGTGAAGTGATTATAAAGCAGGAAAAAAGTGCCTGTGTAATACTTTCTATTAGCCTGCAAGGCGTGATGAAGAGAAAGCCGTAACATATTACCATCATACTGTATACTTTTAACTAATCTGGTATATATTTTAACTACACTACAATTTTATACTTTCCTAAAGTTGCTATATATGATCTAGGTGAACACTCAATTCTGATTGGCTGCAGGGTCTGTAAACAAAGTTTACATAGCATAAGAACCCTATGGGATGGTAACGACTGTTACAGGTAGTAGTCAAACCCTCCAGGGAAGTTGGTCAGTGAACATGCCATAAGCAGGATAACGCCCTATGAGGTGTTCATAATCAGAGATTAAATAGGCCACATGGAGGCCAGAACCATCTGACACGCAGCAGATGACGGTTGCCTCTGCAAAGTATGGATAATGAAGTACTGATAATGGGCACCTTGTTGAACATTATCCCTTACATAATGTATAACTGTCATGTTGGTGTGGTATGCTATTTGAGAAGGATGTATGTAAAGGACACACACTTTACCATACAGATGAAATGATACAGATAGATAAGGTAACAGAGGAAATGCAGCTTCTCCATAGCTGCTTGCAACCTGACACCTCACTGCAGATACAGTCCTCTCTATATGAGAAATACTGCACTGCTGTTATGGCTATTTTGAAACTGCAGGGCTACTCTTCCATCACTCATTCATGCATATGTGCATGTACGCACACACACACACACACACACACACACCATATGCTCCTCCCAAGGCCTCATAAAGTGTAGGGCATTGTCAGTCTGCATTTCTTCCTTCATTGAGAATGAAATATCAATGAACTGGTGTCAGGTAAAACCCAATATTGCCGTTTCACACCTTCTTTGCTCTCAATCACACAAAGCTACCGTCCTCTAGTACCTTCTCTCAGCTGATCTTTCCAACCCAATCTGTGCCCCCCCCATTCCATCTTAGCTGCCCTGTCTGCTTCAAATGACTAATGAATGGGAATAAAGGAGGTGCTACAGCTGCAGTACACATAAGATGCTGTAGCTGTACAGCACTGCTTTTTGCCTCCCTGCATCAGATTACATCACAGCGATGCACACGGACACACAGTGTCACACAGAGAGAGCAGACCCATCCATTAGGATCACAGCCTAAGAGGTACACGCAAGTAAGAGCAGGCCGGCAAAATGAAAGGCGGGTGGACAAATGCATGCACACACACACACACACACACACACACACACACACACACACACACACACACACACACACACACACACACACATGCATGCAAGCACACACACAGTGACTGGATGAAGGGCAGTATGGCAGTGGATGTTGCACAGTGTGTCAGTCAGGTTAATTACCGGACAGATGGCTGACAGTGAGGTGGGGTGGGTGTGGATGTGGGGAGGATGGGGGTGGCGTGCCTGTAAGATAATGACACCTCTTCTGTAAACATACACAAGTCATGCATTTATATACACTCTCAGACATAGGGGTTCCCAAAGGGTTCTACCTGGAGGGCTGAAGTTCTACCCTGAAACCTTTGAAGTAAGGGTTTGTCATGGGTTCTCATAAGGCAAAGGGTTTTGTCAGGGGTTCTTTGTACCACTAAATAAAATAGTTCTCTGTAGAACCCCCTGAGTGGGCAAAACACTCTTGGAATATACAAGTTGTAAAGATTCCAGATATCACCAAAGAGGGTTCTGGGTGGAACCATTTCACCATAGAATGGTTCAGTGTAGAACATCTCATAGGAGGATCTGGGTGAAACTTTCACAGATGATTATTGGTATAAGTTACCACTGTTGGGTTCTTGGTAGAATTCTCTAAAAGGGTTCCAAGTGAAACCTTTATAAAAGTTTCTACTGGCAACCAAAAAGGGTTCTCCTAAAGGGATAAGCTGAAGAACGCTTTATGGTTCTAGTGAGCACCTTTATTTTTAAGAGTGTAGGCCTTTGTTAGGCAAATGTGCGCACACACTCACACACACACTCACCCACACACACACTGATTTGCAATCAGCAGATTGTGCTTCCAGCATACAGGATCTCCTCTCTGCTATCTAATCATCTTCCAGCTCTTTTCTCTTTCTCCGTCATCACCTCTTTCTTGCTCTTTCTGTCGTTCTCTTTGCTCCCGACACCTCTCCCGTGTTGCTGCTCTCTCACTCTCTCACAGTGACACATCTCACCATTCAAATCTCCCGCAGAGAGCGCCTGCCTCGCTGCAGCTGATAATGTGCAATGCGCCACAGAGAAGCAATCAGACAATTTAACACAGAAATAAACAAGCAGTTCACACATGACAGGTAATTCATCATTAATGACTGTAATTTTCAGCAGTCATCTCCAGTTCTGGGCCTTTGTAGTTAACGTGTTGTCAACATGCTACTGCTGCTCTCTTCCACTGTGACAATGATGCAGTTAAAAAAAAAAAAAGCCAAAAAGCATTCAGGCTCAATTTATAGCATTATGCAATGTTAAATGAAGCAGTGATAGCTGGGATGGTGGAGATTATGCTAACTAAGATCACTTACTCTGCGATGTGTAGCTTTGGCAACAACTTTTATGCTAATGTTGCAAGATGCTAAATACTTCTGACCTCAGTGAGGACGCGAACACCGCCCTGATGCCACTGGTATATTAAACCTGGGAGGCGTCAGATTTCGTTAACAAAAGAAAAAAAAAAAAGAAAGAGAAAATGCCATGCAGCCCTGTAAGAGTCAACAGAAAAACTAAGTAGATGGGGTATAGTTCAAGTAGTGCCATATGGTTTACATCCTCCCCCTCCCGTGATGCACTTTCTGAGGGTATTGATCCAGGACATTCATAATCTCCCTCTGCTCTTTGTGTTTCCGGAGGTTTTGTGGATGGCAGGGGTGGCTGCAGACACCGTGGGAGAGCAAGGGAGTTGAAACCAGCCCCAAGGACAGCTTGTTACACTCACTGGAGTGTAAAGAGCATCACAAATATGGGACATTTATTGGTATATTAGTTCATTTATTGGTATATCAGTTGCAATATGATGATGTTGGCTGCAGAGTTCTTGGCAGTAATGGCATATTAAAAGAAGACAGAAGGCAATTAACAGCTGTGAAATATCGCTCTGAACTCTGTCAGGCTGAGACACTAAGTTTGACTGAGTGTCCTTAAAATGAAGATATCGATGGCTTAACACAGTAACTTGTGTGGTTGTTATCCACTTAGGAGGCTACACATAGGATTACCACTTAATTGGAACCATTTCCCCCCTGAATGTTTTCTTCCCATCACCTACACCACTTCGTCTTTTTTACTTAAAGAGCATTATTAATAATGCCTGAAGCAATATTAATGTTTTCAGTACCAAGCTGACAGAAAAAAGTGTGCAGGCTTGGCTCTAAAAAAATAGCTAAGATCAAAGTAAGCGGAAAATTCACAGGGGTCAAATCCAATCTCGCCATGCTCCACTCAAAATGCCAAAAAAAAAAAAAAAAAACCCTCCTCTAGGCTCTTTGAAGAGTCGACTTTGGAAATGACAGGAAACAAAATCACAGGTTGGAAGAGGAGGAACAGAAGGTTTAAACAGAGGTGAAAAACACACACGTACAAACACCCGATACATCACTCAGATGGCTCAGAATGCATCTGTCACAACATCGCACCACAGACAGATGAGGAAATGGCAGATTATTTACTACATATATCCAATGACTGACTGACTGAGAGAAACTGTGAACCAGCAAAGTAGAAACATTTCTCTGGAGGACCGGGTTACATGAGCCGGGCATTTCCCAGTGGTATGACAAACTAAAATGTGAGAGGTATCACCACCTCTACTGACAGCTTAAATTAAAATTAACAGCTGCTTCCGTAAACTGTACACACAGCATGTGTGTTTTTCTGGTCTAACAGTAATTTCATTTAATACGTGCAGCGTCTGCATTTTCAGCAAATACTTCTCAGCTGCAGTCGGGTTTTTTTTGAGCCATTTCCTGCACATTCTGTATGCTTTCCATGCACACGAGCCTCCAGCCAGGAGTTTAGAAATACTGAGGTCATGAGTCTCGTCTCATCCCTGCCAGGAGGGTCCATGGATGCCAAAAACAATAATCACTTAAGGAAATAATGTCAGTGCCAACACATAGATGAAAGCTGGCTTAGAATCCAACACAAAGTGCAACACAAAGTCCCAGATATGGCCAATTTTTAAAATCACTGTCAAACAAACTCAGCACAGCTGCAGTGCCTTTCAGATTTTGCCCTAAAACACTCAACAAATATTCTGACATTCATTACTCAAGTTCATCCAAACAGTAGACTAGAATAAAAAAGTTGATATCAATGGCAGCAGCTGACTGCAGGTGAAGAGGGTTAAAATTTAAAGAAAATACTAAAATGTTCCACAGATTCAAGGAAGTTTTATTGTGCCAATGAAGCCCTTTAAAATAAAAATAATAATGATTCTTATTCACAATAAAAAGAAGAGGTATCTCTTGTTACACATTAGATTAGCAAGAAAAGATTAGTTGATGCCACTAAATTCCTGTGCATTTTTTTTTACAGTGAATACACACCTACACCCACACATTTCCACATAATTTTAACACAAGTATCAGAGAATACCGCCACACAACAACAGTTTGTTTCATCCAACTCCAATGAGTCAGGGGCGGGAAAGCCTGGCACAGTGCCAGCTTTTTGCAGCGGCATTGGGTTTAATTATCTGACCTTCCCGTCAACTGGCTCACAGGCTCCCTGCCGATGGCAAGTGCTAATCAATGTCACCCTCGGCAGTGTGATGATAAGTAGCCATGACACCCTGTATTCTCCCCCTCTCTCACTCTGTCTCTCATCACATATCTTCAACTTCATCTCCCCCAACGTCTCTGTCTCAGCAGTTATAGCTGGTACGCTCGCAGCTCTCTCCTTTTTTTGGATCATTCACTCTCCCTGTAGCTTTTTTCCCCACCCATCTCTCTTTTTAGCCTCTTTTGCTCCCTCTCACACACACTTCTTCCCCCTGTCCTTTCGTCACCTTTCTTTTTGCTTTACTTCCACTTTCCTCTCGTCTCTCCCTCGAGTCTCCTTGAGTCCCCTATCACTCTTTCCTCGTCCTCCTATCTCCAGCCCTCTATACTGTTAGTGTAAAGTCTGCAGTGTGCCCAAGGCTCAAGGTCTTGTGTAAAAGAACTCTTCCACTTAGCTGAATGTATTTGTATGCCTGGGCTCATAGTGCTGAGGCAGCGCCGCTACTTTGTTCAAGCAGTGGCGAAGTGCTCTCATCTCCCCATCACGGGCCGACCTTGGTGGTCTCCTACACCTGGCTCGTAGGAGCAGTGGTGTATGTGTGCTTATGTCTGTGTGAAACTGGATGGCGTCGGTGATTAACCTTTCTCTAATTGACCCCTCCCCTCAAACTGAGGCACAAAAGTCTCTCAGTGGTGCCTCCTTGGGGTGAAAACTGCTCTGCAGAGTGTGTGCATGAAAAGTGATTAGGAGTGAGATTTAAAAAAATAATAGTAGATCTTGTATTAACACATTTGTCATCTTGCACAGCTGCTAATTTATTCATGGACCTATCACAGTGGTTTGCAGTTTACAGCATATTCTGGCTGAATTACATTACGTACAGGACAACACTGCACTCATTCATGGCATGCTGAAAATTTACTGTTGAAAATAATCATTAACAGCACGAAATTACAACACTTAGGTGTGATATCACGGAGCTACTCGTGTTGTTTTGGATATAATGTGCTAATTGAGGGACAAGCACGTTCACAAAAACTGAAGGAGAGGAGAAAAATACCATGAAAGGCACATCGTAGATCCAGATTTATTCATTTGGTGACCCGTGGGCCAAATCCGGCCCTTAACAACCTCAATACAGCCTTTTACTCATTTATAAGTATGAAAAAATATTGTGATTTTACATGAATAACTTGCTAACCTTCTAGGTTTATAGGAGTTTACATGTTTATTATCATTTTTATCACAATTTCATTAGGAGGCTGACGAACGCAGTAATTAGTTATGTCTGTTATGTTGGTCTGTAAGCACAGAGACACTTGTTTTTTAGTACTTCTGTATATATTTCTTTTTGAAATGTGTAAACTAAAATCAAATCTATATTACATACATATATACAAATACACATATTAAATCGTTTACCTATTAAAAAGAAACAAAGTTGTATCTTAAAGTTAAAGGAACGAATCTGTTTTACGTCAGTCAGCACTTAAGTCAGTCAAGGTACCACATTGATTGAGGCTCCTGGATGTTGCAAAGAAAAAAAAAAACAATCCTCTAACTGGTTCAATCCTTGGCAGCAGTACTTTCAGCTTGGCCAAGTTCTGTGTGGCATGCCAATAAAGGTCATACAGTATCCTTGGCACAGCACTACTGACTACTACTGGTTGATTTTTCTATCCTGTCTCATGCTGTCTACACAAAGAGTAGTGATAAGAAGCAGTGAAGACTGTGGTAGTTCCAAGTTGGAAAAGAATGGAAAAACATTCATTAACCGTGTCCACAAAAAAGGGAATAATTCACAAAAAAGTGGGGTTTTTTTAAGATAAAAAAAACTTAAAAAGCCTTTATCATTGTGGCTACATGGTTAAAAACAAGTTCTTGTTCTGTGGTGGCTTCATTCAGGGGCGCCACCAGAAATCTTGGGCCCCCTGAAAGATTAGATAGATAATACTATTAAAATAATATTGATAGCCCTCAAAAGGCCCCCTGTCAGGCCCGGGCCCTTAGAATCGTCCTAACCTTCCCCCCCTGGCGGTGAACACTATTTTGTTCACTAACTGGTCTGCATGTTTAAAACAAGGTTAAATGAAAATAAGAAAATAAACAAATTCCACTCATTACACTGTCATAATCATGTAATGACACCTATCATGAACATGAAGGAGTCTTTATGAATGTTTATGACTACTGTCATTAAGTGTCATTTGGTCAATTATGTCATTTTTAATGCAAGACAGTGCATGGTACCACTTTATTTGAGGTAAAAGGGATTATTGTGACACCCTTACAAAAACATTTGATAGCATAATAAAACTTAATGACATCTTTATGGCATGTCCAAAATATACCACTTCACTTGAGGTCAAGGAAATATTCATAATATGATGTTAAAATATAGAATAATAGTGTCGAGTTGTCATAATGAAGGTATTTTTGTCTTGGTTAATGTCAAGTTGTTATAACAAAGACATTTTTGCCTTAGTTATTGCTAAGCTGTCACAACAAAGGCATTATTGTCTTAGTTAATATCATGTTGCTATATGACAGACATTATTGGCTCGTTAATGTCAAGTTATTCTAACAAAGACATGATTGTCTTGATTCATGTCAAGTTGTCATAAGTCCTTCATAGTCATGACAGGTGTCATGACATGGTTATGACACTGTAATGACAATCTTATGCAAATTCCTTCAAGTATTACCCAGATTGTTAATGAGCTACACGGTTGCACAGGGACAAGTATCTGCCAGGAATAACTTAATTTGGTTGGGCTCAGTTTCGAGGTCAAGTGTCACCAATTCACACTCTCATATCAAGACAGGCAGCGTTATGAGTGACAACAAGGTTAATGATGGTCAAATGGATGGAGGGCCTGAACAATTGTGAGAAACATTTGTGGCTAAGTGTACCTCATCATCACCTCACTGCCTCTGGGACCACCATCATCATCATCGTCATTATCATCGTCATCATCACATACAGTCGCCGCCATCATCAAGAGCTGCATCACCATCTAGTCTCTAACTAATCATGTCTGAGCCCGTGGCCAGATGAGATAGAGCTGCCTTTCCCTAAACTGTGTGTGTGTGTGTGTGTGTGTGTGTGTGTGTGTGTGTGTGTGTGTGTGTGTGCGCACGCGAGTGCGTGTGTGTGTCAGCTGCAGAGCCATAATGGAATCCTCAGGGCTGTGGATGAGAGAAGAGGAGGAGGAACATTGATGGATGTGTCTGGTCACTGATGGAGGGTGTCTCTGGTATGAAAGAGAGACACAGAGAGGGAGAAAGGTGGAAAGAGAGGAAGAGGCTGCATGAATGGAAGGTAGAAATGTGAGAAGCGTCAAGAGGCAAAGGAAGAAGGGAAACAGAAAAGAGGATAGACAGAATTGATACTTAAGTGTGTGTCTGAGTTCAAGAGATATCATAGTAACCACATCAAATATTACAATGGCTAAAGCCCCAAAACAAACACACATGCACATTTACACGTAGGGGTATTCACAGACACTCACAAGTACACACTAGTATGCATTAAAGGGATAGTCCAGATTGTTTAATGTGGGGTTATATGAAGTACTGATCAATAGTAAATGTATTAGCAATGTACTACTGTAGACAGGCTTAGCAGCAAAAGGTATTTTAGTTCATAAAAGGTCCAAAAATCAAAGTCATTTTAAGTGAACACTACATTTAGAATATTTTCACTGCTTTACCTTTCTGTTTGATAGATTTTTCTGATGACTATTACAAAAGTAAGACTGTCTCCAAACCAACCAAACTAAGAGAGATCAGTCATTTTAACTTGCAGAACACAGGAGATGCTGATCTACTGCTGCCTCGATCTGTTGTGTGACCAAAGTCACACAATAACACAAGCAAACTACCAGATCGTTACACCAGTAACTCTTGTGGTCTGTGAGGTAAAATTGATGATTTTGCCCATGAAGTTTGGTTGGTGTGCTGATAGCGACACCTGGCTTATACAAAGGCAGTGCGAAGGCAAAGTAGAGTAGTGAAAATATTCTAAATATAGAGTACACTTCAACTAATATTGATTTTTTTGGGGCTAAAATAGCTATTGTTTCTGACCCACTGCAGTACACTGTTCAGCTTCTATCTTGATACTCCTGTCTGTTTTTCCAAACTGGTGGCATGTCAGCTGGAAATACACTGACCACTGATAAGTAAATCATACAACCCCACATCAAATAATCTGAACTATCCCTTTAAGCTAAACCGCATTCTCTTGTTTGTGTGTGTGTGTGTGTGTGTGTGTTTCTGTGTGCATACATATAAGCTATATATTGTACAATACCCAGTGTCCACTCACAGGATACACTGGTTAAAGCCTTAGCTGTAACTGCGGGAACTCTTGACACCACTTTTCATTTGGAAGACTTCTAATTGGTCAATTGCATACCCCTCATGCTCAATCAGCTGTTGCCTAGCAACTGCAGTCGGGGGGAGCAGTAGGAGAGGAGCAGGGAGGGAAAAAAAAGGGCTGGGCAAAAAGTGAGAAGAGGAGAGCAAAAGAGAGGTGCGGGTGATGGTGGAGGTCGGGGGTAATTTAGTGTGTTTGTGCTTATTTTGTTAGAGAGAAAGAAAGATATACAGAGAGGTGAAAGGAGAAAGGGAGGGAGAGAGAAATCACACAGCACATTGAGATGGAGAGAAAGTAAAAGGAGGTAAATATTGCCACCCGATTCCATTTTCGACAGATTCACTTGAACAGGCTCAGCCATGCACAACCACATGTCCAATTTACCAGCTAGAGTGTCAACAAACAGTGCACCTCTGAAGCAGTCCTTAGAGCGCTTTGCTGCATGATTCACTGATAATGCTGTCAGCTTACACATGCTGTACACTGTTGTCCCTCACAAGACAAATAACCAGTGCGTTGCCAAAGCATGGCAAGACAGACTGGGTAAATATTCTCCACAAAAATGATGAAATCCTGTGTAAACCGAGACCTGAGATATCCAGGTTCCCCTCATCTATCTCTGCTAAAATAGCAGGAGACAGAAATCTAGACAAAACAGAACAAGAACATAACAAACATGGAAATGCTTTCAAACTTTTGGACAACATTAACATGGCAGGTTGTTGAACCACCGCAGAGGTAAAAATCACCGCCTGCAAGATAAGTGCAGCTAAATCTCACTTTAAACATAGAAACAGCGGAGGCAAGACTACCCTGGAGTGGATCTCAACTTTGATTAGGTAGATACTTGGCCTGGCATTAAAGATTCCTCTCATGATCCTGACCACCAGCAAATTCATTTTAACTATCTGTGTTGAACACCTTTACTTTCTTTGACACAATGTGTGGAAAACAGCCAGCTGCACAACAGTCTTGTAGAACTGTGCACAGGAAACAACCCACAGCTCAGCGTCAGCAAACTCAAGGGACCGATCGTTGATTTTTCGGAAAAAGGAGGCGAAGACACACACCCCTGTCTATATCAGTGGAGCTGAGGTGGAGCAGGTGAGCAGTTTTAAGTTCCTGGGGTATCACACATCTCCACCCTGGTTAAGAAAGCTCATAAAGAACTTTACAGCGGGAAATTAAAACTGCCCAACATCATTGGTAACCATCTTCTGAGCATCAGTGATATCAGGGAGGTGATGTATCTGCACAGGTTACTGAAAGACAACGCCCACCCCAGCCACAGCCTGTTCACTCTGCTGCCATCTGACAAAATTTAGAGATGCATCTGCTGTCGTACCACCAGACTACAGATCAGCTTCATCCCTCCGACTCCTACATTCATGCTCATCACTCCTTCACTTAAAATAGTTTGTTTTATTTTGATCTCTTCAGCCAAATGTTGTTTTTTTATGAGTAGCAAAGAGGGAACTACATCTAAATCTCACTAAACAACCCTGTTGTACAATGATAAGTAAACTGATCTTGTATCTTGTATTTCTGGAAGCGGGTGGCTCTTAAATTGCCTCAGCTGTTGTCTGTGATGGTGCCCACAACCATGTTTATCTTTCTCTTAGATGACTTGTCAACAAATAAAGATTATGTTAACTGGTTTAACTGCTTCTAAGAAAATTATCTTGACTCATTCTCTCCCCATCTGCCTTTGGATTCAGTCTAACTCAGACGTTCTACACCTGGAGCTCTCCACTGCTCATATCAATGATACCAGTGAATTTAAAATAAACACCTTGTGTACACTGGCTAATTCTGTGTACAAACTCTTGTATTACAAACATGTAGTGTTAGATACATAGGTGGGTAAATTGTCATTTATCCACCTTTGTTTTTCTACTCATTGATAGACAGAGACAGAGTTTACTTGGGTCTATCCCCCACTACGCCT
The DNA here is from genome assembly GCF_056507025.1 of Lutjanus erythropterus. Taxonomy (NCBI): domain Eukaryota; kingdom Metazoa; phylum Chordata; class Actinopteri; order Lutjaniformes; family Lutjanidae; genus Lutjanus; species Lutjanus erythropterus. Next base: position 17,984,695 of record NC_139332.1, read on the forward strand.
CTGTTTACAATGTAAAAACACCCACAGGTTGCTCTGTTGTGTTACACAGCTTCTGGCACGATGAGATATTAATTTTAATTATTTTTAAACAGAATGTACTTGTTTTTTGTTTTTTTTGTTTTTTTCACACAGCTATATAGTTTTTACCTGTTGGAAAGAAAAAAGGCAAGAGGTGTGTGCCTGGCAACCGTAACATAATGCTCTAAACAACCATCATAAAAAGCTGAGTAAATACTATTTTGTATTTAAAAAGGTACGTAAATGGTGTTTAAATGCGTTAACCTCCCTCTTACAGCCCTGCTGCCACAGATCCCTTGTATATCCTTTTGTTTCTAAGTTGCATCTTATTTTGAATGATTATTTGCTTTTTCTCCTTTAGCTCTGTCTGTGCTGGTTTCGCTCTTCTACACAACACGTAACATTCAAGAAAACGTTGATAGCAGCAAAGGCTACATAAAAACACATTCAGCTTTAATTTTCCTCGCTTCATAATGCAGCACTCTTTATGTAGGTTGAGGTTTTTGTCCTGTCCAGGTGGAGTTAAGTCGTGACTCTCCGTGCTGGAACATGTAAAAATGGGCAAGACTATAAAAAGAAGTGGTTATTCCCAAGGTAATGCCTGTGACACACTTACTTAGGCAACCTTAAAGGACTTCAAAATAACAGGCCAACGTCAGAGGCACCATGCTGCTCATCGCCCACCACAAATGCAAGGTAGAACCACATGCACATGTCCAGGATGGGATATGAATAAACACGACTGCCAGAAACTCTGATATGGTTTTATGTCAGCAAGATGATCATTATAACTGAGCCTATTATAAATTCTTCCAGATAAGGACAGGGTTGGTAACAATGCAGCCACCTACAGCTGAACTGAGTGTCTTGCATTTACTACAACACTCGAATTTCATGCACTCTAATAATCCAGCACATGCAGCAACAAAACCTTACTATAACTGTACATACATACAAATCACCAAGAAAGCTCTATGAACCTTTCCCTTTTGTTCTCTCCCTCCTGTCCTTCTTCCCTCCAGAGGTGGTCGATGAGAAAAAGCCTAGGTGGGTGGTGGTTATCCCTTAATGACCCAGTTTACTTTGAAAAGGCATTGATCTCAGTCAGTGCTGTGCTCAGTGCTCACAAAGGAGCCTAAAAGTCCATCTTATCAGCATGTTAGCATGGCCATGTGCTGCATGGATAAGGCTGCAGATGACATTGTTCTTGGTTCCACAGAATAAATACTTCATGATTCTCCACTCTTGTCCTTCCACATCTTTGTCTCTGTCATCAGGAATATGATTACTCCTGGATAAACCTCTGTGTAATTCAATTCAGATCTTGCTTAATCCACCTAAATCTGAGATAAAATGTAAGAGATTGTCCTGAATTTCATTTTTATGTATTCTTTTCTACGGAATACAATCTATGTTTTATGTCCCACTTGAATATAATTTTGAGAATGGAGAGCAGATTGGATTAAACGAAATGTAAACAGGACTATCCTTTTCCACCTGCTCTCATGGAGCAGGCTGATAGTGAAACAGGAGCATCGTGTCCTTCAGATGGCATTCACACAATCAACAGTTGACTGCAGTGGAGAACCTGTGTGAGAGGGGAGGGGGAGCAACAACATCGTGGTCAGGTGAGTGTGTGTGTGTGTGTGTATGAGGGTGTATAGTATAGCTGCAACAGATCACAAGGGGAGGTCTGTATATTCAGGGAAAAAACTCTTCAAATCAGATATAATTTACATAACTATAACTATTTCCAAAGCACACCAAAGATGTTTATATATGTCAGTGTATTTTTCCTGTGGTTTTAACTGGTTTCAGTTAATTTCTGTAAAGCATAATTTCTGTAAAGCATAAACTTCAAGTTTAGAATCATCCCCTGATAGTCAAAGATTAAAATCATCAGTCAGAGATCCCTCAATCAACTAAGATTCTTCCAGTTGAGCATTTGTTTTCTTCCTTTGTCAGTCAGTGTGCATTAGAGTTAAAAGATAAAACAGATATAAACTAAATAAATAAAATTGTGTGCCACTCGTAGCACTGAGGAATATGATAGGCAGTTCATGAACATGCATTTAGGTAAAACTATCTGTCTGTCTGTCATCGATAAATATCGCTATTGTTTTATCACCCAGGCCTAACTGAACAGACATCAACTGAAACCAGTGGCTGCCAACTGTATAAGGCAGAATAACACTGGAGAAAAAAATATTTTTGTTTATCAGAATACTACAGTATACACAGAAAAATTGACAGCACTAATGTATGGTGCATAAAAGCTGTGGTGAAATTCCCACAAAAACATTGGAAATGTTCTCGGATATGATCTCAAGCATGTCTAAATGCATATCGTCTGGCTGCCCTCGACCCACATTAAATCTCAGAGGATCAGGACTCTCACTGTCGGCCACATTCATCTGTCTGACTATAGAGGAAGTTTGCTGGCACATGTCTCACTTCCTCTGGCCGCACTTCACCCTCCAAACGAGAATACAGCTGGGTGTCTATCCCTCCCTTTGAAGAGGTGATGTGGAATTGGAAAATTGACAGAGCAGGAGATGGTGAATTGAGAGGAAAAGGGATAGTGTGAGGAGAAGAACCGCCAGGATAAAGTAAAGAGAGAAAGAGAGAAGGAGAGGTGGAGAGAGGAAAGAAATGGAGGTAAAAGAAAAGGGAATGTTCCAGGTCAGCCTGAGTCTTGTCCACCGGTACTGCTGTCACAAGCTTGTTTTTCGATTTTCTCTGCTTTTTCAGCGCACTCCCAGGAGTGCGAGCGGGCCAAATGAGGGACAGCATGAGAGGAATAAAGCGAGGTGGGAGCAGGAGGTATGGAACAAGAAGGGGTATGCAAATAGAAAAGAGGCCGTAACACGATTCTGTTGGAGAAAAGTCTTACAACGGATAACAGGAGTGAAATGGATGGATGACAAAGTTGGAGAGCAAGAAAGAGTGACAGTTCCAAAGTAAGCAAATTGACACGGCGAGGAAAAGAAAACACAATAAATAAAAGAGAGGGGGACTGAATGTGAGAAAACCTTATACCTGAGGGAGCAGCAGAGTGTGTGATAGTATGTCTGTGAGAGGACTCTGGGAAAAATCACCAGAAGAAGTGAGAAGAAGAACCTGGACCGACAAGATGAGTGACAGACAGATCTCTCTTTTATCTAAATATAAATGACCCAATAGTCATGTATTATATTATCATTATTATATTATTATTTTCATTCCACTCTTGGTATTAACATGCTTGTGTTTCAAACTATAGCTGAATAGAACCTAAAGTCCAAACACACAGAAAGTGATTTGATGCATGTCAGTCAATGTGGCAGGCATCAGATTTTAAATGTCAACACCACAGAATCAGCAGGATTCTGGGAAAAAAGTTTCTATTTGTATTTGTTTAGTATTATTATTATTTATTTATTTAATTAAAAAACGTTTTCTGGGGGATAAACTTGACCTTTTTTCAGGTCCGTCTATATAATGACTAAATGGTGACCAATATTCCCATAGATATACAGTTATATCGTTTTAAATCTTGGTTATTAACAACAATACAACAGTTTGAGAATGTTTTGCACAACAGAGACAGTAAACTTCAATACCGACATATACCAAGGTGATGAAGAGGGAGAGAGAGAGTCCAGTGCAGTGAGGACACAGACACTGAACAGAGGAGACGAGTTTGTATAATGCAGATCTGTCTGTCTTTCATGGTAAACAGAGACTTGAGTCTGCGGTGTACTTCCCTGATAAACCTCGGAACAGGAGAGTTACATGGATTTATGATCAAAAGAGAGTTTTTATATTACGATGACACTTCTGTCCATATTCGCACACTCCCTCTCTCTCTCTGCTATGAGTCCTGGTTTTAGGTGGTGCTGCAGCCCCATCAGCATACACTTCTTGTCTCTCTGACTTTTTTTTATTCCTTTTAGATCTGTCCAAAAAGATACTGTACTGCTGTTGTCCTCATTTGATGCTCCAAAATCAAAACAAGGTTGGAGTAGGTGTGTCAAGGCAGTTTCACGCGTCTCATAGCACATTTGGTGTGTGCATTTACACCAAGCTCTACAAATAGTATGCAAAGTACATGCAGTTTAAATAATATGACAATGCTAATGGAGATAAACAAAAAAAAGGCAGGATTATTGTGATAAGTGATTTATAAAAGGTGGTGTGAAAATAAGATTACACAAAGACCACTTGATAGCAGGTTTCTGCTGTCAATGTCTGATGATATTATTAATAGAAATGAAAACAGATGCAAAAGCTGGCCTTCTCATCTGTTGCCTACAGCATATCTGTTGTCTAAAACAACTTTTCCCTTTTTTCATAAATCCTTTTAATAACAATGTGTTTATTCCATCCTATGACAATAGTCTGTGTAAATAGAACAGATGGTGTTTAACAGCCCATAAGTGAGAAAAATAGCAATGTCATTTCAGCTGTAATCTAAGGTTTACTTTAGAAGGATTTTTGTGCCGTAAGTAAAAAAAGATGGCAACATCTGAAAAGAAGATATATGTTAAGGCCATAATCTCTACATAATCTCATCGTCTGTCCTCCTCACCTCTGCCTGTCACTCTCTTTCCCTGCATCACTGCGTACACGTGTGGATGAAAGAGCCAGGAAAGCAGAGGGAAAATCTCTGTGAGAGCTCCTAAACGTCAGCATGAAAATATGCATGCATGAGTGCATACGTGTATACACACCTTTCTGCTCCAATCAGTCACTGATAATCAGCCCGGTGTGTGTTTTACTATATCGGTGTTTAAAATCTTCTCTGCATGTGTTGCCATCCTGAAGTGGGTTCCCTAACCTGCTATTTTTGTCTCATGGATCAACAGTGCCGCTCTCCGCGTTATGGATGTCAGAAACCATGGCCGTTGCCATGGTGATGCCACACTGCAATATTCTTTTTGCAGCCCGCCCGCCGATGCTTGCAGCAGCTTCCAAGCTGGGAAAAACGACAGAGGGAGGGAGGGGAGGCAAGAGGAGACAAGAGGACAGACTAGAGTAGAGGGGGTCTGCGGCAGGATCCACCAGAATGCTAATCATCCTTTCTCGACGGTTTGTCCTTCATTATGCAGGAGACAATGCCGAGGACAACAAGGGAGGGCGTTAATGTCTATGTAAACACACAGGCATATGAACAAAAACATACCACACGTGAGTTGGCAAATGCATTCCACACCTACGTACACAGGCTGAAACATATACACAAGGTCATACTCATGAACACACACATACACATCGTGCGACAAACGCCAAAAATGAACAATCACGCAGACACACTCACATGCTTCAACACACTAGTGTGCATCAACACTGCAACATGTGTCACAATTGCAGGGCTTAATCTGGTGGCAACCAGCAGTCTGCCCTGCTGCTGCTGCTGAAACATCCACGCCATTAACAAATGCTCAATTATTAACGAGCCACAAAATGGATCTAATTGCTCACTGCAGTCCAGCGTCTCCATCAGCATTCCCAGGACGTTCCTGGAGAAGCCAGAGTTATTCCTGCTCTCAGGGAGAAAAAAAGGAGCCGATATGCAGAATATACCCCGCTCTGTTAGAATTTAGGGGTCGCACCAAAGTAAAGAATCAGAGAGGAAGTGTAATTACAATCTTGGCCAAGTCGCCTTTAATCTTATCAACACTTTTTTATTGAATTCAGCATATAAAGTTCTGTTTTATGTACAGTACACAGTGAAGTGCAGATTTAAAGAGGTTGGGGACAAAGTCAAGGTTACAAGTCATTTCTGTTGAAGGCATATCATCTGCATACTGTAATTAAAAAGAGACTCAGGGGTCACTCCATTCTCATTTTAGAGACTCAAAGACTTAACTCCTTGTATGATCTCTGGCCCTTCTTTGCTTTTATTTGGGAGGGTATTAAATCAGTCATGTTTTATGAAGCATTCCACTAGGATCTATTGTCAGCCTCTTCACAGTTTCATCTCCTTGCTAACGCTAATAAAGGATGCAAAGGGGGATGCCCTAGTTTTGCTAATGGTAGCTCATTAAGCTTAGCTTGCTGGATTCAGAGCAGTGGGTTTACCCCTGGTGATGCAGAATATTGACTTTGTCCACATTTCCACTGGGTAAATCTTGGTTCTACAGCATGAGCAGATCATTTTGCCCAAAATCTCAACAATAGCCACTTATCCACTTACAATATTTAGATGTACCTGTACCTGTACCACCACAGGGCATAGATAAAAGTGCGTGCAGTTCAGTATACTACAGTATATTTCTCTTCCAAACACACAAACACTGATTATTCCTGAGTGTCTTCCCACTTTTGAAGTCAAAAAGCAACTACAGCACCATTCCTGTAAACAACGTGTGAGTACCCTTGTCGTTTCTGAGCCAATAAGGAAACCCTCTTGTGTGATGGTTCAAACAACAAATGCGGTGGACTACCAAGCACTGTGACAGTTCAATAACACCACATTGTCATACTGCACACCCTAGGGTGCAGCAGGTACATACAGCACTGTGAACCCAAGGTCAATGTTATTCCCAATCCCCCATAGTGGGGGGAAGGAAATGCAAGGCAGGGAGATTCTAACAAAGACAGAGAGAGACGGAAAGAAAAAAAAAAATGAAAAAGACAACAGAGAGAAGGAAGACACAGGGGAGGGATGGCCAAGCATGATGTGAGAGCTCACAGGAAACTGGGTAACTAATGGTCCTTCTCCTTGTGCCAATTACTGTTAGTCAGTCGGAGCTGCTACTCACTGGCTCCTGAGCCCTATGGAGACCATCCACATAATCCCATTCCCCAGCCCTACGTGGGTGTTTGTGACCAAAAATAGCACCACGTCAAAAAAAAACAAGGGGCTACGTTTGTTGGGTGCATGTTGTTACTGGTAGAAGATGAAATATGATCTTGTAAGTACAGTTTGAATAAATTGTTGCTTCGCCTTTTGGCAGAGGTCAATCCAGGCTCAAGTTTTTTGTCCATAAGACCCTGTGTGTTTTCTGTGTGCAGGGCCTTCAGTCCATACAGGCTTCAACTAAAGATTATTTTCACTGTCAATTAATTGATTAGTTATTTGGTCTTTTGTCAGAAAATGGTGAAGAATTTCAATCACTATTTCCCAAAGCCCAAGATAATATATTATTCTTGTAGATAGAGTTCCTTGTCATAGCAGGAGAAGCATGTTGCGATCAATCTCATGGCCCCACGGACCACCACTGTTGTTTTTAGAACAAAAAAAAACAACAACTTTTTTTTCTCACTCCAGGTAGATCATAAATCCTTGAATATCACATGACCCATTGAAACATGTTGAGAAATAAGTTTATAGTTCTTTTTATCCAGAAAAACTGCAGCTCCCCTGTTTACATGTATTTGTTTATAGGTCAGTCTTGATGCTGAAGAGACAGAGCAACAAGCCAAAGGTGTCAGTGCGCTGTCTACGTGTAATATGTCTATAATTACAACTTCCTCCAGTGTCACTATGTTTGTTGTTGTCATAAACTTTTCACTCTCCTTCTTCTTTTGGGTAAATTTTGACTGGAGCGCTCTAGTTGATGTATTGCTGGAAGTATGTGGGCAGAGACAATTACATCATTTTAAACATTTTCATACATAGAGGGGCTTAAATGAGCCTTAAGGAAGTCATGTTATTTGACGCAATAACAATCTCAGTCTGGACAAGGCTTAACAGTGTCTTTATTACCATAAAAAACTGTTTGTCCATATTGTGCTCTCATTTTTTCTTTGCCTCGTATTTGGGTTGCCTTCTGGTTTCTGGTCCCACCTGACAAGCCTGGAGGCCCCGGGCGCAGAGGAGCTCCAAGCTGCCTGTCCCCCAGCTGAGCCCCAAGGGTCCGCTGCTGCTGGTGCTGGAAATCTGGCAGGCTGGCCAGGCATGTGGAGTCTCTGCCTCAGCCCAGGCATGCAGATCCACGACCCCAGGGGGGATGCAGACTCCTACACTGAGTCGTTAATATATTCACAACACTCCCCTGGCCGGGGGCTTAGAGTCTGAAAATACTCCACGAGGACCCGACTGCACACACTGACAACATTCACAAATGAATATGTTAAGCAAGGCTTTGCTACACCCTTTAGGCAGGCTTAAATATATAAGTGGCTATCATCACAAAGGAAATACGGCTTTGTCTAGAGTTGTACAAATGTGCTAAGTATACCTTCAGAGTATGCCAAAAGGAGCACAAGAATGTAAATAAGTCTGGCAAGATATCATGCATCTCTACACTAGTTTATCTTCAGAGATCTCCCGCAGGAATCATCTCATCAAGGACTAAGACAGAAAAAAAATACAAATTTAGAAGGCTGACCTGCTCCCAGTGCTCTTAGATAAGCCTTCACAAGATTTTCATTCAACTGAAGACATGAAGAAGTCAAAACTGGATGCAAGACGGCGTCAGCCACCCTTCCATCCCCCGCAGGACCTTGGCAACAAGCAAGCCAACAGCATGAAAATCCAATCAATACGATCAAAAGAAGTCTCCATAAAAATCCACCACGAGACCTTGCCTTTTACTGCAGTGACCTTCTGATAAACTTTGTTTGAGCAGAAGGGTCAATAAGGATTCAACCAATGCCATTAATTTGACGAGTGGTCCTGTGGCCTACGTACAGAAGTATAGGGGGCTTGAAAGTCAACTCATTAGGAAAAAAATCCACTTAGCAGTATCCATGTCCTGTGGTCTTCAAAGACCGATGATGCAATCGCAGCGACGGAGGAATAATTGCTCCTGCATGTCTGTTGTTAGCAGCAACAGTAAACATAATCTCTCCTGTTCTGTTATTTGTCAGCACATAAAGGGAATAATATATAGCAATGTAAAATATTTTTTTAATGATGTTGTTTTTACTTCACACACTCAATAACATGGATGTCTCCAGTTCGCATAAAAGCAAAACCTACCAAAGACCTTCAATGTGACATCAGATGACACGTTATTATACAACAGTTAGTTCCGAACGAGGAGTTTGATTGGACAAGAGGCTTTCCATGAGTGTTGGTATAACGTGTAACTGTACTGTGACTGTTAATTACATGTATCACTACGATTTACAGGTGTTCTAATAACTGTTACATTAGAGACCACAGATTGGATGAAAAGGGGGTATCTTGTAGAGTAATGATTCAGGGTTTATTGCAGTGGCATCACTGTCACATACTATTTAATCTGACGAAGTACAAGGAGGACAAGGACAGGGTTCTGACAGATTTTGATCCATTAATCACGGGAAATACCAGCAGTGACGTGCACACATGTTACCATGGTTACAAAAATGATTTGCATAAATACATAAATGGTTTATAAAGATCAACAATACAATTCATAGATTTCAAGATCAGCAGATGGATTTATTAGCAGCTGAGTTAAAATTATGCTAAAAATACAATCTCCTATCATAAAAGCAAATAAACTGCATCAGAGTTTTCAGGCAGTCTCAAAAAATTAAACGTGATTATCTTTGGCACTCGGTGTGCAGACTCGTGTCTACGATCGAATCACAGCTTTGCTGATATTTAGTACAACGGCACTCCCTGTCGTGAGATATTGCTTTATTGTCTGTCTTCTCTTGAATTTTTCTCACCACTCTAGCGTTTTTGTTTCACACAGAAAAGAAAGACATTTATCGATACATTCAGATGTAAAGAACCACGGCTGCAGTGCACTTCATTACTGACAATTCAGAGTGACACACAGATACAATACCTGTTCCAGATGTACAGTATCCCTCACTGCACCAGCTCTATAGCCCATTTCACCATTACACCATATTAGCTGCCCTCAGCCTAATGTGAGCCCATCTTTTTGTGTAACAAGTTAATAGATTGAGGAATGAATGAGTGCCACAGCCTCTTATGTTTAACCAGTGGAACACTGAACCATCTATTTAACGGCATGAGCTGATTTTCTCAAAGCTATTTTAATATATGCAGCTCAAAATCTTCCTGACTCAAATGTTTAACCCACCGTCTTTAAGCAGTCTGCTGGATACACCAGTGTTAAGCCGTACAGCAAGACAGATGTACCAAAAACTGAAGCCACACTACAATTTTTTTCTTCAGAAATATGGGGGGAAAAAAAGTCAAGCTGCCACTTTTACTAAAGAGATTAAATCCTCACAGAAAATAAATATGCAGCTGTGCTTTGCTGCTCCCCAGTCTGCATTCCCTTAATACTACTGACAGTTATGTGCTAACATGTCATGCCTAACCCAAAAACACACTTCACACACCATCAACCTCTAATGCCAGAGCTACAGTATGTTCATTTTAGCCAATTGGGCGCACAGCTAGACTAATCCTGAACCAATCTCAGAGAATATGAGTCTACTCTAACCAATCAGAGCAAAGCAGAGTTCATTTCTACTCAACACCACGCCACCTCTCCAGCAAGGAGAAAGTGATGCCAAGTGCCTCTTTTCCAACGGACCTTGCCAATGTCTCACATCCAAGCTGGCAAATGTCCGGCCATGGGATGAGCACAGGAGGCAGCGATGGCTCACATCCTGACCCAAAAATAACAAGCACAACAAAGACGCTCGCCCTACAGCCCAAGGCGGACATTTTGTTTGCCTAAACTCCAAACACACAGGCTTTTTTTTTTTTTTTTTTTTTTTTTCTTAGCAAGAATCTGTGTCACTGGGAATCTCCCAGCTGGGGCCGATCATGTTACATCAACATAAACAAAACTCCAATCAAGCGCATGTTTAGCCAAGATGTGAAGAAAAAACATCAAAATGCACACTGACCTCCAAGCTGTACTCTTCCACAGTCCTTTTAAGTGGGTCCACAATCTGCCAGCAAATAAGGATGCATAAGTCGATTAGCAGCATCCCTCCAACGATAATCAACAGTTTCTGGTCCTTTATGATCTGGAGGGGAAAAGAAGATGAGACGCTTGTATTAGGCCAATAGCACACACCTGCTAATGTTATGTAATAGTATGTGTCTGGAGAGCCATTTCAAACAACATTTCTTATTGACCACTGTAATTATGTGATTCTCATCCCATCTCAGGACCTGGAGCCCTGCTGGTTTCATTCTAACCATCTAATCAGGGACTGATTACAATGCATTTAGCTGCAATTAACCACCCACTGAGATAGGAAACCAGCCAAAGTGTAGGTCCAAAAGACCAAGACCTGGTTCAGACATTCTTTCACACTGTGGGACACGTAATATATTTAAGAGATTGTATCGCACGGGCCCAGTACTTAATGAAGAAAACTTGTAGTTTTGATCTGTCTTAAATTTGATGAACAAAAGAATGAAGTCCAAATACTAACTTAGTATCTCAAAATAAAGACTTGCTATCTTAAAATAATGACTTATTTATTAAAAATATGACTTGGTAATCTTAAAACAATGACTTAGCATGTCAACATAAAGGTGTAGTATCTTAGATTAACGATTTAGTAAGTCTCTACAACTCAGGGAAAGGATTGTTATCACATACAGTGATTAAATTCGTCTCTGTGTCTCTGTCCTTGTAGCTCACTTGGCAGAGCATGTCTCTTTCCCTTTCTGTCTCTCTCTCTCTGCCCTTTCCTGTTTACATTTGGCTGTAATATCAAATAAGAGCACATACGGCCAAAATAATAATATTTAAATTTGAGGTCCAGTATTTACCGTGGTGAAGTTAGTTTTAAGTTGAATATTTGACACAGTGTCTTACTTGAATATTTTAGTTTAATTCAAGACACATCTGTCAACAGAGAAGATCTTGGTATGGCGTGTGCATATGGACACAGTTCATACCAACAGCTTAAAGATACAATAGAAACATAATGGCAACAATGTGTCTCTCTGCTCATTATCATCATGTGATTGAAGACACTATAAGTTCATCTCATCAGTGTACCAGGCAGGATGTGTTAGGACTCCTGGGCACTGAGGCCTCTCAGGTTAACCACATGTCAGGCCCAATACATATGAGACACTTATTAAAGTTATTAAAACTTGTGTTTACGAATGTACAATTCTATGCAACCAACAGGCCACGATTTTGTTGCCTTGTGGTTGGAGAACATGGAAAAAAAAATCCACCAAACAAGCGCCAACGCTGTCAACCACAAAAAGCTCCTCTTTTGTACCATGAACTTTAGAGGGATGAAAGCCATGACCTGTTTGTGATCTTTATTTATAATAGCGTTTGACTGGCTGGAACGGCAGATCAAAGGAAAGGTCAGGGAACACAGGCCGGGCTGTGTTTGGAGAGTATCACATAGCCCAGATGCAGCGCAGTGGTCTCGCACGGGTCTCCATCCGCTGGTGGGCTCAGGATGAGATACATGAGGGGATTGTTTTTTGATCTGCTGGCTTTTGATGGTGTTGGCACTGAACAAATACGGGCAAGGCAAGGCGAGGGACATTTCTTGTACAAATACAGCGAGGTATCAGTGCGGTTTAGAGGAAGGCAGAAGCACAGCAGGTAAAATGGCTGCTTCAAAGCCAACGGGGAAAAAATTACGCAAAGATGGAAAACAGTGAAAATACCTTCATATTAATGAAATAAATTCTGGCAGATAAAAGTAATATGCCACAGCAGCCTGAGTTTCAGGCTTGATTCCAGCCTGGCCCTTTGCTGCATGTTATCCCATGTCTCTTCCCCCCTTCCCTGTCTCTCTTCCGCTGTCCCCTTCTAATAAAGGCAAACGTCCCCCCAAAAATGTGCAAGATGTGTGATATTTTCGGGAAATTACAAAAAACAACTCTACACCGCCATCTGTTCAACTGTGATATGTTCTTCTGCCAACTGAGGCTGCTAGACAAACTACATAATGACTCTAAATTACCTGAAGTGTTATGTACTGTTTACCTTCCCCCAGTATTGTTGGCACTCTGACATCTCAGTTGGGCTCTAGTGTCTATGTGTCTACCGACGAATTTGATTGAGAAAAAGACGAAATAACTGAAAACGCTGAATAAGCACATCACCCTGAAATACATATATACATATAGACAGAGAAATAAATATGTGTTTATATTCTTTATAACTAATCGAGCTTCAATGGGTACGAGACATGGCTCAAAACTCCAACCGGTTGTACAATAAATTAAAAACAATCTATGTTTATTTACTGTGCAGTGTCAGCCAACAAGAGCACTTTTTGCCGCCTTGTAACCAGTGAAGTTGGAATTTCTAATCTGAATGATTTCATTCAGATTAAAGAATTATTGTCCAAATAAACTATCTACATATATGTATGCATAATATAATTTGTGTTTGTTTAACTTTGCTGCATGAGTGTTTTTGTGCATGTGTGTCCAGCAATATGTCCCTTAGGAGTACTCTGTAAATTACAGAGATAGGCAGACTGACAACTAGCTGCTACAGGGGCCTGGGGGTGAGGGGTTGTGTAAGAGGGGATTTTTTTTTGTGTGTGTATGTTTATCTGTGTCTGTGGTGTGTGTTTGTGTGTGTTTGGAGGAGGAGGACATTGACTGACAGCCCCCCACACACACAAACACACGCTCACGCACAAACTGTGTCTGGCACTGAGCTATTTAAGAAGTGAAGGAGTGCCGGCCGTAGCCCACCGAGTGGAACCCTTATCGAACACACCCCTGATTTACAATCTGTGCTCTCCCCAGTGTACAGGGAGGAAAAAAGATGGCGAGAAGGCTGGAGGGAAGGAGTGAGGGATGCAGTTCCAGCCCCACTGTTTGAAGAAAAGATGGCTAACACTTGTGCTTGTCCCTCCCCTGACAGCCGTTGACAGAGATTTCAGGGCACCAACAGCAACTATCACTCTGCTGAAGCCAATGCACCTGCACTCAATCAGTGTGGGGGAAGTGTGTGTGTGTGTATGTGAGTGTGTGTGTGTGTGTGTCCTGCAAACAGACCCAGTCTGTGAACCGACAGAGGATACATCTTGAGGTTTAAGTGCTGAAATATGCAGTAGGTGAATACTGCTTTTGAAGAAACATTTGTTGTGTTTCCATTAGGAAGAGAAAGAGGACGGGACAGGGTGGTCTGAGCTGAGATAACTGGCTGTGAAGGGACGGAGCAAAGCTACTGAGCTCAGAGAGGCAAACCTGTACTGTGTCATGATAAAATATGAAAGGACAGGTCCAGTGCAGCCCACCTCAACAGTAGAAGCTAACCCTAACCCTAAATAGATCACCATTCCATTACTATAGATTTGGCCATTATTAGGACCTTATATCATTTGTGTCTGGCCCACAGCTGCCTGATCAATTTCACATGTGGCTCCCCATTAAAAATAATTGCTCACCCCTGGTGTAAAACATAATATGATGTATGCTTATGTAAGCTAGAACCAAGGGATCTCAATAGCATGACATTTGCTAGCAACAGTATGGTATGTTGGCGTGTCTTCAAAGATGTTCGCCACTTCAAACTTTGTTCTGTGTCCCCAATACACTGTGGTTATAAGCCCACAAAATGGTGTCTTTGACAGCAGGTTATGCTCAATGCATTTTTACAGTGGACTGGTGTTGGAATCGTTTTGAGCGAAACACAGCCCATTTAGCCCAGCATTTTAAGTTTACCATGGCTACAACCTAGTGAAAGGGTACCTGCTGCAAAAACCACGTAGAGTGAGTGTTGCTGTAACTAGGCATGTTTGGTGTGGTATGTAATGTCCACAGCAGACAGCAGCTACTTCAAAAGACAACTCTGAAATGAGACACAGAAATGGGGTACCGTAATCTGTGTTGTGATTCGGTCTGGGAGGTATTTGTTGTATGGGAACCATGTGTTACAGGAAACACGTATGTGGAAGCAAATAGCACTCTGCTTTTCATTTCATGTAGACTTTCACTTGTAATATGGATCCTCTTTATCTTCATCTATCTTCCATCCATTTTTTTCCAACTTTCTCCTTTTCTTTTCATGATGTCCGTCCAACCTACTTTCTTTGCCATTTGTGGCACATTGTTTGTCTTGTTTGTCCCTTTCTCTGCCCTGCTTTGCCTTCTTCCTTCTGTCTCTCCACCCTCCCTTCTGTCACTGCTTCCCTACATCCCTCCAACCTCTCCGACTCTTTGATCCATCCCTCTTTCCTCCCTCTCTTCCTGCTCTCTCTCTCTCTCTCTGGCAGGCCACCCACACTTCCTCCAATATGCAAGAGGGTGAGGGAGAGGGAGACAAAGAGAGCAAGATCTATAAATACAAAAAGGCCAAGCACAGTTACAACATTCAGTGAGCTCGGCACCACTTTATATAACTAGGCCAGTGAAACAGATTGTGTCAGATGTTTAAAAAGCCATTTGTATTTCTGAATCTTTTTTTCTTTCTTTCACAGAAAAGATTCTAAAAGCAGGTGCCAGCGGCTGCCAGTCTTTCAGAGTGTTTGTTGAAAAGCACGAGTGTGAATACAAGCACCCACACACAAGTGTTGGGCTTTTCAAAAGGCATGTGCAGCTTCCTGGATAAGACTGTCAAGTCTAGATGTTTTAATGGAGATGTTCGTGGTTTCATGAACTGGTTGTTAATCTGTCCAACAGATGTACATGGTGAGATAAGAAAAACAAGAAAAGGTTCAGGACTGGATTCAACCAGAGAGAATCATGTGTACCAGCAATGGCCCTTCACAGGGATAATTCAGTAAGAATAAATACATAGAAATTTGAAAACAAATGAAAAATCAAAGTACATTTGTCAAGGAAATGTATGAAGTACTGATATTTTAGAATTTGAACAATCAATTGTAGCAATAAAAGGGAATTTCTTATATACCCTTTAAAAATCTTGAGATATGGAAATAACCTCTTGAAGCCATAGTTTGGATTTTTTGAAGTGGGGTTGTACCTCCAGTGGAGCTGAGGTATTTATCTGTAGTCAGTGTATTACTTACAGTTCGTAGTGTTAAACATGACCCCAATTTGAAGAAGCAGGACAGGAAGCTAAGTGATGAACAGCTGTGGCCAGCAGTTCATCAGTGTACACTATATTTAGAATATTTTCACCTCTTTACTTTGCCACCTGACAGTTAAATATTGCTCTCTTCCAACCAACCAAACTCCATAGGGAAAATTGGTAGTTTTACCTCACAGAACACGGTAGTTGCTTGTCTCCTGCTGTCTTGACTGGTTAGTTTGTCTCTGTTACTGTGTGACTTCAGTGTTGTAAAAGTTTAGCTTGTATTCACCAAAATCACACAATGACACAAACTAACTAACCAATCGAGGTGGCGGCAGACCAGCAAGTTGTGTGTTCTATGAGGTAAAACTGCTGTTTTTGCTTAAAGAGTCTGGTTGCTCTGGAGAGAATATTTTGCTTTCATAGTGGCGGTTTCCTGTTTGAATAGGCTGTCTAATGGCAAAGTAAAGTGGTGAAAATATTCTAAATATAGACTTAAACTGACATTGATATTTTATATGAACCTTTTTTAAGTGCCTAAATGCATTTTGTTGCTGTTCCTGTCCAGAGCAGTTCATTGTCTAGCTTCTGTGCAGGTACACCTCTCTGCTTCTCCAATCTGGTGTGTTGATCTTGGTAATATACTAAGTGTAACTCACACAACATCACTTCAGATAATCTGTATTATCCCTTTAATCATTCTCATATATTCATCAAAAAAATATATAATATTTTTTAATACCTTTTTCTTCATCTTGACATTTTTGAAGATTGCGTGCACCCTCCAGGTCTTGGCAAACATGGCACCAAAAGCAGTAGTGTATCCAACAATGAGGATCCATGTCCGAACCTATCAGAACAACAGGGACACACATAATCGTATCACGTCTTAAAACTAGTGATCAAGGCTTAAAACAACATCTGATCTGACAGGTATTTGCATTCCTCTCAAGAAGTTCATTCGAAATAGCATTGTGAAACACTCTAAAAATAAGAAGCTGTCAGATTTATTTTTCGTCTCTAAA
The DNA here is from genome assembly GCF_056507025.1 of Lutjanus erythropterus. Lineage (NCBI taxonomy): Eukaryota > Metazoa > Chordata > Actinopteri > Lutjaniformes > Lutjanidae > Lutjanus > Lutjanus erythropterus. The sequence continues at coordinate 18,001,571 of NC_139332.1, forward strand.
GTGTTGAGCTCCGGGAGAACGTTGTGGACCATGGAAGCTGTCACACTCCTGAGAGCATTTCATCTTAATGAGAAACAAAATGTAGACCTCTCTTACTGCTTTGGTACAAAGGACACTGCTGACATGTTTTAAAAGCTTAGAAATTGAATATAGACTATGAAATCCAAAAATAGCTACAGAGAGCTTCTGTATATCGTACGTGTTTTACTGCTGCATGTGTCCACGTGTTTGTTTTTATGTGTGAACATTCACACTGTCTGCGTTCACACGTTTACACCTGACCCTCTTCACATGCCGTTCTATACAGCATCGAGAAAGCAATAAAGCCAGGCAGGGACAGCACACAGGGTAAAAAAAAAACAAAAAAAACAATTACGCCATCTATTCTCAAGGAGACCGGCACATATTGATTGGTGGTGAATGGATCAACCTCTGTGCTCCTCCGCTGTAGAACCTCGTCTGAAGTGACAAGCTCTGTTTTGGCTCTGCTGCAGCGCTTCAGCCAGGTGGATGGCAGCTCGAGACGTGCCCTGCCTCTCATTACTCTGCTGCGCAAGTGCATGTGCATGTGGTATGTGTGTGCCTCCATGTCTGGGAGGGTGGTATCTCAGTGGAAACCAGTTATCACTGTAATCAAAACTCTTTAATTAATCCAGCATCTACATAGTCACACAGTAATGCTACCTGGGGGGAGACATTTAATGTGCGCCATGCTAGCTAGAGACCCAGAGAGAGAGATTCAATCAGTTTTCACTTACTGTTGGTCACACGGTGCATGTGATTAGAGTTTCAGCAGTATTCTCCATATCTGAACTCATTTGCTACATATATAAAGTAAGAGAACAGCTAAAAGTGTCAACGTCCACAAATAAGTTGCTGGTGCTACTAGAACCACACTCTAATCCCAAAACAACTGTCTGTTTGAAACTGTTAAATTTCAAATTAAACAAAAAAGACTTTTGCTGACCTGTGATCTTTTGTAAGTTGAGTCTAAACATACGTAACGTATGTGACATATTTATCTTAACCCAAAGCATAATCTTTTCCTTAACCTACCTATAGCCACTAATCAAGCTGCTGTGTTTCACATGCTGAGGGTGAGAATGTGTTGCCTACAAACATTATCTGGTGTTTCTAAGGTTTTGTAAATGGTTAATAAATGCTGTGTAGTGAATCTATAAACTGATTGTTTAGAAGACTTTATAAATACTTTATAAAACATATGTCAACATTATTTCAATGTTAACAGTAACATAAATAAATAAGTTAATTTTCCAGTTATTAATGATGCTTATCATAGGGTGATACTGAATAGGACAGACATCCAACCCCACCTTCCACTGTGTGAAAAACTGGATTTTTGTCGAGGTCTGCACACCTCACTAAATCCTGACAGTTAAAGGATGTTTACAGCCTGTAAAGTTCATGCTCACTTCTGCTATAAATTTTTGAGAGCAAATCACTGGAACACTGGTGGTTTTTCTGTGCCGCCTGCAAATTCTCATCAACAGTCGTTAACCTGCACTTCCATGGCTATTTGCAGCATAGCTTACTGATGAAAATCCTACTTTTCATGCAGTGTTCTATTCATAATTTTATGTATTATGCATTAAGAGTGTTGAGAGAACTCACAGTGCAGAGGGTCTCAAACTCTTTGTCAGAGACGAAACCTCCATCCAGGCCAAACAGGAAGATGGAGGCGTAGGAGAGCATGCCTCCTAGGATGATCAGGTTGTTCATGTAGGGACTTGACATCTTGATTAGTCTGGAAGAGAAAAGAAGATCAAAATAGAATAGAATAGAATAAAATAAGTAATATTCAGAAATGCTTTGGTAAGAAGAGAGCGAAATATGAAAATGATAATGTACCAGTAGGCAGTTAAAGGTTAATCATCATTCTCGTGCTTCATCATTCTTTCATTTCAATACCACTCAATCTCCCCTGATTCCTCCTGTCCTTCATTCATCCCTCTCTTACTTCTTCCTAACCCCTCATTTTACGTTTCCCGCTGCACCGGAGGTTTATCTGTTTCACCTTCATTAGCTATCCTTCATCTAATCCCTGCCTCCATCCTTCTACCCTCTGAGCTGGGCTTCACCACTGCTCAGTGCCGACCTGTGGTTGCGGTTCTTGATGTTGAAGAAGAGGAAGGCCCCCGCCATGAGCATGCCCAGTATGGTGATGGTGGACAGGATGCTGTAGAGGGGTACGTTGATGTGACGCCGCTGCAGACGCACAAATGTACGGTCCTTGGGAGGCTCCACACCTAAGATACAACAAAAAAAAAAAAACTGAGTGAGCCTCAAACATAATGTAGCAGTGAAACTCAAATGTTGCTTTCATGGTAAATTCTCCCACCTAAAATTACAGTGTTTCTGAACAACAGTGGTTTTCTGAACATTTTCACTCTCACAGCGAGGGTTCTCTTGTCACTTTGACAACTTTACCTGCCTCCTTCAAATCTTTCTCTCTTCAACCACAAAATAATGTCACTGCAGCCGACATCCAGTTATTTGAGACCCATTTCCTGGCCCTCAGTTTCCCCTCATTGAGTGCATGTCTCTCTATGCACCACAGTCAAGTTATTGTGGTTAGATGCTGCACTTTCTTATCTTTTGCTCTATTTTTCTCCCGCCAGTGTGCCAATCGATCGCGATGGCATCATCTTACACATCTCCACTTACTGTGGTCAGAGATGTGGAAACAAGCATCTTAGATGGTACTGACCTAGAGTTTGTGTATGCGGGGCAAGGCTGAAGAGATGGAAGGAGAGTGGGAGGGTGGTGGAGAGGAGAATAGCCAGGGGGATCGAACAAATTACAAAGTATGTCAACACAAGCAAACGCAGGAGGGGCGAAAAATGGACTGGTAAATAATTTAGTTGAGAGAGGACAGTTTAGAGTGGTAAAGGAAAGCGGCGAGTCCCTACACTGGCTGATGGTGCTGATGTCTGAGTATTTACGTGCACTGACATTTAAGTGAGCGACTGGACGAGCGTGCTGAGGTGGAAAGTGACGGTCCTTTAACATATATATAAACACACATCAGATGAATCAGGACACCTTTTTCGTCTTCAGTGGCTTTTACACCACTGACTCGATGCTCACACAGTCACACACAACAGCAGGCACATACAAACACGTGTCGCCTTCGTCATACCTTGGAACCTTATGGAGTTGTTGATGAGGTCCAGCACATCAGCAATTGCGTTGTACTCTCCCACCTTCACTTCTTCGCCCTCTGTTAAAGAAACACACACATATGTACCATTAAAATAAATACATGTACTGTACTTAAACCATTAAAACTGGCTGCTGGATGCCAACACCCCATTCTTTTCACTCACTGGGTCGCATTTACATTCTCAAAACAATTTAATTTGATGAATAAATTGTTTTAAATAAGACTAATAGTCTAAAATCCTGCAGCTCTGTGAGACAAAATGTTTGGCAGGTTACATTTGGTAACAATAACGCTAAACACTCAGTACAGCTGAGGTTGATGGTAATGTCATTAGTTTTATAGGTATATGGTGATGAGCAAAGGCAACTGACAAATTGACCCTTTCTAAGTTCCACCCATTTTGCTCTGTGCCCAAATATAAGTTGAGCAAACCTGACTGTACCTCGGTCAACCTTCTCCTTTCTGGTTTCCTGTTCTTCGATATGCTATGTGCTAGACTTGTCCATGTTGAAAAAAAAAATATTAAAAGATGGCTACAAAATATTGCTAAGAGACCTGAAAAAGCGACATACATATAATGACATCTTAAATTAGCTAATGTGAGCAAAACACAAGTTAACCAGACAGGTAACAAGTCACTTATATTAGCTTGCTAGTCAGCCAGCGTTTTGCTAACATTTGCTATGAGATGTAACTAGCGAGTTAACAAGTGATGTACATTAATTAGCTAGTTAGCTAGCATTTTCAGGTAGATCTAACTGCAGGAACACAGTACAACAGGACACGCCTTACCACAGGACACCCTCCCAAAACAGTCAGGTTACATTCAGCCAGCAAAACCACATAGATAGTTTTAGGAAGAAAAATACATGGGAAGTTTTGGGAAAAGATTGTGGTTTGGGTTAAAGTAAGTCCATTAAACCAAAAGTCATCTCATGAGGGTATGTAGTGTAGTGAAAAGGGTGTGTCATGTAATAAAGTGGGTATGTCTTGTATGCTTAGAGGACACAGACATAACTTTCTCAGCATTTTCCTATAGAGCAAAATCATAGCTAATTATCTAGCTAACAATTGGTGTAGATTAGCTAGCTAGCTAGTTAGGGTCTTCCGGGTACCAAACTTGCTCAACTGTTATTGGAGCACAGAGCAACACTGGATAAACAGGTTTGGGACCACAAATGTCAACCTCATGGTGGTGCTAGAGGAAAAGTCAGGGGATCGCCAGAGTCATTAGGTAATGTTGTCTGGCAACCATGAATATCTGCAAAAAATGTTTTGGTAATCCATCAACTAGATAAATCAGTCTGGATGAAAGTGATGGACTGATTATTTGACAGACTGACTGACTAATTCTTCCATCGTTCGAGTTGTCTGCAGGGCTAAAAATGCCACCATGTACAGTATAATGTATAATGTTAATCTTTAGATAGCCAAATTAATTATGCTATAAAGTGCGTAAATAATGTATCTGTGGAGAACGTGTGGCAGAGGCTTCTTTGACAGAACAAGTAAATCTAATTCAAGCACTAATTGGACACGATGAAGAATGGCCCATCTTTAAACTGCATAATCTGGCACAGTGGTCCAACCTCATAAAGACCTTTAAATCACACGATCTTCCAAAACCCATTAGTAATATAACAAAAATATGTCGAACATAGACTTTTAAGGCACTCAGTGAGATTATCTTTTAAGGTTCTCCAATGAGATGCAGTTTAATATGGTCAGGAAATAGTTTTCATGTTTTTCACAATCTCAATTATCAGTTTATTTTACCTCAAGGAAACCTAAATGGCAATGAAAAGCAGATATCACAGACACCAGCTGTGATACAACCAAGCAAAAATATATATATATAAAAAAGCTCAAATTTAGCAAGAGCAGACTACAAACAAACACAATGAAAAGAATTTCTAATTGATGTAGAGCAAAACAATAAGTATATGCAATTGTACCTGTATACTGTAATATACTGTGCATTGACTTTAGTGTTTCCTAGATACAGTCAAAGGGATGTAAACTGCTGTACACCCCAACCTGTAAGCACCACTGTCCCTGTGGAATTCTGCTCAAACCTCTGTGCAGCTATTTCAGGATTTAGTGTTTTCCCTTTTAGAAACAACGATGAGTCCCTCAGGTGTAATATTGGGAGGAAGCATGACCTTGTCAGACAAACCTGGGCCTTCACTCTCCTGCTCCACTCGTAAAGATTACTCTCTTAGAGTGTACACCGGGGAGGGGAGAAGAAGGGGTTGGAGAAGAGAGGACAGATTATTCAGATTCTTTTTTTGTAAGCACTACAAACAACCTGCAATTTCTTCCGGTGTGCATGCACAATTCTCTCTCTGCCTCTCCCCGTTATCACTCTTACAGCCCCATTGAACTCCTCAGTAGCATTGTCCTTGACTAGGAAAATGACAGATAACATCAACTATTGCGGCATCACAGGGCACCATGTTCCCCTCTCCTCTCTTCTCGGTGGATAACCTCATTTGATCTCCGATTCTGGTATCAAAGCATCAGCAAATGTTGAAAATGTTGCACAGGCCATACTGTATGTGACAATTTTATAACAGTAAATTTTATGTGCATGCACAATCAGGATTTGTATTTCCTCAAACTTGCCGGTGCTGAACGAGGATCAATAACCATGTTTCCCTTGACCACGTCCTTTGTTAGAATCTAAACAGCAGAAGGGATTGTATATCAGCACTCTTCCTTTGAGATGCTAAAATACTATCCCAGCACTCTGTCCCCACAGGGAATATTGATGGCTGCAGCAGGCTGGTAAAACTCAACCTGTCGCTCAGTCTGTGTGACGACATTTCATGCCTTTTTATTTCATTAGACACTTTAAACATCTGTAAATTCAATGGCAAATTTATTTTACTGACAACTAGGGAACTTTCAGTGGGAGAGTTTCCACCATAACCACAAAGAAAGAGAAAAAGCCAATCTGCTCTGTGATGTTCTCATTTGCGTACACAAGTCATATCGAGGCATCGGCATTAAATTGAGACTGTTTCATAACCAGACTTGCAACTCCTTGTAGTACGTTTCCTGACATTGTATACATGGTTCCAACATATTTTCCATTTTAAAATTCCAGACTCTTCCAGACTCAAATTTCAGGACTTATCAGTAGACTTTTTTTTTTTTTTAGACCATGTTTGACATCTGGCCTTCTCTTCCCATCTGTCATCCTTAGCCAACCAGGCTTTATATTTGGGATTGTCAAGCCAGCCCTTGAAAAATTTGATCTCTGCTCAACAATGAAATAAACTAACTGGTGCTGAATTCTTGTGAAACTTCTTGTGGACTTAGTAAGGGTCAATGTTAAATACTGTTGTGAAGATTATTTACTGATGGACAATGGATAGTAATACATGTGTGCATAGGTTTCTTTTTAAATCTTATCCTGCAAAGTAACAGCTGTCGAATACATGCAGTACAGTATACACTGCAATATATCCCTCTGATACAGCATAAAAAATAAGTACTGTACTGCACTGGTACTAGTTTACAGTAAACCAGTGAATATGTTCCTCTTTCTCAATGCAGTTATTCGGTGTTAATCATGATTATCAGAACAGTTTCACTTGATGCAGGGATAAGTGTTTCATTTGCTTTATTGTCAAAAAATAACATCCATTATAATTGTTTCCTTTCACAGAACATTTACATTCAGTAAACGTCTCTTTTCTCACTTGACATTTTTTTCTTTGATCAACCAGCACAGAAGGCTTATAGACACCCATCCTTACCAATAACAATAATGATTATTCAGTATCACAGAGCTTGAGAGATCACAATGATGTGGCCTACTATTTACTATTTTTGAGTGAGAACAAAAAAGAAAGCTTTTGAAATAATTTTTAAACAGTCTTTTGTATAAATTGTGATTGTAGTTAATATGAGCAAATCTAATTTGAGAACTTTAAAGCAGGCAAAGCCTTGGAGACCCTCTGTGACTTTTTTGACCTCAGGTTGGGATCCACTGTCCTGGAGGACCAGTTTCTCAAAGTACTTCATCAAAATAAAGAAGTTATAAAATATTTTCCTCTGATGCACCAGCAGCTCAAGCACAGATGACTCCTCCTCTTTGGAGAAGAGACTCCTACTGGTTTGAAAACTCACATATCAAAGTGGTGACTGCCGGACTTGACTTACAGTGCAACTCTTTTAATCACAGCGAATCAAAGGTATCTTTCATCACATCCACATTCTGACCCGCCTCTGTAGCAGTGTTTGTGAATGTGATTTAATTAATTTGGAGTTCTTCTTCCATGTTGTTCACGCTAGTTTGTATTTGATCAAGTTAACATTTTATTTTGTTTCATGTCAGAGCTGCGAAATTTCAAACATGAAAAAAACTGCTGCTTCATTTAAAAGCATTGGTGGTACAGTTCAATGATATTCTTGTGAGCTGTTTAAGTTGAAAGGACTATGAGAAGACTATCGCCTGGAGGTAAACTGACAGCAGTGAGGGTGTTGCCGGCTGAAATTCCTACAGAAGATGATAGAAAAGCAGGAAATTAATTCTTACTCTAGGGCTGTTGTAGAAAGTAAATCCTATCATTTATCTGTTAAGATCCAAAACATCTTAACCTTTTACCCGCACATATCACAACCTCACCTTACTGATATATATATATTATTGAAAGGCCATGTTTCCTTATCTACCACACCCAGTAGTGCCTTGATTTAAAATCTGTACTCCGAGGCACTGCAACTGCGATCAAGACCTTTGGTAGTGAGCTATCTCTTATCCCCACGAGAGACAGTGGGAATAAGAGCCATCGAGGCCCCTGACTAAGAACGTCTGACAGGGTAAAATGGAGGATCAGAGGCTGAGGACAGATGATAGGGTCATGTTGAGGATCACTGCCTTTTGAAATATTCAAGCTGGGGCAGTCCCTCCTCTCCTCTCCACCCAGCTCAGGCCCTCGGCGTGTCAAAGGGGTGACAAATTCAAGATCCCTGACAAGTGAGAAGGAAGTGATAGAGTGAAGGTTAAGGAGGGATGGAGGAGATGTAATAAAGCTAGAAGATGATAGTGAGAGATGGCTGTGACACAGGGGAGGATTTGGTTGGAGTGTGTTGGAGACACGGTGGACAAGCAGCTCATGGAGAAAAGAAATACAAATATGGAAAAGGGAAAAGGGAAGGAGAGGTGTGTGGTTGTGATTCAGGATGAGGCATTTGAGTATTTTTTTTTTCCTGTCCCTCTTAGTGCTCCTCCTGCCGTTTGGTTTGATTCTTGCAGGTAGAAACAGGAGAGTCATCAGATGAAATATCGTAATGCCATGCACAATCACCCATTTGGACTCAATGTGTTTAAAAAGTAATTCTGGTACTTTTTAGTGACATGGCTTGCCATGTTTTAGGGATACAAAACACAAAATTAGCATTATGCCTTTGGAAAACCATTTTGCTTCCTCCTGTGTTCCTGATTGTGCAATTCCATTCACATTTGATTAATGTCCTTCTGCATGTTTTTTTTTTATCATATCCGGCTCCTGTATAGAAATAAACAACACTAGTTTATTAACTGTAAAACAGCATATTATAATAAATGGTATAAAGTACACATTGGGTACAGTTACTTTAATGTGGAATTAGGACACAGCGTCTTTCTCACTCACCACCCTCTACTCTGACTTTTAATTTTTGGTTTTGTAAATTCTCACACCCATGCAACACTCCAAACTTTCTCTTACACTTTCCTATTGTGTTAATTTTGTCTTTGTTAAACATGAAATAATGTTTAAATTACTAGAAATCACATGTGGTCTCCTTTTTTTGTCAAACTCACTGAGCCTGGGCTGTAGCAGCATTAGCATATGTGCACCAACACAAGCGCGCACACACACACACACACACACACACACACACACACACACACAAACATACTGTATTTTCCTCTATCTCACACACACAGAGTGATGTAAGCAGCCAGAGGGATCAAGCCCCTCTGCAGTGGGAAAGATAAGATGGTTAGGCGGGGAGGACTGAGCAGCCCCATGCAGCGTGCTACATATAGTCTAGGGAGCCTACGAGCTAGGAATCCCCTGCATCAAGATGCAATCTCTGGGTTACCCTCCCACTCAGTAGGCCCTGCTGGCTCAAAAACAACCTCAGGATGATCCTATGAGGACAGAGAGTTCTGAGGCATGTTTTTATACAAACCTAACTGTCCAGACATACATCCTATCACCACAGAGGAGATGGAGCACAGGAAAACACCACGGGCCTTTTGCATTTTAGACTTTTAGATTCATCTAACCTGCACCCACACAGACACAGAGAGGGCACACAACTCCATACAGGAAGGCTTATGGGGACTTTTCTCAGCAGAAAACAGTCTAAAACTTTTCATGTTTATGTTTTTTCTGACTCTTGCAGTCATGCAAATAATGACTATCCTCTCTAGAAAAACAACTAATGAGATAAATGTGACTACAAAGCTTCTGACTTCAGCACTGTTAAATCCTTCAGCCTCCCTTTCCCATGTGTACGACTCTGCCGCAAGCTTTTCCTAAGCCCTATTGGTCAGGATCCATTATAGGTACTGGCATATCAGCAGTGGCAGCCTTCTGACTTGAGAAAAATTGTAAGTGGCTTTCCAAAAACTGCGGTAATCCGGAAAAAATTCTGAAACAATTGCAGGTTTTATTGAACACAGACGTGCGGTTGTTGGAATTCATCAATTTAGAGCAGTAACTCAGAGGAGACAGGTCAACAGGCGTGGATGGCTGGAGGTGGGTGTGACAGGCTGAGTGAAGAGAGCACAGAAGATGCATCGACACAGTCTTGATCCTCTGAAATGATGTTTTCCATTCAAACGGAACAAAGGTTAAAGAGGAAATATGCAAGACTCCAGCTTTCAAAAATGTGCTCTGCAGTCCAAATAGTGAAATGGAGCTATAGACAGTATATTCAATAGGTCGAAGCGCTATTTAATATACAGTCTATGGTTGAAATGAGTTGTTTCCCTCCACTCCCTCATCCCCAGGCAGGTTGCCTGCAGGCTGCAAGGACAAACGCTATACGAGTGCAAGACAATGAGTCCTACACTGTAAGGTGATCAGCTGTTTATAACTGACAATTGTCTGTTGATGTAGAGCTAAGCCTGTTATGTATTATTATACTGAACTGTACTGTACTGAATGCAGCATTATTGCTGGCATTTCAACTTAGCATCTTTCCTTAATCTCTGCTGATTTATCATGGTCATTTTCTGATTTAGTACAGTAAATATATTACGTATTTGTCCTTTAAGGCCTCGGATTACTGTACAAAACCAGAAGAGAAAAGCAAGCCAGGTTAAATGAGGAGTACAGTCATAGTAGTGTCACACATACCTTGAAACTGGTTGAATTTTATTGTTCCCATCCTCTCTCCATTCCGAAACATGACTTGGCCCTAAAAAGAAAGAAAAAACAAAAAAATATATAATGTGTGTCTTTAATCAAACACATAGCATACATAATTAAAGTTAGAAAAACATCCTATTCCGCTGAAGAAGATGCAGCATAAGCAGTACTGTAGAGTGAATTTCAGTAGCAAAAAAAAAAAAAAAGAGCTTAGTTCAACTAAATTTATGCACAGCGCTTTCCCGATACTGGAGTGTTGGCAGGCAAAGGGCAGAGTCTCGGCTCCTGCACATACTGCATCTCATTTGATTAGAAGTGGCCAAAATTGATCTGTTTATAGAGGTAAACAAAATTATCTTTGGGCCAATTCATTTGCTAATATCCTTGGAACAACATCAGATCAGCAAGGCTGCCCGATTTAAATGTGTTTGCTCACATAGCATTGGTACAAATCTGAGCTCAGATGGCATTTAAAAGGCAATTTTTTAAGCATGTCTCACATTAGGATGCAGAAAAGTGTGCGGTGGTCAGTCAATGCTGCAGAGACTTTATTCTACATTTTATTTCAGTTATTCAGTTTCACCTGTGTAAATCTAAAATTCCCAACTGTCAATTCTTCCTACCTTTCCATCATTACTCTTTGAATCTGTTTGGGAGCTCAGTTCCTCACCTAAAGAGATTGCTGGCAAAATCCACGCTTTACTCAACTCTTACAATTTAGAGCCCCTGACACATTTTAAAGACAACGGGACGAATAATTAGATAGAGAACTTTCTGAGGATATGTGACAATCTATATTAGATATGATACACCCCTCTTCAATTTGTTTAAAACAAAGTAATATACTTTAAGATAATACATATATTGCATTGTTCCAAGGAGAGAGTGGGCAAATTTACACCAAATATTGATCCTAACTGTGATTGCTGTGTTATAACACAAGTCACTGTAGCACAAATGTTTTGGCTCTGACAAAAATTAACAGCTTTTTTTTTTTTTTTTTGGATATTTCATTTTTTTTAACATACTAGGAACATCCATAGAACCTCTTGCCAGTAGCAATATCTGGCACAGTACCGCAGGATCTCTGTCAATGTGGCAAAAACATGATAGCCTTTGCTATGCTCCTGGCTGGGAGACTAAAATTGCTTAAATGGAAAGAAAGATTTCCTCCAACTTTCAATCTGTGGATTGGAGAGCTTATAAATCATCTGACTTGAGAAACAGTGTTATGCTACAGGAGGCTGTGCCCACAACATCCACGCACCGTTTGGAAACAAGTTCTAAATCAGGTGAAAAAGATATTTCAGATGTATAAATATAACCCCCACCTGTTTTTTCTCTCATGTTTAAATCAGAGACTTTCCATAGTTATTCACCTGGCATTTTAAGCAGGTTGTGTGACCTTTGTTGACCTTTGTTCAAAGTATTTTTAGAAATGTTTGTAACTTAGCAAGTTAACTGCTTATCATATTTACCACTGAACTTATGTTTTAATGTCATTTTGTAAACTTGTAATGATGCTGTTGGGTAGGGTTGCTTGAGGGATGGAATTTCGTTAAAATATATTAAAATGTACTTCAAATTGTATTTTGTATAATCTGAAAAACTAATAAAAATACTTTGAACAAAAAAAAAGGTCAACTTCCCTAAAATGCCAGGAAAATAACTATGGCAAGTCTCTGATTCAAACATAAACAATTTCAAGCCAGGAGAGCGTCTGGCAAACACAGACAAGGTAGACAAAAGCAATTCGACTTTGTGGCATAATCGTAAGACATATCCAAATCAATTTGGCTTCTGTCGCTTTATCTCACCCGTGTATTCTCATTCTTTCCTCTCACTTGTTCTATTTTCTCCTTCCCTCTGTCTCTTTATCTCCCTTTCCCTCTTCATCTACCAAGACTGTTCAATTAATTCAGCCTGCCATCTGCTTACAGAGCTCCTTAATTACACATTTAACTGGGTTTACATATTACTGGCTGGCTAACAAAGGTGAGAGCAGAGAGCGAGAAAGAGAGGGAGAGGTAGATGGATAGATAGATGATAGATAGATGGCTAGATAGATGGATAGAGAGAGAGAGAGCATTTGCATTGGCTGATTAAAAGACAGCTGAGGGGGAAATATGGGGAAGGAAGCTGGAGAGCCAATTTTGCCTCAAAAAGATGGCAAGCTTTGAAGTAGCGGTGCAGGATCCCACCCCTCTGTTTGAATCCCAGTCTTTGTGTGGCATCTTTGATGTTTGTCTGAGTGTGCGCGTGCAAGCATGTCTATGTGTATGCACTTAATATGTTGCCACATTATGCTCTCGTACATGCATGTGTCCCAGGCGACGCGAGCAGAACGAGCTACTCCTGAGACCCCAGTGATGTACAACAGATCCCTTGCTGGGGATGTCACACCACAGTGTCAATATGACTTGTCAACGTTAACAAGTTCCTTTCGTCACACTCTGCTCTTTCCTGCAATATGCTATGCAATTATGCCTGAAGTATAAGTAGGACAGAATGGTGCACCTCAGTTTAGCTCATTAGGTATTGCGCTCAGATAACGGTGGTGTGTAAACAGGGTCAGACAATGTGGGTTGAAAATAGGGGAACTTGACTTGAACCCATAATGACTGTCAGTGTATGTATCCAGGTTTCTGGAGTAGCTGCACCGTCATGCTCTTGCTGTGCATTAGCACCGCCACCATAATTGCCCTTCACATCAGCAAAAATGGAGCTATCACAAACCTTATTGAAACGGCATGTGGTTATTTTAACAGCCGCCCAATTTGTCCTCTCAAGTGTATACACGGTTTGCAGAATATGCAAAGTGTATCAAACATATGCAGAGGCACTGACTCTGACATTCTTAATTGGAAGTAAACGTCTGTGCTAAAAAGATTAAATTAACCTCCTTTGACCAAAATTCAAAGAAGTGACTGTAAAGCCTTTTTCCACGAGGTATTATGCTCCTCTGCAGCTTAGGCAACCTTGCTGGAGTGTACTGACCCAGACAGGTGTCCCTTGTCTTGTATTCAAAGGACGCTCAGACCTGAGACACAATGGTGGCTGATGGAGCAATCACTGTGTCTAGGTGTGTGTTTGTGTGAAAGTGTCTTTCCGAGGCGAGACAGGTGGAGGCGGCCAGGTATTACACTCCGTGTGGAGGTGAGAATACTGTCAGTGACAGGAGTGCTGGGGTCAAATGAGACGTCGCTCTGTGGGCTGCAGGTGTGACATCCTCCGGGTTTTCAAGGGTTTGAGGTGGAAACACGGTTGATACGAATGGAACTGTGGTAGACACACGTACACACATTAACAGATGCACATAATCCTCCCTACCATCCTCTCTTTCACCTCAGCGTGTCTATTTGAGGTGACTGTCGAGCCTCAGGCTGTACGACTCGCTGCTACCCAGAAAGACACTGATACCGACACAATGACCACTGACCACAGATGAAAAAAAGCAAAACAAACCTTTACCCACACACTTGTCATCCCCAATCACAACCTGCCCCTCCCTGGTGGATTCCAGTGTACATCATCCTGTGGTTCTGGCAGCTATCAGCACTGTCTCTGCGCCGACAGTCTCTCCCAGCTAACATCAGCCATCTTCTCCAGACTCTTAGAAATAGAGGTGCTAACTGGAACCATGACGGGTTCTTCATCTTGTTCCCATAGGAGAGCCCTTTTCAGTGCCTGGTAGAACCTTCTTTAAACCCTGTCAGAGAGTTCCAACTAGGGTCCAACATAAAGACTTATATTGTAAAAGGTTTCACTCAAAACCAAGGGCTTTTCACACTGCGAATCCTTAGCTCTGGGCTAAGAGTCAACCCTGGTTTACCCTGCTTCACACAAACACTGTTAACCCAGAATAAGGCTAAGCCAAGGGCTATATGAGTCAAACTTCTATGGCAGCCTGTAGTCCTCAGTTTACTTGATTTTTGGGGATAACCCCAGAAACTCAGGGCTCACCTTCCTCTGCAGCACGGTCAGTAAGACCTGGGCTAAAGTCAGGGTTAGCCCACTTTGGGATGTGCCTGGACTGAGCCACTGTGAAAGCTTTCTTAACCTGGGGCTAAATGCAGTGTGGAAAGCCCTTTTGAAATGTTCTACAGAATAACCCTTCTAGCCAAAACCTTTCCACCTAATAAGGGTGCTAACAAGAACCCACCAAGGGGCTTCTACTGAGGAGGCTTTTATATTCCAAGGGCTTTATCTAGAAGCCACCCAGGGGGTTTCAGCAATTTTTGAATGACTTGTTCTTCCGAAAAGATTTCTTTGAATGAAAATGGTTCTTAATAGAACCTACCATGGAAACAAAGAACCCCTCTTTTGTCAAAAAAAAGGGTTCTTAAGAGGCAAAATGTTCTGGGTACAACCTCAGCTCTTCAGGAAAAACCCTTTTGGAACCCTTATTTCTAGGAGTGTGTGGCCCTGACAACAGGCAGATCAATACTGTGGAGCCCTCCATGATCACCCTCCCGCTGCTGCAGCTGCCTCTGCCTCTGCTGCGGATTCATCAGCAGGACTGCGAACGGACACGGTTTGGTCCCATGAGACGTGTATGTGTGCACACGGCAAACACACAGTGTAAAATCGTGCCATCAGGAAAGGCACGAGGCTCAAGTCGGGGTATGATCCCGTACGATCAAACACACATGCACACATAACATTTAAACCGAGGGTAAACAGGCATTTCACTGGTGCTTACATGTAGCTTCGTTTTATTGGAAACCCAGTGGAAGTCAAACCATTCGAGTTGTGTAATAGCTGCATTTGAAATCTGAATTCGAAAATAGCATAAAAGATGTATGCAGTGTGGAAGGGAAATTGCCTTCCCATGTCTTTGATCATCATGTGTGGGTGGAAGTTTCTATGTGCTACGTGTGTGCTACATACAGGGAACACTTTTGATCTCATTTCATGTAATCCCTTAAAAGAACAGCTATAATAGTCGACAGATCTCAAATCTTTTGGTACAAAGATGCATTTAATTATTCTGCAACGCTGCTGTCTTCAAACAACATAATTGTTTCCATTCATACACAACATTCTTGCTCCTCTTGTTTTGATTCTATTGGGGATTTGTGGTTGTCAAAATAAAAAACATCATTGTAAAAGAATTTAGCTGGTTAAACAATGCTGTGCATGATTTTCTTTAACACACCAGCAAAAGCATGCAGATTTACTGCGGTCATCCTGAACATTTCCAAATTACCTGTAACCATGTCCTTTAACGTGTTTTGTGCAGACAATGTTCAAAAATGCTACGTATAATTAAACAATATTCATAAAGTGGGACATTGATTGACAATGATGGCTCTCAAAGGTCAAAATTAACTATATTAAGTATATTTACTTACAGTAAGCACCACAGGGTTTAGGTACCATGTAAAATAATGTACACATATTGCATTTAAGTACCTCAAAAACTTTTGACCCTTTTGAGGGCCCTTCTTCCTAACAAGCACGTTTACTTTTGATTTAAAGGGAAAATTCACTACTTTTTATGTGAATGTGCTGTCAGTGTTGATGATAAACGTGTCAATTGAAGCAGTACATTCTTTAGTGAATGCTACGTTGACAGAGAAAGCCGAGTTCTCCTGCTGCAAAATCTGTTGTTCTTCTTGTATAGACGCAATGTCAGCCTTCACCTCTAGGTAGCCAGGGGGCATTTGTTAAATTTTCATCACAATTTTCATCAAAAACTTGTTTTTTTAACTGGTGAAACAAGACAATGAATTAAAAAAAAGTAATTTATAATAGCAAAAACTGCGACAAAATATATTGACATTTTCTGGGAATAAAATGAGACTTAAAAGCTAGGAGGGGATCCGATCAGAACTTAATCTTAATGTGTGGTAGGGAGGTTAGATGCACACAGTAGAAATGTAGTGATCTACCCTGGAAGTCAATTTGCATGCACTTGCAACATGTCTCCTAAACTGTACAGGGATATGTTTCTCACAGGAGAATATAATGAGTTTGGAAATTCTAGAGAAATGTTTAAATAATGCATTACATTAAACTCATTATTTAGTCAATTTTACTCAACTAAATCTGTGGATTTAGTCAACTGAAACTCAACTAAAACTAATACAATCCAGTGACTAAATTACTAAAATATGACAAACTAAATGGCATTTTAGTCAACAGATTATGAATAAATCTAAATCAAAACTTAACAAGAGAACTCTTTCTTTGTCAATATAGCTCAAACAAAGGAAGCTATTGTTTCAATTGACTACATTTCCCATCAATGCTGATTGAACATCCATATCAAAAGTGATACATTTTCCCTTAAGTACATTTTGAGGAACTACAGTACTTATCAAAAACGTTTTACTTCTCGTGAAGTATTTATACACTGTGGGTTCACGACATTTACTCGAGTAAAGAATCTGAGTACTTCTTCCACCATCAATGGCTACATATGCAGGATCAATATGAGTCAATACTGATATGAAAGCAGAGAATAAGACTGCTTGCCGGACTTCATCATCTTTTGTGTGCCTGGAGTAAAAAGTGACTGAAATGTTACATGGCCATCAATATTCCTACGCTGTTTTGCCTCCCAGAGTCTCTGAGGAAAGATTCGGTGTCAGCCTGCTCCTGATCAGCAGCCCTGAGTGGGTCTGTGCTGAAAGAGGTGGGAGCAGAGGGTTGAGGAATGATGACCCAGAGGATTTGGTACAGTGTTAGTAGCCTGTACTGATTTTGTCCAGAGCCATTTTCCTCTCTGTGTCTTTCTCGCTTGTTCTGTTGACATTTATACTGCATTAACATCTGCATCTGTGTTTTATTGTGTCCATCCACTTCTCTCTTGGGTCCCTTGAAGGTTTATGAGAAAATAAAACTATTTATTGAACACATTGTACCTCTGTAATTTTCCAGTAAAGTCAATCTTTCTCCGTTTTCGTTCTCCTTGCATTTTCAGCCCATTTATTTGTAAACACAGTTATGTATATGATGCCTGCATGCCTATTGGGTGTCTAGGCTGGGGGCAGCATGGCATCCTCTAATAATGGAGTGGCCTTTACAGGGGGAACAAGAGATATCCTCTAACAGCTCAATAGTAAGTGAGAGTGAGCACACGCGCACACACACACGCACAGACACACACAGCTTGTAGCTAGCGTAGCCACCAGGATCAATTTTGAATGCATTGGAGTGAGTCGGCAGCACCAAATGGCATCACTTTAGGCTTCATACAGACAAGGATGGCTAAGTAACCTTCTCTGCAAACAAGCTCCCAGCATCACAGAGCAGTAATTAATGCTTCCGTGTGTTGTTCTGACATTTGCCCACTCCGTACTGTGCAATTACAGAATATATATAGTTTGCATAGTGTTTACATGCGTAGACACATACAGCTAAATGTTTTCCCAAAAAAGTTGTTTCTGTATAAGCAGTAACATAGTTTATGGTGTTTTGATTGTGTTGCTTTAAAAAAAAGGGTTAGGGTTACTCTTTAAAAGTGGCAATCTGCTCCATAACTTACCGTTACACCATAAAAGTTGGTTTCGTTCATGACGTCCAGCACCATTTTCCCCACTTCGCGGTCATCCACAGTGAAGTTGTGGTAGGTGTTCTGCCTTTGTTTTACCCGGAGCAGTTCCATCACTCGAGTCAAGGTTTTAGCAATGACCCAGATCCCGTCGTAGGCGAAGCCATGAAACTTGCTGGCCTCCACACCTTTCTGCTGGAGCTCACGGTTATACTCCCGCTCGTACTCCTTAGGGGTCTGACAGAGAGGTAAAAGAGTGTGTTGGGTTGTTTTAAATGCACTATTATTGGTGTAACTTTGTCCAAGGAGAAAGGATTATTTTCCACATAATATGAGAAACAAAGTTACTGGAAAGGCTGTTTTGGGATCAATGCTCCTGTGCTGGGTAGTGCAGTGTGGAAAAAAGTGCCATGATTGATTTTGGTTGAGATCTCTTGTTTAAAAACATGCATCTAAGATGTCTTTTTATGGAGAATGTTCTCTTATGTCTCCACAGATCCACAGGGAATGTTGAAATTATTGAAAAGTACAAAAACTTTCAGTGATGACTAAGCTCTGGTCTAAAAACAGAAACCAAAATTATGTAAAATAAGAAAACTGAGCCAAAATGCTTCACTATTTGCTTGCACTTCAGCCTCAGGCTGCTCTATTGAACACTGTACTGCAAATTCATCAGCAGCACGATTCTTTCTGAAATAGCATCAACATTAAGACTGAAAATATTTGTGCTGGGTTATTCAGCTCATTGGTGTGGTCTTCTCACTTGTCTTAATTAAACTCTGGCTTCATGTCTCGTGACATTATAAATTACGCGTTAACAACATAACAGTCTTCTGAAGTGCAACAGCGGGTGTCACTCACCCTGCCAGAGATGCCCTTGATCTGCCGAGCACTGAGTGGCTCAAAGTCCACACTGATGTATCCCTCCATGGCCGTGAGCAACTTCTTGGTGGTGCAGTTGGTGGTGTTGGCCTGCTCCCACCAGTTGTTCTGGTACCAGCCGGGGATAATCCACTGGTATTTACTGCCAAACATGTTCAGGTTAAATGCCTGGGAAAGGGAGAAGAAATAGAGGGTGAAGGAATGCAACAGCAGTGAGATACGGTATGATACATGGAGATTAATTTACGTGCAATTATTCTTCCTTAGTGTGAGATGCTGTGTATCCAAAGCTAGAGCCAGGCCTGTATTGTTCTTGGTATATCTGGTGAAACACTGATGGAAGGCAGTGGCAAATTTGCCATCCCTAAGCTTTCACTTATAATAATAATAATAATAATAACTTTATTTATATGGCACCTTTAAAAACAGAGTTTACAAAGTGCTTTGACAGCCAAAGTAAAAGAGCACAAAGCAGCAGGATACCAAGGAAGCAAAATAACAACAGAGGGCCAAACAGGAGTAAACTAAGACTGGAGTAAAACAAGACAATAAAACACAATAAAAGAAATAAGAACAGTTAAACTAGAAAAACATGATACTAAGAATAAGTTAAAATGAAGAGGGCAGAGATTACAGAGACATAATATGATGTTGTTAAGAGACGACGACATCACATAAAAGCAAGTCTATAAAAATGGGTTTTAAGAAGTGATTTAAAAGATGTCACTGAATCTGCAAGCCTTATCTCCTCAGGCAGGTCGTTTCAAAGTCGAGGGGCCCTGATGGAGAAAAGCCCTGTCACCTTTAGATTTAAGCCTCGACTTTGGAACAGCTAGGAGACCCCCGCCTGAGGATCTAAGGCTGCGTACTGGCTGGTAGGGAGTTAACATTTCGGCTATGTAGCCAGGGGCCAGACCCAGGCGGGCTTTAAAAGTGATCAGTAAAATCTTAAAATCAATTCTGAAACATACAGGAAGCCAATGGAGGGAAGCCAGGACTGGGGTGATGTGATGTCATCTGTTAAAACCAGTAAGCCTTATAATTCAGTACAGACTGAGGACTTACACAGCAGAAGACTTTGGAGGCCAGGTTCTCATCAAACTGGCCGATGATGATTCTCACATCGTTGTCCTGAAAAAAGAAAGAATAAAATGTCACGATGGCATGACATGAGCACAATCATGCACACAAAATGAAGAATGTGTATTATCAAATAATCAAATTTCCAGGTCACCAAAGGAATGCAATCACGTTTGCCTCCTGGCTGGTCCGGCGAATTATTTTGCGGAACTGGAAACCAAGTGCCCCCCCTGTTTTTACTCAGTGGAGCCAAGAGGTTGCTAATGCTGACATTAGAAAAATTCAAATTTGTTGCGTGTGGTTCATACCAAAAATTTGAGAAAACATGGTCCTGATTTATATATACTTATACTCCAGTGCTTACATACATCCTAACTGAAATTTATCTATAAAGTGGTTATATCACTTTTGCTGTAGAGTATTTTATTCACCCAGTTATTTAGTTATTTACTAAGATTTTATAAATAAAACATAGAGATACACATGTATCTATACATCAACATATGTTTCTGAATATCATACAATCGAAATTATATTACACTGCTGTGACCATACGGTACAGAGCTCATTACACTCTCTTTGTGAACCCCTGGATTTACAGTAATGTTGCAATACATTTCTGAGACATTTCTGCTTGTTACTTTAGTACTGCCCTTTAGTCAACACAGCCATTAGGAAAGAAACTATTTCTTCGCTAGGATCAGTTTTCCAGTTGCCTTTTCTAATCATTCTACAACATGACACTTCAATCAATAAATCCACATAGGATCAACCATGTTGTGTGTACTCTATTTTCATCATTACACCTCTCAGCAGCTACAAAGTATGTGGGATCTCAGTGGCGAACTAGTGGCTGAGAGGCTAAAGAAATATTAAGTCACATAGTGTCAATCCATAACAACAGAGACATTAGTGTCAGCGGGCAGAATTGCCTGCCTTGCCAACAAGGCTGGCGAGCGCAAATTTACATGGGGATTCAGAGCACATGGCCCGGTGATTGACTCGGTAAATAATTCAGATTGCCCGGGTGGAAGTGCAGCATGTTTCATGGTGGGAAAAAAGATCAGGCTCTGGGGCCAACAGTCTGTCATTTAGTGCGCACAAGCATAATATAGCACAAGCACAGCCATACACACACAAGTGGATGTGTGCATACAGTATGTGCGTGTGTCGAAACGCAAACACACACATTACAGTACAAAATTGCCCCAAATCTAATCCAATAATACTGACACAGGTTTGATGAATCTACATCTGGTCAACAGAGCTGGAGGTGATGTGTGATGCATGGAAGAAATTCTGTCATAAGGCCCTTATTCAACCCCGACAGCGAAGACAGACAGAAGAGGACAGTTTTTACTGAGCAATATAAAGGAAATCTGAAGACTGTCAGAATCGATCATGTTATTGAACTCTGAATTTAATATAAGACCTACTTTATTATTTTGGGATTTGTCACCAGCAGTCCTCTTGTAATAGGATTCTAGTCTCTTCTACTTACAGTAATATTGAGTGTTTTCTATGGTTATGTCATGTACATTAAGTGCTACATGCGGCTGTCAAGTGTTCATTTCCCTCTTATATTGATCAGGTGGAAAAGCTATACATTACAAAGAATTAGCAGGGCCTTTTGGAAAATGCAATTACAAATAGAAAATCATGAAAACATGTTCTGGGTTGAACTGTGATGAAAAATTAAAACAAAGGCAGGTTAAAAAAAAAAAAAGAACAATGGAGTGACAAACACACCAGCTTTAATCTCAGTGAAACTACGGTGTCCTGCCTTTATCCTCGATAATGAGAACCCATTATGAATACAGTTCATGAAGTCGTCTTCCCTCAGGCAGTTTCAACCGTATGTCATGCATCCACAGATCAGAGGGTGCGACCAATCACTGTCATCTTAATTCAAATTCCTTGAGGCGATTAGACAACCAGACCTACCCAATAGCCAAACATTGTAGTTATTATTCTAAACAGATTGGATATACTGCATGGATTCTACAGAGAAACTGAGGACAGATAGTCATATTGCTGACTCCACTGGTCCCATGTTCATTTTGGCCTCTTCACCCCTGAACCTGCACAGCTCCTCTTGTTCTGTTGGCTGTTTTTGTTGCTCATTAAAATTTGTTTGAATGTTTTCCCAATTTAAACATTAGTAATTGTAACATAGACAAAGATAGCGAATAACTATTAAAAAGATGCCTAACCACAACATATAATCTATTGAATTCAACATTTTTTTTTTGCCTCATTTGTAGAACACAACGTGGTTCTTCACAGAACTCAGAAGGAACAGTGCTTATAGGTGAAACCCTTAGAATATAAAAGGTCTCTCTATAAAACTCCCTGGGTGGGTTCTAGAGGAAACCCTTTATAAAGGTATAGTCATTTATGTTGGACTCTAAATACCAGGCTATGGACTAGGCTCTGGGTTCCAAAGGGGTTACTTCATAAAAAGGTTAGATATCAAAATATAGACAGATAGCTGTAAGATTAATTTAATCACAAAAGCATCAAAGTTCAAGCAGGACATGTCATGCCATGTCCCCTTAGTTTGGCCCTGTGCCCCTCAAATAATTATATTCCCTTCTCCAAGAACACAGTGGCCTGGATTCCCCGCCCACACTGCTCCAGCTGATCTGGCTGTTTTCTCAGTCTTTTTTTCTGTCAATACGGTTTTTAGACACTAGTGTCTTGTTGAGATTCTAATTGGGCAACATCACATGAGAAGCTGCACACACAACCAGCGGTGGGTTAAATTTTGAGCCTCGTATAAACTGCTGGAAGTCTGGGCTATTTAACTGCGATGTAGCTCACGGCAGAGACAGCCAGCATGAGAAAGGGATTGTACAAATATGGACAGAAGTGTTGGCGTGATATTAACTTTCTTTGACCATGAAGCCTCATGTTATTCAACAGTTCTGCAGACTGGAATCTCTGTTCATCGTGACAAACAGCTGGATCTGTGTTACATACAGTCCTCTCCTCTATGAAACATCTGCTGTTCGTGCACTGTCATTCAAATTAATACAAAAAAACATGAATAGTATGCACCATTTAGTATGATATCATAAAATAAAAGTAAAATCCTTTACCCTTATATTCATTATTTCTGTGGACTTAAGATTATTGTTTTATTTGATGACCGTGCTGCGCTGGCGTTTGGCCTTTGTGGCAGTGCCACTAAAATGACAAAGTTCTGGATCCTGGATTCTAGCATTGCATATGGGACACATGCACACAGACACATGCACACTCACACACTAAAGCAGACAGAAAGCTTCACAGCTTAATCGAAAGGTTTCTCTTTTGGTTTCTCTTCAGAGCCAGAGTGCATGCAGGGTTATTTAGGGTTTCGTTTTTGTATAAAGCCCTCAGTGTTGCTCCACTGCTCTGACACCATCACAATGTGTATGTGTGTCAATGAGCAAGAAAGGCAGGTAGCAACTTTAGTGGGGTGCACTCTTGCGTTATTTTGTGTGTGTGTGTGTGTGTGTGTGTGTGTGTGTGTGTGTGTGTGTGTGTGTGTGTGTGTGTGTGTGTGTGTGTGTGTGTGTGTGAAGTGCCAGTGGCAACTCAGTAACACTGCCCTTCCCTGGAGGAACAGCTCTTAACCCAAATGGCTAAGGACCACAGCCTCAGTATGAATTCTGTCCTGCCTGGCAACATCATGAAAAGACTGTGTAGCTATGGGCAAGGCCATGAGTGAGAGCGTTGTGTTTGTGCATTACAGACTGGGGCGCTATAGGGCCCCAAATTACCCTCACTGCTTGAGTTTTTTATATAACTATAACAATAACTGTTCTCAAAGAGGGTAGTGTTAAGGGCAGCCTTGACTGCTTTATCCGTGACAGGGTTGTTTGTAACTTTATGATGGTGATTTATACGTAATAATTGTTTGAGTAATATTGTACCTCATAAGCCCAATCAGGCACTGTTAAGGGCTTATTAGGCACACACACACACACGCACACATACACACAAGCACCGTACTAATGATGGTCTTTTATGAGGCTGTGGGAGACGTGATTTGTAGACTGGGCAATGTGTTGCTTCTACTCACCCAACCATCCCCCCTGTCTGTTTGTGATGATTACTGTGCAGCCAGTGTGCAGACACGTGCACACACTCGCAGGATAAATTTGTGCGTACGTGTGTGTGATCACTAATTTATCCTAGGTGAGCATTAAACGTTACACACACTGTAACGACCACAGATCTGCCATTATTATCTGAACTGGAATAAACAGGTTGCTGCCTTTAAAATAAAAGTCCCTAAAATATTGTCAGTATGTGCCACAATATCTGAGCATTTTTGGCCTTATTACTTAACTCACATTTAGGGAAACCAAACTGTTACATGTGGAGTCTTAGACCCAGAATTTAGTGTGGATTGGTCCTTGAAGCTGGATGTGAGAAAGACTGTGTTTTCTTTGTTTGCTGTTTAAGACTCTTGCTGGGGATTTGGACCAGCAGAGGTGCTTCATCAGTTTGAAAAGATTACGGATTACAGGAACAGGAGCAGCTGCTCTGATGATATTATCAATAACAGACCATATGAAATGGACAAACTTGTAATGATGATATCAGCGCAAACCATTTGTCTTGAGCTTATCCTCTGTGTCCGCAGGCTGCACCGCACCTGACAATATAGCATACAAAATCATTCTGTATTAAAGAAAAAAGTTTTGCTTGCAACTGGGATACTGTTATATCAGCGCTGCCCGCTAGCATAAACCCTGTGCAGCCGTTTAGGGCTAAAACTATTACAGGGGGCACCATGAACTGTGATTTTCTGTGTTGCCCGCTCCGCACCCACAGTAACCTTGCACTGCCCGAGCTGTTTTCACTGTTTTCTCCTCTGTCTCTTTCCTGTCAATACGGCTTTGGACACCAGGGTGTTTTGATGAGAGTCCGGTTGGGCAACGGCAAGTAATATGCTGCGCACATAACCAGAGATGCGAAGGGAGTTCAAGCCTGTTCCGAACCACTGGAAAATCACCGGGTTGTTTAAGAGAGCAAGAGAGAAAGTGCTGATGTGGAAGATCATGAGAAAGGCAGTGTGCGAATATGGACATAACTATTGACAGGATAAAAACTAATGCAACTCTACAATTTTGTGGTTTACACTGTAGACTGGAGTCTCTGTTAACAGTAACAAACAGCTCAATCCGCATTTTACACTGGTCTCCTCTATGTATTTTCAATCCACCACTGTTCATGCACTGTCTCTCTCTATATAAGTCCATTCAGCCAAAGTGAAAGGGGAAAAAAAAAGATTTGTGAAGAAGCTTGTTCAAAATAATGACTTAGTATCTCAAAATAATAAGTTAGAGTCATTATTTTGGGGGGAAAAAACTCATTGTTTTTGAGATACTAACTCAATATTTTGAGACAGAATCTAAAAATATTCTATGTAGTATAGAAAATTACTTATATATGTGGAGTTGTTATTGTTCTATTTGATAGCACTGCTGCCCTAGCATTTGGCCTTTGTGCCCTTAAAAACTTGACAACCCCAAAGATCAATTGGCTTTGCTCTTAAAACTATGAAACTCCAGGTCTGCTCCTCACACTTTGTATATTGTTGACTTGACTTGTTTGCTTTCAATACTCAGTGTGTAGCCATGGTCACACAGGTTAGCTAGCAAGCAAATAGTGAGAAATCAAGCTTGCTCTAATGAAAAATATTTCAGTCAAAATTAATAATAAATTAATTACCTTGTAGCCAGCTTGCCAGGTTAAAATTATTGTACCTATGTTAAGCTTTAAGAATAAAATTTAAAGTAATCCTTGTAATGAAAAAATGTTTAAAAAAGAAATGTCTACATATCTGAGGGGCAGGAGTTCTGAATGCATGATAAATAATTAAATCATAATAAATAATAAAGTGTTTTGGACTTAATTTAGATTCTAGGACGTTTTTTCTCATGTGGCCCGACTGAATTCCAGCTCCGTCAATTGGCCTTCAGTCATACAAATCTTAAAAAGCCTTGGTGCTATAAAATGTCTGCTGGCAGTGTTATTTTATGTCTAAATTAAAGAGGAATAAAGTTACTAAGATTAGAAGGTATGTGTGGGTGTATTTGTGGGTGGGTGTGTGAGCCTGCCTTTGTTTTCTGATGTTGTTTTTGTCAGTCTGTCCGGTAACTTGGGACAGAGAACAAGAGATGAAGATGAAAAAAAGCAGAAAGTGACTGCGAAATGTAGAAGGCTGCTTTGACACCTCACAGCAGAGATGCCTGTCTGCTTTGTGAATATTCCAGCTGGATCACAGATGTGAGTGCTCTATTTGTGGATCACACAGTGACGCCACGGACCCCTCCCTATGCCCCCCCACACACACAGTCGCACATACACAATCACACATAACACTGTACCAAAAAAAAAAAGATCAGCCTTCACAACAAAATCTGTGTCACCCTCTACCTCATCATGTTACGTAGCTGTTGGGGAGATGGCAAACTGCTGTTGCGAGATGAGCGGGAAACAGACCATTAGGGTGTCAGAGGACCCCCGCCCACCCCATCCGAAACGTTCTGGAAAGCTTTCGAGGCGACGCTGTGATTTGCATATTTAGTCTTGATCAAGGAAGGATGGTGTCAGCTTAAAGTGTCAGCCTCAACATGCAGAGTTACATATATATTTTAGGAAAGACAGCTTCTCTTGCTGTTCTTTCTCTGTCTCGTCATCTCCATGTTGCATTTATTTCATCCTGCTGCATCTTGCATACGTCATATCCACTATTCTCTGTTTCTTTCTCCTACTCCACCCACTGTCCTCACTTCCAACGTCTTTATCATCTCACTGTGCCACACATGTAACTTCCTTAACTAAAAATATATCCTTACTCCTTCACACTGACACCTTTTATGTTACTATGAGGTTCCCAGTCACTTGGTCACATGTTTGATTTACTTAAAGTGACAATGTTTTTACTGTAAACTGTATGTGGCACTTTCTCACAGATCATAGAGGAGACCGGGGAGTATTGTAACACTGTCAGTTTGACTAATGAGAAAGGTGTTGTAGTCATGTCATCAATATTGTACATTTCCTTTTTGAGCTCACAGGAGAGGCGGCATGTCTCTGTGAGCAACACTGTGGTTTTTATGACCAAAAAACTAATTTTAAGGTAACATTCATTGCAATGTAGATACAATGGTTTGACTTGCATAACCTAAAGTAGCAGTTTCTCTAGTTTAATTTGATGATTTGCACTCATGGTACCTTAAAGGCCTCATCCTAAAACAGTTTGCTATGTAACTGTAATGCTTGCTTGTAATGCTTGGGGTGGGGACAGTTGTAACAGTTCATTAAAATGATGAGAATGTCTGCATTATGTGCTTGGAACACTTTGCAAACTCAGTGCGGGTCAAGTGTGTGCAGTGTAGGGTGACCAGACATCCTGAAAAATTAAGGACAGTCCCGAAATTATAGGAGATGACTTGTCCTGTTTGTCTTGAAAATTAACCATTACAGTAATCGATCATATAAACAAGCTAAAAACGAGAGCTGTTTCTAGGCTGTGAGATTTAATTTCACTTGAGACTTATAGGCCAAAATGCTGAGGGGACCAGACTTGCTGAAAAAATGCTGCACTGAATGTGTAATGTGTATCTGGTGCTTAATTCTTATGAATAATTAATAACATGACAGAAACACAAGCAACAAGCTGCTGCTGCAAAGACTCTTCAGATGAGAAAACCCTTTAATTTAATTATCAGTTAGTCCACATTATTTTAAAGGATTTCAATCGTATGTTTCACTCTAAATTCCTGAAAATATTCTGATCAAATCACTTATGTAGGCTATAATTCCTGCTTTAAGTATTTAAAAATATGTGTATTATTGGTAACAGACACAGTGCTGCTTATTACTGTCAGAACCTGTCACTGATCTTAACAATATTAATGACAAATCATAGTTACAGTCTGATATTACTACAGGTCAAAGTTTCAAAGTTTGAGAGATCTAACACAAACAACTGCTGAGTTAGTGATGCTCAAACAACTCGTTACTAACATCCCTGGTCTCCCCTATACAGCCGGTAAATGAGGCCAAATACATCTGTGATTGCCTCTAGAGATAGTTTGGATAATGTAGCCTTCACACTTGACCGCATTTACATACTATCCAAACATATTCTGATCGAGCATGCATGTTAACACCAGGAGTAAATGGTGTAAAGATGTACAAGTATATCTCAATATTGGCCTAATAATGGCCTAATTTTGTTCTGTCTCATTTCATTTCAAAGGAGAGGAAATAATATAAGAAATGCAGTATGTATGCATGTATGGGTGTATACATATACTTAAAAGGCCTATTAAACATCCATTAGCCAGAGCAGGTCATTAGGGGTCACCATACAGACCCCCCAGCCATTACAGCGTCCTCATTATGGCTCCACTGGTCTCAGTGTTAACTACCCTGGTCCATCCAGTCAAATGAATCTTTCAGGATTCTCTTAAGGTGGCACTAACATACACAAATACCGTAGTAAAGATATATTAAATTGTGTGAAATTCAGCTGAACCCTGTTATTAGATGTATCAAAGAACCATCTGAATAAAACTAACCTTGAATCATTGCACATTTTTTCTCTACTTAGATAGAGCTGTTGAGAGCCCAGACTGGATCACTTACCTTGAGCTTCTTGACATTGACACAGGGGTCATTGGAGAAACTTTCTGTGTCTGCGATCTGAATGTCTGCTTTCTCCAGCTCATTAGTCAGATCATTCCTCACCTTTAGAGAGAGAGAGATAGAAAGAAAGAGACAGAAAATGAGCATCGGTGAGCATTTATTATGTGAGGCGCTCAGAATCTTTTTATTTATCATCAAACTCATTGTTAGCTCTGCGCAGGGCTGTGACTGCACAAAGATAGAATTCTTCTTTCAGTCTGCATTAACTGAACTGTTGGTGATCTAAGGTTAAAAATTACAGTAACTGGTAGTATTTACATAAGGGAATCTTCACTGTAACACTAGCAAGTCGCATTGGTTGTTCCAGGGATAAAATTTGAATCTGGGAGGGCACTGGTGGACTCAAGGAGGGCAGTGCCCATCACTGAAAACAGGATGAAAAAGTGCCGTCTTGGATTCCACTATTGAGGATAAAACACTATAAGATGCCTTTTCAGGTGGCTCAGTGTCCAATGAAATGTGGCAAATGGCACTTAGAACACAATGTAATGCCAGGCTGCCCTACATACTAGAAAAGTAGCTGGACTGGATATTAATCGTCCTCTGCATACCTCTTAATGGTTAAACAGTTAATAGTTCCCTGTGTGTTGTACCTTTAGTCACATAATAAAACAATTAAAATCTAGAACGACAGACTGGAACTGTTTCAGCATAAATGGTTGTTGCCCCAACGCATACAGCTGGAGTCCTTTTATTTTTTTGGGGCCTTGACCCTGAGGATATGAGGAGCATGAAGCTTCATTTGTGACACCCCCAAAGGAAACTTCCTTGTTGTCAGCTAAAAACAACCAACTAGCAGCCTCAAGTATATGAGAGGAGACATATGGCCGTCCTACACCTTCCACAAGCCAACAGCAGGAGTGATAAAGTCTGTGGTGACTGTGGAATTGGCAGTTCCAAATTGGGAGAAAAAGTGGGGTAACGCAGTAAAATCATTCATGTAATTGAACAAAGAGAGACATGTCAAACCTAACTGCAATGAATGAATCGATTGATGAGCCAAAATCAAGACAAACATCACATCCAAGCAAACATACCTTCCATTAAGTCTGAAAACACCACCATATGCAAACTAGCGCCCAAGAGAAAAACACCATCAGGTAGTAAAAACAAATGGTGATTGAGCATATGTATTGTAACTTGCTTAATTGAAATCCTTATCTTGAAATGCAAGTATTGTTTTGTTGAAACAAAAATGTTAAAATTAATTTAACAAACAAGCGTACCATTCATACTTTCATTCACCTAATATCCTGCTGTCAGTCTGGGCCATATATTTCTTAATGTTTTAATGTTTATTTCCCAATTGGTTCCACCACTCCAGACATACATATGGGTAGTAGGTGTAGTTAAAATGCAGCAAATACATGTGTGTAGATTTTATATTTGTGTATAGTATCTGTAGTATGTATAAAGCAATAGAGACAGACAGTAGAGGCCATCTACTGTCCTGAACTGGCATTTCCATGTTGTACCTGGCACCTTGAGTGAAAAGACAAGCGTTTTGACATTTCAGAGACATACTGACAGAGATATATTGACTACTGAAGACATCAAACCATCATCATTCTGATTTAACTCACTTTGTTCAATGTGTAACATTCACAGTATTCAGTGTGCATCTGTCACAGTGATTTGTGTTTGTTTCTCTCAGAATGACAGAGGAAAGTACAAAAACACCCTTTGAATTATGGTTATCTGCAGCTTGACAAAGAACAGACATATGTGTGGTTATACTGTAAATGTATCTGTGGCGGCTGCTCGCCTGCTTTGATGTATTGATTCAGTGGAATTGTGGGTAATGGGATCAGAGAAGAAGGGGAATGGCACAGGTATCCCACCGTGATGGTGAGCTTGAGGTGGTTTATCATATTGCCTCTCACTCACTCTGTCTCACCCCTCACACATATAACTATGATTCATCCATCTGGCTTCCCTCCTTAAAGCTACAATTTTAGAAAGGGCCTTTTTTTCCACAGCAGACATTTTGACTTGTCATAGCAGGAAAAGCACAGGTGTAACTAATGACATTTAGGTGAGGCATGCCAGCATGCACAGTACTGGGGCCCTGGCATGGGAGCACCTACTGTAAATGTAACACCTGTGTTTGTTGTGACAAAGAACTACAGTTTACTGTTGACATCTCCTCTTCTCTCTCTGGCCAATTTTTTCCGATGTCCTCCAGCCATGCCCTGTGGCTATCAGCCTCTCCACCCCACTTGAGAGCTTGGCATAAGGGGCCATGTTGAGACATCAGAGGGGGTGTGCGCTTAAATCGGCATGCCAAGCTAAGTTGGCAGAGACATCATATAACAGCTAACAGATGAAGACCCTGTGTGTTCGGCCTATATTTGCTTGTAAATATGCATAGAAATGTGTCTTATATCACTTCAAAGACATTTTGGTTAGTCCCTTGGCAATGAATGGAATACAACTCAGATTTATATACATAGAAACACTGTTCCACAAGTGATACTCCACCCTTAAATCTAATTTTAGCTTGAATTGTCCATCCATCCATCTTCAACCACTTATCCAAAGTTGGGTTGCAGAGGTAACAGTTCCAGCAGGGGACCCAAGACTTCCCTTTCCCCGGCTACATTAACCAGCTCTGACTGGGGGATCCTGAGGCGTTTTCAGGCCAGGGTGGCCATATAATCCTCCACCTAGTCCTCAGTCTGCCCCATGGCCTCCTCCCAGCTGGATGTTCTTGGGACACCTCCCTAGGCAGGTGTCCTTACGAGATGCCCAAACCACCTCAACTGGCTCCTTTCTAAGCAAAAGTGCAGCAGCTCTACTCCAAGTCCCCACTACTCCACCACACATTTGTGATTGCCAGCTTTGTCCAGAGGCTTCCCCCACCACATGACCCAACTCACCACCACTGGTGATCAGTTGACAGCTCAGCCCCTCTCTATATCCAAGTGTCCAAAACATGCAGCCTCAGATCAGACGATACAATAACAAAATAGATCATTGACCTTCGGCCTAGGGTACTTAAGTACATCCTTATGCTCGAACATTGAGTTCATTGTGGGCAGTCTATGACTAGCACAGAAGTCCGGTAACAAACACCTGCTTGGGGTCAAATCAGGGAGGCTGTTCCCCCCGATCATGCCCCTCCAAGTATCTCCATCCAAGTGTATTCAAGATGGTTAGCATTAGAGGAAACATCAGAGAGATTCAGCAAGACATGTTTGAGCCTCAGTCAGACCCAGACTCACATGAAGAGTCTGTCATGCACCAAAAACCAAAAACTAGCAGATGTATCAGAATGGTAAGTATAGTTAGCATCTTTTATTTTTTATTGTTTTTTAAGTTAACTAGCTTGCTAAGCAGAAAGCCAATCTACATCAAATGTTAGCTGGCAAGTGTTTTGTTAACATTAGCCATCAGATGTAACTAGCTACCTACCAAATGATGTAGATAAGCTAGCTAGTTAGCTTGCATTTTACTAACATTAGCTATTTGATGTTGTGTTTTGAGGTTTCTAGGAAATATTTTGCCAACATTGGCTGACCTAAGACATGACTATAGATATATGTCACTTTTACAGGTCATCCTCTAAAAATCTGGTTTTCTTTTTAACATAGAAAAGCCTAGCAGGTAGCATATCTAAGTATAGGAAACATGAAAGGAGAAAGTTGACCAAGGTTCCAAAAAGGGTGGGACTCTCTGTTGCGTACCAAATCTAGCTTCCCTGGGGTACATTTGAATCTCTGATTTTAGGAAAGTGCAACAATATTTCACCCCTTCAGTAGAGAAACATGAAAACAGTTCTCTAGTGACAAGCTTTGCACAGATACAGGTCAACAGAGTCAAGGTCATACATTTTAAGGAGCATAAACATAAAGTAAAATACATTTTTTGGTGAATGGGGTTTTTCATAAAGGAGAGTGGAGAGTTGGGTCACCTTTAATTCATATTATTTATAATGAAAGGTTGTCATGATAAACCATTTTCATTTTCAAACCATTACTGGTGCATATGCTCCCAGTATTTAGCCATATTTTGACAGAAATTAATAATGTGGAAACAACGGAAATGCATAGCAGAGAAGTGGATTTCAATGGACATTTTAATGCTGTTTTGTCCAGTTAAAACTTATGATTATTGGAATCAGCTGTAGGTAGATTCAGGCTGGCCAAAGCCTTGTTCTCTGTCAATAAAGAAACTGCAAGCTTCCATCTTCCAAGCCCTCAGGGCCCAAGTGTTTCGTACTCAAAAGATGGATTGCAGGTGGTGTATAACTTCACAAATAGCTTCAGCTCACCAAATACCAACAAATAAGATCACCATCACTATTATTACTATTGCTACTCTTAAAGTTAGCAATCACAACTATTATATGTAATCAACTAGAAGATTGTTACCATATAAAAATCAATGAATCTAAACAATCTCAACTTTATTTCCCTCATGTCTCTAAATGTCTGCTGTCATAATCGCCTCCTCCCCAGTTCACCCAGAGGGAGTTCTAAATCACTCGGTACATCACTCACTCCTGTACAAACATTCTCTCCAATGTGCTGCTCGCTGAGCTGAAACAACAGGGAGGCCGGAGTGGATCAATAATACAACCAGGTTTTGCTCTTGAGGAACAATTGGCGTGGTGGTCTGGACAAGGTACAACGTCCCGTTGTGCTGAGCGCTGATCTGAAAGGCCTGGCTGCTGCAATGCTAAAAAGGAAACTAGCTTGGACAGCAGCAGGTTAGCTCGATGTCTGAAGAGGTGTGTTGGAGCGGGGACACACATGGATGGGACAACAGCCTACACATCACATACACTTAGAAATAAGGGTTCCAAAAACATTCTTCCTAAAGTGTCGAGGTTCTACTCAGAACTATTTGCTTGTGAGCAAAACTTTTTTGAGGAAAGGGTTTGTCAAGGGTTCTTTTTAAGACTACAGGCTTCATTATGAACACTTTTCATCCAAAGAATCCTTTGTGGATTCAAGGATTGTTGAAATCCTTGAAGAACTCTTTCATCAAGGGTTATTTGTATTATAATATAAAAGATCTCTCTGTAGAACTCCCTGGGTGGGTTCTAGATAAAACCCTTGAAATATAAAAAGGGTTCTTGGTAGAACCCCCTGGGTGGGTTCTGGGTGGAACCATTACACCATAAAGAGTTCCCTGTAGAACCTCTTATGGGTATTCTGGGTGAAACCTTTCACAGATGGTTCTAGGTATAACCCTTTATGTTGGGTTCAAATTAGAACTCTCTAAAGGGTTCTAAGTAAAACTTTTCTAAAAAGTTCTACCAGGAACCAAAAAGTGTTTTTCTATGAGGACAAGCTGAAGAACCCTTTATAGTTCTAGTTAGCACCTTTATTTTTAGGAGTGTAGGAGAGGAGACATACCATATGCAGACACACAAACATACACAACAACTCAAAGGCTGACACACAAAGCCGTTCACGTCTGAGGAAGAAAGCCCTTGTCACGAGAGGATTTTTATTGGTTCGGTTTTGCGTTTCCTCTACTGAGATGGAAAAGGACAAATGCATCTGTGTTCTGGAGTGTATTAGATAGAGCGAGGGAGACAGAGGGGAGGGAGGCCGATGGATTGAGGGACAGTAAGAGGGGAAAGTGAGCAGCTTTCCTGCATAACAAAAACATCCTCCATTGTCTGGGGCAGCCTGGGAATCCCCAGCAGCAGATACAGAAGAGGAATAATCCTGCTGTACTTCTGGGCATGCGTGCACTCACACAAATATCAAAGTACACACCCACACATGATGGACAAAATGTCAGAGGCACTCAGTTAAATGTGTGCAATGCATCAGCATTTAAAAAGGACATTAACACAATTTCGTTTTCTTTATATGCATAAAGTCTTCATCTATCAACCTCAAACTATATGAAGATGAACTGGTGAGCTGAGGAAATTGAGGGAAACCCTGCGATTGTTTGGGCTGTATGTGACAAGATGAAGCACCGTCCCACACCTACACTGGATGTGGATGCTGTCTTCCATTTCACTGACTGTGGCCAGGGGTCAATACTTGCTCTGCACTGAGGCTCCATTAAATGAACCGCACAGGAAAATTAAAAACTTGATTAGTTAAACACATACTTCAAGTCCGTCATAAGAGCTTTTTAATATGCATTGGCAGTACAGCAGCATGCTTATGTCATCATTACAAAATCCATCAATCATTCATTAACTAATCTACACCTAATTGCATATTTTTAGGGCTGCAACTAATGATTATTTTCATTATCACTTGATCTGCTGTGATCCCTAAAATGTCCAAAAAAAAAAGGAAAAAATCCCAAACCTCACAATTAAGCAGTTGGAAATAAGAAGCGTTATATACTTTTTCAGCTTAAGACGCAAGGGAGGAATTTGACATCTCCACTAGTCCCAAACTTACAAAAATATTAAAATATTTTAACAGTAATAGTTAGCCCTACATCTCCCATCATGCTAAGTGTGGACAGAGTAGTTTCGCAAGACAACAGTTTTATGTTCAAAAAATGCAAATGTTACTTTTTCTAGGTATTTGTAATGTGACCACAGCTGTGATTCTCCTGCAGTCGCCTGCATTGAATGTCATTTACTGCGTTCTCTGTTTCTGTGCTGCCTATAACAATCTGACCCATAACACATATCAAACAGGGAACTGGAAATAAATGCCTCATCCAAACCTGCTTCAATTAAAGGCATGCTACCTTCTGCAGCTGACTTAAATAACTGAATGTATGAATTTTACTCTGCCTATGGGCGACCCCAAAAATGGGTCCTTGACCCATGTTTCTACATATGGGAAACACTGATCTAAAAAAGTCAGTCAGTGATCAAAACAGATGCTGATTTGTTTTCTGTTTCACATTTTGTAACATTAAATCTCAGCAACCACACCTTTTCATCTTCATCTCAAGATAAAGTAGGTGCACTGACTTAATTCAAAGCTGATGTGCTTTCCAAACCATTCCGCAAACAAATACACGTACCCCAAAAATAAAAATTACACCCTTAAGGCAACACAGAGAAGTGAGTGCCCTGATGCAGAGTAATTGAGTAGCTTTTGATGATTCAGCACGAGTATGACACTGTGTGGTGGTCTAATCTCAAATCATTAACACATCATTTCCAGGCTCGTTCAGCCTCTCCAGTAACAGGTGTGACTGCATGTGTGTGTCTTTGTGTCACACGTACTGGAGTGTTAACAGGTGCTTTTTTTTTTATCTTTGGATCTGCTTGTCTGGGCTCTGCATGTGTGTCTCTACACTTTTATTACATATGTGCATGTATACCGGTAGATCCATAGTGGAGAAAAAAGAGAGGAGGTCACAGGTGCACCTTAGAAATAAGGGTTCCAAAAAGGTTCTTCCTTAGGGGCTGGGATTCTACCCAGAATCATTTGCTTCTGTAGAAAACTTTGTTCTTTGTAAGACTAAATGTTCAATTAAGAACCCTTTTCATTCAAACAACCTTTCCTGGAAAAAAGACTTATTGAAGTCCTTCAAGAACTCATTCGTCAAGGGTTTATCAAAGGTTCTTTCACCATATTATTATCTTATTATTATGATCTTGAGTGGGTTCCGGATAAAACCCTTGCAATATAAAAGAATTTTCAGAGAACCCTACGGGTGGATTCCAGATAAAGTGTTTGGGTTATAAAGGGGTTCTCGTGAAATGCCTGGCTGACTGGGTTCTTGTTATCACCCTTAGAAGGTGAAAAGGTTCTTGATAAAACCCCCGGAGAGGGTTCTGGATGGAACTATTATAAGGGCTCTCTGCAGAACCTCTACATAGGGCCAAGTAGAACCTTTATAAAAAGTTCAACCAAGAACCAAAAAAGTTCCTCCTATGGGGACAAACCAAAGAACCTTTTATGGTTCTAGTTAGCACCTAGATTTCTAAGAGTGCATATTTTCATGCGATTTGGGTTTTACAAATGTGACAATGGGACAGGTCCTCACGCACATCTGTCTGTTTCTCACGCTGAGTGCTTCATCGCCACACAAATCACCACACAAATCCCAGAGTTCAGACCGTAATGCCAGTCATGTGCTTATACAAACTAGCGTGACAAATGGTGGTGCCACAGCCTGATGACAAGCTCTCGAATGGCTTCCCCTCATGGCCTTACACGCCCTGTACAATGACATGAATGAGTCATTCTGGAGAGGAATTTATACAACATTACATGGGTATTTGTGATGAACAGCAGCTGACAGCTTAATGCGAAACTGTAAAATGCACAAAAAAGGACAACAAGCAAGTATTTTAGATTTTAAGTAATATTTCCGTGAAAGGGAGAGAAAGCCAAAGAGGACCTGAGCGAGGGTATATTTTGAGAGAGTAACTTTTGCAAAATATCTGAGTGGTCATAGTGTAATTAAACACTTGAGCTCAGAGGGTTTCAGGCAGAGGACAGTGTCCTAATCCTGTTCTCAGTCAGGTCTGTCATCTGACTGACTGATGATGGCTGCTCTGTTCCTGGGTGAGCCCGGTTTGTCTGGCAATCTCAATAATGTTGATTGCTGCAGTGTGTGTGTGTGTGTGTGTGTGTGTGTGTGTGTGTGTGTGGACAGACACCTTCACATAAGCTAATACCCAGCCTTTACTCATGCTCATCTCTCACTACAATAACCCATTAATGGGACATCAGTGTCCATCCACAAACAGGGTGCGTGTGTGTGTGTGTGTGTGTGTGTGTGTGTGTCCATGCATGTGTGTGTTTCAATGCTGCCTAAAAATAGATGTTGACAAAGCTGGCTTTTGCTTACAGGTTACAGTCCCAGGGGACACCGTATTGTATGTATGTATATGTGTGTGTGTGTGTGTGTGTGTGTGTGTGTGTGTGTGTGTGTGTGTGTGTGTGTGTGTGTGTTTGTGTGTTTGTGTGTGGTGTGCATTCCACTGACTGAATCCTTAACAAGTGTTACATAACATTAACCTTGTGAGCAGTTTCCCTGGGAAACAGCACTGCGGATCAGTAGGGGAGAGAGTATGTCAGGGAGAGAGGAAAAAAAAAGAGAGGTATAGGTGGTGGAGATGACAGCAATGTCAACATTATATCTTTATGCAGAGACAAGTGTGGACACACACACATATTGTATAAACAGTACAGTAAAATATGATTTAACTATGTTCTTGAATCCAGAACCAATCCTAGACTGAGCACAAATACACAAATATATAATCATGTAATACTTGTTTTTGTCCAAATTTGTTAAACATCCTTTGTTTTCAAGGGACTCTAAAGAAAACATAATGATAATCCACCAAATGTGACTTTTTACAATCTCTCAGGGTGCCTACCCTGAATAAATAAAGGTTAAAATCAGTCATTTGACCTCGAAGAACACAGGAGACGCTGGTCTACAACTACCCCAGTTCGTTAGTTTGTGTTATTGTGTGACTTTGGTGTTTTAAAAGGACAGTTCGGATTCACAAAAAAGTCACAGACTAACACAAACAAACTAACCAATCGAGGCAGCAGTAGACTGGCAACACCTGTGTTCTGTGAGGTAAAATGACTGATTTCGCCGGTTGAGTTTGGTTGGTTTGAAAGGAGCGATATTTAGCTTTTTATGATGGCGATTCCATGTTGGTACTAAAGCTCTCCACAGCAATACATTGCTTAGCTTCTATGCTGGTGGCCATCTCTGCCTCTCCAAACTGGGGGTTTGCCAAACAGCATTTTCTGTGAGTAAAACACTGACTATTGATAAATACCTCACACATACACACACACACACACAAAATAATCCAAACCATCACAAATAGACTCATGATGCATCCTATTGGTGTCATTCTTTTCAACCGTTTGTCTTGCTACATGCTACCGCGATTTCCCGATGCGCCAAAAACTTGTCGTTCTGTGAACTCGACAGCGGATTGTACAAATCATGAACTGCGGAAGTGATGCTTGCATATTTGTAAATCAGGATTAGAGGCCAATCTCGTGGCAGGTTGATTGAATCGGGCCGCCCCGTCTTCCTCCCGTCCTAAGCCCCTTGGCGCTTCCAGGAGGGGAGAGATAAAGGGATTTGGGCTCTCTGAGATTTTCAGTGAGACTTCTTATACACCCCTCCACCTCCACCTCCCGCCCCCAGCTGCTCAGCAGATTGTTTTCAACCAGGGCCTCGAGGCAAGAGCTCACAATACGTTTCTCAAATTCATGCTTTCAATACCTCTGGCACGGCTTTTTTTAGCCGACTGTTCCCATGTCACTGATGTGATAAAACGCATGTCCCAGGAATTTCCAAAGGAATGACAAATGCACATGTTTAGTTAAGGTTCAACCCTCCCACTAACAGGTATATGTTTATCTCATTTGTTACCATCCATTTCGGTATAACATGATTTTAACTTGTTACATTTCCTGTATGTAAATTCCACCGCTCGGCGTCTCTCTTACATCATTCTCTGCGTTTGAAGATTGTTGGAAATATTTGGGATAATTGGGATAAGTACACAGCTCAACACAATACATAATATATGTATTTTTTTAATATATAAATTATAGCTTTTTTATACATTTGAATATGGAAACATTACATGTTATAGCTTTAATGGTCTGAGCTAACTGGCTAAATTGAATTGTCATATCTCCTGTTTATAGGTTATAGTGAAAAGCTGCAGGACAGTCAGCATGAGGGAGAGGACATTTTTCTAGAAGAATGCAAATGTGTGCTCTCCTGTTCACGAGTCCTCAAGCTTTAAAATGTCTTTCCATTCCAGCAATATCAAGAGACAGTTAGCTACAAGTGCTGATTCAGTGCAGATAAAAATCTCCATCTTTTCCCATATTACATCTCCCAAAACTAGCCTTGTGCAGAATAGGCTGAGTGGTGTTTTCTGTCAGGGCCAGGGACATTAAGCTACTCTCCAGATGTAATATGGTAAATAATTAATCTTGCAAAATCTCATACATAAACATTAAAATTTATTACAAAAGTTGTATAATCTCTTTTTCTGGTATAAAAGTGGATACTTCAGTTGTCATGATATCAGAAATTTAAGCTTCAATGCAATGTTAGCATAAAAAAGTAATACTCAATACCTCTTTCAATACCACAGCAAAAAGAAAAAAGTCCTAGGCACACAAAACTGGATCATTTACTTTTTTTTTATTAGCAACCTGTACTACAGAAAATGTCACTGTACGCTGACTGTCTGTTCTGCTGCAGGCCAAATTTCAAACAGGATAATAAACACTGAACTGAACTGAAGTCTGGAATGAGCACTTTGATTTTTTTTTTTTGTAGCTTTGCAGCTTTTGTAACTTTCAATACTATAATTAATAGATACAGTAACAAAGTATTGATACTTTTGATAACCTCAGAAGACTAACCTCCTAGTTTCAAACATGTTAATCATCACATTTCCTCAGAATCATGGAGAATCCATCCATGGAGTTTTATGTGGGTGTAAAAATATTAATTCAGTCAACTACTGGAGAATGGGTTGAATTTAATCAGTTCCCACCCACTTAAATCTTGTTGGCATAATCTGAATAATAACTGCAAAATAAATGCCAATCATTGTTCAGTACTGATACCACTTCCAGTCCTTGCATCTGTATATGACAAGATAAAATCCCTCTGACTGAGAATAGATTCAGTATTTTATAATATTGAGATGTTAACCTTCACCTTCAAAACATGAAAATGTTTCTCCCATAAAGCTCAGAGGTATGAGGATGGAAAACAAAACACCTGTAAACACATAAGTGCTGTTTCAGCTATGAGTTGTAAATAAATGTCCAGTGGACATGGTTATTAAATATTTACATGTCCACCAGCTTTATATTTATGTATCTGGTCTACTTTCTTGACTTGTAAAAGTTTTATGACTGCAGTATTTATGCCCAATAAAAACAGAAAGAAAATGAAACCATGGAACTCTTGGGTTGCCCCTAATTTCTTTATGTACAGAAACGGTTGCAGTGCTTTCTGATTGAGAACAACCTCTGCATCTTTGCTGCTACGCTTCAGAATAAATCAAAAGTGGTTTTCATTTCCTATATGAGCTCTCTGTAACATCTCACTACACAACCCTTGGTTTTCTTTTGCATAAATTCAAATTTGGGCTGTGGTGATAACTGCATTACCACAATACTGCAGTCATGTGATGCCTGCCTCAGAGTTGAGCTCATTACTGTCATCACTGCAAATCGCATTGTGAAGGGTCAGTCTAATGTTATTCTATTGCGCAATGCCTTTGAGATCAAAGCTGTAACACACAACAAGACAGGAACACAGCCTCTGATTGGTCGACAGACTTGGTCCGAGGGATCATGGGATTGCCAGTGGATGGCTAACAACATGGCAACAACAACAAAAAATCTCTAATCTCATTTTATCTCATTTCCAAAAAAGACGCTGCAGTTCAAGGCTGGATTACAACGCTTCTGAAAGGGATATGATCTCACCAGGGCGGATGTTATACGCACAAAGGTACCACTGTTGTTAGCCTTTCTTCTTACATTTACTGTGAGGCTAACCCCCTTCACCTTTCCGCTCCCTCTCCCTCACTTGCACGCTGCTCACGCATCGCGCGCTGCCCTATTCCTTAAAGGAGCTAAGCTAAGCTTAAATTAAAACCAACAAAACGTAATTACTTGTGCAGTCGTGGCAAACCACTATTCCACAGGAAGAATAAGTAAGAAAAATCCATGCCATCTCAGCCATAGTTCATACATCAAACCATAGTCTATTTCAAGAATTACCAAGGAATACTGACCTCTGAGAACCTCTGGACATCCTGTGTGAGCGTCCCCACGCGGCTCCAGTTGTAGTAGTTGAGGAACTTCACCACTGCTGGGTTCACAGCGTTGTCTGATGGGACGGTGCGGAAGAAGTTAGGATACTTCTTCTTGTCTGCCAGAACTGGGGTTGTTGCTGCAAACGACAGCTGGAATGACAAAAACAGAGAAATGTACAGAGTGTTGAGTCTGACTTATAAATGCAATGATCACAAACAACCATGGCAACAAACTGTCAGATTATGGTGGATCCACTTGAACTGTTGGCACAGTAGCACCGTTGGGTAGTGTGTCACTAACGCACCAGACGACAGGTCTCAGGTCTGCACTGGTTTTGGTCAGAGGCCTCTGTCTTTTTAGGGATTAAACCATGGCAGCGCAGCCGTGACGAATGTGCAAGACACACTCATTCATAGTCTGAGGGGATGAACGAATCAACCCTTTTAAATTACTTCAAATGTCAGCAAAATAACCCCTTCAAAGTGTAACTGTAAATAGATCTGTAAATATTGGGTGGTTATTGATGACCCCTGTATGCATGACCTTTCAAACTGGCTTCATACTGTGCCTGTGTGTGTATATGTGTGTGTGTATGTGTGTGTTGGAGTATACTGTAGTTCTGATGGCAAAGGAAAAGCAGCCTAGCAACATGATTCATATCTGGGTAAGTTATAAAGTTAAAAGCATTTACGTTCTTCATATTTGAATCTGATTCCTCACACACACACACACATATATATACACACACACATACACTTAAGAATAACCTCAAACACTAATTGCCTTTTTACACACACATATTATTCATTTCAACCTCTGCAACCTAAGCACATTTGAAGCACGTCTCTTGTAATTCAATTCATGTTCAAAAAAGGTACCAAACTTTGAAAGGCAAACTTTTTAGAGTATTTTTCCAGAGCATTAGTGTGCTAATGATCTAAATATGATGCAGCAAGCATAAACTCTGACTGAGGGCAGTGTATTTGGAAAAGTTTCAGTGTATAACTTAAGCGTAAGATACTGATCTAGTGAAAGCAGCTAAGATTTATTGAGCCATTATATGGTGCAAGCATGCTGATGAAACATGATGAGAATGTCTATAAATGCATCCACTCTTGCACCGCTCTGACATTTGAAAATATATAAAGGGTTCGGGAGAAAGCCTCACTCTCTGCAACATACATAAACACTGTCACCCACCCACAGTCACAGTTGTCCTCATTTCAACCCTTCCCACCTTTCATTTGTCATTTCCATTCTAATCAAGTGTTGCTCTCTTTCTCTCACACTTCATTGCATATTTTCAACAATAGGTCACTAATTTTCTCCAGAGGCAAAAATGGCTGTAATTAATTTTTTCATTAAGATTAGAATTTGCAAGTCTGTACAATGTAAGAACGAGCGTGAGCTAGAATAGACAAAGATCTGCCACTTTATTGTTTAATTTGCACTTTTTATATTGCGTTTGAATGCATCTATAAATAACTTTTATTAGCAGAATCATAGTGTTTTACAACTCTGTAGGCATTTTAAATGATGTGTTGGTAGCACTTGTTGGCATTGTTTCATGTCTCTGTTATGACAACTTGACATTATCAAATGTAAAGAAACTATTTTCTAACATTCTTTAATCATATAATGACATCATTATTATTATATACAGGTCCAAAAGGTACTCGTTGAGATAAAGTAAATTATTCATGTCACTGTGGCAAAAGCATTTGACAGTGTAATAGTACTTAATGACACCTTTATAACAAGCCCAAAATGTGAACCACCTATGACAATTTTATGTAATGTTAAAACATGTCAAGTTGTCATTACAAAGATATTTTGGTTATGTTGTCTTGGTTAATGTCAAGTTGTCATATATTTTATTTGAAGACATTGTTTGACATTAGCTGAGACATTATAATCTGTTGATGTCTTTGTTATGACAACTTGACATTATCAAACTTAAAGGAATTATTTAGCTTTTGTTTGAACATTATAATATTATGTGGTTCACTCTGACATTTGACATAAAGAATAATCAAAATAACAAAATAACTTTCTCATATCAGCTTCACATTCTCAAACTGTTTAGCTTTATATTTTAACGTTACATAAAACTGTCAAATGTGCGACTTGTTTTACATTGGCTGTCATAAGACCATTTTAAATGTGTCATGAATATTTTCTTTGATCTCATCTACAGTGATACATTTTGGATTTTTCATAAAGATGTCATTAAGTATTATTACACTGCTACACATGCTTTTATAATAGTACCATGAATAATTCACTTGACCACAACTAAAATGATTTGGACTGGTCATAAAGGTGTCATTAAAGATAGCGATGCAACTTGTCATAACAAAGACAGCTCCAACAACATCAGCACTGTGTTAAAATGACACATTTGATGAATGACAACCATCATAAACATTCATAAAGACTCCTTCATGTTCATGACAGTTGTCATGACATGGTTATGCCTGTGTCTTATGCACACCCCTTCAACTAAATTGTTACCAATGTGTTTAAAGCAAAGTCTGTCAGAAAAGGTACAGAAATGCCACATTTATAAACATGCATAATGCTGTGAAACAGGTACTGAATATTTAGACACCAGCAGCTGAGCTGAGATAATAAGGCACCGTGCTCTATTTTCAATGTCCTATCTGTGGTAATATAATGAGCGATATGAATCAGTGCAGGGTTAATTACATACTTTGTAGAGATTAAGCAGAACTTGTGATTCATGATAGCGATCAACACAAGGATATTATAATTCTGACTGAGACCAAGAGGTACACCAGTAGATTTCCTAAAAGTGTGCTAAAGCCTTGAGGAGTTCAAGCACCTCCTAGCTTTAGGGATGACTGTGATCTTCTCATTAAGCCTCTATCCACTTCCAGACATCTTCACTACTCATTAATCACAGTACTGCTCATATAATTGTACACTCACTGAAACCTGATACTGTATGTTGAAAAGAGGGTAACGAGACTTAGGATGACAGAAATGTGAAAACTTGACTAAAAGATCAGAGGGCATTCATAAGTCAGGCGTCATTTATAGATAGCAGGACCAACAGCCCCAGAAATGTACTAGACAGCTATGATAGTACAGTTTGACTTGGCGTGAGTTTATTAGACAGAAATACAGGAAAATTTATATGGGTTTTTGACTTATTAAGGATAGGTAACATTCTGCATATAGTTTCTATATTTGCAGAAAAATTAACCCAAATTCCTCTGTCTTTTTAAAAAATAAGTTAATTTGAGAATGGCAAAAATATAACAAGAATAAAGAAGGAAAATGTAAAAATGAACAGAGCATATCCTAAAGGCAATCAAACTCAAACTCTTAAGTTGTGAGATAAACTTAAAGTTTTGCTGAACTAAAATCTTATGTTGACATAATTCACTTCACATTCTAGAAACTCCAAAAAACACTATTTCAAAAATTGCTCACAGTGCGCT
The DNA here is from genome assembly GCF_056507025.1 of Lutjanus erythropterus. Taxonomy (NCBI): domain Eukaryota; kingdom Metazoa; phylum Chordata; class Actinopteri; order Lutjaniformes; family Lutjanidae; genus Lutjanus; species Lutjanus erythropterus. The sequence continues at coordinate 18,046,501 of NC_139332.1, forward strand.
GTGAACCTGAGTTTACATACTGAAGTAAACTCAAACAATTTTGAAATAGGTTTTTTGGGGGGTTCTAAAACTCAAAGTGTATGAAAAGAAAAAAGAGAATTATCTCAACAAAAGATTATTAGGTAAAACTTAACTTAAACTCAACTTCTTCAAAGTGCTTTACACTGGATACAACATATTTGTATTTTCCCTGAAAAAAAAATCAGTACTGAATCTCCTCTATCTTCATTATAAATTCTCAGTCTCTCTAGAAGTAGTGAGTCAAATTTTAACACTCCCAAGATCAACTTTTTTGCAATCTCTCTTCCAAACAAAACAGCTATTTTATTAATAACTAGCAAAAGAATAAAAAGCTAGTTGCACCAAGAATGGTTACGAGTGGATCAGGTCCCCAATGCTTCTCAAAATCCTCCAAAAACAAATGAAAGATGCTTAAGAATATATTAAATCACAGCTCATAGACTCACAACAGTTGCAAACAGGTGAAACATCAATAAACTTTTCCCTGGTGAAACAGAATCTATGTAATGTTTTGTACTTTATAACATTAAGTCTGACGTTGACACAACTATCATGTTGACTTTTTTAACATTCATTCCAGGGCTGTCTGTGTTTTTACGTCCTCAACCTCTATGTTATCAGCTGAGCCATTCTGGTGCATCCCAAGTCTGCAAGTCTTCACCCAACAAGTGGGAAACCCTCCGTTTGGCCCAGTAAATCACCACTTTCTGCACAGACCCACAGGGGGTTTGTATTCACACATCAGCCAGACAGGCTTTTAAAACAACACATGGATTACAGCCATCAATTAAGCAGGAAGAAAGGCCTTTATCTTGCTACCACTGCTAAATCCAAAATCACCCACCAGCCTTAGAGGGCTTCAAGGGGTCTTTCCAGCATTGCCTTAATCTCCGTTTAGCTAAGGCTGTTTGCTACACCCACACTGGGAGATGCTTCTATGGATCTCTAATAAGAGCTAGTGATCTTCTCAAACCAAATTGATTGCACTAGTCCACTCACGACTTCAGTGGGAAGAGACGTTGTGGCCAGAGGAAGCTCCACAACTTTATTGCTTCCACCCTTAGGTGTTTTAGCTTCGCCTGGGTTGTGCTGTTTTGTAGGAGTTGTTTTTGCTTTTGGCACAATTTCATATGTTTCATCTGTTACAACACTACACTGAGCTGGGAAAACAAGAGCTACAGTAAAAAATATCGACCGATAAACACACATGCTGAATTTTAAACTGTCTTCGAGATGCAGGTGCTACAGTACTGATAATCCAATTCATTTTCTTTTGAAGGAAAAATTAAAAATGTAAGATTTCGAAATCAATGATAAAGCTTTAAAAAGTGTATAAAATCATCAGTGAATGATTGCTGTCTCATACTAAAGGCCGGGTCCAATATTTTATCTTATTCATTTATTTATTTTTGAGGTTTTTATATCATCCTTTAGCTTCCCAACATACTGTTCCTTATGCATTCAATTCAACGAACAATCATATTTTGGTTTAAGCATGTATGATTTAGCATCAAAATGCTATTTTCCCAAGCCCTTTCAAAAATATTTGCCCAAGTGACCCAAAAAAAAAGAAGAAAATAGGTCCAATTATAGTTTCCTGTTGAGATACTATACTTACTCTATGGGACATTTATTTTGAAAAAAAAAAAAATCATTCTGAGTTCCTTGTTAAGCTACAGTTACTACCTGTGACTTTTATTTTGAAAAAAACATTCTCATCTTGAATTTCCTTTTAAGATACAGTTACTATGTGGTGCTTTTATTTTGAAAAGTCCAATCCTGGAAAAGTTTTGGGAAAGTTTTGGAATATACAGTCAGTGGTTGGATCCCTAGATGACATTGCTACATACAACCCCCCCTATGTTGAGGGAAGAGAGGGGAGGGCATCACCACCGTGACCTATGTAATTGCTTTTTGCTAATGGCTGAGTGGGACTTTCCCTTTGAAAAACCTGAAAAGAACAGAGTTGCCCTTTAAATTCACCCAACTTTTGGAATGTTTAAGTAACACAAATATGAAGAGAAGAACAAGGCTTAGAAACCACGTGGATTGTCACAGCGTTAATATCGGTCACGTACTGAAAAATCCAATAAAAAGATTCTATAAGTAATCAATTTTCCATTTCTTTACTCAAACTCGGTCATGCAGCAACTTTTCAGGTTCAGTGGATATGAGGCCATCAGATATGTGTGTGAGTCAAGGCCTTGACATATAAAGACCAAAATGGACCACGGAAAGCAGAAAATAATATTAGAGCATTAATGTCCAATCATGACATCAGGCAAGTTTCTCCATCTGTTTGATGTCCAAACAAAATCTAGGACAGTGACAAAAATATGTCTTGTTTGCACACAGAATCCAGGTCAGCTGATGTTAGGGCTAAAATTTATGAAAATAAATGCAAGATTATTTTTTTTTCAAACAAGCCAAAGTCTGTCACAGGCCAATCCAAGTCAATTTTGTCAGGACAGTGTATTAAGACAGCTGAGATGAGAGGGAGCTCCAATGTATTATTTAAAGAATAGGCTAGTCTTTATCTAACTCTGAACAGCCTTTTTCAGAGGAAAAGCCAAAAATAGTTTCATGATATCACACATCTGAGAGTAGTGGCTTATGTAAGAGGGTTTTAAAGAGGGCCAGCCCAAATAGGATGGTCTTTGGTGGAGAGCTCTACACCAGTATCAGATTTACACATGCAGTGTGCACATACACACACTCGTCACACACAGGTTAAGGCACATGCATTCACACACTCTCTAACTACAGATCACTCTGATACACACAAGCTACAGCAGCCTTCCTTTGCCAGTAGTAATTAAAACTGTGGCAGTGGGCTCCGAGCAGCTTCTCCCTCTCATCTCGCCACAAGGTCACCGAGGCTCTTGGTAATACAACTGAGGATCCGTCTGGCCCCACTGAGACACGACGTTTTTGCGAAGACTTGAGGTGAATCGCTGATACCATCGCAGCGGTGATCTATTCAGACATTCTGTACACACAGTTGCTTATCAAATTCTATTTGAAGCGAGTACAAAAGCTCTGCTGCCTCTCCGTTTGGGCTCATTCAAGTCACAATCAAACTAGTTTTGTGTTTATGCATGCACGAAAAGTGAGAGCGGGGCCCAGAATAGACAATAAGAGGTGCAGAGAAACAGAGTCAGAGAGCAAGGTGACAGGTTTAGGCAGATTCGATCATGATGCGTTTACACCTAACGTTTGTTTTTCCATATCTGCGCAATGTGTCCAGATACAGGATAGTTTGAATTTTCTGAAGCATGGTTCTATGATGTACTTGAAGCTAAGCAATGTACTGCAGTGGACAGGGTCAGCAGCAAAACCACGCTATTTCACATTTAGAATATTTTCGCCATGTTACCTTGCCATCAGACAGCCTTTTGCGATGGAAAACTGCAGTTATAGAAGCCAAATATTGCTGTCTGCAAACCAACCAGATTCCTTTGGCAAAATTAGTAATTCTACCCCGCAGAACACAGGAGTCGCTGGACTACCACTGCCTCAATTGTTTAGTTTGTCTGTGTTATTGTAGTATGTACGCATATTATGTTTTGTTTAAAAGGATGCACCAAAGTCACACAATAACACGAACAAACTGATTGAGGCAGTGGTGGGCCAGCAAGTCTAGTACTGTGCGAGGGAAAAATAAGGGGGGAAAAAATCCTTTTTGCCAAAGGAGCCTGGTTGCTTTGGAGAGAATGAAATTTGGCTCACTTACAATTCAGACTATCCCTTAACTGAAAAAGTGGATTACATTTCAAACTTGTTAAGTCATTTACCGTCTGATTCTTTGTAGAGCTTTAAGCACTTGTCATGACTGCTGTCCAGGGTGCTAATTCTGGAGCATCGTGAGCAACAATCCCACTGGTGGAGAGCAATAGTTTGCCTTGACTGATCATCTCACTACCATGTTGTCCCATGTTGTTCCAAATCCTGGTTGGATCTTGCAGATGCCAACGTCAGGCTTATTTAGTGATTAAGTTTGTTTAGTGCCTTGTGTTTGTGGTTCAGTCTGTTAGTTTGAGCTTTTCTTGTTTTTCTGTTGACTTCAGAAAATCTCTGCACTTGCATTGTGTTAAGCAAATTTTCAGGATCCACCATGTGCTAAAATAACATCAGAAGCTCTGTGAGGTTATACTGAAGCACTCTGAGCTAGATGCTGATGTCAGCATGCCAACCTGCTCACAATGACAATGACATTCACCAGGTATAAAGTTTTCCATGTTCACAAGTTTAGTATGTTTGCATATTGTCATTTGCTAATTAGCAGTGAACAATGCAGGTCATTGCAAAACCCATTGCAGGTCATCAGGCCATAAACCACAAATAACATTTTTGAACTGATAAATTCAGTTCAAGATATACAAATTTCATGCCATCCAACTCAACAGTTGTTGAGACATTTCACTCAAAATCCCAAGTATTAACCTCATGGTGGAACAGGTACTGTCTGCCTCTTAATGCCTGTAGAAAATGTCATGACAATCCATCTAATAGTTGCTGAGGTAATTCAGTCTGGAGCAAAGTGCTGGACCACTTGACTGACCGACAGAGCCGTCCTTAGAGCCGTGCTGCAAGCATGGCTAAAAATGAGCGTAGTAAATTGACTTTCCATTTGTTAGAAGCTATAACGGCAGGAGTTGTGAGTCATTGGGTGAGATAAAAGTGGTTTGCCACAGTTAAAGGCACAGATGTAGTTGTTAAAGCCCTTATTACCAACATCCACTGCAAAATGTTTCTTTGTTTATATCTTCTGCAGTATACCTGCCTGATTTGGCTTCGGATTGGGAATCAATGGTGCATAAATTAAAGGCAACAAGCCTTACAACCTATCCTAGCGCAAGCAGTTTGAAGGAGAAATGAGGAAGATGCAAGAGTGTGTCTAATCACATTGACGGATCTAATAGCATTGATTGGTCCTAGCGGGACTGCTTCGCAATAGGATCTGCTGGTGCTAATTGTGTAGTTGGCCTTTGAATAATGAAGTGGCTATCATGGAGAGGCTAGATAAAAAATAAATGGTAGGTAAATATCAGCTCACTCACGGTGCTTTGCTCATTCCTTTCATGTTTATTATGCCAAAGGTGTTACTGACTATCACTGGCAGATCTGAAACTGTGGATTTGTAATCTGACAGCATCACCAATACATTCTTCACAAAATAAATAAACACAAAAATTGTGTATACACCTCCCACCAAGAAGAGTAAGAGGCAAACAGAATTTAATCTATAATAATTCTTCCAAATGGTTCCAGTTAAGGAAAATTGATGTTCCTCCACCAATGCTCACCACTTATCCAATAGCAAGTACTTAAAAGCAAGATGTCAGTCTTTGATCAAGTATCTAGCCACAGGTATCGATAAGACCATAAGTTTTGTGGAAATGCATGATCAATATTTCAACAACACACTGACAACCTGCACAACATCCAAAAATAAACACTCCTCTCCACTTTCAAAATCACTTTAACTTTACCTTACAATTTCTACTATGAATTTCAAAACGCCTTGATGTTGTTTTCTGCAAGTGTGCTGCAGCAAACACTTATTGGATATCAATAAGACATGATTATTAGGTCACGCAAAGGTCACATATGAAGTGATGAATGACCTACACCAACATCGATGATTTTTAATCCAGTGGTAAACAGGGAGTTTGACATGAAGCCAGTCAAGAGTAAGTAAGTTCAACTTGCTACTGAAGGTGGCAAATGTCACAAGACAAAATACTTAACATTACTGACCCCCCCAAAAGACAAATAAGTGGTTTCTGAGTTTCCTACAATGCCAACACTGTATAAAAACAAACTTAAAAAGGCATTTTCAGTTGACTGAATTTGAAAATTGGGGTGATTTTGCAATTATTCAAAATTAAACTTTTTGGAATCAAATTAACTTGATATTAATTCAGTTGTACTTCAAAAAAAATGTTCAATAAGATATTCAGTTGAAGCAACAACTCCTCAGTCACAATTACAAACTAAGAACTGATGTTTCACACTGAGAAATTGGAAAAGGAAATCAGATTAATTTCACACCAAGAACTTTAGCTTCAGCTGCTCTTGTTGGAGCTCCTTTGGTCCAGTGAACATATCAAATTTTAAGAGTAAGGGGGCAGGGAATATTTTCATCATATATGTTTCTACAATAAAAAGAGGAGTCTCAGGAGAGTTTTAATTCCCAAACAAAGAATGCAGGGAAGCCTGTCATTATTCTGGTCAGGTTTCTTTAGAAACGTTTTCATTTATATTAGTTATAATTTAATTAAAATACTGATGAAAGTCTGCTATCTAAGTGCTCTGATATCATTTTGGACAATAAAGTATATTGTTAAACATTAAAACATCCTACCTCTATTACATACCTTTGTCACAAGAGTTAACAGCTTTTTATGTATCATAGTAAAATGTGTGTTTATGTATTTATTCTATAATCTGTTTATTAAATACTGTATAAGGAATATTGGCTGATACATCCATATCAGAATGTTTTTGCTCCCAATATTGGCATTTGCATCAGCCCCAAAATTCCAGTATTGGTCAGGCGCTAACATTTATGTTATGAGAGTTAATGAGAAAGTTGATTACACTAAATTCCTGTAGGATTCTTTAATAGTGAATTGATCTTTTTAAGGGGTAATCTAACAGACACAAACAGTCACTTTATCTGCACCACAGAATAACACACTTTGGAGTGGTGCTTTGAAAAAACTTCAGCAAGTTAGAAAGCTGAAAGGAACAGTTTGATTATCACAAGGGATAGTATCAAGCAACTTCAAAGGCTCAACCCACCCGTACCTATTATTTCTACCTTCGCCCACAACACAACAGATTCAAAGCCCATCCATCCTGACAGAGCCCCGAGACCCCGTGCAGAGTAATAGCCAGGTAATAGTAGTGCTGTTGATCAGGAAGCACGGAGGTGGTCCTGGGGTTTATTCAATATTCAAGAGAGGCATTTGGCACACCGTGGGTGCACCCAGCTGGAGAGGCAGCAGTAAGGGAGAGGCTTTGGACCCCACACCGACCACATCTAGAACTCATTAGCACCAGGATGGCGGAAGGAGAAAGAGATGAATATTGTAGGTAGACGATGGAGGAACTGAGTGAGAGGCCCAACAGTGATATAAGAGTCGGATATGGACGTGGGGAGACAATGGAGGGATAGAGATGAACAGGCAATTTGAACAAAGGACAGAAGAAATATGAGATAGGAATTAAGAGCCAGTCATGAAATGCTGTGTGCATTTGGTTATTAATGGCTCAGTCAAGCACGTGCTAGTGGAAAACAGCAAACCATTGTCTCCAATTGTGGAAAGGGATGCAAGGAAGTGTGCTGTAGTCATCTTGTTTTAAAGTAGGAGTTAAATGGAGAGGAGTGAACCTGCTTAACTCTACTGCAATTCAGCAGTGATGGAGAGCTTACTGCTACATCGATTCACTGCTAGTAGTGAGATCAGATATACAAATAGTGCACAAAAAACAAAGTGGCTTCACAATTATTGTACTTCAAAGCATCATTTTTATTCAATATTGGCATTAAAATTATTAATGAAATACATTTCCACACCCTCATACTGTACTCTCTCTTTTTATTTTTATTAAAACATCATCAGATAGGTATTACAACAGGCCAACCCTTTTATCTGGTTGGGCACCTTGTTCTGTATTAGGCACCCTGCAAAAATAAAAAATAAAAAATAAATAAATAAATAAATAAAAGCGGCCTTTATGGCTGTTTCTGACTGATCGTAGGATTCACGCCTGGTCTAAGTTAGAGGAAGGCTTCAACAGTGCTGGTGCAGCTGGTCCCATCTTACCCTAAGACCCCCCTTTGCAACCCACGCTTGACCGTCATCCTGTAAGGGAACAGGTTGGCTTGAACTTAGTCTATAATCATCTGCTCAACCATATACAACAGTAACAGAAACTATAAAAATTGTTTAGAAATTGAAAGATTGTGTTTTGCAATGTTTCTTCATGTGTCAATTTTACTGCAGTTCATAGTGAACTGAATTTAGAAATGATTTTTTCTCGAATAATAACAAGCAACTTCTGGTAGAAGAAATATCTGTTTCCATTGCATTAATTTGAACAAAACTTCCAAAGACACAGATTTGGGTGTATACCTGATGTACACATTGCAGCTTTGTACAGGGAACTTGACTGGACGAATGTGAGTGTATAGTCACAATGTAATTTTGTTAGCTTTTTTTTTTTTTATCAAAAATTTGCTTAAAATGAATTAAAATCCAAAATAAATCCATCAAAATTGGATAAAGAATCTTAATTAAATTGTCACCCTATCCTACTCACACACATGAAGAACCTCAAGACATACAGAAATATATAGGCTGTATCTGAGAGAAGGCTCTAGCTTTTATTGGACATTTATACCCTGGACACACACACACACACACACACACAAACACACACACACTTACACCTACACACACTAAGGCACACTTGAAGGTGGGCATCACAATCGATTTTACAAGGTATTGGTTTTTCATTTTTCCAAATGGCCGGGAGCTATTTGAGATGAGACACATTAGCCGTGTGTGTGTGTGTGTGCGTGTGTGTGTTTAAGTGTGTTGTATGTGCTGGGTCTCCACGCAGGAGCTGGAGGACGGGAAGTGGAGGCTGATAGCGGTGGTGGTAAACAGATGATACGAGTGCATGTCAACATCAGAAGAATCTAGAGTAAGAAGAAAGGCCTTTTGACTTCCATTACAGTGATTATTGTTGGCATGCCTTCTTCAAAAGCAATTAACCAGAGAACATGGAACATTATGAGAAATCAAATCTTCTGTAGTGCTGGTCGAATGAAAAAATAAAAGGAAAAATCTCCTGTTGCCTTAAAAGCTATTCTGGTAGCAGCATTGCCCCCAAAAATCCATTATCGACCGACTCTAAAATGAATGACATGAATACGGCTTCCTTACTAATACAGGCACAGGTTAAACACAGATGTTACCAATGATAATAATTTAAGTTCTGTTCATTCAGGTCAAACAGAGTCAGGGTGCTACTATTGTGCATGTTGGCTCACTGAGAAGACTCTGCTATACTAAATGGAACAGAACCTTAATTAGTATCATTGGTAACACCTGTGTTTATTCTACTATATCATGTCAAAATGACTTCAGTGAAAAAAAGTGTATTGATTTCACAACAAAGAAGTGAGTTTAGTTAAATTAAAAAAACAGCTGTTGGCTTCCTGTACTTTCTATCAGTGTAGCTGCTTAAGTAATTCTGTGAAGTCTATAGGAGTGAACTCCTTTCTGAAAAAAAACTAAACAATTCTGTTCCCTTCACCATCTGGGCTCCTCACTGACAAAAATGGTTCAACATTTAATCATTAGCATAGCAAGGCTCATGTTTAAAGTGTTGAGCATGAAAAACGTGGCACACAGTGTAGAATTCCTGTATCAATTAGGAATGATATTTTGTTCCTGGGGTTTTAAAGAAAACGCACAGAATCACACTTTCATCAAAGCACAAAGGATGCACTTCAAAGTTTCACATTCAGAAAGAGTCCAATGGAAGATTTCACATATAGTGATAGAAGCCTTACACCGAAACCGTTTGCTAGGAGCTGTCATAGGCAACTGGACCTCTCGTCTATGTAGGCTTTGTATCATCTGTGCATTTCAAAGCATCAGCTGCAAATGAGCAGCCACACCTTCTGTGGAATATACAGTTTCCTTTGATATGTTTGAATATTCCTGATCTATTTTCCATCAACAAACAAGTGGCATAAGCACAACATTGTATGTATCTGTGCATGCGGTGGGCGTGGATGAGCAAAAGGGAGAAAGTACCTGTGGCTGTGCTCAAGAGGCTAAAGAGAGAGGTGTTGGCCATCAGAGCAGAGGGATTAAAGTTAAGCAGTGAAGCTGTCTATTGGCAGTAAATGTACAAATTGTCCATGAAAACACTGCAGAAAAAGATCAAGAAGTTCCCATGTCTTGTTTCCCAGCTGGGTGAAGTGAACGGAGAGTGTGTGGGATTAAACTCGAGCAGAGTGAGCTGATTGCAGGCTATAGCTGCTCTGTCTCATTACAAAATGTTGATAAAATACATTTACAGTACTTTAGATCAGATATCTTAATAAATTCCTCAGGTTGCATTTACAGCCATCAGATGCAACTACAGAGTGAGATGCCCGGAGCTGAACTGATAAAAATTAAAGTGTTTCTGTTGTGTCAGACATGCGAGTGAAAAACGCTTCTGACACACTCGTGGTCATGGGTAAGCAGAGCGTAGTTCAACTTTGGTAAATCCTGAGGAGTCAGAGTCACAGCCTTGACAAATAGCAAAAGCATTCACTTCGGCAGGCAATGGCCACTCTTCTGCTTTGTGTATGTGTGACCAGGCCATCAGTCAGTTAGAACTGAAAAAAAAACACTTGGATGAGAGGTGAAATATCTTCAAGCACCTCAAGCAAAGTCCAGTTGCCTATGACAACCTCGAGCAAAAACCATGACCTGGATGACTGAGAATCTTCACAGGTACATTGAAACAGGTTGATGTCATCGTCAAAGCAACTTGTTGTGAAAACCTTCTTCATTGTGCAAACAGTAGACTCTGACACTCTATTGTACTGGGGCAGGACACCGCACATCGTCACGTACTACTGTATGCCCACTAACTGGCTTCTTGACAGGTGAGTGATGTGGCGGTTGCCTCCTCTCTAATAGCTTATGGCCTGCTGCAGCCCCTGCTCCGACATGTCAATCATGTTATAGCTAATGCCAACATGTACACGCCCTCCCACGTACACAAACTGAGTGATGTTCTGTTTGCCCTGGTTAGTCCTGCACCACACCCCACCACATCACTCTTATCTCAGGTCTCAGACCCAGTTTTCATCCCCCTTCTCTGAAGTAATCTGATTTTGACAGTCGGTGACACTAGGTTTTAAGCATTGTTCTGGAAAATCTCGTCAGAAAGAATATGAGGAAGAGCCTCATAGGGTCTGATGACCGGACTAATGTGATTAAAATGTTATATTACACTTACATTCGATGTCAGGATTGGTCCTGCAATAGCAAATCATTTGCACACCCACATCTATTCGCCTGCATTCTAACATGCAGTCAAACTTGCTGCACAAGGTTCCATGTTCATTCCAGCCTTGTCTGTGCACCCGATTGCACATGCACTCTGCCACTAAACCTGTGCTGCGCAAGCATTCTACCTCTGCTGCACTGTGCTCAGTGTTTGGATTGCCCTGCACGAGCGTTCAATCATACACGCACTGCTGCTGAATCGCTGCTGCGCAAGGCAGAGGCTTTCATTTACTCGCCGCAGGTATTTCATCCAGCATGCATGGACATCTCACCCACACACGCAACGCCTCCTCTTCTAAGGTCCCCCTTGTTCAGTTTGGTCCACACATCATAACCAAGTGTGACAAGTAGCCAAGAACAAGATGTACAAAGAGAAAGTGAGGAAAGGGCTGAGAAGACAGCACAAAAAAGAGAGTGAGAATTAAAAGACGGCAAAAAAAAGAGTGAGGACAGAGTAACCTGCTACACTCAAATCTGTAATCTCAAACACTTTTTTTTTCTGAAGTCAGCTACCAAACCAACTGTTAAGCATCATAACACAAAGTCCAAGATACAAGGCTCAAGCTTGAGGGTTATGGCTCCAGTTAATTATTGAAAGGCTGATGGGTGCTCATCTCACTTGTTAATGCTGTGTAAAGGAGTTTAAGCTCAGATTAAGATGCTTAGGCTTTTCCCTCAAGCTGACCACTTGAAGCTACATCACATGCACAAGCATAGTCGTGTAAGCTTGTGGACTCCTCTAAAATCAGGGGTGACTTCAGTGCTTGGCTTGCCTGACATCATCAAATGTGTAAAATAGCTGGAAATATGCAGAGCTTGATATGTGCATTAAATGTTTTCATGTCAAAGGTAAAGATTAGCTCACACAAGGCAAAGGCACTGAAGTCAAAATTCTATTTATCAGCCAGTTTAGAGTGTTGAGGTGTAGATGAAGTGATGGTTTTAATAGAATGAGCTCTACTGGCAAAAAAATGATTATATTGTGGGCGTATTCAACATTTATGAGTGTTGTTTTCAACATCTGGGCATTTGGGCAGGTGCACATGGTGGGCAATTTGACGCCACTTTCTTTCACTCAAGCATGAGTATTGTGTTATTAAAGCTTGTCATGTTATTGCTTTCTTGCTTTAAAATGTGTTTGTTTCGGCTTGTCTTTTTCAAACTTTTGAGACATGATGAAACTTTTTACTAAGTATTATTAACAAGTGACCATCGTTGTACGTTAAGCAGACAAGTCCACTGAGGATAAGGCTATGATTAGCACTCATTTTAAGATATCTTGCACTAACATCAAGCTACTGAAACTCTTTATGAAAATTGTTTTAAGCTGTTTGGGCAGATTGTACAACCACAAGACCGAAAACCGACATTGAATGTCCGTGACCTTTGATCCCTCAGGTGGCAATGCATTAAAAACCACCATGAATGTATGAAGAACATTACTATATGCGATCAGGAACATTTTGGAATTTGTCACTGCATCAGCAAATGCATGTCAAGACCTTACCAGGCAAAACAAAAGTCAGAAATGCCACTGACTTCCCCAGGGCCTGAGCTTTGTCTCCCATTGAAAATATATTGTGTATTACGAAGCGCAAAATGTGACAACGGAGACCCCAGACTGTTGAGGCACAAAAGTCATGTATCACTCATGTATCATGTATCATATTCACTCTTTTTTTCAAACAGATCCCAAATCCTTACTGAGTGTTGTTAAAAAAAAAAGTCCCAAGTTTTTAAGAACATGTTGTAGACATCAAATTCAGAATGAATGTATATTTGAAAATAGTTTATCTTTTTGAAGGTTAAATATCTTGATTTTATACTGTACTCAATTGGATAAATGTTTAAAAGGATTTAAAAATCATTGCATTCTGTTTTTATTTACTTTTTACATAGCGTCCCAATTCTTGGAGAACTGGGGTTGTTCTTTTTAACAGATGTTTAACTGACCCAGCTGTGTCCTGGGTTTATGTCAAAATCTTGTGCTGTCTTTTCATTAATGTTACCGCGTACTGCCATCAAATGGAACTTATCTGTGATTATGATATCGGCAGCTGTGTATGCAACCCATGAACTCTGAGCTTTTGCATGTGAAAAATCTTGTTTTGTTTTCTATTAAGTCATTAACTAAAGCTGTTATTCAAATAAGACACGTGGACATGTCTGCAGGAACCAGTCGCCCTCTCTCCCTTTCTCATCTCACCAAATAATTCATAAGTCCTACTTGTTGCACAGAATGGCATGTGCGTGGCATGGTAGATGTGGCAGATCCACGGACCATGAATCAATAGAATGTGTCACTTGTCACGGCCGTGTCTCTGAGAGTGAGAAGCGAGAAAGATGGGACACCCCCCTCTCATCACCTCTGCCATGAGACGAGCTGATACTATAGGACTCGGCCATTCTTCATATGGCCAGCTGTCGACACGCTGTCCTTGAACGACGGAGACGAGTGGCGGTGAAGCATCGCTATCACAAATGGTGATGTGGTTGAAAACATTCTGTTATTGATCGAGGTGTGGCGGAGTGCACAGCAGATATTGACATGATCGGATATGAAGTGAGAGCAGGGGATGCGACGCCCTCTTAAGCTACAGCTCGAGAAGTCAATTACCAGAGCATGCTTAAGAGGGGGATGCGTAAGAATATTTAATAAATCGATAGTGACCAACAGCAAATATGTATGACACAGGAGACATAAGACAGCTGTTCTGACCTTATTTGATCATACTGTATGTGAATGACCACTTTTTAGGTCTTACCCACTATCACTGCACGCTAGCCAAACCTTCAACACAGAGAAAACCGTGAATACTCAGGGGGAGGTGGGAGGAGGGGGCTGTGAGTGATGGTATTCTGCCGCCTAGCTCCATAACTTTTCTATTTATAAATTGAGATTTGATACCGTAACCTGAAATCTCACTGTGCTCCCTGCTGCTGCCACTTGGCTGCCTATGAATGATTAATGAGCAGATGCTGAACTGTAGAGACCATTATTGTTCTTTTCTCCCCTCCCTCCCTCTTCTCTCCATCCATCGCTCTATACACTGATTCCTTCGGGGTGGCAGGGGATTACATTGCATGAGCTAGTATTTTTCTCTGCTTACTTGGCCAGGTTGTGGCGAGAACACTGCAAAAAATGTCGATGTCCTCATATTTGGAATTAAAGTGATACTCCTGCCAAAATCTTTTGGGCATCAAATACCCCCTGCAGACTTTAGAAAAATGGCTATAAAAAGGTTTCTTCTTCGTGAAGAATTGCAGCTGTAGTCAGCTATAAAGACCCTAAAACTTATTTTCTCAATCAGCTTCTCTCTATGAGTGATGGCATCCTGCATGAACAGACCTCTTCTGCCAGATGTAGTATACAGAATTATAGTAATAGTTTGACATCTTGGGTAATACGCTTACTTTCCACTCTCTATTAGAGAGGGATGGATCTATTCTGCAGGATCGATACACAGATTCTCACAAGCTACTAATCTGGTATCAGCATCACTTCAAAATGTTTTCAGCACTTTTATATGATGTCTGTGCCAATAAACCGCCATGACTGTGGAAACTTATGAGACATGAGATCCGAGCACTCAGCTGTGTCACAAACTTCTGCATCAAACTTGTCAGACAATGGAGATAAGGAACAAGATAATTAATTATTTAATTATCATTTATATTTTTATTATACTATGTCTGTAAAAGCCACTATTTTTACACTTAGTAGCACAGACATATTTATTTAATTGTACTCATACTTTCTTTTTTGATACACTTATTATTAATGGCCAGTATCTGCTTTTGAACATAGTTGGAAATATTTCTGATAATGTAAGCACACAGCTAAACAAAATATATAACCTATATCAAGTGTTTTTTTTTGACATTTTAATATGTAAATGCTACATATTATAGCTTTAGACTGCCCAACAGTATATAAAGTAAAAAAAATATAAATATATATATATATAATATATATGTTTTCTTTCCTTTTAAGATAAAGTCCCTTATTCCAATCTATATTTCTGTATAAAGTAGTTAGCCTGGCCTCTAAATATCTTCCCATCCCCTCCTACTATCTTTCATAAGCAGTTTGTATTCCAGTCCTTCTATCATTTTCCTCTGATGTTCACAAATAAAGATTACAAGTGCGTACACATTCACAAACTACACAGATTTCCATGTCCAAACACGTACTGCACGTCCCCGCTTGAACACCATGTTTCATCTTCTAGCCTGAGAAAATAAAATGGGGGAAGCTGCAAGAAAATTGCTTACTGGAAAGAAATATTCCCCCTGCGGAAGAACATGTGTGTTTACTGACGCTCAGTAAAGTATTAAAATATTTGACAAATTGCTCAGTGCAATATTCGTTCTATAATAGGTTATGTATGGGCAGTGCAGGGGAAGCCCACACACAGGCAATTCATGTTGTGAGTGGGCAAACATTTCACTGGAGACAGCCAGCATTTGCAAATTACTATCTTTTAAGTTGGCAGACATCTAGTTTTCCTCTCTCTCCTTCTCTCTGTCTCTCCCATTTGCAGGAGAGAGCATTTACAGCCCATACTTATGGGACTCTATCTGTCCCATTTGGTCCAATAATATTCGGATGTGACTCTTCCCCTTGCTTTTCAATTAAATTGTTAATGAAGGCAACGATAAATAAAGCATGGGTACACAGAACAGACACGCCATGTAGGAGAGAGAGGAAGAAAGGAAAAACACAGCCTCGGTGCCAAAGCGAGAGAATGATGCTGGGAACACCCAGATGGTTTCATGAGCAACGTCGTCTCCCGCTCTCATTTTTGTTCTCCTGTACATCCTCTGTCTTTTTTCCCCCACCACTCTCAGAGGGACAACGGCATCTTGTTTTGAATGCAAAGCAGAACAATAATATGGGACAGGGAAAAGGAGAGGATACATGCTGATTACCCATAAACAGCTAAAGCTCTGCAGAATGAAACCAAATACTTTGAATAAGGGAGACAGGTGATTTCTGCTTGCTTTCTATCACATTTTATTTTGCTTGCATTTCTTCCTTCTGTCTTCCCCCCCAAAGAATTTGACTTGTGTTGCCATTGCATAGTTTGCCCACCAGAGACTGCACACAAGTTTATTTTTCATCTGTAAAATGCCCCAATCTATATAGAATCTGCTTTTTCAAAGGTGCAATATTCAACATTCAGCCTCACTAGATGTTAGCAAACAACTACTTTCTATTTAAGATAAAGTGGAGTAATTCTGTCTTAAACGGAGAATGAAGTCACACTCCGTCTTTGAGTGTTGTAATCTGAGTTTCTCTGTTAAACTGGGTCAGCCGTGCATATATGTTAGTGTAAATGAGTCACTTGCTGTCCTCCCTGAATCCACCTGCCTGGTGATTGATCTTTTCATATTACAGCTAAACAGTGCACTAAAATATGTTTCTGAAAACATTTTAGGCAAGACATATGCAATGCAGTGATCAATATTTGATCAACACTGCCTGGTTTGCAAGTTTGATCTGAGTTTTGGGAGCCTTTATTGGAAACCGGACCCAAAAAGGCCATCAAGTAATCACAATGTTTCTCATATAACAGCTACGCAGTACACTTAAGTATGATTTTGAAAATATTTTCAGCAAGATTTAAGTTACGTAGTAACATATTCTGGATCCATATTTGATCAACACTGCCTGCTTGTCAATTTGATCTGACTTACAGGGAGATCCATTTCCATGGGACTCCCCAGAAACTTTGTATTTCATCTGGTGAGGATACCTTATATCCTGTGTCACACAGTGTCATGCGCCCGATGTGTGTACTCATTGGCTTGCACTGGGTTGTCTTGTCACTTTCTGAATAAGCCAGCAAAACTGTAACCAAAAGTTGTATATTTACCTAATCTTTGCCTTAACCCCATGATTTTCAAAAAGCAGTAGTAGTAACAGTAGGCTTACAAGGTTGACTATCAATTTCCATATACATAGGTGTGAGACCAAATATACAAATAATATTAAAACATGAATAGTATATTCTGTATTCCCTTATACTTAATATGCAACTAATAAACTGATCTCATTTTGTATGCATGTTCTCGCAGGACAGGCTGAGGAGGACAGAATTACCAAGTCTTTAGGGTGGTTGCTTTTCTCTTATTATAGCTAAACAGCACCATAAACTATGTTCCTGATAACATGTAGGCAAGCAACAGGCAATGTAGTGACATAATCATAATCTATATTTGATCAGAACTGCCTAGTTTAACAACGACGTCAGCGTGTCAGTGAACGCACCTTTAAACCTACATTAATTATTTATCAACCGTTACACATTTTTTTTAACTCTCAAATATCTGCGTCAGTCTCATAAATCCATTATCATCTGACCCTAATGCCTGCGCCTGTGTGTGAATCTGCATGTGTGCGTCAGTACCAGAATCCCTTGATCGCTCAAGCAAAGGATTCCATTACAGACGTGAGGCAAATATGCAATCCAATACAGCACCGCAGCACCGCTGGAGTTCCAGTGACCTGTCCCACGTCAGAGAAGAAGCTTGTGGTGGGAGGGCCACTATAATTGGCTATACATCCTTGAAAAAGCTCCCCTGATGTCAATATCACTCAGACCACCAAACCCATTTCCTTCTTTCACCCTCTCTTTTGCTTCATTCACAAAAAAGACAATAACTAATCCTGCAAACTTATCACGATGGCTCTCGTCCTCTCCTCCCTCCTTCTCTCATCTTTCCTTCTCTCTTCATCTCTCTCCATTTAGACGACTAATTTGATTTGGAGGCTTTTCCCTCTCTGCTTACAGCAAGGGAAGAGATGGATAGGAGGTTTCAGTCGAGAGATGAGGAGGTCAAACATGCTTTTACATACCAGTGTTTGATGGCGGCAAGCACCTTGCATTATTTATACATGTGATTTTAGCTTCTCACAATTAATAATTTTAGAGTCTTCATTAATTCAAAATCAATGCTGCTTTTCTTTTCCGTACTTTATACCACTGTAAGTATGAGTCACTTTCCTGAGCCTGAACAACACCTGTAACTATATTGACACCAAACACCACACCAAACATAGTGATTGTGTTATCCTTGGAAAGCATTTTTGCAGTAATTTTCAGTAAATCTATCCACCTGACTGTGTTAAACTGACACCAACAGTGACTTCAAATGCTTCCTAACAATTTTTTGGGTTTTTTTTTTAGCCAGTAGGTTAGGGAAGAGTGTCTGGGTCATCCAAAACTGATGGGATCAACTCTGATGGTGAGATAGTGGCTGGGTTAAAATTGTTTGGATGACACATGCTGCTCTCTGCTCTATTTCTGCAAGGTGCTGAACTGCTACATGCAACGCACACATCAGATACAGAGACCAGCATAAAGGTTTTGGGAGAAGCCATTGCTGAATGTAAATTTGTATTAAATAGTGTAGTAGTATGACATAGGAAAGGGCTAAGGATTGGGGCTTTTGGCTGCAACGAGCCAAACTATGCAACGCTGATTTGCATTTCCATCACCAGTTTTAACGTGTCCAGCTGTGGTGAGTCACACCTGAGATGGACCATCTCCGGAGAGGGGCCAGAGCTTTTTTCTTTCAGCTGGATACCTCACTTTTTTTCTAAAAAGCTTTTCTAAGAATTTATACAAAATGAAGTGTTTATCCATCATCTTACAGCTACTTGAATCAAGACTAGCGCCTATCAGTTAAAGATAGCTGGTAGCCCTGTTGAAATGCAGATCCCTGCCATGCTGGGCTGATGTGCTGAGCCAAACTGAGTCAAGCCAAGCTGGCACATGTTTATGGAAAAGGGGCTTATAAGTATCATTGTGCGTATTTGCTTTCCTTTTTAGAGCTTTTTTTTTTTTTTGCACCAACTTTAATGTATAAACTAGCAATCCTTCAAAACACTCAATATATTACAGTACATAATTTATAACTTTGCTGTCACAAAGCCATGAAGTTGACAAGTGGGACACCATCGAGGAATTTTTTTTTGTATATGAGAGGAAAATGTGTGAAAAATGAATGAAAACATGGGTGAGCAGGTATAAAAACTGTTGACTTCATCACTAGCGTGAGCTGGACTTTTAGCACGTATACATAAAACATAGATCTACATCCTCGATCATATTCCATACACCAGGAAATAAGGGGAGTATAAACACCTCCTCTTTTGTAGTGGGGGGGCTGGAGAGCAATATTATCACTCTCCTGATCTGAGATGAGCCTCACAGCGAGCGCTGCAGGGAATGCATTATGCATTACTTAGACACTCTATGGAGATGCACTGAGAAATGATCATGCATCAATTAGTTGTATACGTGTGTGAAGTGTTGGATCTAAGACACATGTCGAAATGCCGATGCAATTTCAGTCAGATACAGTATGTTTCCCATTTCATAGAAGCTCCATACTTACTGCTGTATGTAATCTGTTTAATCAGGAGATGTATACCTTGGTTTCTCAGTGAAACATTTGGTAAATTTAAGAAGTTTTTCAAGAGATCTGAGGAGTTCAGGGGGAGACATGTAAGAGGCACAGCAGAAAAGCAGAGCGGAGGACACAGGAGGTGGTGAAAAAAAATCTATGTTTGAAGTATAAAAACAAGGAGCATGTGACAGCACACTCAGGAACTATTCTCAACCCTGAAAAGTATTATTGTGAACATCACTGATTCTGTAATGACTCAGTGAGACACATGAAAGGCATGCATCCACGCTACACATCACACACACACATACATTGTAATGCACTTGTGTCTGATTTGTGAGAATAGCCCCTTTAAAAATCAAACTGCTACCAGACAGACTGAACATGCTCTCTAATCTGCTTACATCCCCGCCTTACTTCCATCAGCAGCACAATGTGTGAGGATGGACACGAGGGCCCAGAAAAACCCTGTAGTTGAACAAACCACAGGGCAACGCAACTGAATAATCAAATGTAGCTCTTCACTCGGCCCTCATTTCCCAACATGTGACCTGCCATGGGCTTGCTGGATTATTGCTAACAGATTATTCCTCCAGAACCGGAGGGGAGCCGTGCCCTACGGCTTCGCTCAGCCGGGGACAGCACTCCCCTGTGAGATGAAAACGAAGCAGAGGCTGACATCCGCCTGGTTTTCATGGTTTCGCTGCCGCACCTTTAGTGGCTGTCTTCACATTAGATGCACATTACATGCACACACATGTGCTAGCACTATAAAATACAGATGCTTTATATCTTTATGCCGTTTTTTACTCAAAACATTGAGTCCTGCATTGCTTGGTCTATAAAATAACAGATTTCTCATGTAATTTAAACAGAACATTAAGCATATAGCACTATAGAAATCACTGGGAAGGTAGTGAAATAAGACAAAATGTGCAACAGTAAAAAAAAATGTGAGAAAGAGACACAGAGACAAATGGAGACAAAGATTCGACAGCAGATGATGCCCATAAACCTTTACGTGCAACCATGATACAACATTTGCTTGGATTTCGTAACTGGCAGTGCATTATGTTCATTACACCCAGATATTACATAACATGCTTTGCTGTGTCAAGTGAATTGCAGAGGGCTTTATTTTTTGGGTAAGGAAGCACACTTTGTGCACACATACACAAATAGCAGGTCAGTCCTCCTGCCAATCAAGTCATCTACAGGACAAAAACTTGTATGAAACCATTGCTTTCATTATGACATGTTTTAGAAATTTGGACAGCATGAGATCCCCCTTTGGGTTTAAAATGTACGAGCCCAATTCCTCTTCCCCTCTCATCCAAGTACCAAGTACTGTACCAATTCAAATATGTTGATTATGAACCATTGTTGAAAAATGGCATTCACATCTCCTCACACTGAACAAAATGATGCATCCGTCATGGTACAGTGCCTAAATCTCACTATGTCAGCTGTTTACAACACACAAACACATGAACACTGATCTTCGCTGACATCCTCTATCAGGGCCTTGCTCACTAGCCGTCGACTTACCCACAGTACGACACAATGTCTCTCTCAAACAGACTTGATCAATGCTGTCAAACTGGGAACAGATAGGTGAGATGGCAAATTGGAATCTGTTTCAACTAATCCACCTTGGGAATCATTTTTTTCAGCTAGCCTGTTCTCTGACCATCTTTTTACTTTTTTCTCAACACTCACAGCTTCTCTTTTATCTTCTCTTCTCCTCAGCTAAGATAAAATTAGAAATGCTGTAGACAAGAAAAGGGGAGGGAATGTAAAGGGAAAAAAAGGACTGGAAAGGAAAGGAAAGTTTTGCAGTAAGAGTAAATCAGAGGATTGTAAAGAAAAAGGGACTTTGGCTAGTTGTTATTTTATGTTATTTCACATAACAGTCTGTGCATGCAATATATTTCTATTGTGGATAGTTCGTTACTAGAATAATAATGATACCAGATAATCAAGGTTCGATAATATCATGACAAGGGTCCACAATATGACTAAACAATAAATCTGTTGTGTACAGCATTTTTGCTCCTATGAAATTCAATTTTCCTTTTAATTTAAAGTGCTTCTGCTTTTCTTCTTTAATAAAATAAAATAAAAGTAGCCAGCCAAGACCTAAGCATGGCAGCAATGCAGCAGTCAGTAGCAGTCCGGTGTACATGGTCAGCCTTGGACAAAGACAGACAGTAGCAGACAGTCTGAAGAATCCTCTCTGTATAAAACATCTTTTCTGGGGCGACTGGGCCAGTGAGACTGGTCCTAGTGCACCATTCATTGCAGCCAACTGCTTTAGCCAACACACTGTGATTGCACTTTGCAGTAGTATTGACTTTGTGTTAAATCCTGGTCTGTCACAGATACTCACAGCAAGCACCTTCGGCAGTCCTCTCCACCTCCTCCTCCTCCGCCTCGCTTTCCCCTCCCATCCTCCATATCCCCACGTCCAATCTCCTCACATTGATAGATACACTCGGTGGCTGTAAAAACCCCCAGTTTTTTTTTTCACACAATAGCCTAAAAAATATCTTGGGGCAATGGTTAATGAACAACTCCCAACAACTGGAGAGTGTCTGCCAAAGTGCTGATGGCATCAGCCTCTGGGCATTGACAAAAAAAAAATAGGAAAGGTTTCATCAGCTGATTGCTTTGTCTGTCGGATGGCTCCACTGTGGGAAACCCTTGTCCCTTGAATGGCAGAAATGGTCTCACAGCTAAAAACTTTTAGCTAAATTGCATCTTAACAACTCCTTCTCTGCTGTCCATGAATATCTTCCACACACTCTGACTAAATAGACTTTTTCTATTCCATTCGTCACGTATGACCTTCTAGAGATCACAAGAAAGAGCATGCGTTGGTTTGCAAACATTAGAGCACCCACCCCCTACTCTTCCACAGGTCAGAACTACTCCGAGATCACTCATTGGCTTCTGATGATCATCTGATCTCCCTAAGTGCCACCTACACACCCATTCACATAACATGGTATCTTTTTTACCTCACAGATCTTTGGATTCTCACATTTTTTCAGTTGAAGCATTAGATTTTTTTTTTTATGTGTGCGCAACTACGATGTTGGAAAGGAACAGAGACAAGTTCACTTTCAGTTTTGTTCTGTCTATGGTGACATTGTTTCTGACTTCAAAGATAGACAGCATATCAAAGGCCTTGCTGACACATGAACACACCTATGAACACAGGCAACATGCCTGCATTTAAATATGGCTATGCAAAGTTGCATTCAGTCTCACTAAAAACCTTTCATATCTCCTGTCTTTTCCGCAGCCTCTGTGTCTTTCCTCATTTCAGCCTCTCCTCTGCTTTCTGACTGTATTAGTACCTTTATTTGATATTCACAAAATGCATTACTGTGTAACGCTCCTCGCCCTCAGGGGAGGCTACACTTGCCGGTTTCTCTAGAGAGACGAGAGAATAGCAGATTCCTCTCCACTGCTCAACAGCCGTCCAGTCCTCTGGGCAACAACTCCGCCGCCTCCCTGCTTGTCAGAACACCTCTTTGCCATGCAAATTGCTTTGTTTTTTCGACACTCTCGCTCTTCCCAACCATCCTCTTGGAGCAAAAGGCAGTTTGGAAGGAGAAAAATAGGTCTTTTCTCTCTGTTTCAAAACTCAGGCTTGGAAACACTTTGAGCCCATGCTGATAGGGGAAATGCTGTGTCCCGGTGGATTCACGACTACAGGGTCAAAGGGTTGGGTTTTCCAATTGGAGGCTTTTTGTAGGTGTGCGGTGGACTGTATCTTACTGTAATGACTGATTGAATAGAATTGGTAGAACCGGATGGTTTTCGATAATAATTGTTCACGGGGTTATTGATAGTAGTATGTTTCTGATATTAGGTGTACATCTGTGTTTGTTTACTTGTTCTGTCAGCAGGACAGGAATACTCCTTCAGAGGATATTAGGCCAGTGGTGGTGTTTTGAGTGCATGATGATACTTTTTCTAAGCCACTTTTTGAAGCTGTCTCTATAGGCGGATACAGACAGTATAGCAGAAATTTAAGAAAGATCATCATTGTCCACATTTCCAGATTAAGGGGACTTGTACAGTAAATTTCAAAAATGGAAATGAAATGAAAATCTTCTTTGTCTACAAAATTTGGCGCATCACATTTTAGTTTTATTAGCCTCACTGTGCGGTTGCCAGCCAAACACAAAGTGAGGCAATTGTTAGCAATGCTAGTAGCAGCAGCAGCAGCCTGCTCTGCTTGCAGGTTTATGTCCGTGTCTATGCTGAATGAGGCTACACATTGCTCCACTCGAGTGGTTATCTACCAGTTTATTCTGACGCAGCCTATATTCACCCTTATTTTCATTTTCTTCATCTAAATGCTAATAAATCAAGCTGTTTACGAGCTGTCATCTCTCCCACTTTGCTGATAACAACATCTTTGCCATTGAGGCATTCACGCTGGGTGAGAGGGGCTGCCGTCTGTCAGAGCTGCAGCACTGGCTAGAGGCGGGAGGCTGCGTGACAGCTTAGAGGCAACGGTTAACTGGCATTGTACATAAATAGAATATTGATGAATAGTTTACCCGACTAGTATTTCTGGTGTCCCCTAGTGAGGGTGACAACATCTAATCATATGTTTGACTAATCGCGCACATCCCTCATGTGAACACCATTTGAACTGATCACAGAAGTGTGGCATTATCTTGTCACTGGTTGAAACACGTTTTCTCCCTTTTTTGGTGACTGGTGGACTTAAATTATTCACCTAAATTATAGCACTCATTTCATTTCAGCTCACTGTGAGAGTGGCCAGTTGCATTTCTCTCTCCTCCTGTCTGTTGCTGTAAGGGCAATGAAAGCTTCACAGCAAGAGCAATTTTTATAATTCATCCAAAACCAAAGATATCGACTTTTGTAACTTCTAACCGAATCTCTGTGATTTCAAATTTTTCTGCTGCATTGCTGTTCTTGTGTACTTTCAGGAATCTTGTTGCTGCTTCATAGTGAACTTTTATTGACTTTTACTGTGAGGAATTCACCGCAAATGAAACACCTACCATTTCTCAGCCATTCAGCTCAAGACAAGCATGCCATGTATGGATCAGTGTATGGGTTTACAATTTCTGGTCCTTTTTGAGTTTTGTCTCTGTGAATGTGATTCAGAAACCAGACCTTTAAGTGTGAACCCACCCTTAAATCATCTAACACACATGCATGCATAAACATACACCAACAATGCATGGTTAGTTTTTTCTGTAAAATTTTTATTTGCCTGCCAACTACCATCATTCTTCTGTTACTGGCTCCACGTTCTCTCTCTCTCTCTCTCTCTCTCTCTCTCTCTCTCTCTCTCTCTCTCTCTCTCTCTCACACACACTCTCTCTCTCTCTCTCTCTCTCTCTCTCTCTCTCTCTCTCTCTCTCACTCTCTCTCTCTCACTCTCACTCATTCACTCACTACACACAGAGCTTAATTTCATCACTCCATACTATTTTATTTTATTCACCCGCCTCCACACCGAGCCAACTTCCATTCTATGTGGATTTGTGTGACTGATGGAGCTTTGAGGGGAGTGGAAGCAGCATTAACCTCCCTGGAGCATGGCTGGAGGGTGGTTAGCACCTCCCCTCTGCTACACACAAATATACACACTAAAAAGCCAGTGCCCAGATTTTCCACTCGCCTGCGTTAACCCAGAAGGAACCCTAAGGTGAGGCTGACATCAATAGCATTCTGCTACACAGCGGCCACAGGGGCCACAAAGACTCACTATCCAAAACTGAGAATCACTCCTCAAAGGTGTTTTCTGCGGTCAGTAATGTTTAGCTTTAAATAGAGAGTTGGAAAAACTAACTGTGCTTGGCAGAGAAGGAAGAATTACAACAAAAAGACTTAATGACAGACTTAGTTCTGACCCACTTGCAAGGACTTTCTTTCTTTTTTTCTGGGAAAAGCATTTTTGTGTCCACAACAAACAAGATCCCAGCAGTGGTTTGATAATATAACAAAAGGAAAGTAACGTGTAAATACCTCAGAAAAGGACTTGATGATGTATGCTGATTACCATGACTGGCACTGCTTCAAAGGCAGGTCATATCTTAGTCTTATTTACCAATTAGCATTTTCAGCCAGCTATGAAAGAGGTCTCACCTCTTTGATATGTGAGGTTTTTAAAGCAACATGCAGCAAACCACAAAGGTCTACAACAGCCAAAAGTCATCCGTGTTCACAATGCAGATGCAAATTAACAGAGTCCAGTCAAACTGCACCAACAAAGATTATGAAATGCAACCATACAGAACTTAAATGTTCCAGGACGCTCATAGGGACACTCTCTCTGACCTGTAGTACTACTTGCAGATATCGACTGTATTGGCATCTGCCTCTCTTGAGTATTATGAAGCAAGATGGCATTTGGCTTATGGTGCTCAAATGTTTCCCAGCGTGCAAATATTCCAGCAAAATAAGTTTCCCCTCGACAGTATTTTGCAGCAGCACCATCACTACATCCTTTCTCCAGTTCTCAGCGCTGAGGAGAGAGCTCTGGCTATGCAGGACTATAAATCAAATGAGAAATAGGGTCATCTTCTCATAAGACTCCATACAATCAGACTTCTTTTTTGCAACCAGTGGAGTCGCCCCCCAATGGCCATTAGAAAGAATGGTCCTTTAAGGCACTTCCGCATTGGCTTCACTTTTCAGACATGGAATCTCTGACTACTATTTATACAGTACAATAATGGCAGGAACTATATTCCTGCTAATAAATGCCTCGTGGTTTTCCCTAAAATTTCAAATGATAGATCAACAAACACACAGTAACACTGTTTGTTGTCTAAAGGTCCAGATAATGAGTTAAAATACACCTACACCATGTTATAGTCATATCTACATGTCATCAAAATAGACACAATCAAATGTCAACCACAATACAGAGCTAATCAGGAAAATCCCATTTTATCCTCACAAGGTTGTAGTTTGGAAGAAGACCTTCAGCAGAGCTACCTGCCACACACATCCCCTCTCTCTGCCTTTCTCTTTCTCTCTTCTATAGTCTGGCCATGATTATAGTGCTATACAACGCTCCACTACGAACGTGACTCGGGTGTCGATGCAGCCCGTTCCCACACTCAGCATGCTGGGTATATATCAGCGACTCATCTCCAAGACACAGGCTCCAAGGTCCTTCAATGTGAGACATGCCATTAGGTCTCTCTCTCTGTTTCTCTTCTTTCTTCTTTGCTTGAACTCTCGGATGTCATTGCTGTAAGTCCACTACAGTTTCCTGTGTGGATGTCATTTCCTTTGATGTTGTTTTGTGGAGAGTATAGAGGTGGACTCGGTGGCCTACATGCTGCCTGTATCAATGTCATATTAGACCATATAACACCAGGGGGCTTTCTTTCACTGAAAAAATAGCAATATTCTTCTCCATGGGGCCTGAGCCATACAAATACGCTGGAACTCAAAACTAATCTCTGATTTGGTAATCATTAGACGGGCTATGGTCTACTAGACTCACACTTAAATACAACAGTACCTGAATGTCCTTCAGCCGTGCTTGTTGCTTGCCTCTAAACAGGTGGACGTATGCCAACCCTGTAAAAGGTACCTCCTTGATCAACAGTTCACTTGCCATAAGGAGAGGCTGTAGAGCAGAAGGCACCTTGAGCAGCTAGCTATCAGTCACTGTGGTATTAGGCACTTGAAAAGAGGCAAATAAGGAGGACTAAATAACAGGATTGGATAAGAGCCAGAGTTTAAGCCGGTATTTTGTGCGTAAATTATATTACCCACAGAAAGTTAGGATCTGGCTTTTTTGCATTCCATAAAAGTTGTTCTTACACACACGACAAACGAGGATAGGAAACAGGAGGAAGGAGGAAAACCGTAGGAAAGTTAATATTCAAACTTTTATTTGAAACGAGACTGAATCTACAGTCACATTAGCAGCTCTGTAAGACTGTCACAGGATGTCACAGATTAATTTTTGAGCTAAATGCTAACATGTTCGCATTGACAATACTAATATAATGGCTTGCAGGTATAACGTTTACCATGCTGATCATCTTAGTATAGACATGGTTTTGGGTTTTAGTGTAGTTGTATCCTGTTTTATTTGACAGGTTGTGCTTTTCCTCATGTTTCTGTTGCTCCACTTCTCATCTTTGTCTTTTTCCCACCTTTTTTGCTAACTGATTAGTGTATTTAGTCTGTATGTTTCCCTCCTATCTACCAGTTCGTCTTTGTCTTCTGTTCAAGCATTCCAGCCCTTGCCCCAGTATTACCCTGCGTTTTTTTGGACTTCCCCTTTTTCCAGTTTTATGGATTTTGGATTCCTTGTGTGTTTTGATTCCAAAACAGAAACTCCATTTCTGCCACCCTGCTTGAAAATTGACAAGCTTAGCTCATTAGCATACTAACATCTGCTAATTAGCATGTAACACAAAATAGCCAACAGTGAAGGCTGATGGGCATGTCATTAGCTTTGAGGGTGTTTGGTCAAAAAAACAAATTACTGACAAAAAAGAACTGACCTGATAGATTAAAATGATTGTCCTCGGGGGGACACGAATGTATCTGCAAAATACTTTGACAATCCTTTCAGTAGATTTCGAGACATTATACTGAAAACCTCAAATGTCAATCACATGGTGGTCATTAGGAAACACTGTCTGGGAACCATGAATGTCTGTATGAAATTTCATGACAACCCACTGAACAGCTGACAAGATATTTCAGTGGGCCAACAGACTGAGTGATTAACAAACCAACATTACAGCCCCTAGAGCCAGACCACTAGTGTGGCTAAATATCAGGTCTCAGAAAGTGTCACAGAATATATTTAAGCATGTATGTACATATATGTAACTGTAAGAATCAATAGGTACATATCAGACATCCAAGTGGGAAGTTGACCTGAACTAAACAGCACAAGTAGCACCACACAGCACAGATGTGGGTGTTGGTCTTAGAGCCCTGCAACTGGAGGAAAATTAATTACCAAGGGTCTGAGTCAATCAGCCATGGATTTTCAATTACCCTTCGAATGGTGGCCATGAAACAGCTTCAGCTGTGAAATATGCTGTAGAGAGGTCTGAGAAAACAGGAACCGGTCTGGGGATTCATTTCAATGAACTGCCCTCAACACAGGTTGAATTTTTCAATGATGCCGTCTGATAGCATCTGGCCTTTGCTGTAGATGGCCACTCCACTGAGCAGGGAGAGAGAGAGAAAGAGAGCGAGACAAGAAGTGGCTGAGACTTTGCCATAGGGGCAATGCAAAGTCTGTCCAGCTGTACAGAAACCTCTCTCCCTCTCTTCTACGGCCTCCCTCTCTCCATCTTACCTTACTCTCTCTGACTTTTCAATTTCCAGAGACCTGCAGGGGCCAAAAGGCTAGCTCAAAGAGGACCGTAAATTTTTAAAATTTCATCTCAAGGGTTGCAAGGGAGACATGGCCAGAGTCTGAGATGGGCTGGCAGTCAGACAAGTAACATGAAAGACCCCTGAGCATGATGACACCAAAGACTGAACACCACTCAAACCTTCAGTTTCTGCAGGGCAGTGTTACACTTGAGCAAACTGAGATTGTGCTGAACAGGTGGTGGAATATTGGAAGGGATGAGATGAGTCTTCTATGTTGAATATTTGTTGTTCTTGTGATCGTGTGATGATTCAGCAATATTTCTCCAAGGTGAGATAATGGAATACCACTTATGCAGACTTAACTGTAATACAATTCAGGCTAAAATATTACTTTCTCAAATAAAAGCTAATGAATTACTGCAATTAATCAACCTTGTTTCCAACCAATTTATACACTAAAAATTCACAACTGAAAATCTCTTCTGTTAAAAGCAGTTTTCAGATTACTTTTTCTATCAGCATAATAAGGGAATTTTGCTATTAACATAATTATCTGCCACATTGCAAAATGTTGATACTGAACATATCAGCAAAATATTCACTGATTTCATTTATTACAATATCCTCTCCTTCAATAAAATATCTGACTGTAGCAACTAAAGCACGTTATCACGTTTTTATGGTTATTTTTAGGAAGATGCTTAAAAAACAACTACGGTCACCAGTTTCACAAACTGTTCAAAGAACTGTTCAGTCACATTTAGACCACATGTCACCAGTATCTGCGATCACATTTTTCATCCTCCACCATGCGAAAATACTAGATTATTGTCACTTTGGACCCTCACTAAAAGACCACATTGAAATTTCACAGTTGAAAGCCCCCCAAAAAATCTGAAATACAGATGACTCAAACCCCAACTGCCTGGAAGTGCAGCTGGGCTGCGCAATATATCAGTATTCTAAAATATATTGATATGAGATTAGTTATTCTATTCAGTTTTGGATACTGTTAAGCATAGGTGTTGTCTTTTGCTGGTTTTAGAGGCTGCATTACAGTAAAGTGATGCAATTTTCTGAACTGACTGTTCTAGCTGTTTTATCATTCATCTTAACCCACTTGGTAATTATATCCACATCATTTTATTATTATTATTTTTTTGTTATTTTGATTTTGTCCATATGACCCTCTTTTTTTTTTTTTTTTTAAGAAAATACATAAATCAAGCTATATAGCCTAAAAATATCAAGATATTATTTATACGGTAATGATTAATACCAGAATTAAGGGAAGAATACTGCTAGAGTATTCAGAAGATATTTAAGACAATGGATCAATGGATCGGATCATCTCTGTGATGAATATGTTCTACAGATTAACACCCCCATTCACAGACAAAGGAGACCCAGCTACAGTATATGCTGATGAGGAGAACTTTACCCCCGTAATCTGCAAATATCCGTTTAGAAAAGCAGAGACGTGTGTTCAAGGGTTGACTGCTTACCCCATAATTATACCAATTAAGCTGATTACTCCCACTGTTCTCTGCCGGTGGGGGAAAAGGAAGCAATGCCACAACAGAGCCTAAAATCAAAGTTTACCTCTGCAGGATAAACACCCAGCCCAAGTAAAATATCTATCCAGGCCCAGTTGCTCAAGCCGTGTCTCCCAGCCTGATGGATCAATGAAAGCAGGGTGGAGAGTTCAAGGAGGAGGAGGAGGTCTGCATGGATGATGGGGGGGAAGGGGGGAACTGTTCAGGAAACCAATCGATAGACAAAATAAATATTTCACACTCACAAGTGACCCATTGTTGTCTTTTAATAGCCTCTATGAATTCCCCTCTCTCAAGTTGTCCATGGTTACTCTCTCACTCTTTCTTGTGCTGTAAAAAAAATCACTCTGGAATGGATGAGAGGAAGCAGCATGCAGCATAAATCAGCACTGTTTGGGCTGTCGATAAAAACATGTAAAGTTTGAATTGGGCATTCTTATATTTTCATGCACCATCAAAGGTGTGTGTTGATGTGTGTGTGTGTGTGTGTGTGTGTGTGTGTGTGTGTGTGTGTGTGTGTGTGTGTGTGTGTGTGTGTCCCACAGAAAATGTCAAGATTATTATTGCCAAGTAGTAAGCCAGATAATGTGTGGTTGGCTCTGGATTTTATAAAGTGTAAGTGTGTGTATGTGTGTGGTGGTGAAAAAAAAAGTGCTAGTGGTTACTTTCAATTATGTCCTTATTCATATTTAATGGTGTTTATTGGAGCTTAAGGTCAATGGTGGTGTGTTTATGTGTGTTTCCTAACACTGAGGGAGGCAGCCGGCGCCCTGCTGGTAAGTCTGTGCTGTCTCTTTAAAAATGCACGCCGTTCCGCCACAGGAAGCGGTGACCCCCCTAGGCTTTAACCTATTGAGCGGTAAATATCAGGTAACATGGCCAATGAAATTCCACATCTCACGATCTTCCTTCTCCCTCGTAACCTTCTACACTGATCCTTGATAATAAACGCCACAGTATCTGCTTTATTTAATGAAAGAATATCCATTTAGAATCACTGGAAAGTTCCGCATTGATTTCCTGTGGATAGCTGCACAAATTCTGACCCCACACTCTTAGAAATAAAGGTGCTAACTACAACTGTGAAAAGCTCCACCCAGAACATCCTATGACAGGGTCTGCTGAGAACCTTTCTAATGGTCCCCTCCTCCCCGAGGATTCAATCAAGAGCCTTTCCACCTTCTAAGGGTGATAACAAGAACCCACCCAAGCGGTTCTACCGAGAACCTTTTTCATATTCCAAGGGTTTAATTGAGAACCAACCAACAGGGGGGATTGCTGAAATCCCTTTTATGTTCCAAGCATTTCATCTAGAACCCACCCAAGTAGGTTCTCCTGAGAACCCTTTTATATTCCAAATGTTTTATCTAAAACCCACCCAAGGGGTTCTACTGAGAACCCATGTATGTTATGGTACAATGAACCCTTGACAAACCCTTGACAAAAGAGTCCTTCAAGGATTTCAACGATACTTCAAGTACTCTTTCTTCCAAAAAGGGGTTCTTTGGATGAAACTGGTTCTTAATATCACTCTTAGTCTTACAAAGAAGCCTTGATAAAACCTGTCTTCGAAGAAAGGGGGTTCTTCTTTAGTAAATGGTTCTGCGTAGAATGTCAGCCCTTCTAAAAGAACCCTTCTGGAACCCTTGTTTCTAAGAGCGCAGACACACCATGTATATACTGTACATCATACTGTTTATCCACATGAGTTGGCTGTGATGGCTCTTGTTTCAACATGGAGATTCATTAAGCAAGACAGGAAGTGGTTTGAAAAGGCCAAGTGCCGGAGTGTGTGAGTGGAATTTGATACCGTTATCAGCATTTAGAGAGATGAATAATTTTCACTGTGATGGAATTCCAAGGTACCTGTATTTCATGCCTGATTTCATACAACTAAGACTTGAAAGCGCTGTCATCAGTTTATGCAAAAATACAACTGTAGGTGTTCAGACGAGCACCACAGGACACCTTTGAACTGGAAATTAAGTATCACCCTTTCAACTGCAGGAGATGATATTAAAAATTGGATTGAACTTACTGAATACAAAGGTTTCAATGGAAAAAAGGACCAATCAATATTCATCATATAAAACACCTCAGAGTACAACGTAAACCTTTTTAAAAAAGGAGGATAATGCACAATTGTTTGTGATTGTTTTAGCCTCAAGATGTATCTTCTGTGTTTTGTTTAATCTAGAAAATAAATTAAATGAACAGATGCAGGTAATTATTCATCATCGAAAATAGCGCTGCAGTTCAGGGAGGACTGCAGAGCTTCACAGAGCCAGATTACATCTGGCAAGCTCTGGTTTTTCTGTAACATTTAGGTCTGGCTAAAAAAACAAGAGTCGGGTCAGACTACGGCTGCAATTAACAATTATGTTCACTGCTGATTAATCTGTCGATTTTTTTCTTCATTAATTGATTAGCTGTTTGGTCTATAAAATGTCTATATGTTTATAAAATTGAGTTTACTGTCAAAACAGAAAATATTCACATTTAAGAAGCTGAAATGAGAGATTTTTTTAAATTACTCAAACATATGAATCGATCATCAATAGTCAACAACTACAGTCATTAATATTCAGTTAATCACTGCAGCACCAGGTCTCATCAATCAGTGGATGTAACTAAACTTGTCACTAGATGCTGTAAATCTAAATAAAGTATATGTTTCTGCATGAATTATTATTTCAGACTTATTTATAAAGATTTTTTGTTGTTAGTTTTCAGTTTTCTGTGTTAAATGAATTCTGGCAATTAAGAAACACTGTCTCCTGCAAACTGCATTTAGACAATGAAAATTCATAACAGCAAATCTAATAAATAAAAACAGATTAGAATTTTTATCAACATAATAAGAGGATTACTGTTAATAACAACTTAGTTTTTCATGTTTTTTAAGGTTCAAAAGAAACAACTAATAATAAAACAGACTTGTTTGACCAGTCAGATGCAGGAAGTTAAGGAGAGAGCTATCAATCATTTTATTTAAATCACACTTAAAATGATGTTGTACTCAGAAATGAGCTAAACTCGTGCCGAAAGTGCACACAAAAAGGAACCTGCAACTGTTTCACAATGGCTCACAAGAAAAACAGGCTTTATTTAGCAAATGCTGTGCTGATGTGAGCTCCTAATCATCTTACTGGACAAAACCAGGGGCGTAGTGGGAGGTAAACCCAAGTCAACTCAGTTTATCCACCTCTTTGAAATGTGGCAGGAAGTTTCCTCGCCTATTTTCATGTCAACTGCATCCGTCCATGAGGGGAAAAAAGCGGGCGAACTACACCCCTGGACAAGATGTGCAGTAGCTCAAAATCAGCAGCTACAAGACGACAGTACAATGAAAACCAGTTGTGATGCATCTGAATGCAGGAACACCCAGCACTCCACAACTCATACACAGACTAAAATTTAATACCACAAGGGTCTTTAGAAATTTAAAAGTTGGTACAAGTTGAGAACGCATCTACCTAGTCAGTGTGTGTGTGTATGTGTGTGTCGTTGTTGCACAAGGAGATCAGACCATATGCACGCTCTGTGCTCAGTGCTGACGAACACTGTGCCCCACTTTCCCTTTTCTCCTTCTGCCAACCTGTGGAGCTCGGTGGTCGTCACATTAGTGCATGATTGTATAACTTGGCACGTGTGTGCATGCGGAAATGAGACACTTTATCTACTATTGGCTTTATTTTTGTGGAACAGTGTAAATGAAGCAACATGCATCTTTGTGCTTGTTCACGAGTCTGTCTGCAGGCACTCGTGTGCACCTGTGTGGCTGTTTGAGTGTGTTTATCCATATAGATATACTGTATGTGGTGCGTGTGTGTGTGTGTGTCCGTGACAGACAGAAAGGTTCAAGGGCAGACAAATTTCACTCTGTACTAATGAGCTAGCTGTGCTGCTCTCCCTGCTTTGTCTCTCAGGCCGTCCTGCTCGCAAACCACTAAAAGGTTTGAATTAAAATTTTAAACAGAGCTGTGCCGTACAGACTGCATCTCAGGATATTTATATATAAAAACACACTTCACATAACCCAAAGCACTGTGAGTCATATATTTTCTGTGCCTGTCTGTCACGTCAGAAGCCCTGGCTGTTTCCTTAAAGCTGTTCAGATAAAAACACAAGCACAAACACGTTTCATCTCATTCTAGAGTCGCTGCGTCGTTGTTACACGGCATTGTTTGGAAATACGACATATCAATCCGGTACTCTCTTAGAAATGAAGATGCTCGCTAGAACCTCGCTAGGTTTCCTCGGCTTGTCCCCATAGAGGACCCCTTTGTGGTTCCAGGTAGAAGCTTTTAACAAGTTTCTACCTAGAATTTATGGTGTTCTATGGTGTAACTCTCGTACAAAGAAGCCTTTTGGAACCTTTATTTTTGAGTTAGTGGCTGTTTTAGATATTCCTGTATGTAGACTACATTGTGACTTACACACACACTTGTGCGGCAGAATCACTGTTCAGGGACCATACTGCCAAGCAGCATGTTTGTTCTTAAGATGTTCTGTTTAATATCACACCAGTTAAGGGTGTGTTTCGAGCAGCTGCGGTGTTGCAAATATCCTAAAACACTACTCATGTGAAAATAAACCACCTTTAAGGCTGCCATTTGGAAACGTCCATTTTCACATTACATCAAGAAACTGCCCAGTCATTTTGAATATGCGCATCATGATACCAATTTACATGTAAATGTGATGCTGCAGCCACAAAACAAAGATAAACCCTTTGACAAATGTCACACTATAAACATATCATAATACAGCAGCAAGCATGTTATGACTATTCATGAAAGCAGTTTCCTAACCATGTCTCTCTGCTCTGTGAAACAGCACAAGCAACTATCTCTGCCAGCATAATTAGAATATGGGACTTCCTCGTGCCAAACGCTTCACCACGTCTTCACCAATTACAGCTGTTTCCACTTTGTATGCCCAAGGGTTTCTGAGGCCCTTTGAAAAGGAAAACCCCTTTTGTTACAGGAGAGATTGAGGAGAAGGGGAAAAGGGAAGAGGGTTAGAAAGAGAACAAAGGCAGAGTGAGAGATTTGACACGGACTGAGAGAAACATGTTGTGAAATGCAAACCTATGACAGTCCGCGTGGCGTCTCCGCTTCTGCATCTGTGCATGTATGGGCATGTTCATTTATCCATCTGAACAATTGTTTGCCTGCCTGAGTCTGAGCTTGAGTGGCACAGCTGTTCAAAGAGGACACCAACTGGCAGTGGGATTTTGTGATTTGAGAGGAGAGAAGTCGTTTGCCTACTGTTCACCGTCTCTGAAAAGAAAAATGAGTCTTGGAAATCACGTCAAATTTACTCACCAACCACAATTTAGGAGAAAAAGAAAAACAAACAATCCGTATATCTCTAAAATGGTGACATCTGAGGAGATATAAATCTATTTCACCTAACTCAATATGTTTTGGTTAGAGAAAATTTCATTGTCAACATATAAAATAGGTTTCTGTTTCTGTTAATAATTGTAATTATATGCACTGAAAGTAAAACTAGGACATTGTGGTTAAAGAAGTTGGTTTGCATCTTAACCCAAAGACTTGATCTGATTAAAAAAAAAAAATCAAAAATCTGAAAATCTGAATGAAAATTATGCTGAAAAATATCATTTTATATTATTACAACTAAATCTTACTATATTGTTCATTATCTGTTTACAGAGCAGGGTCCACTTTACAGTACTCCACAGGACAGTTGTTTATAAATACTTTTTTGTTCTGTTTTGTTTGTTCTGTTTAGAACTAAATTATATGTTATGAACCATTTATTACAAGTTTATGCAAATACTGCTCATAAATGCTAAATAAGGGGCCATATAGTAATATTTTGCCCAATTTGCCCAATATTTTAAATTTGGCCTTTTTGTAATGCTTTTGCATACTGCAGCATGAAGGACTCTGCATCATAATCATGCTCGTCTAATATTTATGTGGAAAAATATTCTGAACTGCTCTACTGACAACAGCTCCTCATTTACATTAAACTACATTTTGTTCTTGGGGAAGAAAATACATAAAAAAACAGGTGAAAATCATGTGCTCAGGTGCACTGAAAATCAGTTCAAATGCCTACAATACACGTTGCTGTCAGGAATACATGCCTATCTGTTCAATAGTGGTCATGACATTCTGTCCAAGGGTTCACTAAAGCGTATAGGCTTTGTCCTGCGGGAAAAATGAGAGCGCACGAAATACCTGTTGAGATTTCAATCTGGACTGACCTTTCCATCATTAGGGCCACACTGCCATGACAGAAGAACACAAGAACACCTAAATGTATTACACTGATATTGATTGATTTCTATGTCAGAATATCATTGGAATTTAATTGAGGAACTTTGGGAGGATATCACACCTGAAGCACTGATCAACAAAATCAAACTGGGCCACTTGGATATCACTTACCACGTCATTATGAAATTCTGAATCATGAAAACAAACACACACACATACTAAATGTACAGACTCATACAACACAATCTCCATTTTCTTTGGGTATTTATGTCCATTTTTATTGTGATTATGTCTTAAGAGACTAAGTTGATCTTGCCTGAAGCTAGCGAGACATTATCATTCATCACCACTTATCATACTGGATTCCATTTGCAGCCGCAGACTAAAAGAGACATATTGAATGACTGCACCAATAGGGAATGAAAATAGCATTGAGCTCAGTATCAACCTCAAGGAGGCTTAACGCTTCCGCATTCTGATGCCCCGATAAAATGAAAGAGGATCATGTGGGAGGAGAGAGGGATAGAAAAGAGTGACAAAGAGAAAAAGGAATTGAATCAACGAAAGGAGGTGGAGGGATGGTTCGAGCCTTTCTGCCTGGATCTGGTGATTGTCACGCAGAACACTTTGATCAGTTTTAAGACAGAACCAATTTGCTTTACTAAACAGTTCAGGCAAGCGTCGCTAGTGTTATTTACCAAAATAAACTGAAATCATATATCTGCTACTTGAGACACACCTTCTTTGACTGGTCCCATACAATTGGCCAAGTAGCCTGGACCTCTTTAATTAAATCAAATTATCTGCCTACAGTATTACAATGAGTCTGTGCAGTCACCCAGAGAGAAAATTCCTCTGCCTCTATAATTTGGGTGTTTACTCAGTAGATCTGGTTCACATAATGGGCCTCATGCAAAAAAAAAAAACATTCACACAAACAGATTTGTTCTTATGCTGTGTGTGTAAGTGATTTAGGAGAACTTATCACATTCACCAGTTTTCTCGTGTTTTGAATTTCCTCTCAGGTATAAACACGATTTCTGAGTGGTCCAGACCTGTCGTAGAGTCATGTGCAGTCTGCTGGTATCCAAACCAAAGTTCTTCACTAATGCATGTATATTTCATTATATTTAAAATATTTTAACTTTGAAACATAAATTACACTTCATAATTATGATATTCACTTTTCTCATTTCTTTGCTTTAGCAGGTCTTTTAATTCCACCACTGACGCTTTAAAAAGGACAGATTTTCCTTTACGAATCTCTGAAAGCAGGACGTCAAACTCCAAACTTGTGAAGTTCTTCTTTTTTCTCTTTGATGCCATTTTCATGAATGAACACTTCGTGACATATGGGCCAGAAAGCGTAGCCTTATATGGTATTACTGGGGTGTTAATTATAATAATTTACAAGTCTCATGCACGTGCACTCAAATACACACAGGTCGATTGTTTACAGTTATTTGAAGTTACGAGCGTTTGCTGAATCTGACGTGTTAAGTTCGTACAAGCCAATAAAAAGAGAAGTGAGAAGAGAAATTTAAGATAAGAATACAAAATGTTCTTGGATGAGGCCCATTTTTTTTCAAGTAGCAGATATGTAAATTCACTTTAGTTCACAGTACAGTTCTGTTCTGTTCTCTAATCTCTAATAATGTCTAATGAGGCTCTAACAGTGGAAAACAATACACTTTAGTTTATAATACAGTTTTGTTGTAATGTGTCCCTAATTACTCTCTAGGAAAGTCTAATATGGGCCTAATAGTGGGAAATAATGCAATTTTGTTTAATCTGTACCTAATTTCCCTTTAATGAAGCCTAATAAGGTTATAATAAAGGGTCTAATAATGTAAAGAACATATTATTCCTAGTTTTGGTTTAATTTGATACAAAGTGCAGCTTTTGTCTCTGTAAAATGAAGTTTGACCAAGACTTTTCTTCTCTCTAGTGCTTTGAGAGTATGATGCTTGTCCTCCTGTGTAGTTTGCTAGCATGTCAGCGGGTGTTTGTTTGTTGTGTGTATAGGGTTTGAATTATCCTATAAAGGCCAATCTACTGCGGAAATCAGCTCGTATCACTACTGTACATGTACATGTACTGTACAGCAGGGAGTGGTGAGGAAGACCAGAAAGAACGGAAAGCACTTTGTAATGATCTCCCGAGTCTTTCTCTCTTTCCATTTCCTCTCTCTCACCCACTAAGTTTGTCCTCATCTCCTTTCCCTCTCTGTCTCTCTCTTCCTCCGTCTCTCTCTGAAGGGGAGTTGATGTTTCAGATATTAGTGAGCTGTGTCAGACAGTTAAACTGCCCTTTATCGATCCTCTAAGCTTCACTCTTTCCAAGCAGCCGTTATGGTTTTAATGGCTTGTAATGGAGCCGGGTCCTCTTTGATGTCCAATTGCTCGGCGAGTACGCCCTTGTTTTTGATATCGTTTCAAAGGATCCTCCTAATGCCGGCCTCACAGAAGCCCGTTTCCGACACGAATTTCTGGGTCGATGAGGTATCCAGCCCTGTGATTCTAAAATGTCCCTGTATTGAGGGGGGGAAAAAAAACAATCAGATGAAGATGAAGGTGGGCGGGATGGCAGCAGTCTTTTAGGATTTTGTGAAAGCTCACCGGCAGCATGGCGCTGTGATGAAGATCAGACAAAAAAACATCTAAAAAGTAGCAGTACTAGTTTAATGATGCATTATCGGCTCACAGCTTATCAGTTATCTGTACCTCACAACTCCTTCTTACAACCAGTCTCTTAACCCAACACCAAAAATGTCACTGCACAACAAAGATGGCATTATTATGTTTTTTACCCAGCATTACTATCCCAGGCAGTGGTTCCCATATTCAGATAAATCTGAGGGGTTCACAAGATGATCAGGAGATGAGGAAAGAAGGAAAAACATTTCGAGACCTTCCCTTTTTCTTTTGTCTTTTAGAAACAATGAATAATATTACTTCTTTAAAATGTGCATAAATATTCTAATAAAATGTATCTGTGGTTAAACTGGTCAAAACCTGAAAACATATGTTAACAGGGATGGATACCTTGGTACTTTTAAGGGTACCAACCTAATTAGTAACTTCTCTCTCAGATGTGCTCTCAGATACTGAAATTTAGTAGAGTACAAAGTCGGCAGCATTACCCCTGCAGCTCGTCACAGTGAGTCAGGGCACCAGCTAGCTGAAAGTGGTCGCAAGGTGTGGTTAAACTTTTTAAAACGTGACACGGACAACACTCGCTGCAATACTTGTGAGATAAAATGCAAAGCTGGCGAGGGCAACACGTCTAACCAAACACAAAATATATCTAACAGCTGAAGAGTGTAGGCAGTGTAGGCTACAGTGTTTAACCTGAAAGCCAAGTCCCCCCCCAGCAACCGGAGCTAACGTTAGCACCCCTGCAGTTTGTGCCTAAAAAGTTTAACTTCCATGGACAACAAAACTTTAAGTGAGACACGAACAACTTCATCAACATCTTCAGGTGAT
The DNA here is from genome assembly GCF_056507025.1 of Lutjanus erythropterus. Classification (NCBI taxonomy): domain Eukaryota; kingdom Metazoa; phylum Chordata; class Actinopteri; order Lutjaniformes; family Lutjanidae; genus Lutjanus; species Lutjanus erythropterus. The sequence continues at coordinate 18,086,691 of NC_139332.1, forward strand.
TAATTAGCTTGTTGGATAAGTTGCTGTGTGAAATAACTGAGATAACTTTATTTTTTCCACTGTTTAACACTAGTAAATATACACCTGAAATTCCTTATCAACATGTTACTTAGTACACCGTTTGGGCTCTGTACTGTACCGCATCAGTTCAAATATGAATGGTACCCAGCCGTATACGTTACATTCATATATGACATAAGTTTTGTTTCTCTTTTCACTGAGGCACACCTCTTCTTCTCACACACACAAAGTTACTTGGTATCTAAAGTGAGATGCAACTATAATCAGAGTGGAGCTCCCTCATTTGCACTTGTGATGTGAAACTAATTGTATCTCTTACATCCTGGCGCTGATACATGCAGGGAAACTCTGTTCTGACTTTCTCAATCATTCAGCAGCAGCCTCCCGCTATTCCTTAAATTATATTTGTCTGTTTTACCAAAGCGTTTCCTCCGAGCTTCCTTTCTTTCCTGACTTCCCCACTCCGTTACACCTTTTCTCTTATGATTTCTTTTTGACTCTTCAGTGCAAAAAATAGCTGTTTAGCAGCCCGAGTAAAACAGCAAATTAACTCAAAAGCATGTGTTGTGCCTTCCAAAATATAGCCAAGTCATTTTGGATATGTGTCTGAGCTCCGGTTATTACAGTAAATTAATTGACAACAAATTTAATTATCATAGGATTTTCTTGTTTAAAGCTTTATTTTTATCTAGAACTAAAAGTTGTATACACCCAGCTAACTCTTCAAAGTGCGATGGACTCTATGATCTAAATGAGGAATATCAAAGCCTGCAAACCCCAAAAGAGAAAAGAGGGAAACGTGAAAAGAACCAGGATGTGGGTGCACATAAAACAAAAAAAACAAACATAGATGGGTGTGCATGATAAAGTCCCTGAGCGAAACATCAAAAACAAGCCTGAACTATTAATGTGTCTAGTTTGTTTATTGTTGCTGGTGGTGGCTGGCAGGACCTGCACCATCATTAGTGCCGTGAGTATGACATACTGATTTTCTTTTTACTTGCCCTCCTTCAGAAAACTACTGGGGGAATGATAGTACTCGAATGCAAGGGTAGAATTCACCATGTATTCATCTCGTATTCCTTTTGAATGTGTCTCACAGACCTTGGTGTCAAAGAGACGTGTCAGTGCTAAAAAGGAAGAATGAGAAACTGTTTCCATTTGTAGTTTCTACTTCCTTGGGAAGAACAGAAACAAAAATGTTCTGTCAAAGCGCTTGTTCTTATTGAGTGCCTACGAACTAGCATGTTTATTCAATATGTGACACCAACAGTTGCAGCCCGTTAACAGCTTGTATTCAACAAACGCTGCTAATTAGCTAATTACCGTGTTTCCTGTCAAATGGCGCGCATTCGGCGCTGCAAATAGGTACAACAGCGTGCGTGAGCTCATCTTTACAGCACATGCTGGTGCATTCTTCAAGTGCAGGCGGCATTCACAACCAAAAAAAAGTCTGATTAATGCACAGAATAGCATGTAATTAATATTTCCTTCTGTTTCTTTCTGCCTTTTTTTGCCTTCAGCAATAAAAGAGACAGAAATTGTGACTGACTCAATGAGAAAACATTGAAATTAAGAAGAAGTCTTCCTATTTTTACATCTGCGCAGCAGGCCCATTTGTCTGAGAATTAGCTTTGCTGTAAATGTCAACATTCGCCTTGTTTAACTTCATCAGCAGTCTGTCCCAGAAATCTGTGAATGTAATTCACAAGCCATAAAAAAGGATGTTGAATCGTCCTCCCACTCGCTTTCCAAATGGTACCTCCACGAATATATTTAACATGACAGAATCAAGTCTGTGCCCATTAAAAGGCAACAGTGACATCAAGTGCTTCTACAGACAGATTGTAAAATAACATTAATCCAGAGTTGGACTAGTTTGGGTTTCCTGTTTCCCCTGGGCCCAGAAGCTCTGAGACGGTATGAAAATCAGGCCTAATTGCCTCTCTTAAGCATCCTGTCTTTTTCCCTGTGGTCCTGTCCTGAGTCACACTCACAGAGAAGAGCAGACAGAGAGAGGGAGGACGGGGGTCAGAAATTAACCCCTAGGACCGCACCTTGTACTAGTAAATGTACATAATATGAATATGACTGGTTGTTGGTAGTCATTTAACCTTTACAGGACAGTTTATATAACCTCTAGGTGCCCACAGAGCAAAACCAGCACACAGTCCGCCACACGCAGCACGAAGAGTTGAGCCTCAACTTCTCTCATAATGTTGATTTATGATGATCTATTGTGATGCTCACACCATCCTTGGCCTTGCACTCTGAAATTTTACCCTAAACTTTGAAAGTCATGAAATATTGATACGGTACACAGGAGGATTTGACGTAAGTGAGGCAGAATACTGCAGTGCTAGGCATCACATGTTTTATTGAAGCATCCAGTGTAGCACTCAGGGAGAGCGAGAGAAAGAAAATGGGAAAAAAAAGAAGACCCTAAAGAGTTGGAGGAGGCTTCAAAAAGAGAGAAAGAATGCCGCACGAAGGAGGCGAAGGAGGGATGCAACTTTGCTGTCCCTAAATTGCCTGGTTTAATGAAGCATCGGCGATCAATACAGCAAGAGGAAGAAAAATGGGCTTCATATACAGGTAAATATTAGCTCTATGTCCAGGTCCTGACCATAATACCTTGAGAAGGCGCATCCACTTTTCCCTCCTCCAATATATCAACTTCATTATTCAGTGTCCCTAAAAGATAAATGAGTCAGAGGTTTGGGGCTAAAGTTTTGCAAGCTTCACACCAAGGTACAGGACACGTGAAAGTATCAAAACTACAGCACAGAAACACAAGTAAAAAAAAGATGTCTGATTTTCTAGTCTACATTTCTAAAAACTTTATTATCCATGTACAGGAGGAAAATGAAGCAGAGGAAATGGGACTTTGGTGGAGTGTGGAGGAGGAATCAAAGAGTCTCAGCCTGACGAAATAAGCTGTCCCGAAGTCTGGTGGTAGCGCAGCAAATACTTCTGTATCTCTTGCCAGGTGGCAGCAGGGTGGACAGCTTGTGGCTGGGCAGGGTATTATCGTGTAGCATCCTCCTGCTTCCTGCTTTTTTCGGCACCATTGGGGTAGCTTCGCTTCATTTTTAGCAAACTCTGCATAACGCTGAGCCGTTTGTTACACAAATTGGCTACTGTCTTCCTGAAACATTTCAGCAGATTCACAGATTCATCTCCACAGTCACAGCCATTTTAGCATATGGATTTTTAGAAAGCATACTTAATTAGGGAAGTTTATGAGGCATTTTGTAGGGACCTTGGTAGCTTGGGGCCTTAGATAATTGCCTACTTTTGCCTAACGCTAAGTCCCCCAATTTTTATGAGAAGCTGTCAACCATATTTTCATCCCTATCTTGTTGCTACTGTCTGCATTGAATCTGATGCAAATTAAAAAAAATGCACCAATGATTTTTTTCCTCTGACCATACATCTATATGTATATATGTATGTGAACAGAACTGCTGCAGGAACATCTCAGATAAAATCATCAACAAAAAACACTTAATAAAATCATAGTAACTCAGTGTGCAGTGGTTTATGTTGCTGAAAGTATATATATGTATATCAATGCTTGTATATTGTTTATTTTTGTTTATGTATTTTACACATTATCCTATTCTATTATGAATTTAATTATCAGTACATGTTCTATGTGTATTTAGTATGAAGGAACTACAACTTTGTTTTTGTTGTGCAATCCTGTATTTTCCGTACTTTAGAAAAAACACTGACATGACAGAAATGGCCTGCCTTGTACAATGGAAGTCCACCTCTACAAATGATCAATTTTGTAGGAATAACATTCTCTTGTCTCCTTCTTCTAATCTTCCAAATCACGAGAGGCAAAGTGATCGGCAAGCATAATTTTTCATTACACACTCAACGTGGCTGAAAATGAACAGTGCCACCACTGATGGGCCTAATTGGTGAGCGAGAAGGGGCCAGCAACTGGCGAGAGGGTGGGCTGGGGCTATTTCCTGGCACTCAATGAGCCATTTACAGAAAATAGACACCACTGCTGTGGGGAGGAAAAAGGACCTCTCGTAAGTTAAGAAAAAAGGGTGACGAGAGTGCAGCATGTTGACTGGGTACATGTACCTGTGCCAGCGAGTGTTTAAAAAGCTCGCCAAATGCTCTCTGGAATTATATGATATCATGGTGAGAAGAACACAAGATTAATCACAGACCAAGATGGCTGCCAAGAGGATGGCTTCAACATTCATTGTTTTGCGGAAATAAAAACACAGCAATCAGTGGCATTTGTGGCTGATGGCAGCTCACAAACACAGCTGCGTCTTGCCCTGTTTCTTTGAATTTCAATTTTATGCTATTACAGTGCATGTCTGCTACTGTCTGTCTATTCCTCCATCATTCCCTAAATCCGCTCCTCGCCATCTGTCCGTTGGCCCTGGACACATTCTTATCCACCATTTTAATTTGCTTGGGCAGTCATTTTAGCACATGTACAGTACTGCATCACAAAAATGTAGAGCTACTGAGAGAGAGGCAGTCGACAAAGGAGCCCCTTCAATGGCATCACAGCAGGACATGAGTCAGAGTCAGGAAGTGTCACAAACAGGTCAATCCTTACACACAGTATGCAGAGATTAACAATATGCTGCTGGAAAACCGATCACAATGACATGCCATCTGTGCATACAGCCGATTACTATTGTTAAAGTGTTATCTTACAGACCAGAATGGCTTTGGGTTTGACAATGTCGTTTTTTGAGGTTTTATTAATTTTTTTTAAAAAGGTAGAATCAGTAGGATTTGTCTGAGCTGCTCATAAGTGTACCAGAAAGATATCTGATAGTTAAATCTCATTCTTAGGACACAAAATGCAGTACAGCAAATGGTAAAGCGTCCTGAGTATGGAAAAATAAGGAGAAAATAAGGAAATACAGGCAGAGGACAGGGTCAGCCACTGCCACACACTTACAACTAGTGGTAAGTGATGACTGAAAGGAATTATGTTTTTATGAGTCCATATGTCTTATTTGGGAAAATGTTGTATATTATGCCATTAACAATGGACCCATTTAAGTAAGAAGTAATAATTGAAAAGGCACCCTCTTCTTTATCTGATATTTCTCCAGCCAGACTTTCTAAGCAGAGTCAGAGGAAGTGTTTCACCGACAGAAACACCCATTTAAAAATCTCTCTGTCATAATAGAGCTGCAATACAGAAATTAGAAGGTAATTTATCCTGAGGGCATCCTTACATATGTTTCTATTAATGGTTTTTGCATTGTTCACGAGTCACAATTTGTCAAATGTAAATGGAAGTAAAAGAATAAAGAAATGTTTTTTTTCCTATGGCCATTGTTGTATAGAGGAGCAATAGAAAGACTGGCTGGATTAGATGTGCACCTGGTCATTAAAACCACCCAGAACATCACTGGTAGGGCAGCACAGTTGATCAAAAATATTATCGAAATCGTAATATGGCCAAGTGTAATATCCAGGATGCAGAAGCTGAAATATTTTTGATAATGAAAACTGTGTGACAAAACAGCATTATAGTGAAGTCCTGTACTGTTGCAGAGATGTCCTGACCAACAAATTTTATTCTTCAGATGGAAGAAAACAAATGTCACATCATAATTTTTTTTAAATAAAAATGAAAATTTTGATGCAAAAATGATCATTTCCACTAACTGTGAATCATACTGCAATTGTAATATCTGTCAAAAAAAAATCTACTGTATATAAACAGTTTTTGTGAGAAGCAAATAGGGAACTACAACTAAATTTTGCAATACAATCTTGTGTTATATAATGATGAATAGATAAGTTAGCAAGGCTACTAAAAACTAGTCTAATAAGTGTCTCTGTCAGTCATTTGACCTTTGCCTTGCAGGTCGAAACGGTCCACCGAGTCTCTTAGTCTGGAATAGTGTTAGTGCAGCCTCCCACTTCTTGCTTCTTTTTTCTTCCCTCTGTCTTCTCAAATAGCATTACCACTATTTGCATCATTGTATCATCCCCTAACAATAGCCATTATTACAGACATTTCAGCTTACCATTCTTTTAAGACATTATTCCACCTGCGAGGAAAAATATTAGCTATTGGCTTCTAGAGCACAGATACTGGCACTGCAACTACCCTTTCGAAAAACCTGCTCAGCTTTAAGTATGTGCATTCAAGTGTGAGCATAGATCGTAATGAACGGGTACGCAGTGGGAGTTTATTTTTGTTGAGCCTTTCAAAGCTGACTTCATTAGGCATCAACACTGATTGAAAGCTATTTTTATGGGCGTATGATTAAGCTTTTTCCAGGAGAGCTTGTTCTCTCAGCTATCTCTACTGTAGATAGTATCTGCGAGCTCCCTGTTTTGATGTGGAAATGATGAGCTTGTTGAGCCTGGCCCATGAAATCACCATGAAAAATTCTCTATTCCCTTCTACACCAACTCAAGTCTTGCAGACGGGGTGCCAGGGCTGGGTTATAAATATTCAGGGTGAAAGAATTCATAGTTTTAAAAACAGATTCCTGCTAATGTGGCATGCTAAATGTAGCAGGGTACGGGACTCAAAACTTCTAATCATCTCTCCTTCACTCTCTCTCTCTTCCTCTTTGGTTCAGGAGATGCCCTTCCTCTCAATCTCTCTCTTCATTCCCTCCTTCAAGCATTATTTTAGCTTGAAGCAATGGCTAACTATCTTTCACCACAGCTGTTGTCAAAGCAGAGAGCTGTGTGTCTCCCATTTAAAAAAAAAAAGTAAGCACACACTGCATACAAATGATTTCATACACAAATAGGATTGTATAGCCTTACCAGTGCTGGATTTTTGGGCTGATGTCAATAACAATATTAGGGAGTAAAAAAAATCTTGATATCAGTTTGATGACAGGAAATATTGTAACATGGTGCTTTGCAGCAGCTCCGACCACAACTCTAGTTCAGACAGTGTTGAAAACTGCTGGTCGGGGCAGGAGAGATGTGAACTAGAGAGGGAGAGGAAGGACATTGGGCATCAGAGGCAGCAGAATATTTTCATATCTTACACGCTGGATTAAGGATTTACTTTCAACCAAACCAGAGTTGGTGATTGTTGAATAGTGTTTGTGAAAACAAAGTCTTCTTACTTTTGTAAAAAAAAAAAAAAAGAGAGAGAAACTGGCAGACAATAGGTGTAAAAATATTTCCTTTATTGACATTTATTTTGATATTTATTAGACTATAAAAGAGTTTTAGCAGCAGCTTCACTGCTCATATGCATCTCCCAGCTGAAACTATAGACACAAAGTGTTATTACGTGGCAGGAGGGGCAGAGGCTTGCTAGTTAGCATATTAACTTCAGCAGATATTGCTATGTCTTTGACATAACATCATAACTGTTATATTCTATTGATAATGTTTGATAACATTGGTTCATTTTTTGTGTGTGTTTGCATGTTTTGAATTTAAATTCTCACCATATTTTACTCATTGCTCCTTTAATAATCACAGCTTTACACAAGAAACACACACTTTCAATAGGAACACGTGAGTGTCAGTGGGCTCACAGATGAGGCAGAGAGGCTCATGCCAGCAATCCAGCCGGCAAGTGTGAGCACCAGCTAAACGGAAAGGTGCCACCTTACGGTGCATTCATGCTCCACAGAACAGCCAAAAGCTATCTGGTGTGTTGTTTACATCCACTGACGTGTCTCTCTGCAGTGCACATTATAGCTCCTTGGTGAGTCATACTCTGATGAGGATGGAGCTCAGGTCTGCAAAGACATCTTGCATCTCAGAAAACAGTAACCTGAGCTTCTGATATTGTACCACGCCAGAAGTATAACAACACACATGCACATATTTGCAGTCACACTTGTTTACAGATGAATGCACAGATTATTACATCTAATACGATACCACAGTACTTACACTGGTTTCAACATGGTGCTGGACAGCTAACTGATTTGTATATCGTTCAGACTGCCTCTGCACCTACATGCCTGCTGGCCTAAAAAAAGCAATTCAGTTGCTTGTGGCAACAGTGACAACAGTCATTGAATTTATCGAATGTGTTTTCTTAAGGCATCCTCTTTAAACACAGGCACATTCTAGGTGTTTTCTTGGTCATTCACCTTGACATTTTCCCCTCAATCGCCCGCTGTCTGTCAGACAGTGTCACAATGTGTACTTGGGATCAGACTGGCAGGAATTTGTTGGTGCTGGTATCTGTATTAATAGCAAAAAGAGTCTGGTGGGGAAAGTGCTCTGGGGAACACATTGTACCAGGCAGAGTGTTGTGCAGAGCACAAGATTGCTACTGCACTTCTCACAGGTAATCACAGCCAAACAAGCCAATAAATGGAGAGGAGGAGAGCATACAGACACACATGCACACAAACCACACTGACAAATACTCGAGAGCACTTAAAATTCAACTATGGCCTGAACCGCTCTTTCTAGACCGAGATCATTACCGCCGAAAGGAAGTGAACACAGAAACAAAAAAAAATTGCTCGTCCTTTCATTCCCTCATCCTGCCTCATCTTTTCACTCTTGAGTGACCCTGACAAGACAGCGAGCAAAAAGGAACATGAAAAGCAGCAGATTCACAGTAATTGCAAGCAGGAAGAAATATGCCACGTAATGTGACATTCAACTCAAAATGCAGCCTCTTAAATTATGCTATCGCCTCCCAAGCACAAGCTTCACTCCTTTCTTATCTGTGCCCGATAACCTTTGTAGAGTTCGCAGTGAATTGAATGTATTCTCTTTGGGAGGAGTGATTTCCCTCTTCGGTGCTGCAGCACAGTAACACAGTCAATGAAACTGTAAGCAATGATTCAAGGGGTCAAAAGTTTACCAGATGCAAGAATGACTGCTGTTTAATGTTTACAGCGAGCAATCACAAAACTCTACTATGTTAATGACACCAAATGCCATTTAGCTAGCAAGAGTATAATTGAATGGTAAAATCTATTATGTGAACGTCTTGTAGGTAATTAACATTGACTGGACTGAGTAGTAATACTTTTATTAGTTCATACTGATAACAAAACACCCCCAAAACATATTTTTCAGTCAAATCACGTGAAACAGGATTTCACTATGAGGAGAAGTCCTTCAAAAACAAGTCAAAGTGTATCTGTGTTTGCTTTTCTTGTTGAAAAAATAATAAAAAAGCAAAACATTTAAGGCTTCACAAAACTGAGTTTTACATCGAACTCAAACTCTTTTGTTATGAAATAAACTTAAGTTTTACCAAACTATATTCTTTCGTCAAGATGATATACTTAACTTCTTCAGATAAACTTGTATGTTTGAGATAAAAAAAAAAAAAAATTCTGTATGTCAAAATGTTCACAGGGAGCCATGAACCTGACTGTCATTATTTGGGTGCTTTAAAATTAAATGGTTACAACTGCAAATATTAATTATTAAGCATTATTCACTTACATTTTAAAGAAATGACAACCATTTTTGAAATCTATATTTTTTTCTAAATCTCAAAGATACAAGTGTTTTTGTAAGAAGAAAACTAAATCATCTCAACAAAGGATTACAGGTTGGGAAACTAGTTTTAGTGGTGTGGTGGTGTAAGAGTTTTCTGTTATAGTGTAAGTCCAAGCGCCTAACTGAAGATGAGCAAAGATTTTTGACCAACTGATTGAAGGTTCTGCACAGTACTGTACAATGGATTTAAGCCATTTCGTCTCTGATTGTAAAATGAAGAAGGATTCTAGAGATTAGAGAATTGTCAGTAAGACATTCACCCTGGCAAGGTTAATGAGGGATTAAGCCATGAGTTGAGACCCCAGGACATATTTACACACCACAATTCAAAGGAAGAAGAATTTTTGGAACCTTAATTAAGTAGGAAAATCAGATTTTCTGATATTAACCTTAGAACATGTATAAGTACAGTGAGTACAGAGTCAGCAAATCTAATCTGTTCTACCCAATCATGGACTTGACACAGCAGCCGGGGCTCACAAACACTAGATAGCACTATAATATATACCACTGACATGTACAGTAAAAACCCTACCTGCACCAGATTCCAGCCCTCCAAGGACTCTGCTATGATGGAGGTCACAGAGGGGCAGACTCCGCCGAAGATCATCAGGTGTTTGGGACCGTAGCATATGGCATCAAAGAAGGCCCTCAGCCCTTTGGCGTTGTCACACTGCAGACACAGAGAGAGGTGGAGGAGAAAGACATGGGGAAAAGAGAAAGAGAGAAAGGACATTCTGATTAGTTTTAGCTGTAAAAACAGAAAGAAAGTCAGAAGTAAATGATACAAAATAAATAAATTGCATTTAAAATCATAGGATACAGGAAGAGACAAGAGAGAGAGGTAGTCTACTACTAAAACTCCCATATTGCCTATACAAAACCCAGCAATGCTGTTTCCTATTAACTTTTATGATTAAAACTTCATTTATGGGCTTAGTAGATGAGATATGGTTGCTGAGAGCTGCATGTTGGCTAATATGAGTAATTAGCATAAAGATCCAATTAATTGCCAAAAACTGAACACATAATTTTATTTCTTAACTTAGAAAGGTGATCTAAGAGTCAAAGTCAAAGTGTATGATGTCCAAAACAGATTTTATGAGCAGTGATGTGCAGCCCCCCTCCCCCACAATGCCACCTAGCTAACCTTAATGACCTGCTACATTTTTTTCATTATAACAGGCTTGTGTTTCTTACTGTTTGATTGTACTTGTTTGGCCAACATAAATAGATTACATGTAATTGCAACTGCAAGCATCATTTAGCCTCTTTGATGCAGGGATAGTTTTTAGTTTTTTAAAAATTTGATGTTACTGCTAGCACAGTAACATAATAGTAATAATAGTAGGGCTTTTTTCATGTTCTATGGTGTTATTTATGATTAGTATGTGGATAGGGGCATGAAAATTGAGTTCTTTCTTCTTTATTTTACCCAATAATAAGCTAATTATTCTTATTACACGGATTGCCCAACATGGAACTCTGAGCAACCACACTGAATTTCATTCAAGAGGCCTAAAGTTCACAGGAAACACCATTAATAATTTCAGCCTATTTTAGGCTACCAGGTACCTGGCACACAACAGAATAATCAGAATGTTAACTCTGGTTATCAAACACTACAAATCCCAAATCTGAACATATAGACTTGATGCTTCTCTGCAACAAATACAAGTTCTAGATACGTTATAGATTATTTCTGTTTGTTTTTATCAGGAGAAGAAGTTTTACAAAATTTTTGATAGTTTCAGATGAAGTAGGGATTTGTCTGATACTTGAAATAGAATGAATCAATAATTACCAACTGTACAAAACAAACTGCTGTGCTCAGGGGGTCATTATACTTTATCATACTGTGGCAGAGGCACTGCAAAAACAGCAGACTCACTGCTTCACTGTAATGTACACTGCTTATGAAAAATGACGTGACATTTAAATAACATTTAACTTGTTATGCTCCCTGTGCGCTGTGGCACATGCTAACGCACAGTAATTGCAGCCTTGTGTGTCTGCGCGACGTGCTTTGAAACCATCATGTAAAACAATGTATTTCACACAGGCGGCGAGAGCGGGCCCCCGCTCTGATCCAGTGCTGCAGAATGCAGCCATTTCACGTCACTATGGCAACCAGAGGAAAAGAGAGCGCGAAAAGGGAGAGAGAGAAATGAGAGAAGAGAAGAGAAGGAGAAAAAAAAAACTGTGTAGGTTCCTATTGATTGTTACATGAGCTGGCTAACTGGTTTTGCTGTGATTCCCTGATTTCCAGAGTTCGTAATGATATTCCTATCAGCAGTAAACACTTCCCTCCTCAGTCTTCTATTATTGCCACTCAATTCAGGATGTGCTCCTGTGTGCGGCTGACAGATAAATGGACTGACTGACTGACTGACCGACTGAATGGCAGGTGGTGTGTGTGTGTGTGCGTTTGTGCGTTTGTGCCTTCTGACACACTCCATCTCATCTGGAGAGTTATTTGACCTTGTTAGCCATCGGCCGGCAACTGAATGAGATTTCCCGCTGAACAACAGCACAGCCGGCCCTCCAAAGCACAGATTGAAAAACTGAAAATCGAATGTGGAGGAATGAGACTCCTAACCGGACGTGTAGGACTGTATGTCGTGATCTGTCGGTAACTTTATTAAGAGCATGGCAGATGTCATGCCTGTAGGGTTTACATCAGGTCTTCCTGAGATAAGGATGACCGTGTCAGAACCCTACATTTACCTGCTGCCACGTCCGTCTTCCTGCACCCCTATACAGTTACATATAGTCATGTGCTATCACTTTATAAATGCGCTCATATGTCTTGCTCCCATAGGAGAACCCTACACAGAGTTTTACCAAGCATCCAACATAAAGGGTAATACCTTGAATCATTTGTGAAAGGTTCTACCCAGAACCCCCTATGAGAGGTTGGAATTTTATCTAGACCTCACCCTTGGGGTTCTACCGAGAACACTTTTATTATTCCAGGGGTTCTACCAGGAATTCCAAGGGTTTCATCTAGAACCCATTCATGAAAGAGGAGGGTGAGGCAAGCAGTATTCAAATGGTTGCAATCTGCATCCTAAAAACTAGATGCTACTTAATCCTACGCACTAGTCCTTTAAGAAAGTTTGCTGAAGCTGAGGTTTATCACATCCAAAAATATGTAAACACTTGTTTAGACAGTGTAGTCGCAGACACCCCGAGTTTGGCTTAAAATGGTTTGCACGTCCACACAAACACAGACGCGCACATGCACACACATGAAGACCTTCTGCTTTTGGGTTTAAAATGCTGTGAAACAGTTTTATCTGCCGCAGAGTGAGCGAGGAACATAACCATTCTTTACCACCTACACTACATTGTCACTCTCCGCAATAAATCAGCTTAAACCTGCACTATCACCAAGCTCTATTGTACTCACATTGACAAGTTTAGTTGCCCACATTTCTTCTCTGTTGCATGGTAACCAATCGAGAATCACAATCCTACCAGCCCACCTTGTTATGGCCAGCTGGAGAGAAATGAATGATAAGAGTATGCAAATGGAATATCTTCTTTAATAGCCTGCTGTTTTATTCAGCTGTGTGGCCAGGATAAGGAATCCCCACTGTGTCTAATCACATCTTCTCCCTCTCATTTCACCTGAGGCATATCCGCAATCTAGTATATTTTTGACTGGCATTACAGCATACATTGTTCTCAACTGGCATGAATGTACGTGCGCAGGGGAAAACTGAGGGGTTTTTTTACCAATAATTGGTCCTCTACTCCAAAAACTGAAAGGCATTTCACACAATAAGAAGTCTGATGACTTAAATCCCACACTCATAGAAATAATGGTTCCAAAAGTGTTCTTCCTGAAGGACAAGAACTGGACTTAAGAAATATATCTTTAGTTTAATATAACATAACACAAAGGCAATCAGTTAATCAGCTGGAGCTAAACAATTTGTGGCATTTTTGCTTGATAAATGACTTAAACTATTTATTGATTATCAAAATAATTGCCAGTTATTTTTCCTTCGGCCGTCTAATCAGCTAATCTCGTCAGCTCTAACCGTATTTGTCATTGTCTCAGATGACAATGGGATCGCTCAACTGAATTCCAGTAAGCAATTAAAAATCACCAAAATTAGAACCTCTAGCTTTTTCGTGGTGGAAGGAAAACAGCAAGAATAAAGCTACGAAGAGAAGCTACATTGTTCTTTTTTTCTCTCATTCTCTGTTCATCCCCTCTGTGCTTCATTCATCCTCTCCTACTTTCACCAGGCACACATGCACACACAATCTGTTATGACTGCTCACAGAGCCTTGACCGGTGTGTTGTCATGCCAACGGTGTAACTATCCACACTTTGCGCGCTGGATGGAGGGAGGAGGCCGCGGCAGGGCCCGGTGTAGCGATGGTTATATTTAGCCTCTCATTAGGTAGCACAACCACTCAGACATTAATCAATACTTATTCAGCTATGGAGACTCTGTAAAGCTTAATGCCGGATAGACAAAGCGGGACGGTGGCAGCAGAATATAATGGGACACAAAGAGTAACGAGACATGGAGATAGTGAAGGTGATGGTGAGAGAAAGGGGGAGAAACATGCAATTGAATAGAGGGAGAGACAGACAGGAATGAAGAGGTATTAGCCTGACATTAAGCATGCAGTATAATAAAGTCAAGTCAACCAGTGTTATAAAGCTGCCCTCCGTTATAGCCCCACAATGGAGTAATTCATGACCTGACCAAATAAGGAGCTATAGTTCAAAACTGTATGTATTCTTTCTTTTTTTTCCAGGGTTCTACATAGAACTATATAGGGTTATTTGGCTTGTCCCTGTAGAAGAGTCCTTTGTGGTTCCTTGTTTGAACTTTTTATAAAGGTTCCACCTGAAACCCTTTCAGAACTCATCATAAAGTGTTAGACCTAGAACCATCTGTGAAAGGTTCCACTCAGAACCCTCTATGAGATGTTCTACTTCTATGGTGTAATGGTCCCACCCACACCCTCTCTGGGGGTTCTATCTATAACTTTTCATCTTTCTAGTGCAAACAAGGACCCACCCAGAGGGTTCTACCAAGGACATTTTAATATTCCAAGGGTTTCATTTAGAGTCCTAGTGGAGGTTCAACTCAGAACCATTTTATACTAAGAACCTTTTTATATTTTATATCTACATTCATCTAGAACCCACCCAGAAGGTTTTATTGGGGGGCTTCTACTAAGAACTCTTTTATATTACAAGGGTTTCATAGAGAACCCACCCTGGGGGATCCAAAAATAGCCTTTTTGCCAGGGTTTCACCCACTACTCTATTGTCTTCTGAGGGTTCTACGAGGAACCATATAGTATTCTGCCAGTAAGTCAGAAATGGTCTCACATATTGATCCTATCCCTGAAGAATTCTTTCCTCCAAAAAGAACCATTGACAAATGCTTACTTCAGAAAAGAGTTCCTCATAAGCAAGTGGTTCTGTGTAGAACTTCTGCCCCCCAGGAAGAACCTTTTTCGAACTATTATTTCTAAGAATGTACACAAGCTGCTCCTTCTCTCCTTCGATTCACTTCTTTCACTCTTTACTCTCGCGTATCCTTTTTCAACAGTACTGAATGTTATGTCTTATGTCTTTTTCAAGGATTTTCAAGCAGTCACGGAGAGCGTTGAGGTACAGGCTGTATCTTACACCCCAATTTTCCCGGAGAAATATGCTCTAAACAAGGTATAAAAGGGAGACAAATATAACTGTCCTGAAAAACACAAAGAAGTTCTGAGGAAAAAATCTGGTACAATGAGGAAGGCACAGCAGCACTTAACTCCCAAGTCGAACGGAAAGAAATACTACAGTACTTTATTTCCCTCTTCCCCAGTCTGAAATCTAATTCCTGGCATTTGGAGGCCATTTGGAGCAGATCGATGGGGTTAACGCCCGTAGTAATCTGTTTGACCGCCTTGGGAGACGGCCAAGGAAGGTGTATGCGTGTGTGTGTGTGTGTGTGTGTGTGTGTGTGTGTGTGTGTGTGTGTGTGTGTGTGTGTGTGTGTGTGTGTGTGTGTGTGAGAGAGAGAGAGAGAGAGAGAGAGCTGGTGGGGTGAGGAAGAACCTGGAGATGGAAACTCAAGGGAGGCATATAACCCTGTCTAATGTTGAGAATCCATAAACAGAAAATTTACCACAGCAGGATATCCTGCTGTTCATTCACTCTTAGCAACAAGGGTTACAGAAGGGTTCTTCTTGAGGTACTAAGATTCTGCCCAGAACCATTTCCTTCTTCCGAAGAACCTTTTTTTTTTTTTTTTTAAAAGAAAGGGTTTGTCAAGGGTTTTTTGGAAGACTAAGGGTTCCATTATGAACCCTTTTCATCCAAAGAACTCTTTTTGGAAGAAAGAGTTCTTCAAGGATTGTCGAAATCCTTGAAGAACTCTTTCATCAACGGTCCTTGATATATTTTTATATATAATATAAAAAAGTGATCCGTAGAACCCCGTAGGTGGGTTCTAGATAAAACCCTTGGAATATAAAAATGTTCTCAGTAGAACCTCCTGAGTGAGTTCTTGTTAGCACTCTTAGAAGGTTATGGATAGAACCTCTCATAGGAGGTTCTGGGTGAAAAACTTTCACAGATGGTTGTAGGTATAATCCTTTATGTTGCATTCTAAGCAGAACTCTCAACCAAAAGCTCCAAGAGTTCTCTTTTGAGGACGAGCCAAAGAACTCTTCATGGTTCTAGTTAGCACCTGTAATTTCTAAGAGTGCACACACACTGGAATCTGACTTCTGTCGTTGGATTTAGAGATACTTGTTATAATATTCAGGCTATATTACTGTTTTTATTTTTTCAAAATGTCTCCTCCTCAGCTTGACATTTCATGCGGTGAGTTTGCACCACTGCGTTTACCATTTAGAGGATATTACTGATGGGACAGATGGCCAAGGAGGAGTTTATTTCAAATGCTCCTCAATATATTGTCTCCATTACCTCTCCTTCACTCTGACCTTTACACAAAGCTACTGAGATTCATCCTGATTGATATATCATTACATGGTGACATTAGCCTACTGTTACTGTGCCGCTGATAAATCACACTCAATTAGGCTAAATGTGAGGAAACAGCTGCCCTGGAATGTCAGAATAAAATACTTTTTTTTTTTACTGTTTCAGATCATTTGCATTCATTATATACGTTTAATCAAAATTCTGTAACGTCTTGGAAAAAAGCTTAGGTCAGCATGCATCAATGCTCCTTTTCTGAAAATAACTTCAAAGCACATTTTAGAAATAATACATCGCTATAGAGGATTAAAACACAAAATTCTAAATCTTTAAAGTCTGAGGCACAATTTCCTTGAAGTTTAACAGCTTTTCATCAGAAAGGCCTTATAAATTAAGCTCCTCTAACTCAATATGATACAATGCAGTGCTTTAAGACAAAAATCTATGACTGTGGGAAAACTCTAACAACAAGCAAACAACAAAACAAAATATCACATTTTGAGGGGTTTTTTTTCTCCTTTTTTTTATAATTACTGCTCAAACACAAGTGCAAGATCACAGTCAAAGGCCCAGTGTGTAAGATTTACGTGGATTTATTAGCAGGATGTGTTTATGTTACCTTAGAATAAGCAGTTTATACACTTTGTATAGTTTATACAAAGGGCACGGGTCCCTTTCCACAGAGGCTGTTTTGTTATAACATCATCTTTCTAATAGGGCTGGGTATCGTTCAAAACTTTTGACACCAGTAACTTGGCCTCCATGTCACTTCCAGAGCATCAGTTTTTCAGATCAAAGACCCTTCTCAATACTCTAAAGTACTGAAGCAATTTGAACAGGGCCATAAAAGTATAGTGAGTTCAGTACCCAACCCCAAGAGACAAACCAAACACTAGCTCTAGAGATGGACTTCTGCGATTTGTGCAAAGTTTCACAGCCACGTCCAGTCCTCCATGCTAAGAAGGAGAGAGTGAGACAAGGTACTTCCACTTTGCAGGCTCACCACTAGATGCTACTAAATCATGAACACTGGTCCTACAACTATTTGCTGAGGTAAATTAACCCTCTTTTACATGGGTCAGCCACAAAACAGCACACCTAGCCCTTCCCGCACTTACAAGTGGGTTCTGAACCAACACCCACCATTCTAACCAGCACTACATGTTGAACGACCCTGTGGCGACCAAACCGTGTCTCTGTACTGTATGTGTGCGTGTGCATAGCTCTGTGTGCGTTTGTGTGTGCACACGTGTGATATTGTGACAAGAACAAGAGCTGATCAGAGCACCAGGCTGGAGCTAACCATGATGAAATGCCTTGTTAGCGCTGCAAACAGAGGCAGCTGCACCTGTCCCTCGTCTAATGGCAAATTACTGCACCCAAATCAGCAACCTGAGGCCCAACACCCGCACACACGCATACACGCGGGTGCAAGTATAGAGAGAGAGAGAGAACAACAGAGGGAAACAGGGAGGGGAGAGCCTGATCTGATGTCAGAAGCAATCTGCTGTTCACACACTGCGTTTATTCATGACAAGGCCAACAGCACAAGTGATTACTGAGAACAAAATCCTCAAGAATCCCGGCACAGAAAATGTGGCTTTGCAGGTTAAGACTGGATGTGTGCATGTTGTCGCCTCGTCTACTTCTATTATGATAATGTGACATCACTTACACACAGCTGTATACTGCGTATGTAGCTACTGTATGTGTGAACATGGTGTGTGTGTGGTTACTCCTGTCCATCCAAAAAACAACTTCCTCCTTGGCTTCCTTGGCTTCATTTGTTTTCTATTTATAAGTATTCAAGCTTTCATCAGTACATTTTACTTGTAATGCTTAACTGAGGATTAGTGGTCGACCAATATGGGGTTTCAATGGCAGCTGCCGATGCTAATATTTAGAAAGCACAGCAGCTGATGGCTGATATATAATGCCAATATCAAAACAAAAAAAGTTATATTTAACTCCATCATTCCGAGCCCATTACAGTCTAATATTTATGGTTAGCCAGTAGGCATAGCCAGTAGTGTGCTGTTTTAGATGGTTTTGTATTAATTAATGAAAAATACATTGGGCTATGCTGTAAATTTCAGAACGAGAGGGAGATCAAGGTACAGTAGTGTCACACTTCAACTGTATTATTCTATACATTACTGTTCTACACATACTACAGCTGAAACAGATGGGCCAATGTGTTGCTTTTTATCTGCATATGTTAAGTTACGTTCACCGACTTTTTCCTCACTTTCTGACGTATCTGACATATCCTGGATTTTCACAAAAGTTATAACAGCAATTTAGCAGCCAGCAAGGAAATGCACTGTTACCTTGATTAAATTATGGATGTCTCATAACCAGTGTTGGAAACATTTGGTTTAAGTGCATAACTAAATATATATAGTGAGTGTTTTTAGACATTTAAATGCAGGATTGTTACATATAATATCATTAATGCTAGTCAGTAATGGTTTTAGCTTAGATTTGCTGTCATTCAGGATTAAAAAAATGTGTTTACATTTAGAAAAGACAAGAGTTATACTACAGGGCTCCATACTTACGTTTTCTAAACCCTTCCCAAAACTCACAAGGGGGACAACTAACATAGTTTCATAGTAGCCACACTGACAGTACTGGCTGCAGATGTGTCTGCAGATAATTTGTGTTTATCAGTCTTGTGAGCGCAGGCATCTGCCAATGTCAATTATCTCAAAATTCCAGAAAATCGGCCCAAGTAATGGATCTATGGAGGACTATGGAGAACATGTGCATTATTTTGCTTGTTGTGTACAGTACATCACTGGCCATGGTATTGCCTATAATAGTATAAAAACAATAAATGACAAAATACAGCAATACTTCCAGGAGATACAAACATTTATCAGTGTAAACCCCAATTTACAGCAACATACAGCACTAACATATACACCAAATCATAAATGCAGCAGCAGTGCAGGAGATGCAAAAATCTGATCTGTACTAACAGCTACGTCTGCCTCCTGCATGCACTCCTCATTGAATTATCTTCCACATCTCAAAGCTGGAAAGGAAATGTGAGCCGGGCTGAATCCAGCGATTGCTAAAACATATGCTTGGCATTATAAAGCCCTATAGAGTTAGCAGAGTGCAGCCAATAGGTCAGATCTAAAGGAGATTATCTATTTCCCCATGTACAAACCCAACTAATCCTCTAAACTCTGTCATGGCTGTCAATACCAACTACTGTCGGAAGAGAAAGGTCGAGAGGGTGCTGTTGAGTATGTGAATCAGTCCGCAACAGTTTAGCAAAGTTTTACTATTTTAGTGTTCAAGCAATGTAAATGCAGTTTCCTTACTGTAGATCAAAAGCAGTTTGATGAAGAGGGGTTCCTTGAGTTTACAGGGGTCAGTTGTCTGTCAGTTAAGGTCAACTGCTGCTGACTGAACTTCTCAAACAGTGATGGCAGCCTCATCTTGCCTGGCTGCTACCATCCATACACATACAGACGTAAGATCTTTAAGTGGCTGGAGCTATTTGTTCCTCGTCGATGAGCCCCTTGGCAATTGAGAGGCCCACTGGGGTGTAACATACCACCCACCATGCCTTTTCTCCTTATTTCTCTAAATGACCAGTGAGACACGGCTGACAAGAAATTCATACACTTAAGGGACTAATGTAAAAAGCAATAGCCAAAGCTTTAAGTGAGATACTTGGGTTGCACTTTACAGTACACTAATAAGACATAGCAAGCCGTACTTTATATCAAATCAGACCAAAACTAAAAAAATTATGTTCTTTAGTATCAGACCCTTTATTCAACATTTATTGGAGTCTACTAAAGGGTAAGTAAAGTGTGGCCGATACTTGGAAAAGAGCAACAAGAGGGAGAGAAGGAGGAGGAAGAGGTGAGGATGATGCATGAGTTGCGTATGCAGCGAGCATCAAGGTTCCTTGTGGTAACATTTAGACAGCAGGCCCTGGTGTATACAAGGAGAGTACACATTGATTGAGAGAGAGTGGATGAAGTAAAATTGAGAGCAGGAAGGAGTGTTTTTTTTTTCCTTTCAAGCTATTCCCTTCACATTGTATGCCTGCAACAAAGAGAAAAAAGAATCGAGGAACCCACCACTTGTCTGGGGAGAGACTGGCCTTTAAAATCCACTGCGACAGACTGACTGTGCTGCTCAAGCTGATGGCTGTTTGCCCTCCATCTCCTCCTCTCTCCACCTCTCCCTGCAGTCTGGCTCTTGTTGTGGCACTCAATCTATCCCTCGCTTTCTGGAGAGCTCAGATGGCCACCAGGATAACCATGATGGCACGCTGGATGACTCTGCGGTGGTGACAAGCAAGTCTCTTTCTCTCCTTTTCACTTTCTGTCTCTTCCACACATACGCAGACACACACACACATCTCCCCCCTGTGCTCGTGCTCATTCTCAAACACACACATACACTAGATAAATCATCATCCCTCAGCAAACGTGCGCCAAAACACAATCATAAACAAATACACACACATTAACGCGCACATCAGCTCACTCACGAATCTGAGATAAGCTCAAATTGGCCAGTGGTGTTAAAATCAGAGCGAACACATTGCACCTTTATTAGCAATCTGTGCTGTGCAGGAAGCAGACGCTGTGTTAAGCCTATTACAGGTTGTTGTGCTTTTGACAAGGCCTGACAACAGCTGGAACATGTCGCGCTAACCAGTGAGAGGGACAGTCCAAAGTGTAATCCCACTGAAACGGGCCAATCACTCCCGGAGGAGGAGAGGAGAGGAGAGGAGAGGAGAGGAGAGGAGAGGAGAGGAGAGGAGAGGAGAGGAGAGGAGAGGAGGACTCAATCAAGGAAAAAACAGAGAGATTCTTGGTTAGGTTCTTTTTTTTTTTGTTGTTGTCATTATAAGAGAAGCATGGGTGTTGCTTATAACATTAATAAATGCTCTGTTCTATTCAAGCGTTCCAGTAAGAAACCAGCGTGCTCCAGACTGTACTAGGATCCTGAAATTGAAGCAGCTAAATGGCTAGTTAGTTTCTAAAAGTTGGTGGAAACAATTACAGAAAAAAAAGAGATTGTTGAACCAATGCAAAGTCTTGAGGGTGGCCTTTCATATTGGGGCGGTGACAGCATGTGCTTACTACAGAAGAGAATTGGGGGAGCACATTGGTGTTGACTGGAAACAATATGTCCCTTACTGAAAACAAAGCTGGGGTTTCTAGGTGCTGTACACCTTGATTCCACCAGGCACGGCTCTATGACGCTGTATCTGCAATGTGGTTTTGTGGTGTCCTCCACACCCCCCAGGAGTTCCTTCAGCCTTCAGTCGCTATTTTTTTTATTATTGCAAGTTCTGTTTGTTACATTTGTCACGTAAATAGATGAAATTAAACTTTTATCACATATATCACAGGAATAACATGACCAGCTCTGACCTGTTCAGTCATTTTCAGCGAAGCTAGCAGCGCTGCTGTATGGATGGCAACGTCTGCCTTCTGCACGGTCAGTCTACCACTTTGGTCCCGACAGAATCTCAACAACATCACATGGATTGGCACAAAGTTCGGCAATTTGCTATCCTTTGCTTTTAATGGTGGGATTTCCTCATGAATGATAATTCTGCCCTGAGAAGAGGCCAGGTTTTCATACCTGCCCGACAGAATTTAAACGCAAGGGTCCAATAAATGTCGTGTATTTTTTACTTCACCACAGAGGTGCCTGAACTGATATCTGCTAACTAGTTAATGATAAAGACTTGGAGATGGCGGATGTGGACAGAGAATGGGAAGAAATACGAGAGAAGTAGCGAGCCCATTATCAAGTTAATTGTTTCTTGGCCCTGGAGGTCCTCCACTCTCTCCCATGGATGAATCCAGTAAAGTGTGGCAGGAAAAAGAGAGAGAGGTGAGACACAGGAGGAATGAATGAATCAATGAATTTGGTTAATGGTACAGTAGTAAATGAGCAGCACTGGGTTAAGACTCAGTTTAGAGGTATGTGTTCAGCATTACTGCAGAGACAGAAAGAGGGAGAAACTTCTGCAAGTCTGTTAGTAATTCTCACTAAGTCTTCTTGATTTGGGGAGTTATGGAATCTGCTTCTACAAAATGCATCACGGTCGATTTTGACTCAAGGCGCTCTTCATAAAAATTTTTTTCCTCCTGTTTTATCACTGACAGCACAACCCCAAATGAACTCAAAATGAAAAATTGCTACCCTTCAAGATACTTGTTAGATTATGTTCGAGTTTTTCTCAAGTGAAGCAGCCCATAAACTGAATAATAAGAAGGCACATAAAATCTCTCATATTTTTTGTCAATTAGGGACATTAAAGCTTTATGGACAACAACCGTGTGAAAGTGTAGACCCTATCCATCCTTCCTCTCTTTCTCCCCCCTCAATCTTTATGAAAACTCCTCCAGCATAAATATACAAGTCCAGCTGGATATTGCTGAGAATTCACATTTTAAAAGCCCCTGCCTCCACTTTTTATAAGCTCACTCCAGTCTGTTTGCTTCATATAATGCTGTTTGCAAGAGTGGAAACCATCAATCATATCCAGGTTAGGAGGAAAGACAGATGAAAAAAAATGTTTTATATTATAGTTGAAACGACACAAATTACTTGACAGCCTGCATTAACTCAGTTGCCCAGTAGAGCAGCGACTGAGTGGCATAAATGATGATCGTGCAAGGGTGCAGGAACTTGGGGCGTGTGAGTCTGTGTGTTTGTGCTTGCAAGACACTGACAGCTTTGTGTCTCACACCTTAGTTGGAGACAGTTAATGCTACCTGTACTGTTAATTAAGGCTAATTAAACATGACAAAATACTCATGTGTTACACAGAGTTTGTATCATCTTGTGCGGCTGGTTATTTAAAGGAACCAGCAAAGTGCCAGGCTAGCAGTTTCCCCCTGTATCCTGTCTTCATTCGAACCTCACCAGCTGCTGACAGTAGAGATGGTATTATTAAAATGTGCTGGAAAAAAGTACAAAAATACAAACACTGAAGTTGTCCTTTGCAATGTCAATTTTTTAAATGATGCAAAATAAACACATTGCATGCTGCGGCTTTATTTCATCGATCAACCTAGCACTATAGATATATAAAGAAGAAGTGGATACAAATTTGGGGCCAGGCTTCTATTCATTCCTACGAGAACTGCTCAGTGGTGCATGAAGTGAACGTCCGTGTTGAAGCGTCTGACATAGAGCAGGCACAGCAGAGACTTCCTTCAGCTGAGCGGCTCTCTTCTGGTTTAGCCTCCAACTAATGTGAGTCGGATAAAAATGGCTTTATCATGTGACTCTTCTAAAATTTCAAAATATTAATAGACCAAATTAATTGAACTCTGATAACGAAATGAGTCACTTCCCAGTAATGGTGACACTCAAATAAAATTTCTGCCATTCTTCAGCCACTTGTTTCACAATGTAAGTCAATGGGGGAAATGTCTTTCTGTGCCCTAGAGCATCATGTGATGTTGGTATTACTCCTCCTGAGGGATGGATATTGATGCACACTGCTGTTTCAATGGTCAGCCTAATGCAAGCAGAGGAAGTGCATGGGGCCGGATCTTGAATTTCTCAATGAGGGAGAAAGGATAGATGCGATTCCAGTACCTTTTCAAATCATATCAAACATAGTATTAATCATAGCAGAGTATTATTTACATACTGGAGGTGAACTTCAAAAAAATGGATCCTACAATTCCCATGATGCAGTTACTGTAGATAAGATATTTCATTACGCATTCTATAACTGGTAAAAAAAAAAAAGTTTCTAATACATGTTTTCTGTTATAAATTTGAGGCCTAACCCAATTACCCCCGCTGACATCATCAGGGTTATGTTCTCAGACATGCCAGAGCTCCTTCAGAGCAACAGAAGACATTATATTATTATATTATATTATATTATATTATATTATATTATATTATATTATATTATATTATATTATATGTCATCTCCATGACTATTAACCTGCATTTGAGATGTAGGTGGTGATTAAAGGACATGAGGACAACAGGAGGCACGCACTTTGTTTAGGAATGACTTCACCCATCAATCACTTTGACGTCATGTTTTCATTAATTTCTAACATGCAACACATAATGGAAGCTTGTTGTAGTTCAGATTCAGTTTGTCATCGTCTTTTGGAAGGGCACTTTTCCCACCATAATCAACACACAAGTCACGCTTGTGCTTGTGTGTTCAGATGACATTGCCCATATTCCTTTCTACTATTGGTTATCTAATAACAGCCATTTAGGGAGTGGGGAAAAAAGGCAGATATTGCTGTTGACATTTAGTCAGGTCTGAAAGGACAAACACTGGTAGATTACTCATCCCTCTCTAAATTAGAGGGGGGACCATCTATTGACAAGTTTTATGACAAAGGCAGAGAGGAGTGCGGCACCTGTCTTCATTCCACACAAGACAGATGGGAGTCTGGGAAGTGTAGGCATGGTGGAGTGTGGAACTTCAAAAAACTGCCTGTCATATTGGGTGAGTGGGTGCATGGAGGTCTGTGCGTGTGTGTACTAAGTAGGATAGAGCAGAGCACAGTTCAGGCTGCCCCTCTCTGCAGCCTAGGGATTCTTCTGTCCACGCACATCAATCTTGTTACAGCAGAACGCCGCCTCCCAGGAATCCTGGCCTAGTCTCTGTTTGGATTTAGAACCTCTCTTTCATTTTCTAAACCTCTCTTCCTCTCTCCCCATCCACCACTTCTTTCTCTATTTCATCAACATCATCATTCTCTCCTCTCTTTCTTTCACTCACACTTTTTCTCTGTCTGGCGGTTACTTGCACCTCTCTTCCTCTCCCTGTCACCCGCCGCCCTCTCCTTCTCCCGAATCACTTCCCACCTCTCATTCATCCCTTCTCATCTCCATCTCCAGGAGGGTTGAAGTTATTAAGGGTCATGGCTGTAAGCGTTGCATCATTAACACATCTTCTCTGGATGTTAACGTTGCAGTTTTCTGCTCAATCCAATTAATGTCTCAGTTAATCACCTAAACGTATTTTTCAAAGGATGCTTTCAAAGAGTGGACTGCCATAACATGGCAAGCAAATGTGCTTATCAATCATTAACATCAGCTGAAAATTGATTAAATAGGCAGCGACAGGAGAGCACAGAGGATTGCAGAATAGCTGGTGAAGATAAATGAATAATGACATCCAAGTGAAATGAAAAGACAGAGGGAACAGTGTACATTTTGGTATGGCTAGTAAGACTAAGCCCATTTTACATGCAGTGGACAAAAAAAATAACTAACACCCACTAACATCTTAAATGGGAATCAGCATAAATCAGGATAAATCTGCTGTAGTCACAGGTATTTATTGGTTCCAGCTCTGATCGGCAGTGATGGAAGCACGACACCTGGGTGGTCATGCCATTTTCACCCCTTTTCCAGATGAGACAGTGAAAGCTCGCCTGCTCCACTGGAACTCCTGCAAGTCTTTTGTCCTTTTCCCCCAAACACGTTCTGGGTTGGCTTGACTCGGCAGCACAGCAGAGATTTGCATCTCCATTTCAACAGGACTATCTGCTTAAATGTGTATGTAATTAATGACGCGCTTGTTTTAAGTCGAGTGCCTGTAAAACGATAGATAAACATGTTATATTGAAGATTATGAACCAGCAAAATGAGGAAATGTTGGGGTGTCACCTCATGACAAGTTTATATTCTTTGGAAGTTTTTCAGAGGTCCAATAATCACTCTGTGTGCGCCTGCTTTATACCAGCGGTGATTCACATCAACTGGGAGGTCCACTAACACCAGCACACACGCACTCACTGTCAGCAACACATGCAGATGCACACACACAAACACCATGTACCCTGGGATTCATCAACCAGCACATATTTAACCAGGCTGGGGGCCATGCCAACAGTGTCCACAAACAATCATCAATCACCAGCAGCTACAAGCAGCACACCACACACATTGATACACACACATGCACGCACCATCCAACCAGGTGGTCGACTCTTGTCTCACAATGGCTAATTTCCGGGCCAAATAAACACTCCAGTTGAAGGCATTGACTGCAAGTGCTTGTCGTTTCTGATGAATCGCTTATTGACCGGCCTGTATTGAGGTGAACAGAAAGACATAAGAGCAATAAGAAAGACTCTCTCCCTCTCACACTACAGGGTGGCGGTGAAGCAGGAATGTGACAGCCCCAGCAATCGGACAATACCGTCTCGTTTGAGAAGCTGACGTACAACACTGTGTTGCCATAGCTACCAAGAAAGAGAGAAAGAAGAAAGGAGGTGATGGAGAGAGGAGGGAGAGAAGGGGGCCAGACTGCAAAGGAAAATTAATTTGTGTACAAGGCCATGTCGCAAAGAAAATTGCATTTTTCCCTTAGATGGGGACAGAGGGAGAAGCTGTTGTTAGTCCCATACTTGTGTGGATAAACGTGAACATGCATGTCTCTGTGTGTGCGTGTGTGTGTGTGCGTGTGTGTGCATGAGTGTGTCTACACCGATGTCAGTGGATTGTGGGCAAACTCTTACAAATAAGGGTTCCGAAAGATTCTTCCTGAAGGGCTGAGGTTCAGAATCATTTGCTCCTGGCTTCGAGGATTATTGAGTTCCTTGAAGAACTCTTACGCTCTACTTTTTCTTTTTTTTTTTAACCAGATTTCATTCTAGATATAACTCTTGGAATATAAAAGTGTTATTAGCAGAACCTGCTGGGTGGGTTCTAGATAATACCACTGGATTTTAAAAAGGTCCTTGGCAGAACCCCATTGGTGGTTTTAGAGAGTGGAAAGGTTCTGGATAAAACCCCCAGCAGGGTTCTGGGTAGAACTATTACACCATAGAAGCGTTCTCTGTAGAACCTCTCACAGGGAGCTCTGGTTGAAACCTTTCACAGATGGTTCTGGGTACAACCCTTTTACCAGGGTTCTAGGTAGAATTCTCTGAAAGGGTTCTAGGTGGAACCTTTAGAAAGGGTTTTAACAGGAACCAAAAAGGGTTCTCCTATGGGGACGAGCCAAAGAACGCTTTATGGTTCTAGTTAGCATCTTTATTTCGCAGAGTGCAGAAGTGTTGCAGGATGTCAGGAGGCTCTTCATTACAGAGGCTTTTAAATAAAACAGACTGAAAGGCTTAAAATAAGATGCAGCCCATGGAGCAGGATACACACACTAATGCAAAGTAAAGAGAGAAATGAAGAGGAAAAAAAGAAACACTCTCTGATGAATTTACTGTGTCTGTGTGTGTGTGTGAGAGAGTGTGTGTGTGTCACGTCCCTCACACACAAACACCAGCAGGCAGAGAAGAACATGCGAAAGAGCACACTTTGCATGCATCGCTCTGACACACACACACGCACGCGCGCGCACACACACACACACACACAGAGTGAGAGAAAGATTTTTCTCTTTTTGTGGCATGACGAGTCGTCTGAATTCCACGGCTCTCTAAGTAGGTCATGCAGCCTTTTCAGAGTTCCACTCCTCCCCATGCTGCATCAAAAATGCATAAATCCCAGCACATTCTCCCTGCTAGCAGCTTCCCAGGCCAGCTAAAGCACATCTTTAGTGATTCTAATCCCATCAAAGGTGGTTCTGCTGGTATGTAAACACAACATGTGATAAAAATGCCTTCTCTGGCAGTAACATTCATGACTGCTCTTCATTTTTTTTTTTTGGGTGGGACATGGGGGAGGTGGGGGGTTCATGAGGTTAGGGCCAACGCACTTAGTGAATAGGTGCTGGTTGATGGCGGGGGCGAGGCGTATGAGAGACACAGAGCTATGTTTGGCTCAAGTTTGGTTAAAGTAAAAGCGAGCCGAGCATCATTTTCTTCCCACCGCCAAAGCAAAGCTAGGCTGGTTGGTGATGCTATCTCCAAAGATACACTCCACTGTCAGATGAGTCGGAACGGGGGAGGTACAAAGTGAGCGCAGGTGAGATAAGCGCTGGCATGCCTCCGGACAATGGAGGAGCAATCAAGAGATGGTGCGTTCACACAGTGTGGAAATGTTACGACTGATGTTCACTAAGCCTTTTATAAGAGCCCTGATGTGGTAATCTTTTCACTTTTTGCAGACTTAAAATGTCATGTAACAAAAATAGGATGTCGTCATTGTCCTGGAACTAAGAATTAAAGGGATAGTTTGATCATTTGACGTTGGGTCGTATGTGGTACTTATCTATAGTCAGCGTATGAGCTACAGGAGATGGCTGTCAGCACGACCCTATCACCCAAATGGTACTTTCTGGCATATGCAAAATCTTTACGTTTTGGAATTACAATTAAGCGATTAATTGATCATTAATGTTACCAATGATCAATTAAGTTAAGTGTTTACAATTTGCAACATTAATGAGCTTGTTTGAAGTGGGGTTGTATCATTAAGGTGGGTGTATAATTACTTAGAGTGGAGGGCATTTGCCACGCCCCCAGTCTGAGGAATAGTCGGAGTACCAGTGTAGGAAGATGAGTAGTGTACTGCTGTGGACAGGGTCTGAACGTCAAAACGTATTTTAGCCACCTTAAAAAAGGCCCACCTAAAAATTCAGTTTAAGTGTGTACTATTTACACCACCTTTCCATGCTGTCAGACGGCCTTTTCCGATGGGGAGCTGCAGTTCTAATAAAATCAAATAAATCAAATATCGCTCTTTCCAAAGCCAACAGACTTCTTTGACAAAAACTACAATTCTACACACAAAAAGCTAACTGATCGCAGCATAGACCAGAAACTCATGTTCTCCAAACATGGAAGCATTATGAGTGACATCTTCTCTAGGTATCTGTGCAACCATCTCATACAACCCCACTTCAAACAAATCCAAACTATCTTTTCAAATTAATGACATTAAAAATGACTAGCCTTGTAAAAGATGTGAATCCTTTGCTCTTTTAATTCATGAGACAGTCACATTAAAATATGGACAGCCATTTTTTTTCTTTACTTGGGCACATGACAGCTGTGCTTCATGTCAACCCAAAGTTCCCCCTGTCTCTCTCTCGCTCTGGGTATTGAGTTCTTTCGTCGATGAATAATTGAGTAGATCACAATAATAGTCTTCCTCTGTTACATCCCAATCTCTGACCACTGAGCCACCCATGGGACCGCAAGTGACAGTCGTCACCAGTGACTCTTGGCGACTGCATCACCTATCACGGTGCTCCTGCGAGTGTGCGCGTGCCTCCGTGTGCCTGTGCACGCGTGCCTGAATAATTTAAAAGAGAGCAAAGTACCCGTTCTAAATTACATGTAAGAAAACCACATAAGGGAAAGCTGTGAATGCACGACTGCATACGTATTACATAATGTTAATCAATTTATCTCGTCTATTTATAATTCTCTTCAACGCTCGGCATCTCTCCTTCCATCTGAAATGTTAGACTCTTACCCCAAAGCCATTCTAATTTCCTGCAATATAATTTATTACACAGTGATCCTTATTGATTTTTCCTGTGGTGCTGCGTGAAATCCAGCAGTAGAAGAGACTTATATCTCTTGTCACCAGAGCAAGTTACGTTTTACCTAGCCTGACCTATTAGCTTAAAACGGAGTAAATCAAAGCTCAAGGTGAACACTCACCAAACCAATTTAGCTCTGATTAATGCATTCAGGACATTAGCCAGCCCCTCCAGGATGTTGTGGTATTTTGTGGGGACTGTCACAGCCTAAAATGCCTGATTTCACAGCAGTTTTTCCAAAATATTGTGATGCATGTTGTGATGTTTCTAAACACAATTAAATTGTGGGTGCAAGTGAAAATAACAAAAAAAAAAGTGCCCTGAAGTGTTTCTTTTTTTTCTTTTTCTGTATAATTTATTTAAAAATCAAAGACACCTTTACCGCTCTCTGTTCCAAGTGCTCTTAATAACCTTTCAAAGGAGGCTCAGGATTACAAAAAAAAACAAACAAAAAGTGCACCTGGGGGTAATCCACAATGAAGCAAAAACTTTTTGGAGGTCAAACTCAGCCAAAACACCACAAAATTCTAAAATATAAAACTGCACAGAGCATTGATAAATGTCAGTAACGATGGCAAACATCTTTTTGGTACCCATGACAAAATAATAAATAAATAAACAAACAAAAGAAGTGCAAAGAAATAATAAACAATAAAACATTAAGTCAGTTCACTGAGACATACATGTATAACATTTGCCATGATTGGTGGAACTTGCAGGAAGCTACGATGATTGGTCAAATTTGCGGAAAAGTTATGGTGACTGGACAAGGTTCATGGAGACTGGTTGAATTGTGTGAACTGTTGCGGGCACAGCATCGCACCTTCTTGGAGTGACTGACTGGAGCTGAAACTAACAATTATTTTTATTATAGATTAATCTGTGGATCATTTTCTCAATGAATTGATTAATTGTTCATCCATAAAATGTCAGAAAATTGCGAAAAATATTGATTGTTGTTCCCCAAGCCCAAGGCGATGTCCCCAAATGTCTTGTATTGTCCATAACCCATTCAGTTTACATTCACAGAAGACTAAAGAAACCAGAAAATATTTAGAGAATGTGGAAATGTTTGTCTTAAAAAACTACTCAAAACAATGATTCGATTAACACAATAGTTGGCGATTAATGTAATAGCTGACAATTAATCGATTAATCTACTAATTGTTTCAGGTCTGCAGGGACACATCCATTAAAAAGCAAAACTGAAACTGAAACTACAAACTTCACTACACATGCTGATCAGCTTGGAAGATTCATTACATTAAATTGCAGCAGAAAATCTTAAATCTGTGAACCATTTCAGCAGAAACAGTCACCGTCTTCCTGTCAAAGTCAGGATGAAAATCCTGAGAATGTTTTGGTATAGAACTTTATTTTACTGCTATCCTCTGGGAATGCATATCTGTCAGGATGTCAAAATGTAATATTAATGAAGACCACAAATGCAGTCAAGAAGAATAGACTATAAGAGGCTCGCCTTAAAGACAGGCCTAAAGCTAGTATTGAACCCCACCTCATAAATAAATCAACTTGTGTTAGCCACCTCCAAAGTCTGCAGGACTTCAGATCAGGGAGACAGAAAAGATGCTGCTTTGTGTGTGTATGTGAGAGGGAAACATATATTCTTCCCTGGTGTGTCACTGATGGACAGTCAGCACACACACGGTCCCCAACGGCTAAGCGTGGCGGCCTCTGCAGAGAACGTCACAACACACTGAGGTCATAGTCCACAAGAAAACACATACTTGCTGGCCTTTTAAATTATACATTGCATAATATATATAGGGCTGTATTGAAGAGTTCAAAGCTTCAAAGCTTTGAACATATAATTGACATTCAAATTCTAAATCTACATTTGAACGCTGTGCAGATTTTTTTTAAATTAAATAATTTATTTTTTATATGTCTACATGGTAATACTGCACAGCTGCAGATTAGTTTTAATAGTATTGTACTATTTGTAGAATTAGATTGCAGTGGTGGCTTTTTCCAACTCGTGTGATCTAAACATTTCCAATAACTCCAGAGAGATTTATAGATAGATGTCATCATTTCCAAACTTTAAAACATATTATTCAGCTTCAGTCCATATTTGTTGACATTTAGCCTTAGTCTAGAGAGCACAGATTAAACAGCACCATAGATGACATTAATGTTGAAAAATCTGACAAGTTATGTTCATTAAAGAAAGTTGATTTAATAAAAAGTAATTCTTTCATCATTATTTAATCCGATGAACCACTTTATTCAAATTGAGGATTTTGTTCAAGGACTTTTTTAGGATGGTGACGTTGTATAATATGACAATAGAGATTCAAAGCTTCATTAAAAAGCCTCAATAGAAGCTTTGAAAGCGTGAGCCCTTAATACAAAAGCATCAACAGAGACTGAAGCCTTGTAGCAGCCCATGACCTCTGACCTTCAAGTAAAATCAGAATTTCCTTGTATCTCAATCCACACTTCTTGCTTGTACTCCACCACGACACACTGAGTGAATACTGGGAAATAAGGAGAAAAAAATATATATTTTATTGCTTAAAAGACTTATGTGTCACATTCTACGATTTACTTGTGAAAGTGGCCAGTTTTGCATTTTTCTCATTGACTATTATTATAAGAATTAACAGAAAAGACAAGAAAGGGGGGGGGAGAGAAATGACATGCAGGAAAGGGCCCGACCCGGAATCAAATACTCATAAGTTCCAAAATTATAGAAATTTCATACAACACATATTTAGAAATCGAGTTTGACTGACATATAGTCCTATATGCCTTACAAGTTTCAGTTAAAATATAGAAACATTTAGTAACATTTACATTTAGATTCAAATATAGCAGGGCATAGTGTAAATTATTAATTGTGAGTGTTATATAGATTTTGTACACCAGCATCTGACCTAATACAATCTTTTGAAAGTCATAATGCAACTAGAAATGATATCTGTGTTTGATTGCTGGTAGTAAACAAATTGAAATAGTAGCAGAGTATTTGTTTTATAGACTTTAACAATTTAACGCTATAATGTAAATCATCCACCAAAGTTTAATACAAAGAAACTCTCTGGTTAGTCATCAATATAACAGAAGAAACCTCTCAGAGAAGAAGTGAGACATCCTCAAGACTGCACAGCCACGTCCAGCAGCTCTTGAGTGGTATCATCCAGGTCTAGACACCAGATGACTTGGATGACTGAGTACATTCACAGCTACAGTACTTTTATCGAAAACACTCTCATATTGAGAGGAAGGATAACATTTCACATCTTCCACATTACAACACTGCAGAGCACTGCTCTGAGAAACAGCCATAGACCGGTCCGCTGAGTACCAAAGACCACAGTGAAGGCAAATCAAAACTTATTTCCATCTCAGGAGGAAGCCAGGGATATCTAGTCTAATTCAGAGGTTGTTTTGGCCTGCAGGGGGAGGGATAGGAGTCTTCCTCTGTTTGTATCTCCCCAACTTTTACAGCACAGGCAGCTGAGCTTAATGAGTGTTGTTGAGCTCCGGTAAGCATGGGCTACCAGGCAGTTAGAGAACACCACGCACTCTTTTCTCCATCTTACCTTCTCTCTTGAATGCCCAGTGGCTTATTTTTCTTTCCCAGCGAACCAACAGCCTATCGCACGCAACGTGTCATACAAAGAGCGAGAAGCAACATTGAAATAACTACACCTCAGGGGCCTGAACATAGTGCTCTGCTGCCCCTTTGTGCTCACTATACCTTTGACTCTGTGTGTTTCACTTTGTGTACACGTGTATGTTTGAAATGTGCTGCTGCTGTTTACTCAAGTGAAAAAATCCGGAAATCCTCAACAGCGACTGCCCAAGGGTTCACTCCTAATTGCCCCCACCGCAAGTAGGCCAAAGCAGTTCATCTCAAATTGACAAAACAAAAGACAAACACAAAGCAGAAGCTCACCACCGCAGGCAGTCAGGGTTCTTACATCTCCATTTAATCCTCTGAAGACTTCAGAGCGACTATTTAAAGATGTGTATAAAAGCCTCAGGCAACAGTAATGAGCCTAAGTGACATGCCATATAAATAGCAGGTATATAGAGCAGATAAACAAGAATAACTATTATGAGATGAAAATAATGAACAAAAAAATAAGAGGTGAAGAGAAAAGGAAAGACGATGAAGCTCTTTTTTAAAAAAAAGTGTGTGCCTCTGCCTACCTGACCCCCTGATTGCCTGTGTGTGTGTGCGTGCCCACACCGACTGTATTCAGTCTATGTGTGTGTCTGTTCCCCTCTCCGACAGGCAGTAATGAATAAAATAACAGTGGAGGAAGATGAACTACTTCCTCTGTGAACTCATCAGGCAGACATCGGCATGCACCACTGCCTTCAAGATGGCTGCATCTGTGCCCCCCTCCTCGTGAACACTGTCTGCTACAGCTGGCAGTGGGAAAGCACACTGCAGGTGAGAATATGGTAGAATATGTTACGTAGCATAGATCCATATGAATTTGCTGCATGGTTGAAATAGAGAGGTTGCCCCCCCCAGCAAGCTTTAGCATGGAAAATAAATCTGCACTGCTCAGAAAAACAGCTTTAGTACTTTAAAATGTAGCGCAAAGAATGATATTCTTTGTGATGTTTTCTTGTGCGAACGGCTCCTCTGATTCAAATGAGGTAAACCCGCTGAGGAGAATAAAGTCCTGCTCACTGATCCGAATAAATTTAAAACTACTCCTACATTTAAATATGTCTTTGTATCTAAAAGCAGCTTGAGAAGCAGATCAAATTAAACAAAATCAAAAGAATCGGAGGCAATTTCAGTAAGCATTAGCATGAATAACTGCCAGTCAGGTATGATGAGGATGGAGGCTGTTCTTTCATGTGCTCGATGTGTCTCTTTAACCTGTTACTTCTGCACTGTTACAGATAAAGATTAGGCTAAACTATTACAAGTATTAAAAGTATATTTCAGTGGTGGCTGTGCAGGACTGTTTCCGTGTAGTCTAAACATTTCCAATAGCTCAGGAGGGTTGTAAAGTCCAAAAGTCAAATTTTTTTGAAAAGAGATAGTTGTATTCAAAACATTATTATTACATATTATTTTTTCAAAAACATTGTCATTCTGGCCAAAGGGAGTCATGCACCTGTATTAATGGGTAGTAGGTAGTCATAGTAGTAGTAGTAGTACGATTACATAAGGCTGAGACTGAACTTTAGTCTGGAAAGCTTGTGTAGCTTGTGTGATGTAACATGTGATGGTGTCTTTCAACCATCAAGGACTTGTGACATTCACATATACAGCTGACAGGCTGACAGACATCCCTCATTTGTATAATTTCCCATGATGCATTGCTGAGGGTTTAAGTGCTGGTTTCTCTTCCAAAAAGTTAGTGTTTTTCGGTGTTTGTCATCTGTTTGTAGTGTATTTGTTGAGAGCATGGTGGTTTATGATTTGGTTTATGTCTCAAATTGTGCCTATATTTACACTGTGAGTGAGGCAGCTAGTATATTTCCTCACTTTAGTTGTATCATAGCACTTTTCCTTTATATTACATGCAAATGCAAAGTAGCAGTGAAAAGCACTAATCAGCCCTTATGACATACTGCATAGTATTCACAAATAGAAAATGTGGCTCGACACATGCCGCTGTGGAATTCCAAATCCGGTGACCCGATGAATGCCTTATGTCAACATCGCGCCCTGATACCGATATTGGATTGGAACAGTCTCGTCTAAATTTTTTCCCCAAAAAAACTACAATATAGAAAATAAAGCTGCACTGCTGAGAAAAACAGCTTTAGTACTTCAAAATGTAACGCAAAGGAATGATATTCTTTGTGATGTTTTCCTGTGTGACCGGCTTCTCTGATTCAAATGAAGTAAACCTGCTGAGGAGAATAAAGTCCGGCTCACTGATCTAATGAAATTTAAAACTACATTTAAATGTGTGTTTGGATCCAAAAGCAGCTTGAAAAGCGGATCAAATTAAACAAAAACAAAAGAATCAGAGTCAATATTAGTGAGCAAATAACTGCCAGGTACGATGATGATAAACGCCAAGGACTACTGTGATGGAGGCAAAGGAGTGTGACTCTGGAGGTTGTTCTTTCATGTGTTTGATGTGTCTCCTGGAGGATGGTAATGCCCCAGGGGAGCAGGCCAGGCCAGAAGGCCTTTGATGAGGCACCTCCACTGGCTGTGATCGGATAAAACTGCTCCCCTCTCATTCACCTGCCCCTGGAGATGATGCTATGACTCTGATGGTGGAATGGATCTGTTGAATAATACAGGGATTCAGTGTCATTGTATCGAAGCCTGTAGGAATATTTATAAGGTAGATGAGAATTCAGAGCAATATGCTCAGACAAATAATGCATATTTGAGTTTCTGCGGATGAATTAACTGAATAACTCTTTCACTGGCACAGTCACTACACAATAACTGAATCTCCTGTTGTGTCTTTCCTTCTAATCTTAAATCAAATTTGCTTTGCCTTACTAGACAAACATAAGCACTCTTTGACGACATTTCAATGACAACAGAAACTCTTAAAACCTCATACGCGGTCTCCAGAGATTTGCTGTGGTGGAGGCACATGGCTGACACACACACAGGCAGAGAAATTACTTAAAATGTGCTCTCCATCAGAAAAGACAGCGCGAGGGTGGGATGGAGATGGAGGGACAGAAATAAAGACAAAAAATGGCAGAAAGAAGAAGGTGAAGTTCAGGAATGACAAATAAAGAGCGCAACACAAATTGCGGAAAGGAAGCGTGACAGATAGAAAAGGGGAGAGGAAGCGTGTGAGTACGAGGGAGAAAAAGGAGCGGAGAGTGAGAAAACGAGCAAAAAAAAAAGGGAGGAGGTAGAAAAGTTCCATCACTGCTGCGATGATGTGGGTGGAAGGCAGCGCGTGGGCAGATTCATGGGAGAGAAGAATGCAGAGGGAACTGGCTCATGACTCTGACTCTCCTCGCATCAGCTCATCCAACGGAGATGCAGAACATGTCTCCACGTTCCCGCACACAGCCACAACCGCTGGTAGATAATGAGGGCTGCAGTCATTAGGGGGAACAAGGAGGGAACTATGCCTATGTTTGTGTGAATGTGTATGCGTGTGTCTCTCTGTGTGTGTGTGTGTGTGTGTGTGTTGAGGGGGGGTCAATTGCTTTGACAGAACAAAAGAGTCATGTCAATCACCAAGCAGCAATCCCCACCCCTTACTTACAGTCTGTTTCATCATTGGTGGGAATGATGAGATGCAGAGCTGGGTGGCAAGCGCGCTGATGAGATCGTAGCACGTTCTCTCACACACGCACACACACACACCAGCTCATTCACTTTCTACACACACATGCACAGACACACACATGCACACGCAAACCATTTGATGTTTCTGCGTGTCTCCACTGGTCGCCAAGGAAATGGGTTTTTCACTCACATCCCGCTCGGTCAGCCTGCAGCACGTTGCCATGGCAACTGAAAACCTGTTGAAGGGGTTAACTGCCTCACCGGTGTTTGGGAGAAAGGTGTTTGCAGATTTGAACTGGTCCACCGCCAAAAATACGTGTCTATTTGTGCATGTGCTAAGTGTGTGTATCTATGTTTATGTGATGTAGCATGCACTGACGTGTTCCTGCATGTTTCTTTTCATGAGTGTGTGTGCGTGTGTGTGCGTGTGTGTGCGCGCGCGTGTGTGTGAGTGAAAAATAAGAGGCTGACGAGGGGTAGAGGGAGAACATGAGTGAGAATGAATGAGCGCAAAAAAAAAAAAGTCACTGAAAGCCATTGTCTCCATGGTTGCAGAAGTTCAGTATATTTTTAAACGAACCAATTCATCATAAATCTATGTTGAGTGTGTGTCACACACTCTCCCACTGTGCTCGTTGCAAATAACCAGAAAGGTTTTGAATGCTCTGAGGCGCTGCAATTAGATGCACGACTGTTATTATGCAGCCCACTCCACACACAGTTGGTCTGCAAATGGCCTGTGGTCCAATTCAGGTAACCCAAAAATCAATTATGAATAAAGGGGGTGAACTGTATATATTTGCTGTTATATTGCCTATTTGCACTATAAATATGCAACAGTAAAAACTGTCCTACAGACCATGACTCACTAATCAAGATGCAATTCCCAATATAGTTAAGCAAAATAAACAATCTACACATTAAATTAGAAAGATTAGGGATAACTTTGTGATTGCTGAGTCTCACAATTCCACATCTCATTTGCATTAAAAAGCAGCCCTCCATTTTAAAAGGTACTGTTATGACCGGCTTGCGGGCCTCGACAAAGTAGAAAGTAATAATAAATGCAATGAGGTGTGAAATTCAGCATCAGTGATGTAGGAAAGTATACGAATACAATGGCTAATATGTGCACGTGTTGTCACCGTTTCAGCTAACTCCCTTTTAGTAGCCAGCCATAAAGGAAAGATCATTGTTGTCAAAGTTGACTGAGCAAATGAGAGACCTAAACATACAAAAAACAGTCATTTATTATAAAACATGACTGTATCGACGCATGAACTATGGAAATATTATGACAGAGGTCTGATATTTAATATAAATTGCATCTGTTTGTAGAAAAATTTCTGCTCTCAAGTTTAAAGTTTTGTAATTCTTCTTTCCACGTCATGCTTCATTTTCAGCAGTGCACGGCAGCATGTCTCAACAATACATTATGTTATGGTGTTTGTGACGCCTGTGTGGTTACTCTTTTTTGTTGCAGGGCAAAAAGTGCTGGAAAAAATGCTGATACTGTGGTTTGTTGCTGAGAAATAATATTAGTCACACACAGAGAAGTTTACTGGTCTTCAGGGGTCAACTACCAGCACTTCTTTAGGACTACTGCTGACATTCTGCACGCTCAAGTGATAAACACAGGCTTAGAGATGGATTTTTTTTTTCTGACTTTGTGCCCAACTCAGTAACGTAATTTGGATTACGGTTCTTCTTATGTTATGCCTTCGTGGTTGCTTTAATTCTACAAAGGCCATCCATTGAGTTTTTCATATCTGGGTGCCAATGGGATATGTACTGCAGTTCTTAAATATCGCAAATCTAAAAGCATTGCAATTTTTGTTTGTTTTCTTTTTAAAGACCATGGCTAAAAGTTCACTCATACACATCTACAGACTATATAAAATAAGTCATATTTCCAAAAACAAAGCACATCAGATGTCAGACAGTTGCATTATTTGCTATACTGCATACAGAAGTGGTAAATACAATACTTTTTGACATAATCTACTACATGTAGTTCCGGCCCCTCAAGCCAGTGCCATAAGGAAATAATAAATATAAATATCGAATCAGGAATAATAATAAAAAAAAGGAAAAACAAATCATACATTAATTATTTTTCCAAGCCCTACATCACTGTAACCATATGATAGGCTGTTCTTGTAAACTAAAACAAACAAACAAAAATTCTATCAACACCATTTCAGACATAGATTTTAACCAATGCATTCATTGGACAGATTTGACAGCAATCATTTTTACTCCTTAAATTGGGAGATTCAATTAAACTACACTGTGTTGTATTGTAGTGTAGGCTGAATAAAGTAATAATAAATTCAAACTCTAAGGATACTTCCGACTGTCTGAGAATTTGCGTGTATCTGCTTAACTGCCTCCTATTTGCTATGATAATGTGATTCACTTCATTAGCGTTCGACAATCAGACAACTGCTAACACAGCGCACAAGCTCCATTTCTGGTTCACTGAGTATTCATGTTTTCTAGGCTCCTTCAGTGTTCTACAGTGACACCGAGGCTGGTCTCAGTGAAGAGCAAAGTCAGCCTCAGGCACCTTTGTACAGTATATCTGACCAAACCATGCACACCCAAGTGAGGATGCTAGAAGAGGCTGTCTAATACAGTACATAACTAATCAGGCTGATAGAGTTGATGAGCTTGGTGATAAACTGATATGTTTGCACTTCCAGGCTGTAGATTATGGTGGCGAGAACAGCATACAGCAGCAATATGATGTAAAATCAGTACATGTTGGTCTAGCACTGTATGATATGGAGGTTATGGCCATTTATTTGTAAAAACTGACTATTGTTCACTGCACTTCCTACAAAGAAAGGTCTCAAAAGCTTCTGTCAGGTGAACAACAATTAGATGCATAACTCATTATGTGAGTCCATACAAACACACGAACCGAGGCATGGATACGGATCGATAACCATCTCTTCTTTCAAAGACCATCACAAATACAGATGTTTCAAGAGAGCACATGTACCTAAAGAAAATGTGCCCCTGTGCCTCCTGTTGCAGGGTATTTTGCCTCCTTTGGCTTCATGAAAACCTTTCAGCGAGATTGATGTCATCTGTCACCTCTGTTTGCTCATGGTCATGACAACCAAATCTCAACTTCAGGAGAATAATACAGCAGAAAATAGACTGAAGACATTGAATCAAAGCACAGACAAATGATTCATGCTCTATAATCCAGATGTTATCATGGGGCATGCTAGATTATTTTTGTCACCTAACGATATGTTTTGGGCAGCAAAATAAAATACTATTGGGCAAAAGAATAATAATTTCAGTGATAGGCTGGGGTGGTGATACACAGCAACATAGACGTGGGAGTCACAAGCTTGCCCACAATGCATCCTGGTACATGTGGGCACTGCTGCATGGCTCCATGAGGAGGAAAACTCAATTTTCTTGGTCGATATAGAACACACCAAGTAATTTATTGCTTCAATTGACTACATATACCATACCAACACTGATTGGACATCTAAATGAAAAGTACAGAATTTTCTCTTTAACCATTGATTTGGACTTTGTGGAGATTTTAAAGATGGAATAAATGAACAACATACTGTCCACATGTGAACATAATTGACTATAGGTCTTAAAAAGGCACACAGCAGAGAGATAAACCAATTACAGAGAATGACAGTGAAAAACACACTGTGTGATCCATCTCCAATTTGGGCTTGTCCTCTCTTTTCAGAGAAGGACAGAGATAAAGCTCTGACAGTGATGTGTCCTGACATCCCCAAAATGTAACCTGCGCTGTCTCTATGTGCACATCTGTGTGTGTGTGTGTGTCAGCTTGCATACGTATGGATGTGCGTGTGTGTATGTGGTTTATTCATTTGGTAGTGAATCACTCAGCTCTGGGGGTCCCGGCTGACTTCCTTTCACCCTGCCAACTCCCACCGATCTTTGCCTCCACGCTCTCTCACTCAATCCTCACTTCCTGCCTTCCATCTCTCTGCCGTCACGAGAAAACACACTGAACTCTACAAAAATATCAGCATTTCAGGAATTAGAGAAAGGCTGGTACACGTCAAAGCATTTTTGACGATTTTACATAAGGCTTAAAATCATTACCATAACTGAGAATTTGGACATTGAAAATTGCTAAATTAAATGTATTTTGCCACAGCAGAGATAGATTAAATGCATTTGGTTTTGACCGCAGGGATAGCAGCAGTAATGAGTGTCATGGCTTGTTTTGGAGGGCTACTCTATGCCAGCCATTCTGTAAACCTAACAATCTGCACAGAAAACATTTTCCCACCCCTCTGGAGCCCCTTCGGAGCAGCCTTTCTGTGGCTTCGTCACAACCAACTGACTGCTCCATTCCGACATCGCTGGTGAAACAGGATGTTTTATCAGGCAGGGCCAGTGGGGACTTGTACTGTCTGCCCTCTGATCTGTGTTCCCATCAGCTGGGCCAAGCTGCTGGACTAATGGGCATCTGGGCAGATATTAGAGTGTTGTGCTCTCCACCGTTCCCTGCTAACTTAATGAGAAAAACACTAGTTCCCCATACTCCTCCTGACAGAGGAGGAGGCAGGGAGGAAAAACAACGAGGGGAGAGGAGGAGAAACGTGGGAGCATTAATGAGAGGAGGGAAAACAGAAAATATAGACAGAGTGGAAAGAGAATGAGGAGGTGATGGAGAAGGTGACTATACTGTAATTCAGATCATAAGGTCTAAAAACAGATAAGCAACGTCAGAGTAGGGCTGGGCTACATGGCTTATAAATAACATCTAGATATGCAATACATATCTCATTACACGCATCTTCTCTAAAATAACATACCATAAATTCTCAAAGCGCAAACATATGATGATCTTAAAGAATATGATGTATTACTGTAGATTAAACTACCCAACAGTGTATAAATTAAAATGAGCTCAATCTTCATCTTCAACATCTACAGCAGTAAAATTCAACATACACATTAATGCATCAGTAATACTAATCTAAACAGAACATATAATAATGAAAACACTGCCAGGGACCATTTTATTGCACAACAACGACTTCAATTAAGTTTTTCTATAATACATACTATTGCCTAGTAATGTTTAGAATACAAAACTACTTGTAATGGAGTATTTTCAAAGTGAGGTTGGGTGGGGGTTAGTACTTTTACTTAAGTTATATACCTGAATACTTCTTACTCCCCTGGTCTGTACACCCACAGATTAACCGCGCGTGTGTTAGTACCACCGTCTTCCCCTTTCAGTAAGATGGGCTTGTGGGCAACCTGTGTGGGTGATGGAGTTTAGAGGGTTTGGGGTTGGTGAAAGTAAGCTGGCTAGCTGGCAGATATGAGTCAGGCTAATGTCTCCCAGATATGTTTCGGAGCTGGAACCTGCAGGTAGAGTAACAAACAATCAGATGATTGATTGCATTTTGTCCTGTGATTTTTTTCGGCACAGTAACACGCAATCAAATGACTCATAGCTGCTAACTAGCTACCAGCTACTAGTTACTTTTGCCCAACTCTGCTGTGGCAAGTACAAGCAGATGCCATAGTAACATTATATAAACAGGGACTTCATTTCTTTTCTGTGGCACCAAACACAATAAATAGCCTTTCAGTAACCAATTTATTATATTGCAACCTAAGGTTGTCAAAAGTATTTGACAGTATAGAAAGTACCGAAGCTATGGAAAAGAAAAGCTCTCAGTGCTTATTCAAGATACTGATTTGCCTGAAATCTGACTTGCATCATAGAACGTTAGACAGTGACTTTTTCTATACAAGTTAAAAAAAAAAACAGAAAAAAATGATCTTGTGTGCCTAGGACTCTTCTTTTATTTCTGCGGTATACCTGGAGAGGTATTGAGTATTGTTTCATTGTTTTTTAACTAGTATTGTATTGAGTTTTAAAATTATGGTATCATGACAACCCTTTTGCAACCTAAGCTTAACTACACACCTTATGGCTGATTGACTGAGGTGAAACAATGAAAACTCAAGTATGACAACATGGTCATCAGCTATATCACACATTAATTCATACTCAAATATGGTGAATATAATATATTGTGCAGCTCTACATCAGAGAGGATGTGACTGACTACTCAGTGAACAAATCAACCAAGTCTTAATACTAATTCATTTATAAACACAAGCAACTAACAATATCGAGACAAACAACAGTTTGTGTGCAGCCAAAGCTAGGAACAAACACCACCCAAACCCAAATATCTGTCTCTGGCCTCAAATCTGACTGTCATCTTCCAGCTAACTTGGTCAGGTCTGATGAATAAACCAGTGCTGTGACTCGAAGCCCAGGAGAGGGCCATGCATTACTGCTATTAAATGTTAAATGCCTTGCAGAAGGAGCCTGGACTATAAAAGCAGCAGCAGCACTTGGATGGGGAGGAGTGAGGAGGGGGAGCTGGCTGCGTTTGCTCTTCCTCTCCTCGGCACAAGTGTCAGCTGCGCTCCCCGTCTTTTTAGCCACTGGTGTGGAACAGGGCCCTGCTTGTTGGAGGTTTGAGCAGCACAGGAGAGGAGTGTGTGTATGTGTGTGTGTGTGTGTGTGTGTGTGTGTGTGTGTGTGTGTGTGTGTGTGTGTGTGTAGGTGGGAAGGGTTTGAGGGGTGTGATTGTGTGTGTGTCTCAGTCTCAGCTGCCAGAAAAGGGCCCCTCCGGCTGGGTTCAGGTGCATGTGCGATCTTTCAAACTCTTCCTCTGTCTTTATTTTTACTTTTTTCTCTCTCTTTTTGTGTCCTTCTCTCTCATTTGCTGTGTCTTTTCCTTCTCCCTCGACGTGGCTCTGGGATACTGACTGAGTTAATGAAACTTGGGACTAAAGCTTGGTAGAAACACACTCGCCTCCCTCCTGATAACTGTCATGTTTAAGCACTGCAGGAGAGATCTACTGTCTTCTACACGCACAGCAAGACAAAACGGGCTGACGAGGATGCACAACAACACACACACAGCAAATTATGATTGCAAGCACACACACAAAAACACACACGTTAGTGGCAATCCCAGCTCATTAGAGCTTTCCTCTCTCTTAGCCCTGCAGGTTAAAAACACTTCATATTAGCCACGCTTCAAACAGCCATGCTGGAGAGGGATAGGGGAGAAAACTTACACATTTCCATTATTCATATTTCCATGTATGCCGCAATTTGCACATCCAGCATTTTGCATGGAGAGAGAACATACATTGTATGTTCTTTAAACACACACATGGTTTTAGATGAAAGACGAAGTCAAGTGAAGGGGC
This sequence comes from Lutjanus erythropterus, assembly GCF_056507025.1. Classification (NCBI taxonomy): domain Eukaryota; kingdom Metazoa; phylum Chordata; class Actinopteri; order Lutjaniformes; family Lutjanidae; genus Lutjanus; species Lutjanus erythropterus. Next base: position 18,131,082 of record NC_139332.1, read on the forward strand.
ACAAGGAGCCACTGACATTGTAAGGTATTACTTGACAGGAAGGGAAAGCCCAATTAGACATCAGCGCTGCTATAGGCTATGGATGAAAACTGAGTGTGTGCATGTGTACAGATGTGCATGTTGCACACACATTCAAATGTGCCTATTAAGAGTGTCAGGGGGTAAAGCAAAGAAAGAGAATTAGGAGATGATGTAAAGAGGCGAGGGAAACAGAAGAGATGCTATATTTACTCTGTACTGCACGCAAGCACTGCTAGCCACGCTGAAGAATAAGCTTTGAACGTGAGCTATAAATAAACTGTACCACTACTGTACTTATGGCAGTTGAGAGCCAAATGAATAGGCTTGACCAGGCAAGACAAATAGGGCTGTCAAATGAGGAGGGGGGGAAGACCTTTGACTGCAGGTTCTTACAGCTACAGATCCCTGGGGCCAGAAAAACCCCGGGACTATCTTTTCATGTTATGTCTGTGCAAAGAAATTCCCTCTGATGTTTAATGAAAAATAGAGTCGTTCATCACTCTGTGTGGATTTTAAAACACGGAAGAGGTGCATGAACTTGGGCCGTTCAGCCTGCGTGGGCTGAATGATGAAGTAGGAAGAACTGTTATCGTAACCAGAGACCCGCCACTCGGTTAAGACATCAAAACTTAAATCCATCACTAATAGCAGATCATAATAATAACTGGCCCAGTACTTGTCATAGAACTGGCTGCAGTATTAGTTTCTTGAGAGGCACAACAGAATGAAAGTGTGACTATTTGTAGTTCCAGTAATTCAACAAAATCTAAAGTGGTTTATATGCAGTGTTGAGGAATAAGTAGTAACATGTAATTACAAAATACAACAAAATTACAAAATACATGTAATTATAATCTGTTACAGTTACATTGCCAAAATTAGATTTTAATTCAGAAAAATGCTGAGATGCTAATGTATGCTTTTATTACTAGCAGGTTAGATTACTGCAACTCTCTTGCCTCTGGCCTTTCCAAAGGGTCTTAAGGGACATTTCACCATGAACCAAAATACATGTTTTTCCTCTATATATTAGTATTATTACTATTTATCCATTTAGATTGTTTTTATGTGAGTTGCAGATTTTGAAGATCATCAGCCATACAGATCTGTTCGTCATCTCTCTAGTATTATGTGACTAAATGGCACTTGGCTTGTGATGCTCAGACCATCAAAAAATAAAAATAAAACAAGCAAAAAAAAAAAAAAGGCAGAAAAAAACAGCAATATCTCTTTCCAGAAATCCTGATCCAGTTACTTGAAATCCACAGACCTTGTTGTGAGCAGTTCGATGTAGAAACTACTTTCTTCCTGCAGTAGAATCAACTGGGCGTTCTTTCTTTGTACTAGAAAGAACGCCCAGCAAAACTATCTAGATGTATAAATAGTACAACAGGCCAGAGAAAAAATATGCATTTTTGATTTTGGGGTGAACTGTCTCTTTGAACAAAATTACAGTTAATCCAGAATACCGCAGCCAGGATTTTGACCACAACAAAAAGAAGAGATCACCCTCTGCTCGAATCAATGCACTTGCTAACTGTATCTTTTAGAATTGATTGTGAAGCCCTTTCACTCATCTCTAAAGCATTACATAACCTGCAGCAACTGCCCCAGACTCGAAGCTCAGGCAGGCTGCCTGCAGGCTGCAGGGACAAGACAAGTGCAACATTATACACACTTTGACAATGACAAGTAACAATGAGTTCTGCGCTGTAAGTTGAATAGCTCTTTAAAACTGCCGTTTGTCTGTCAGTGTAAAGCTAAACCTATTATCCTGAAAGCAAAAGAGAGAGAGCCCACTGCTCTGAAAATACAAGTGTTGGAGATGGACTTCAGTGACTGCCTGTCTTACTGCCTGCAAGACTCATATTGCTCACTTTAATCTCTATAAACATCTACTCATTCTGACAGACTACTAATGATTTCTTACGACTCATAACCAGGCACTCATTTTGTGATCATACAGCATTAATTTTAACTTATGAAACAAGCGAATAAAAACAGACATTCTGGCCCATGACGGAAAGGCAGACACGCTGTGGTGTTGTAGTTGGAGTAACCGGTGTTAGCTGGTGTTTTCTTATCTTCTAAGGACATATCATGATCATTTTATGATCTAGTAAATATATTATACTCAAAATATGCAGAACAGCACAACATAAAGTTAGTGACGTTTGTAGCCTATAGAATTCAGTCATATCTCAGCTGTGTGAACAGAAGCCGTGAGTAAGAGTGCTGTCAACAGCTTCATTAAAAGAGGGCAGGACATTGTGACCTCCACTAACCCACCACACTCATCCATCATTACTAAAGCCCCGCCTTAAATGTCTCTAAATGACTACACACAACCTCCTGGATTTTACCTGACAATCAAGACAGAATGAGCCCTTTTCTCCCCTGTATTTGCAGCATTTTTCTCTTCATCTCCTCAATGCTTCTGCACAATTCTCCCTTCATTCTCTTCTAATCAACTCTGCTTTGCTCCCTCCTCCCTCCCTCCCTCCTCTGCCTTCTTGTCTCTCTCCACCCTTCTCTGTCATCTCATCTCTTCAGCTATTCTCTCTCTCTCTCTCCCTCTCTTTCATTCTAAACCATAACCCCTAATCTCGCCGAGAGCCAAATCAGCAGATTAGATAGAGAGTGACTCTCGCTCAGACTTTTCCTAGCAGTTTAATGTTCCGTTCAGAGAAAGTTAGAAGCAGATTAAATCCAAGAAATCTCTTTTTCTCCTCCCTTTTCAATCCTGGCACAGGAGCGCAGACATGCAACAAGCAACAACAAATCTTCCTCAGTGCCTGCTTGCTGATTAAAATATCGCATTATAAAATATCTTGGATGTAGTGTGATTTTTCAGTGTATAAACAAACACTCTATCTTTAATCCTTACTTATTATTTTTAATTTGATATTTGCTGACTCCAGAATTTAGACTCTATTTGCTATTACATTTAATTAAGGGAATATTTTGTTCATTTATTGAGCTAAATTTGTGTTTATTGTGTCTTCAGGCGAAAACAAGCCTTTGCAGTTTTGTGTGTTTGCTTGTGTGCGCTGAGACTAAACTGTTAAAAGAAATGTGCTAAAAGGTTTAAAATATTCATTGATATTAGATTTGCTACTTGCATTTATTCCTTAGCTTAAATAAACAATGCCTTCCATACACATTGTAGCATTTATTGCTCAATAAATAATGCAGCGTTTACAGAAATTCCTCACAGTCCCGCTTGTCACCACACACAAATTTTTACTGGAAAACCTATTAATGTTGTCACCCCCTCCAGCTGTGACACATGTGAATAAAAGAAGCATTACCTTATAGGCATTGATCTGTGGGTGCGTTAATCAATGGCGCACCAAGTTTAATGCATAGTGGAGTGAGAGGGAGACAAATATTTACAAAGTGACACCCCAGAGAGTAGTGGCGGCCTGCCGCCATGATGAAAAGGGTTGCTTCCACTCGAGGGTTAATCAATCTGTTACACAATAATCAGGGGACATGACAGCACCAGTGTCCCTGGCTTAAACACAAGCGTCCTTGGGCGCATAATGATGATGCGTGACAGAATATTTCCTCCAGGCTTCCGTACGTTGTGCACAGCAGACATCCATCACTACCAAACAGAGGGTATAGGTGGTGGAGATGAGGCGGGGAGGAGGGGGTGACGGGGAGGAAGAAATTAAAGAGGGAACAAGGGATGTTGTAATACAAGTGTGGGGGTGTGGATTGCCTTGAGGATCAAACAGCAGGCATGACAGGTGATGGGGAAGCGATGGTCTCAAAGAAATGTTGGCAAATGTTTATGGGTAAAAAAAGGCAGGTGTTTCTATGGGAACAATGTTGTATTTATGTTACTGCCTGCACTGAACACACTGACATTACACGCAAAGCATGAACTCACACACTCTGCACAATTAATCGAAATATTACTACTACCACGAAAAAAAAGTCACATTATGATTTTAATACATTAAAATTCTATTTTAGTTTATTTTAGCTTACTTTATTACTTAACTTATGTTAATTCTGTTGTTCTATTAAGCACTGTTGCTTTCCATTTACTCCTCCACTTTATATTTTATATTTCACTTTATATTTAATACTCAGTTGTTTTCTATTGTTTTTATTCTATGTTTCTGTATTTTTTGTCACAATCTCTGGTGCAAGTATTTCCTTGGGGATTAATACATTTATATCTTCTTATTTTAACATTAATGTTTTTTTCACTTAACTTGGCAAATGACAGAAATTATTATTGAGCCTTGTTCTAGTTTTTTTTTTTTTTGTCAGTGAAAATGAAAATTGAGTGCAAAAATGATCACTTCCACTAATCACAGCACAAATGCAAAATCAGTCAAAATAATCACAATGTGTTTTGGGTTTGTTTGTTTGTTTGTTTTTTTACAATATTGTGCAGCCAATACACACCAGCAGATTTCCTCTAGAGGTTATTAAAAAAAAAACACCCTCCCTGTTTTCTTTATTTTTCCTTTCCCACTGTGTCTCTCCACTGCTCTTCCATGCTCTATATTTATAATACTTCTTTTTTTTTTTTTTTTTTAGCTAATTCTCTACTGAATCTAAAATGCAGAAATAATTCATTTACATACTGAATGTATTCCCTCCTTTCTGTGACGATGAGCTTCGATGTATTTGGTTTGCTTTGATCTTACTTGAGATGTCTCTTGATCTAAATGAGACTGGACATCGTTTGGAGAGGACCACACCTGTTAAAACGGTCCTACCATTCACATTCGCATTTCAAAGCAGAAAACGCTCTTTTCTGATATCAGTTCATATCACAATGTGACAAATGTAGGTATCATATATAAGACAATCAAACTGTTCAAGGAACTGAAATGAATTAGCACATATTAAAATTTCCTCATGTATAAAAATTAGAAATCACTCCTTATTTGACTTTTTAATTACAGTTTGCCTGAAATCGTTAATTCAAACAACAAAACTGTGTTGAAGCGATAACACAATCTGATCTTATTGTCACAGCAGAGACTGTTATTGAATTCTCACCGTGCCCTACTGTGGACAGAATTGATCCAGGAAAGGGTGAGAATTAATTGCTGAGGCCTTGCTTGTGTTATTGATATATATTTCTTGTTGTCGATAAAACCCATGAAAAGACCAAAACCAACAGTTCATCAGTGCAGACTCATTGGTTCTACTGAGGATGTAACTCTTGAAAAACATTTTTTTTTATTTGTAATAAAGTAATTATAGAACATGTGGTGAGATGCAGAAGGACACATTAAGAGCCAAAAGCAATGACACAAGTATGATAATCAACATTGTTGAGGGTTTTTTATTTATTTGTTTATTTCAGAAAGGCTAAGTAATTGCCTAAAACAGTGTCGCTCAAACAAGAGTGAACAGTGCATCTGTTGGGGACTATTTTCAGCTGCACATTAATACACATTTGGTGACACATTTGACTACAGCAGAGAGACAGTGCATGTGGGATCGACTTAAAATAAACTTCAGTTCTCATGTTCTGTGGGACGAGTCACCCAGTGCAACGGTGTGGCTCGTGTATTAAATAATTAAACAAAGACAATAAGGAAGGTATATGCCAGAAATGAATAAGCTGTTTCAGGCATTCATTACAAAGGCGAGATCATTTGTTTTTGTTGGTTTTGGTCTTTTATGGGATTTGCTGAAAACAAGAAAAAGTGCCTTATATGTAAAATGTCTCAAAAGTCTGCATTCACGTGCATTTGAAATCGAGCCAACCCCAGGAAGCAAGATAAGCCATGGACAGAGAAGTGACTATGACAGTGTTCATTGGATTCTCAGTGTCAGAATTCCTCTGCAGAGATCAGTTAACCTGCCAGAACTCAGCTTCACTGTTTCAGTAGAATATCTTTTAAGAAGCTAGTGGGGTTTACCAGATGGTGCTTGGAGGACGTGGACAGTACAAGTAAAGTCTGTGGCCTTCAGATACAAAAACTGAACTGTGGCTTGAATACTAAAAGACACATCTGGCAAAAAGTAAATAAATTACTGTTGATCAAAAATGTAGCACTGCACCACACCTACAGTGAAGCATGGTTAGGGCAGCATTGCTCTATGTGGAGGATTTTTAGCAGCAGTGAGACAGGACTGGGTCCTGACTGAGTGAATGATAGATGGAGCCGGAAGCAAAATATAGGTCCTTGACAAAAAGCTGATCCAGAGTACACAATTTGAATTACAACAACCCACTGTACCAGCAGGTACCAAACAAAACAATGCAGGAGAGGCTACAGGACACTATCTCAACACAAATGTGAAATCGTTACAGGTGCATTTACACAGTATTGATTATTCAAATGAGTTATTTCAGAATTATTTTTAATATATTTGCAGAAAACGTTAAAAGGTTTAGTTTGGATGTGCATAAGCAGTGTTCGATATACTGCAAACGTGTTTATAGCTGAGGCTAATTTCCAACACCAGAGGTTAGACTAATTAATGAAATTATCAAAACTGAAAAGATTGTACTTCTTTAAAATATTGCAGTGATGAAATCTTAGGGGTTTCTTGTGCAGAACTTTGATGGTTTAGTTGTAGATGGATGTTAGTGGTTTAATAGTGGAGGCTGATGCCAGAGTCCGAGGTGTTTCTCATTGTCACTGTAGGTTATTGTATAGATACTGTACATGAGTAAATGATGTATGCATCTCTTTGTCTCTCTCTGTGGCACACACACAAACAGTGAGTGTGCTACTACTCTGATTGTTGGTGGCAGATCCATCTCTCTGCGTTTTATTTTTTCCCTTTGATAAAGCCTGGGGAAGAAGCGCCAGCTCCGCAGCCATCCTGCTCACCCAGCCCCCACACCCACAGCTCCCGGTGGGTGGTGTTTTCCTCGCCTGCCTGCCACTCGCCCGCTGCCGTGCCAAGCGCGACATGTGACAGGAGCGGCACATGGCCTCCCAGCACCGCTGCCCCCCCGTCCACCCCAATCCTCTGCAGGCCTGTTTCCCCCCCGACCGTCTGAGAACACCCCGCAACAAGCTTGGCACACTTGTCATGTTCCTTCTCGCTCCCCAGCTAGCAACCCCAAATGACTATCTCGGAGGCATGAACATGCACACAACTGCACTTACGATGCACACAGACACGTATCAGTGCAATTACACACACACATATACACAAACACGGATGCAGAAATGTAGGTGCATGAACATAAAGCAAGGTTTCTGAGATCAAACCGTTCACAGATACAGAAATGTCTCTGCTGCACCTTGAGCCAAACTGTAACATATTGGGGGCTCGTCCGGGATTTGAACCCACGACCTCTCAAGTCTGGGGGATGAGGGAAGTAACAACACCTTTTTCCATTACTGCTCCCACATCATTAAAAGGGTAAACACACCAGGTTGTGTTTGTACCAGTTAGATTCAGCCATCGTCTCGCTTTGCTTCCCTCCTCCGTTTTCCAAAATCGTCCCTGTGTTACTCTGGTTATTTCTGCCACACTGTTTTTTCCTCCTTTTTCTTCCAGTCTTCATGTTGGTCTCATTCTCTTATTCTGCCTCTAAATTATTTAGTTTTACTCCAATACAGAACATGTCAGATCTCTCTCTCTCTCTCTACTGGAAATTTCCAGACAGGGCAAATATGTACTGTATATCATCAACAGTTTTTTCACATATCCATCATATTAAAAAACATCCATGGACCTTTGTGATACACTTCCATTGAACATAAGGGATTATGATACGAGGGACAGAAAGTGTAAATAAAATATAGATTTCCTTGGTGAGTTGAGCGGGATTTGAACATTGAAGACGTTCAGTCTCCAGTGTCTAACCAGCTGTGTTAATATTTCAATTACCCTCATGAATAAATGAAGTAAACAGGCGCTAACATTATTCTTGGTCTGCCTTTGTTGTAGTGGGAGGGAACTGTGACATGACACTTTTGCCAAAGCCCTCTTCTTTAATACGTTCAGACTGATGAGCTGCATGTAGCACCTCAGTGATTTGGGATGTGGATATGGATGGGAATATTCTTCCCCAGATTTGCAATTCAGTTTTTTTCATTGTGGATTATAAGAAAACAAATTCAGATTTCTGCAAACCCAGGATGAACCAAAGAAACCCATGATATAATGGATGATAAATTGCTGTCATTCCAAATCTGTGATGGTTAAAATATTTTTGTACTTAATTCTGTATCATCTATATCATCAACATTTTTTAGCTCTATCAAGGTTCACATCTAAACTCAGGCTTTTAGGGAAAACCAATAGAAATCAATAGCTAGCTCAGCTTTCAGCCAATAGGATCAGGATAGTTTTACAGCATTTTTTACATTATTTAAAATGTTGATCTTGATGATAGTTTCCTTAAAAACCTTCCCCTAAATGCATCTCTAGTAGATTAGCTCTCTGAGATTTGATAAATGTTATGATTTTGAATAAAACATTCACTGTTTGTCTGGTAATAATATTGCTATGGTAATAATAATAATAATAATAATAATAATAATAATAATAATAATAATAATAATAATAATAATAATAACAATAATAATAATAATAATAGCATAACTAGCTCCTGTTTCTTCTTCTTCTTCTAGTATTACTTCTCTTCCTCTCAACTTCGCCTCCATAAATTGCAGCTTGCAACCCTTTTTCCATCTGTCACAGCTTATTCCTTGTAGCATCAGAGACCAGAAGACCTTTCTTTTTCAGACGTTGCTGACATTTACATTTGCCCTCTATCAAAGAAGGAAGAATGGTCGTGACCCCACGGTCCCCTCGCCGTCGTTGTCATACATTCTGCCTTGAGGAACAACCGAGCTAACATCGATTCCCCAGTCGATGCAACATCACTGACAGCGAGAGTGGGAGAAAAGAACATGGAGACATCATAATTTAATACAGCAACGTTTAAAACAATATTAAATATAATGGTTTTAGACGCATTGTTTTTACTTTATTCGTGCTGCTTTGCTCATGCATTATGAGGGCCAGGGATAAAAATATGTGCACAAAATAAAATGATTATAATGCAATGTGGAATAATGTGGAAGAAGTATTCAGATCCTTTCCTCAAGTAAAAGTCGAAATACCACAGTCTAAAAGTACTCCATAAAAGATAAAGTCCTGGAGATGTTACCCAAGTAAAAGTAGAACTGCTGCATTCAGTGTTTTATTATCAATATAATTATTGTTTTTATCATTATTATTATTTAGTAGTAGTAGTAGTAGTAGTAGTAGTAGTAGTAGTAGTGTTATCATTACAGTGTATTACATTGTTTATTATACTGATTTGATCACTAACAAATATGAATAATGTGCATCTTGTTCATCAAGGTGGGGTATATTTTGTTTAGATATATTAGATTAGATCTTTCAGGTTTTTTAATTTATTTGTTGAATTTATTTGTAAGTTTTAGGGCTACATTTCCTAAAGTTTTTTATAATTTATACAGTAATTTATCTTAACTTACCTGTCTAATTTCTTCCATAAATAAGAAGTTTTAACATCTTTTAGCAGCTCACTGTGGCATTGTGTTTCTCTGTCGCATTATCTTTTTGTTGTTGTTTTTTTTTGTTTACGTCACTCTCCAGTATAAATAAAGGTTGAAGTATAGTATGTACCTCTGAAATATAGTGAAGAAGTGCAAAAGAATGTAAAACCCAAGTAAAGTACAAGTATGTAAAAAGTACAGTACTTGAGTAGTTACCTTCCACCACTGTTAAAATGTGGGCCTACTACTAATAGAAAAATACTTGTTCATAAAGTATTTTCTATTCTTTTGTATTTATTAACCTTGTGAAATGAGATAAATTTTGTGATAAATAAAATCATTTAAGAGCACTACAAATTCAACAGTCTCCCTCAAATCATGAATTCCTGTAATTCCTAAAAATAGATATAATAGCAGTAAAGAAGCCAAATAATTTACTACTTTACAGATCAAAGAAAATGGGATGCTCCACACAATGAGAGGTGGAAGGCCCATTCCCGAAAATGTGATTCCAGTGAGCTGCTGAAGAAGCCAGCATGAAGGCCTTCTAGAAATCAATAGAAGCTCCCCTGTGTGTAAAAGCAAGTCAACAGAGCAGAGAGCAGCACAGAGTCGGGGCATACAGATAATATTTATGTAGAGGGAGGCTGCCAAAAACCACCAGGGACCATGTATAATTCTGATTCATACATCTTAAAAGCAGTGATCTAGTAAATATGAGGCATGTTCATTTATTCAATAAGAATACATCCAGCAACAGGTCAGCACTGGAGAATTGTTTAGTATGCCAACTTTAAATATTCATGCACACATCTCCGGGATTGTGGGTCTTATTCTTTTTTAAGTTCAGAGGATGTCTCTGAGCACACAAAAACACACACTCATCCATTCACGCCTGCAAACCTTTGCATGTGGACTGTGTGTGGAGTGTGAGGGTGGTCACAGCTACGACATCACACAGGACAGATCATGAGCACAAGTTGTGTTTTCATTATTCCAGTCAAATAAATCCACTATGAATGTCTGATACATACAATTAGCAGGTTTACCAACCTCATGAATAAATGCACAGCGTGTGCACATCACTAAACCTAACTGATGTCCCCTTTCCAAGCAATTTACATGCATTAGACAGCATAGCCAAAGGACCCTTTACATGTTTGTCTGCCAAGGCCGAAAGGTGGAAAAGCAATTGCACTAACAATGCCATGTAAAACTGGCTTGAAATATACATTTTAGCCTTGTTCCTGTTTTTCTTTTCTATGTTTCCCCCCACAGGAGAGCCTTATGGTTTTAATGGCTATGCTAATTGTTAATGTTCCACTAGAATACTAATAAGGGTGGTAATTAGTGTAACATGGACTGTAGCTCAGTATGGACAAGAGTTGGTTTTCCCTTTTAAGAGCCTGTAAAATGGAACTGAAACCCCTGCCAGCGAGTGGACGTTTAAAATTAGCATTTGAGTTGTTTGGGAGATGCTTAATGCGAACAAACTTTATAGTTTAAACTACTGCAGCACAAAGACCTTCACAGTCGTCACAACCTTCACTGGTGTCCTTTCCGTCAGATCCGAAACAGCTAGCCTAACATCGTGCTGGCCAATAGACAGCTTGTTTACAATTACATCAGCACAGGGTTGTGACGGCTCCGTCTATGTGAATATAAATGTTGATATGAATACGCCTTAGGAGTAATGTCCTCCATCCGTCCAGATGGCCCTCAGAATTATCTGCTTTACGTGGGATAATGAAATTTCACTCACTATCCAACTGCTTTCTATTGAATTAACGTGATAGGCATCGTTCCTTCTCACAGCTTGGGGTGTCATCAGTCCAACCAGCGCTCCCCATTCATTGGCCACATCAATCACAGACAACCGAGGCAATAAAAGCCTACGAAAGCCCAATAACCATCACAGTACGAAAAGAAGGGATGACACATGGCAGGGTTGTTCTTGCTATACTGTAAAACAGGGGTCTCCCTCTAAACACGGGCTGCTATTTTAATGACAAACTGCCCATCACTCTCTTATCGCTGCAAGAGCTCAATATAGTGTATAAATTACTTTGGGGATTTAATTGCTTTATCTATCTTGTATAGTGCGTTAAAGTGGCTGAATATGGCTGGTGACGTTTATTCCCCAGACGCTCTTTTACCTTGGAATTTCAACATAATGAAAGCGTTTAATAAAAGATGGCTGGCAGAGGAAGCAGTGGCCAGTATCTTTTGGCAGCAGTGGTGAAAACCCCAAGAGTGCATTCCTCAAGCATCCCACTGTGGCCATGAAACATGACATTATGGAAAAAAATCAAGTTAAGTTGTGATTTAACTGACAGTATGTAGCTAGGTGATGAAATTCAGGTGCAGTTGGATCCATATTGTCAATATGCTGCCCATTTTTAAGAAGCGGCAAAAAGGGTGGCATCAATTGTTCTTGGATGTTTCCCAACAAGGAAGAATCAAACAGGCATTCTGCCATCCACCCTGTTTTTAGCTATGAAATCAATACACACAGTTGGGCTACATGAACAGAGGAGCTGTTTTCTGGCAAAGACGGCCCTGCATTTGGACGGAGGCAAGAAATCAGCATGAAAGTAAGAGCATCTAATCATGTAAATAGTGTTATCCCAAGATAAGACCGTCTGAGATGAGGATTATTAGATTATACTAAATATATCCCCTCAGTCTCTATTCAACATGTCAATTACAATCCAAGATTTCCAGATTTCACGTTTTAAGAATTCTTTGGAGATCAATGCACTGGAAATGGTTGTTAATGGGCTGTGTTTTGATATGCAAAAGTCAGATAAAACTTTCTAAATGTAATGTTTCAAACAGTTTGTCCTGATCAAGTGATGATCAAGGTCTCTCGAGAGAAGACAGAAAAGCCAAGACAAAGAATCAAAACAATTTATGTCCTAGAATGACATTTGTCCAAGTCCTCAAAGCCAGCTGAAACACAAACGGTCAATTCACTGCCTTAAAGCAAACAATTTTGTCTTTGCACTACATATTTGTATTGGTACATTCATTTACATAGTAAATAGATTTTTTTTTCTAAAATCCAGCATGGTTGCATCTTGTATGTCTTGATGTGATGAGGAATGAATTTTTAAATACAAATTGCCTTATTTAGTGTGAACTGTGAGGTCCTGTTGTGTCTTGGGATTGCAATGTATTTGTCACATGTCAAAAAAGTGACTGCGTTTTGCAGCTATCGCATGCTGCAATGAAATGATGAAATGGGCCCAAGAGCCCCAGCTGACGGTGCCTTAATGACATGGCTTCAGATTGCTGAGCGATGTGAAGCCCATGTGGTAATAAAGGAACACAGTATCACCTGTGGTTTGTGACGGGAGCATACAGGAAAGCTGGAGAGGACAGAGAAAGTGGAGCTCCCATCCCCAGATTAGTGTTCAAATGCTGTTCTGTTCAAACTCCAACAACTGGACAGCTTTGGTCTTTTAGTTTTTTTTTTTTTTTTTTTTTTTTTTTTTTAGCTGAACCATGCAGATTTAATCAAAAGTACATCTAAGCATTTGGTCTTAACCTATTAAACACATGTAGCTTTTAGATTCAGCCCTAGAAATCACTTCTTACTACTCTTGTACATTATTGAGCATGCTGCTGCAGGATTAACACCCAGTCACATACTTGTGTTAACCTGAATAGTAGGATGTCCAAGATTAGTCGACCAAACCATTTAATGCTGTTATCCTCACTAGTCGCCACCAGAAATACAGTTGGTTGAATAATTTATTAATATCCTATTAATTTACAACGCCAGTTAATTGTTGCCTGTTACCCTGCAGACACTACGGTCACTCTCGGTCTGAAAAGCATTTAGTCAGTTGTAGTCATGTTTTGTCACATTTTAGCAGCATTTAAAATATGATTAAGTTATTAAAAATGTGACTGACGGCTTCAAATGGCTCTTCATACATGCAATATATTTTTCAGACAATGTTCAACCTTTTTGATAAATCAATTGTGCTTAATTTTGGCTGTTTTCCCAGTGTTTAGTTGCCAGGAACATCTCTACTGAATAGGCCAATGAAAATAAAGCTTGATGTACAGGGCCCCGTATCTCATGGGAATGCCTACCTACAAGGTTACTTTTCAACACACCATTTACCAACAAGTCTGCTTCAGCGGTTTCTTGTCTGGTCATCAGATCAGCTCTGGATTTGTTGACCAAGTAAGCCAAGCCTTTTGTGAATAACCAAGGCAGATAACGGTCCGTCAGGGAGAACCAGGCCTTGTGTATGTGTGTGTTTGTTTGTACATGTGCGTGTGTGTGTGTGTGTGTTGGGGGGGGGGGGGTGCATAATAAGGAACTGACTAGCAAAAGGAGACAGCAGGCCAAATGTACGCTCTTCTCCCCATAAAGGAGGCAATAAAAGGCTTCTGCCTTACAGTAGCAGTTCATTAGTCAGACGGGCAGCCACAGATCCCTCCAATCAGGACCCCACCCCATCTATCAGCTGCCGCCTGACGCCGACTCGGTTAACACTAACCACTCTTTACAGCCACAATTCCCGCTCCATAGCCTATAACATGGTTTGTTTAGAGACATATTAACCAAAGAGAAATTACTTCATTAAAACATGTAGAGCAGCTCAGAGCAGCATTTACGGCCTGGCTGCTTTGGTGTGCGATGGATTGAGTGACAGTGTGTAGATGTGGTTGTGTATGTGTGTGTGTGTGTTTGGGGCTGGGTGGATTGGGGTTTGTTTGCCAAATGGAGCTGGGACTGCTCAAAACAAAATGCAACCTATCCCTGGGTGTTACTGATTATTTTTTTCATTGGTGAAACATAATTCCACTGATACAACATAAGAAAGCACAATTTAATCTGTTTTGCCATCCATTTATCCAACTATCTGTCCATGAAAACACACACACATAGACATACATACGTGCACAAAGATTAGGACTGAGCCATGGCAGATAGAGCTTGGTTGCAAATGATCTCTTATCATCATTGCACAGCCTTTTGTGAATCGCATGTGGCATGATTGCCTGCTTTGGATGGGCATGACAGATGTGTATACCACTGCTACTGTGCATGGGCACTTAGACAGTGTGGCAGGGAGTGTGCGTGTGGATGTGTGTGTAGGTTACATCTGTGATTCTACTGTCTGTTGTTATCGCTCTTGGCACACAATGGGCTCACCAACTGCTTTCCGCTAACAGCCCCCAGCAATCACGGATGGGGAAGTGGTAGCCACTATGAGCGGACGGCAAATGGACAAAGGTCTGATGTGTATCAGGGACTGCTGGAGCAGAGAGATGCAGTGTGCCACATGGACGCACGCTGGGGCCCACTACCAGCAACAAATCACAATAGTTACACTTTCAGACAATCATTGCACGCATACAGTCAGTGTGTAGTCAGTTAAAGCAGGAAATAGTTGAAAACACGCGGAGGATCACAGTGTTTGATGACCGCAAAATCTAAATGGCACTCACACCGGAAGAGGAAAAGCAAAACACGAGCTGACAGTTTGTTTCCTCACAGCTGGATGAGCACAAAAAAAGCATGAGACATTGCTCAAGGAAGCTATAATGTATTAAATCCAACAGTCTATTTCTGTAAAATAATAACTGTGAAGGCTGTGTGCTTCCGACAGGTGCTCCATGAAGGTCCTTATCGGTGTGATTGAAACTGTATAATCACTGCTTCAGCTGAGCATCTCTTTCTGCAAAAGGACAGAGGAGCAGCACTGAAAATGACATGTTCTGATATCGCAAAAAGCAAACCTGCATACAAGACAAAAGGCAGAGACTATGAATGTGGAAGTGTGTGACAGCTGGAATTGCTTTCAATGTGTACAATGTACCGATCATGTCAATTTGTAGAAGGTAATAAAATGTTGGATTTGGTGCACAAGTCCTAGTTTTACAGTTCAGTTCTCAGTTCATTGTCTGATAGTTTAATGGCATTCCTTAATTGCTTTTTAACAGTGGGAAGCCTCTGTCACAGGGTCTACTGCTGTGTGTACTGCTGTAACATTTCACCTTGCAGGACAGATGCTCCGTTGAGGCTACTGATGACATTTCATGCAGGATCTTGTGCATGAATTTAGGGCTGCAACTTCTAATTATCTTCATGATTGTTTAATCTGACAATCATTTTGACAATTAATCAATTATTGTGAAAATGCTTTAAAGGGGTGCTGAAATAGCTTCTTTTGTAAAACCAACAGTCCAAAACCCAAAGACTCTTCATTTACTGAGATAAATGTCAAAGAAAAACAGCAAGTTCTTATACTGAAGAAGCTGAACCCAGCAACTGTTTGACACTTTTGCTTGAAAAATGACAGCGATTAATTGATTGAAAACAGTTGGCAACTGACCAATTCAACGACTAATACATAGTTGCAGCTCTACATGAATGCACTTAGGAGTCAAGTAAAATACCATGTCAGGCAAGTGAATCTGGTAAAAAAAAACAAAAAACAATTCTATTAATTGTTTAAATTATTTTTAATGCAAAATGGCAGAAAAGGCAGTTTTCAGTCTCTCAAATATTTCCTGTTTTTCTTCATTTATTATCATATTAAATTGAATATCTATGGGTTTTAGACTAACAATATGAGACATTTAAAGACATCATCTTGGACTTTGAAAAATGATGGATAGAATGAATGGATGGAAATTTTTCACTATTTTCTGATATTAATTGGGAGCAGCAATGTCTATTAAACATGACAATTAACCTTAGACTTTGTGGTTATTTAATAACCACTTATAAAACTATTTATACTGGGACTAGTAAAAATTGACTTCTGGACAAGTAAAAAAAAAACATTACCGGTGAAACCAGTAATGTATTTGTATCGAACACACTTACTGTAGATTCAATAGTACTGTGTGGAATTGGGTGACAAAAAAAAGCTATATTATAACGCCATTTGAGCACAGAAAAGCATTTTGAAATGTATAGTCACCATCTGTTCTCACATTATTGTAACGGATAAATCTGTGCACTCTAAAGTAGATGAAATGAGAGAATTCTCTGTAATTTGACCAAAAAAAGGCCAATTATGTAAACGTCCTTTTTTTCCCCCACAGCCAGCTTAGGTAGAGCAGCTTTGTGCTCTGGTGCCTTCTGTTGACCAGTCACAACTGGTATGCATGTTTGTTTACACATGGTTGGGGCTTCGTGTGTGTGTGTGTGTGTAGGGGGGGGGGCGACTGAGGTTATGTGTGAGAGAAAGAAAAGCTGCTGCTGAAAAATCATATTATGATTATTTTGGACAGATATTGCGAGTGCTATATGTTTCCTGATTAATGACAATGATCATTTTTGCATCACAATCTATTAACATCATCATGACGTGACTTTTTATGGGGTATGTACCGAAAAAACATGTTTTCTTGCAATTGGATGAAGATTTGTAGGCCAGGGCGTCTCTGCAACACTAAAGCATTTCATTATAATGTTGTTTTGTCACATGTTTCACCTTTAAGACACGAACTGCAGCTTGTGTGATTTTGACTCTGTAGTTGGCCATATTATGATTTTGACAATTTTTTGATTAATTGTGCAGTCTGAGTACAGAGGTCTGTGTACTGTTTGTCATGTCAAGCCAGAGACAAAGCAAGAATGTCCATTATTCTTCTGTGACACCTGCCTGACTCTCCACACATCCCCCAGCTGCGGCCATGACAACCAACCTGCCCTCTGGGAACAAGTGTTAAGTGCCCCTGACCCCTGGGAACAGGATGCACACATGCCACAATCATACAGTACACTTTGCGTTCTACCGGAATCATGCAAATGCACGCACACATTCACACCGTCACCGGCCCTCAGAGTCAAATACAAGCTGTACGTGTCAACACATGCAAGCACCGGCATAATGTCACTTTCTTTTTTTTTTACAAGTAAGCATACTCATGCACACCCTATAAACATGTGTATCTGGGACTCACTAAAAACTGAATGGTATTTGACCCGGTGGGCGTGATTTTGCAGGATGTAGCAAGCTTCAGTGAACTCTACGACTGTCTCAGCCAATTAACACTGCATGAATATAATATACAATTATAATATGAATAGCCTATACTATTCATGTTTTCCCATAATTTGTATATTTGATGTCACACCTATGTAGGCCTAGAAATAGAAAATCATAGTCTGCGTTGTACAGCCATTTGAATACAGACCCCCATCTGAGTAGATTTTTGTTGTTGGGCATAATTTAGTCCATCTAAATGTCAGTATATTTTAAAACTATTTAGTTGTACAAATTTACAGTATAACACTATAATGCAAAATTTGAGAATGAGTCAACAGCCAAGTAAAAGTCATTTGAAAATTTGCAGGTCTCTTCACAATTATAATCAGGCATGAAATCTTATGTATGTTTAATCTTGGGGTTAAGGAAAAAAAATCAAGTTGATGAACAACTTTTTAGGTTATGGACAACCCAGCGAGTGCCAGCGAGAACATGCATCAGTCACACAAGACACTGTGTGGTGCAGGACATAAGCCACCACCCCTGGATGAACCAAGTTTTTTTAGGGAGTCCCGTGTGTACCCACGTGCTACACACACACACATCCCTTCCCAAGAAGCAGGCAATGGTTGGCCTCTCTTTTTTTTTTTTTTTTAACCAAGAATTACATGAGCTTTAATGTAATTACAGGACTGACAAGGACAGACTCTCTCTGCTTATTGCTCTGCGCTGGGCCCCCTTGAGAGCGACAGACAGGAGCATGCACAGAGCACTTGTCCAATCTCTAATGACAACGGCACACCCTTTCCATGATAATCCTTTCATTTCTGTCCACTCACGGGAGAGGGGCAGGGAAGCAGGGAGGTGAATGTGGTGTGTGTGAGCGTGTGTGTGAGGGGAGGGGTGGCGGAGTGATGAGCGGTGAAAGGAGCAGACAGTGATGGAGCGAGAGGGGACATTAAAATTTTAAAGATTATGGTATAATAATGCCTGACAAATGTGATAATACGCAGAAAACAAGTCATCCTTGAAAAAGATTGTGCCAATGTGGTCAGAGTCTGCTTTGTTTTAAAGTGAAAGGTCAAAACACATTACAAGAAGAGCAATACTAAACATCTGAATCCCGCTCATTTCTCTCTTCTGCCTGTCTCTCTCACTCACACTCACATACACATACGCAGCCTTTTAGTGATGGAAATTCTCCAGACGTGCAACAGCAGGGCACCTCTCTTGGGGTTGGTAACCATAAGCACACAAACACATATTCTGCCGGATCTTGTCTGCAGAAAACCGAGCTCAGTAAACAGACTGCAACATCATGAATATCATTCTGAAACTATTTACCGACCAAAACAAAAATACTGAAAGAATCCTAACGTTCATACCACATTTGGGAGTTAGAAAGAGTGATTTTTCAGTAGTTTGCAGTGAAACAAGCTATAGCAACAGATAAACATTCACTGTGTTAATTGTCTGTGCAAATTGCTTGGCTGGGGATCAATGGCAGCTTTATAGATGCACCAGCAGCACCAGCCAGACGGACTGACTTAGTGTTGCACTCAACATGGCAGCAGCCATCTTGTCAGTATTTCCAGCAGCACTGAATAAAAATGGTAGATTTTCATTCTCATCCCAGCTCTTGTCTATCGCCACTTTAAAAGTGGTGTTTTCAGTGATTCTTCCCCCATTTTATCTGCCTCAATTTCCATCTCTGCCCTATCTTGTCCTCCTAAAAGTCCCAATTTTCTGCCTCCCCCCACCTCTTCACCCATCCTCCCACCCTGTTTCGGTCTCCTGAGTGATTTCCCAGTGGGTGTCCCTCCCTCGGCACCCCCGTACAGCCATGTGAATCAGAGAGTAACTGTTTGTTTAATGGTAATGGCAGCCAGATGCCTGGTTCACCACCTTTTGGAGTCAATTCTGCATCTCAATGACAGTAGAGTCTTAGAGGAAAGAAAGAAAAAGATGAGGAGGGGGCATGCCAACAGATGTCTCATCATAGCATCTGCTGGGAAAACACAATAGGACTGCACAAAGAAAGGAAGATTAAAATTTGACAATGACAAATTCATTTGAAACCTAATTGATTATCACAAACTGAATTCATTAAAGCTTTTGCTACACGACCGTGTCGCCTGGTTGTAATTAAGACGCAGTGAATTCAGGGCAAACATATGTGGAGTTTCAGATACTGTATTAATCTTCTCAGGTGAGACACAGTGTTAGAATGTATTTAAAGTCCCCCTCCACTCAAAAATGTCTATATTCGTCAGGGGCCAGATTTAAGAAGTGCAGGGCAGGCATTGCAATACAAGCACAATACTTTATGATAGCAATTAACTCACGGTCATACAGACATCCCAGTCTCAATAAAGATACGCACCAATGCCTCCTCATGTCTGTGGTACTGACAAATACTAGAACTAAGGACATTTCCTCTATATCTTTATTTTGTTTTAATTAGTTTAGCGAGCTCAAAATATCATTTCAGTTGTTTTTTTTTCTAAAGCTTGGTTTTTATTTTTAGTTTAGTTTTAGTTAACTTGCCCGGCACTGATGTATACTCTTTTCTGCTAGCTTGTCACTCATTTAATCCCAGCTTAGTGATATTGCTGACCACAGTACAGTCCACTAACCACACCATGCATTAATCTGGGCTGACAACAGAACACTTCATTGTATATTATTTTCTTCAATGAGCTAACAAAGAGCAAAATCAGATTCAAGCCAGTTGCACTGAGGCAGATTTACCGATGCAGAAAAACCACATTGAGAGGCAGACAGTAAACAAGATATTCAGTAATGATAGTGACACCCTTAACCACAGCATTCTGTTGTGTTGAATTTTAGCAAGAGGCTCCAGTGATTTTTAACAATATCAGTGTGGGGTGATTGGGTCCATCTCAAAGAATCACATTCACCAGCAGCCACTGAGATAGTCCCATAAGTACCTCCGCCCACTCATCCAGGGTACAGACTATTTCCCATCCTTTCCCAACCTCCAGCGGCACTCACGCACAAACGCACATTGTGATGCTTTGCAAGCAACCAACAGGACTTGCTTAAGGTGCTTTTGAAATTGAATTCAGCCGTTTCCTCTCTCATGCGATTAGCCCTTGACTTGGTCTGCACATCGGGCCCTGCAGGGTGACTGCGCTGAACAGAGATAATGCCAAACACTCTCTCCTGCTCTATCAAATTAACAACATACATGAGATTCAGTAAAAACATACTGTAATCTACTCCAGGAAAATTCAGGGTGGAGAAAGCTAAAAGGCTAATTTGTTTTTGTAACACCTGAACTCACCTATTGAATTTTAGTGCTCGGAACACCAATATTATATCAAGTACGCCTAAAGCATTGTGTTATTAATACATTAGCAAGAAGTTGTTGCCCTAAAGTCAGTATGGAGTAATGTGCCAGAGAAAAGGAGAAGTCAACCCTATTTTTCTTTTTAAACTTGAGGACAAACCTTCGGAAGAAAGAGAAAAGAGTGGTCAAGAAGTCAGGTTAAACATTGGTAGAAAAGAGATTTGCACAAGGAACAACTGGTATTTAATCCAACACAAGTGAGAACGCACAAAGCCCAGGAAGTCTACTGTGTCTCTTTTTAGTAAACAATTTAAGGGTGGGTCCATTATTTTGTTTTTTCTTATGTTTTTATATCATTCTGTAGCTTCCCAATAGTGGTCCTTCAGAAAAGGACTCAGCAACCTGTGGCTCTGGGACGCTTTTTTGCCCCTTTCCAGTGGCTTTCTGTGGCTTAAGTAAAAAGTTAGATGGAAATGAATAACAATAGCCTGTGCACCAAATATTTTTTTTTTTAAATATTTCACCAACTAAAATGTGTGCCATAGTCTACATCTATGGCTCAATTTTGCCAGTGGCTATTCTTCAGTCTCCCTCGGCTGGCTATGAACACCAAAGCCAAAGAGAATCTCAGAGGAAAACAGAGTATTTAATAGTCATGACTCCAGAAAGATTTCCTTCCTTTTTTTTTGCCAAAAATATCTCTTTTGATAGTAAAGGTTGCTGTCCCCTGGTTGAAGTACATATGTTTTAGTGTCAAAATGCTACTTTCCAAGCCCTTCTAAAAAGGTTTTCCTGTGTGACCTAACATAGGTTTCTGCATGATAACATTGCTGCATAAGGCCTAAACCACCTTGGGTTTAGGAAGGGAAGAGAAGAACATCAGAGCTGTAACCAATATTTACCTTTTACTATAGCTGAGTGGGAGTTTCTTCTTGAAAAACAGAAAAGAACACAGCTGGAGTCCTTTTGAATAAAATAGCGTCTTAGGTCAGTTTTTACTATTTCATTGCATTTGATGTATAGTTAGCATTTTCCATAATAAACATTAGATTTATTTTAAAGTTGTAGATTAAATCAAATTAAGCAAACAATGGTTATGAATGCAAGCGTCATATTGCAGGCACAAAGATGAGAGAATGAGGTGTGCAGAAAAATAAAATCAAAATGCATAGTGGCATAGATTTTTTTGTCATGTTACAGTGGTTTCAGATGATTGATTAGAATTGTTTTTGGTGAGGTCAGGTTTTTGACTCCTCCCCATAGTGAGATTAGGATGTATGGAGGATGATGGTGTATAACGCAATCTGATGATGCTGTGACCCAATTTTTATTGGAACCGAACAACACTCCATGTCAAACTGCTCAAATGGCCACACTGTCCTGACCTCAGGCAGTGCTGCAGGGGCGCCGATTGAAAGCAGCCATGACCATATGTGGGAGTGTTTGTGCTCTGTGTGTGTGTGTGTGTGTGTGTGTGTGTGTGTGTGTGTGTGTGTGTGTGTGTGTGTGTGTGTGTGTGTGTGTGTGTGTGTAGGGAGGAGACAGGTCTGTGTTAGCAGTGTTGTCAGTGCATGAAAACATACAGTATGCGCATGACCATACTTCAATGCTTTATGTGCTGCCTTATGTGTGAGCGTGTGTCACAGTATCTGTTATAAAGCAGCTTCAGGGCACGTAAGAGCCTCTTTTATCAGGAAAAGTTCACGTTTGTGGTTGTCTTGCTCAAGCCCTCAAGGCCACTGCCGGCATGACTCAGACAAAGGTCAGTAATTAGAGCTCAAATTTAGTAACTCCATTAAACGGTGAGCCATGTTTCTCTAATTTTGTGTAAATCAGTGAAAAAAAAAATTAAAATTTAATAAAACCATTACGCTCATGAACCTGTAAATTGATATCATTGACATAGCAACACAAGATCTTAGGAGCCTTTGACTGATCTAATGTGCATACCTCATTGCATGCAGTAATTGCTTTTTTTTCCTCACATAGCCATTAAACTGTGTAGCCTCAGAGAAACAACATAAATGGCATTACATTATGATCCAATAAGAATTAAGAGGCTGGCCATTTCCTCTTCCTGCTCAGAAGATGATATAATCCTATTTCGAGATCTCCATCTCATAGCCGTACACACATCTCTTTCCCTCACGCCTCTCTCTCTGATTCTCCCCTGAGATCCGGTTCGTTCTATGAGAAGGGCTGCTGCACATTGATCCCCACTATCTGTGTCGGGTCAGTGGATACAGCCACACTCAGCACTTTCTGTATGCCTAGAGAGTACCCAGGCTGTCACGGGCTGCTTTTCCCGAGTACTATCCCTGAATATTCGCCCTCTCCTAGGAACAGTGACAGGCAATCTTTGTTGACCCCCCCGGGTCACCGCCTCCACGCTGAATCCTTGTCAGATATTTAGATAAAATGTGGCGTACAATATGAGACCCTGACATATAAGATGTCCAAAGGCACTGCTTCATTTGGCCCATGTCACATGGTTATACACAAAAGCTCAAAGGTGAGGTACAGTCTGTGAATCAGTAAAAGGGACTTTCTGAATAAAAATATAAGTGGCTTGCACTACAAACAAATGACACTTCGCTAAAACAAATTCTCCTCAAAGCTTAAAAAAACCAACAGCCCTGAACGAGTTTGCTTTGACTTAAGACCTATGCTTAGCAGCATCCTGACCTCCATTATGGTAATGCCTTTTCGCCGCAAACCTAACTTCCTCTGACACAATGACAGAATGCCTTTTATATGCTCAAGGGGGTGTTCTTCCTCCCGTGAACAGATGTACTGTATGGCGGTTTTGGGCTCACCAACGTGCACAAATGTGACATGTTGCATCTAGTCCTCAGAGAAGAACAGGAGGAGCAGCTCATATCTGTGTGCAGTATCTCTGAGCATAGGTCACTGCTAACATAGTCTCAGGAGGCCCATAATATCACATGGATGGACAGTCATATACTATAAATACCCATCTGCATATCGTATCTGCTGCCCTGTACATGGGCAAGATTAGCATCTCCAACTGCAGACTCTGTGTCTTTGTGGTTGTATTGATTTGACTTTAAAAATACATGTGTTCACTCTTATCTGACGGCTACGATATAGGAAACATGATAGCAAGGAAGCACCACTCCCTAAAAGTACATAAAATTAAATTTAAGGTTTCTTCCAAGAGGAGCAGACTGCTCCTTCTAAAGTGATTATAGAAAGGAAAATTTCAAGAGTTGTTATCAGATTTTTTGTTGCCTTAGATGAGACGTTTCAACCCCTCTCATCACAAACAAAATTTCCCATTTCACAATTGACAACAAAAGGTGTTGGATCACTGCAGATGCACGGGTGGAGGAGCTGTCACTTTACATTTTAAACTCTAACAAAAGTCTAGTCTGACTCACCATAAGTAGGCTGTGGGAATAGGCCTGCCATTGGCTGACTGTTTCAGTCCACAACGCTCGGAAAGTAGCCTCCAAGCTAGCAACCTACAGGCTGAGAATGTTGTTAGTTTTAGTGAAAATTAAATGCAAAAATTACCATACCAACTTAAATTAGGACCTGTATCGCAATATGATTTTCTTTTTTGTTTTTGGTTGCATATCAATCACCTCTAAAATAAGCTAGCAGCTGTTAAGATTTCTTTTGCAGTTATTTTTACCCCTCGATGATACTTTGTGAAGGCATGATGCCGCATCCCGGGCTTTGATCCACCAAAGACAACTGTGATTGGTTTAAAGAAATGCAAACAAGCCAAAGCTTTTTCCCCCCATTTCAGAATGATAATGGGTTCAGCCCAACCTTTCCCCAGTGCTGGTACAGTGCTGAAACAAGAGTAACACCAAAAAGTATAGAGATGGAGAAAATGAGCTTTCCAAATTTTACAGTGATTAAGCAGCTGCATCTTCTGCTCCAGCTTGGTTACAGGTGAGGACGTTTACCGTCTGCAGTACCATTACCTTTCGAGGGTCTTTGAGGGTTTGTGTTTAAATTAATTTGAACAAATTGCATGTTAGTTTTCATTTGTGCAGACACTGGGTGAAACTAAATGTCTCATTCTTTCAGAAGGCTTAATGAAAGAAGTTTGACTTTCTTCATCCTAATTTCTCCTGTTTTCCACAATCCATGACATGGCAAACCAGTTTCACAAATGTATCTCATTATCCTACAACTGTTCCTTACTCCCAGCATTAACCAACCAGTCCTCAGTAGAGTTTTACTATTACGTGCTGCAGTAACACTACATAAACTAACACGTCTGAATGGAATGAAGAGTTTGTATAAATCTGTTCACTTTTATTAATATTCTTGTTTTCACACAATGGAATTGAGTAACTTTTAAAATATTGCTATGGTATTGTTCCTATCTAACATACCACTCCTCACAAAACAGAGTGAACTATTCTGCTAAAAAAGTGATCTTTCCCTGAGTGGCTCCTCTCAAGGGCCTGTCACACATCCCATAAGCTGGTGAACTAGCGTAGCTTAGCCTAGAACGCTCTCGCTGCCCAAAGTCTCCCTTCCATCCTCTTCCAGTGCTTCCTGTCCTCTCCAAAGCTTTGATCAGCTAAGCCTGCAGAGTTACAGTATCAGTCCTCGGTTACACTAAAACCCACACTCACACATCTAGAGCTGCGGTGGAGGCTCCAACTCCTGCTCCAGCACTAAGCCTCCCAGTTGATATAATCCATCCTGCTTCTTTTCTACCTGCGACGCTCTGGTTTTAAAGCAAAAATGTGTTTTCATCTGCAACTGCCTCAGCCTGCTACAATGTCTACAGTATATTACTGTTATTTTAGAACTCTTAAAAATAAGGGCTCAAAAATGGTTCTTCCTGGGGGTCTGAGGTTATAATCAAAACCATTTGCTTCTGAATATCTTTTTTAAGAGAAGGCTTCTTTGTAAGACTAAGGATTCAATGAAGAACCCTTTTCATCCAAAGAACCTTTAATGGAATAAAGAGTTCTTCAGAGATTGTTGAAATCCTTAAACTATTTTGTCAGGGGTTCTTTGTAGCATCATATAAAAGGGTTCTTGGTAGGTGGAAAGATTGTGGATAAAACCTTCAGATAAACCTTTTCCACCAACATGGAACCAGCCCTGTTCTGATTTACTCACCTAATTTTGAACCATTCGGAGCAGCAGGTGTTTTTGTTTCTTTTGTTTGTTTTTTTTACCAAAACTTAGAATCCTAAAAGGTGGTTCCAAGCTGGAACCAAAAAACAGCAGGTTTTCCTGTGGAACCAAAGTGGGAGTGTCATTACAGGTCTCTGTTGGTAATTACAGTGGTTCCACTCAAACCCGGTGAAAATGCAAGCTGGTTTGATAGATCTAGCAGCATAGCATATTTGGTGGAAGGGTTCTGGGTGGAACCATTGCACCATGAAAGGGTTCTCTGTAGAAACTCTCATGAGGGATTTTGGGTGAGTCTGGGTTCACAGATAGTATTCTCTAATAGGGATGAATAATCCTTCATTTTTCTAGTTAGCACCTTTATTTCTACGAGTGTAGCTTTGGCCTGATCAAACTAGTTCCACACTGGCTTGTATTACATCTCATCTCCAGGCGTTCCACATCTGGACATCTGCTTCTCCAATCCTCCAACAACCAGTACCTCATTCTGGTAGCACAGCCTCAGCTCTCAGGCCATTTACTCTGGGACAGCCCCCTAGTGTCTCACCATTCTCTTCATCATCACCAGCACCACCACCCAGCACCACACCAGCAGAGGATGGACTGGGCCTACCCTGTCTACTCATGGCTCCACCGACAGGGGATAAAGGGATAAAGAGCCTCTGCTCAGGGACTGATTACTTACATCTGCCAGGCTAAATCCCAGTGCTCACACATACACGCACACACACATGTGTACAAACACCACACAGGCACACACTTGGCCTGCTGCTAGCTGCAGCAGACGCACTGATGCATGTATTGTTTTCTGACATAAGCATGTGGTATGTCAGGAAGCTGTGCAGATGTGTGTGTGGGTGTGTTCAGTACTTTTATTCATGTGTAAGTAAAAGATTACAGGTCAATAAAAGCATAATGAACACATGTATTGTAAATTTGTATAAAGCACAGCCATCACTAACTTCATATTATTGCTCCTATAAACATGTCACAGGCTCTAAAAGCAATATAGTCAACACAAGAGCAATAAGCCTGTCCTGGGCAAAGGTCTAATCCACCTGTAAGTGCTGAGACACACTTCAGACCGCTTCATCTGATACAAACAAACAATAATAGTTTCTCATATCTTAAGATGTTATTGAAATCATGTTTCTCCCACTAAAGTCTCTGACTGTTTCTTTATTATTCTCTGTAAATATATAACAACAATATTGTGTTGCAGTAATATATTGCCATTTGCACTTCACAGTGCTCTCTGTGGTCCCCTGTTGACTTTAACCATGCCAGGCTGTGCCAGATGATTTGCAACAGCTTGTAAATATACTCCAAGTTGTTGGCAGGGTGTTTTTTTCTTTAAAGCCAGAGCTAAGAAGCACTGGGTAATGGTCTTCATCAATAAAATTCATCTAGTATAGTACGAAATATATATTTATAAGGTGTGCCACTAATAGAATAATGAAAAAGTACAGGTTTTGACTTTATATTAGCCTATATATAGCTGGTAGGGCTGAAATGATTACCTGTTTATCAATAAACCACAATAAAATTCCCCAAACCATTATAACCATTTCAAATTTTAATTATCATCAAAATCGTGTTTGATTATTGTGCTTTGAAAAACACTTTGAAATACTGTTCAACATCAATGAAAGGTAGCAACAGTCTCCCAGACGCAGGTGCAGCATGCAGAGTGGGTTTGTTTTCAATGAAAACATTGGCATCGCAAAGGACTTGATACCATTTCAAATCAATATGAAACTTTCAGTGTTTTGGTATTTCTTGACTATTTAAACAACCCATTTCAACAATACTGCAATGATACTGACAACCATGATGATTTTGGTCACTATAATCATGATATGACATTTTCATAACGTTTCATGTCTAATAGCAAGCATCTGTGCAGCGAGCAAAACAGAGTATTTGCTACTGAGGCAAAAGCACTGGGCGTTTTAGCACTGGCATAGAATATTTTTATTTTGACATTTCCAAAAACATGATCAGAGCATGGATTTTCAGCTGGCCAGTAGACAAAACAAATGTCAAATACCGCGGGATTGGCAGTGCCACAGTGTAATAGAGTTTAGCCTTTGACCACAAAGTCATCAAATAACACTGTTCTCATGAGTTCCCATTGATTGCCAGTATTAGAAAGCTGGCATCGCTATCAGACATTCCCAGTGAGCGGATGTCAGGCTGGCCCACTGACCTCTTGCTTCCAGCTCATCTTTCCCTCGCGGGGAATAGAAGGGGAAAAATCATAACTCTCATAAGAGCATATTAATCCCATGGTCTGAGAGCATGCTGCCTGTGAGGGCTTACCTCTGTCAACAGAGATGAGTGTGCTCTTTCACACGGGCACACCTGTGCATATACAGTAGACAGGATAAGTACTAGAAAGGGAATCCAAAGGAATTACTGCTATCTACGGCACTGGGGGAAAACATGTCTTTAAATAAGACAAATATGTCTCAACCGATATTCAGTGGTTGGAAAGTGCACTAAGTAGAAGTACTGTTAAATTCCTGATATATTACTCCACTACAAGTAAAACTAC
The DNA here is from genome assembly GCF_056507025.1 of Lutjanus erythropterus. Lineage (NCBI taxonomy): Eukaryota > Metazoa > Chordata > Actinopteri > Lutjaniformes > Lutjanidae > Lutjanus > Lutjanus erythropterus. Next base: position 18,159,546 of record NC_139332.1, read on the forward strand.
TGGTGTTACGAAAACACTTGAGAATATTCTTCTCAAAAACTACCCAGAGTATTAGTTACAGTACTTTTTAACCATTGATTTTTAATGCATTATCAATGGCAGGCATCTCCAGATCTTCAGTCTAAGTTACTCCTGTGCCAGCTGCAGCGTTTTTCCTTTGTTTTTGTTTTTTGTCATCCATACGTCATGTTTGTTGGATACAAAAAGGCACATCAAAAAGTTTGAATATAAATTTGAATGGTAATCAGGACTAAATTATGATTTTAAAAGAAACTACGATTACATAGTAGGGGTGTGACAATTTCATTATTATTTCCAAAATTGTTCAAAATGAGCTTTCAATTTCAAGAATCAAATCAAAAGGCATAATTGGGAGTTCTCCCAGTATTTGTTTTTCTCTCCTCTCCCAAATACTTACAGGGCCCGGGTTGTGTCCAAAGAAAACATAAAACAACACTTAAAAGACAACACGGCGTAGCTAACCAGCCGCCATGTCATATTTGATACCTTATGGACTATGTTTTTAAAGAAGAATTTGAAAATGTAAATAACAGTTGTCAGGGCATAAAACTAATGATGTGTTGATTGATCACATCGAACCGATTAGGAGAATTGTGACACTCCTATCACACAGTGTAATGCATATTTACATACCTGAAAAACATTCTCATACAAGTACAAATGCTGAGAAAAAATACTTGATTACAGTAATCTGTAGTTCCACCAGCATTAAAAATTATATTAATATTTTAAAAATTTAATTGGAAAGTTAGTTTCATCTTATGCAATAGATTAGTCTTGTTGACAAACTGCCAACATCCCTACATGTTGGCATGGCAACTGTATGATACAGCAGCTTTAAAACTCCTCAATTGCGCTGTGTCCTCTGAAGCACGCAAATCACTAAAAGCCTAAAAGGCCACTATAAGTGCTGTTGACTGATTCAAATAATTTGAGTGTAAACAAATAATGGAGAACACGCCCACACTGTTGGAGCTTGCAGAGATTTAGCAGCGATTAAACTTAAAGCAGGACCTCAACCGGAGGAGTGGTATATTGTCGTTGCTGTTGTTGTTATCAAATAAAAAGAGATGTTAATTTGGAGTTTGGACGCTGTGAGATGCGGCCACTTTCAAGGGTGCACGGAAGAAATCGTACATCCAATTACCGCCATCTTCAGGCACGATGAGAAGCAGCCCTTTAATCGTTAGGAGACTAATTCGTGACTAAAAATCGTTATAGCGCATACAGACTTTTTATAAAATGAGGATTAAAAAAAACAACGTGTTAATTAATTTTCCAGTTGGGTGCCATCTGTATCAGCAGACAGCCCTGCCATTCTGTTTCATCCTGAGATTGCGGTAACCATTAAAAGGTCCAGTGTGGGGAGCATAAGAGTGTGCCTTAGGAGTATCAGGGTAATGCAGTGCCTTATGATGCCATGTTATATCTAAATTCACTATCAGCTGCGAGGGTCATGAAAGGAAACGTGAAATGAGCACGAACACCGTGCTGTCATTTAGAAAAACGTGACGCTTGTGCATGAAAACACCAACAAGGCGGCTGCACATACACCAAACATAACAGAGCAGCGTTTCCCCTTGGACGCACAAATGTGTGGAGCGCTGCGGAGCAATGCGCGCCCCGCACACACACGCACACATACATACACATGTACAACTGATTTAAACACGCTCCAGGCAAGCGGCAGCAGCTTAGTGAGGGATTTACTGTGTCCGTTTACCTCGGTGTCGTAGATTTTGGTGATGAGTGAGAACGAGTACTTCCTGGACTCCCGTATGTGTTGGATGGCGAGCTGCACCGCCGGCTCGATCCCCTGGCTGATGCTGCTCATCAGGGCCGACTCGTTCATGGGCATAAGAACCATGATGGGCAAGTTCTCCCCGTCCCTGGCGAACCAGCTGTTGTCCTGTCCGTGTTTGGTGCGGTCGTTGCACACCTTGGCCAGGGCAGGGTGGTGAAATAGCAAAACAGAGAGGAGCAGGCATCCCGTCGGGAGGAACATCTCCCAGCAGCCGCTGCAGTCCCTCCGGGCTGGAGCCATGCGACCGTGCAGGGTGACCAAATCAGATCCCACCGACCGTACCCTCACCCTCACTGTTTGGGCATCGCAAAACCGGGCTCGTCCGGGATGCTCAGACGCCCGCCCGTCAAGGAAATCGTGGTTCAAAACAGAGCAGACGCGAAAGCCGCAGCAGCCCCTGCAGTGGGCAAACTGGTCGTATACGGATTATGACTGCAAACTGAGAAAAATATTTCTACTCTATAACAGTGTAAGAATATTCCAAGGGCGCAGAGATTCGCGTTGCAGAGGGAGAGCTACAGCCTCTCGGTGTCCGTCATCCAAACGATCTCCTGTCAAAACAGCACCCCCCTTTTCACCTTTAATTTGATTTCGCTACTTATCTTACAAGCACAAGAATGTCATGCCCCGAAAACAAGGAGAAGACCCTCGCAAGAGTGGACAGGAATCAATCACTTTCGTTGACAGTTGTTGCGGATACAAAAAATCACCTCCGAAGTAAATTCCCAGCCAAGAGATGGCAACTGTGGGCATCCCAGCCAAACGCAGTGCCGAATCTGACAGATTACGAAGCGATACGGAAAACAGACAAAAATCAAAGAGAGCTGATGTCGAAATCTTGACCGCAGAGGTCCGAGGGGGAGATGTCGAGAGAGTCTGCCCGTGGGACTGGGATGCTCATCTCCGATGGTGCGTCAGAGAAGCGCTGAAGCCGCTGCTGCTCGCCGTGCGCGCAAGAGGGAGCACTGAATGTGGAGGAGGAGAGGAAACGAGGGAGGGGAGGAGGAGGAGGGGGAGGAGGAGAAGGAGAGAGGGATATAACAGCCTGGTGGAAGGGCTGCATAGGCTTTATGCAGGGCAGGAAGACTCATCAGCGGCTTGACAGCCAAGAGTGATTTACTGGGCTTTTATGTTTCAAGGGACAGACGACGTTTCAGACATGCATGGAGCAGGCTAGTTAAAATATATAGGCCTGTATACACGTGTCTGTGGTCGGTTACACGTCATACAACAAGCTACATCAAACACCAATTCTATTTTTAGTGACTCTTTATAAATACCTATCCTAAGGGATGGTGGAATTGTTCCTACAGGCAGCTGGGCTTTGATTCTAAATGTAGCCGTACCTGCTGACATGTCCATGATCAGACATAATGGCTGAATGAAAAAAGAATTCCCACTGTAAGATCAATAAAAATTCAGAATCTATATCAGACATGAACATCCTCAAATGGGTTGGTACATTTTAGGCACACGCTTTGATTTAGTGGTTTTATAAACAGAGCAACCAAACAAAGCAGTTAAACAATATGTGCCGAATCGCAGACTGTGAAGTTCGGTTCATACATCCCCAGGTGTCCTTGTTTGAGACAGTTTGGGTGGGAGTGAGAGAGGATCCAAATCTCTATTGTAATTGTTAGTTTAACTGTATCCACTGTAAAATCATGAAATATGAGAGAAACACTGGGCTAAGTCACTGGTTCCCAACATGGAATCACAAACCGCACAAGGGTCACCAAAGCTTCAGGGGAGGTCACAAAGCCTTCTTAATTTTAATGGGTGTAAGACTTAATGGCACATGCTCATCTTTTTGTGATTGTACAACAGAGTTCCACAGGGATCGATCCTAGGACCAATTTTATTTAGCTTATACGTTAATTGACTTGTTCTGAGGTCTGCATCCTGATGCATACAGACAACACAGCTGTAACACCAATGCTAAAACAAGAGAACAGGCTGCTGCTGCTAAACGTAATGCAGAATTGAACAAAGTATCAAATTAAGTATTAAATTTATTTACCTTTGACGGTTTTCTTTGTTTTGCAGATATGAGTCTGGGGTATAAATTAATTCATGATGTTGCACGACCACATTGGAAATAAAGTGTGTCATTGTGCAGGGACAATGCTAGGGAGACCAGCGCATCAGTCAGAGGTGACAGCTTTAGGAAAACTGCTTTTGGACAAACAGTATTTTCAGTCAGAGCAGCAGATAAATGGAACTCAATTCCTATTCATATCAGAGAATGTACAAGCTTCAGTATTTTTAAAATAACACTTAAAGCATGGTTCTAGACAAATCAATTACATGATCACAAATATAAATCTTTTTGTGCAACCAGCTGTTTCAACATGAAGACTAATGTATATTTTATATGATGATGTTTTATGTGTGATGTCTTATTGTGAACTGCATTGTTCTTAATTATTTGTACAATAATGATTGTTTTGTGCAGTTTTTTTATATCTACCTGCCCAAGGACCACAGATGTGAGCTATTTAGCAAACTCTGGCTCAGTGGTTGTGTTGTGCATTGGCTCCAGTGGAAAAAAACAAACTAAGCTTTAAAAAAAAAAAAAAAAATTACATATATATATATATACACACACACATATATATACATTCAGTAGGCTTAGCGTTTCATTTATTCCTTGGAAGAAAACTACAACTAAATGAAATTGTTCTTTGTGAGATTGGATTACTATTTAAGATATTAACTTACAGGACAAGATCTGAACACAAGCTATATTCACTGAGCCTTCACTCTCTGCTAAACAGCCTCGTCCTGCAGAAAAGCACACAACTGAAAACAAAAAACAAAGAACTAATAGAACAACAGACAACCATCTGGGAGAAGAAAACAAAGATTTTGACAAAGAGGAAGCCAAGTTAATATGCAAGACTGCTGAAAAGTCCAAAACAAATATAATGCAAAGAACTGTATTTAAGTTTCTGAAAATTTATGGAAAAATTATCTCTGCTGCAACATTCACATGAAATAATCTGCTCAAACTTCATCCAAATCGCTAATTTTCCACAAATGTCCTGCAGTTATTGTGTTTACTATTTCGGTTAAATGAACAATCTATTAATTGTTCTGTACTGTTACTGTAAATATCTAGAAAATATGTTGCTTAGTCCAAGGTAGTCAGTTTACTAACTGACAGAGAACAGATCCCTTGAATAAAAAGGTTGGAAACCACTGCTCTAAGCCTTGAATATAGCAGAATTTAAGCAGCACAGACAGTGAAATGTGCATGCTGAGAAACCTCAGTGCTGTCCATGGTGCTGAAGGCAGCAGCATTCTGCATCAGCACAGCAGAACTTGTCCTCTGCTCCTGTTGACATGTGGACATTAGCCCATTACCTGTACTTCCTCTGGGCACAGTACACACATTTTTATTCATGTCTCTGGGTACAAGTATTGCACTCTCCTGCAGCCCGCGGGCTCCTTAAAAAACAGGCAATTATTGCAACAGTTTGCAACACAATACATGGTATTGTGAAACAGGCGTGGGAATCTTCGCATAGAAAATACTCCTAATCACAATATGATTTTCACCCCTCCTTTCACACAACCAATTTCCTCAATCTTCATTAGGGGTTTAAAGCAGGAAGCTGTCATGGTTGATAAGGCAGAGCTGACCCTCCTGGCATCTTAAAACACAGGTCATTTATCACAAGGCCAAGCAGCTCCATGCACACAGCAAACAAGGAACTGGCGACAGCCCTGGAGGATTGCTGGAGTATCTAGGTCTCTGTCTCTCTTTGACAAGCACATCCTTTATATAAAAGATTCTGTCAGACATCTTAACTCTCTAAAGGAACACAATATATGGAGGGGTCTTGTTATTTCTGGTTGATTACCATCTTGACCCACGTTTTGATCTTTGAAGTCAAAAATAGAGCCCTACTGATATGAGATTTTTTTTAAAACTCTGACAATACGATACTGATTTTAGGCGAAGAACAATTCCTTGATTACTGATATGAGAGCCCATATGGTAAATTTTAACACTGAAATGAAAATAAACCTTTCCTAAATGGACTGTATGCTGATTTTGCACCAGTATGACTATGCAAAGGTACTCAGAGGTCTGCTTTCCTAAACAAATAATTTAATTAAAGACTATTTAAATATTCTTTAACATATATATATAAAAAAGAGTCCTACACTGTAAGTTGATCAGCTGTTTATATCTCTCAACTGACATGAGTGACCGTATGCCAGACTCCATTAACTTATTATTCAATTTACCCATTGTAAACATCTACTAAAAGATTATTAATGATTTCATACAATTCATTAACAGACAATTACTCATTCAGTGAACATTCTGCAAAAATTTGAATTTTAATTAACATGAAATGAAATTTCTCAATTAATCAATGACTTGTTTGGTCCATGAAATGCCAGAAAATTGCAAAAAATGTAAATAAGCCCAGGGTGATGTCCTCAAATGTCTTATTTTGCACCACAACCCAAAGATATTCCATTTACCATCATAGAGGAGTTAAGAAAGCAGAAACTATTCACATTAATGAAGCTGAAATCAGACAATTTGGACATTTTTTTCTTAATAAATTACTCAAAACAATGAATCAACTATCAAAATAGTTGATTAAATTTAATAGTTGAGAACTAATTGATTAATCAACTAATTGTTGCAGCTCTACATTTCAACAAATATTAATATCTGGTTCCTCATTTATATGACATAAATAACTGGCTAAAGAGGGCCGGCAAGGAAAGTTTGATGTGTGCAATGAGCATGGAAGTGTAGTAACCAAAATGTTCCAATAAAAGTGAAGCAAATAAAAAAAAAAAAGCTCTACTTTCCCTCTCTTCTAGCTAGTCATCTTTCCTTTCTATTCAGAGTGGTCCAGATGAAGAAGTAGGTCAAGTTGTCATCCCATCTGTTTGTTTCACATAAGACAACATCCCAGCTCAAAACATTCCTCCAACACCCAGATAGCAGAGAATTAGCAATATGTGTCGAAGAGTACAAACAGTGTGGAGTCAAACACAGCATCAACCAGCAAATGAAACTCTTTAAAGGCAAGATGAGGAAATTATACTTAAAGTGGCGATGAAAAGCTCTAAAAATGTGTTTCTTAATTAGCACACACTACGGCTTGTATTATAACAGCAGCACCTACAGACATTTACAGGAATTAATCAACACCTCTAAACTGAAACTGTTGGGGTTTTTTTCTAGTGCAGAAATGCTACGTGTCCAGCTAATGATTGTCGCAGATGCCCAAATGAAAATGTCCATTTCATTTCAGATTATGAATCATTCATTAAGCTTTCAATCATGGCTCTGCAATCTGCCCGTCCTCACTAAACGAGATGTCAAGCCAATATATCACCACTAATTGGAACATACTTGTGTGGTATGAAGGGCACACAGTGAAATAATTATGCAGATGTTGGTACTTGAGCAATCAGAGATGAGATTTTATATCATGACTGTAGATTCAATGACCATGTGAGTGAAGAAGCAACTTAGAGGGCAGCCTTCAGGTAGCGTCAATGTGTTTCTTTTACTTAATCCAACTATTTTGTCTTTTGGTAAATCAAATCAGAAACAAACTAAGGAGTGGCCAAGTTTTAGGCAACTCTAACTGCCAAACACCTGACACTCGATGCTGACTCACAAAAGCAGCATCCAATCCACTCACACATGCACACACAGAGCTGGATGACATGTCCCCGTTTAATAGAGATTAATGGGGTGGCCTGAGGACATCCCTCACCAAAACTCTGACAATACGCCACAAGATGCTCTATGAATTTTAAATGCCAGGTATTCAGAACAGGATGAATGAAAAATGATATTTCCGACGCTCTCATATTTCATAGCTCTGATGGTTGTGCGCACCAATGGAATATACCTGTACATCTGACTTGTTTACAGAATGAGGAGGTAACTGGACGGCCTGATGGATAATTAATCAATGTCACAACGCTTTCATAGAAACTCATTTTGTAAACGTTTTTTTTTTTTCCTTATTACATTTGATCACACCCCTCTGTGTTTTCATGAATATTTCTGGACAGTGTGTGTGGAAAAGAGATGGAAAGGTCAGCCCATTTATACATCCATCCCATCACTAATGAACTATTTAGCCTCAATGGGAAAGTATTTTGAGTTCTGTTTGTATCTAGAAGTCATCAAAGCTTAGTTTGAATTCAATTGATTTTTGATTGGAGCTTGATGATATGTCAGTCGAGCCAGTGGCAGACTCGGGCTGTTTGAGGGGCGGGAGTGAAAAAAAAGGGCACCAGCTGCATGCAATGGGGCACCAGCACATTGGTTCACCAGGCGACCAATATTATCAGCCAAATTATTGGCTTATCTCAGTTTTATTGGTCTAAATTGATACTGGCATATATATTGTATGCATATATTCTGTATTCTGTATATTATATTCTGTTTAGAAATAGGGTTGCATGATGTGTACCAAACTGGCATATAACGATGTCCACAAAGAAACATTGGCATGGACAATGATATTGTTGTAGTTTCTTAATGCTGTTTTTCCTTTAGTAAATCAGACACAAGGTACCATTATAATAATTAGAATAAATCCATCCTTAGTTTTTGTGCTGTGTGACTGACAGTTTAAAAAAAAAAAAAAAACAGTTGTACATATTCATCAGCTCTAAGGCCCTTTTAATTCAAGATGTTACAATGGTAGAGGGCTCAGTGGTCGATGACAGTCAGACACTGGCAATGGACAGTCATTCATCAGCCCAACCCTAATAAGGAATACTTAGCGTTTTTTTGTTTTTACTCCCTAATATTGGCACCATCATCAGCCACAAAAATCCAGTATTGGCTGCCCTTTTTGCTATCACACCCCACATCTATGAACATAAAAAGGGCCGTATGAAAAGGCTTTGCTGTGATGGTCTTAGGACACAGACACATAGGACATATAGAATAGACTTTCATTCATCCCCGTGCAATACCTTAGTTCAGAGTTATCTCACACATGACTGATCTCAAAACTCCGACCCAAGGACATCGGACTCTATCTTGAAATGGTGCAGACAAGTAACTCTACTATACAGCAGGGAACATTTTATTATGAATCTCCGAGATGCTTTTTTCCCTTGTTCTCGACACGCTTGCCCTGCCAGTTACAGTGGCAGCTATTTGAATAATTGGTTTCAGAATCTGGAGTCACAGTCCTGCGAATTCCATGCATACCAACAAGTTGAGGAGTGATTCTTCAGCAGGGCGTGTTCAATGCATGGCGGTGGAGAATGCATGTTTTATGAGGTTGAAAAACATGAAAACACTGCAGACTGTCAACTAGGAAATTTCCCCTTGTGATAAGGAAGAGGCATGATTCGCATTGGCCTCTGTAGGGGTGCTCGACAGTGAAACTTCCTAATGAGAATCTTTTTAAGTTGTGAGAAGTTTGTGTAACTCATTTATGCTGTGTGAGACAGACCATGGATAAAACTGGGGGGGGGGGTTTGCAAGTCAAACTTGTCTAAACTGTTCTGCAACATCTGTGGGATATTATGGTTCAACATTTATCTTGCTTTACTGGATGTTTTATTTGCCACTGGAGGTCATAGCAATGCATCAGAATGAGTTTTTTACAACTATACATTATACAGCAGGTTTTTAGACTCAAGTCATGCAGACTGTTTAACAACTAAAAGAACATATTCACTAAAAAGTAACTCACCTTGAAATCCACAAGAAGATAAATGGGTAAGATCCTCACATCTCCATCAATTCACCATTAAATGGCTACCTACAAGTATAAGACCAACTGGATTTTAAAACACGCAACACATTACAGTGACATTACATTCACAAAATACAAATGGAAAAACAGCAGGACCCAGCTCAAGGAGATATTAGCATGAAGAAACCAAGCCAACAAATAGGGAGTGTGAAAAATGATGGCAAAATTTTTGTAATATTACAAATTTATTAAATTTATTAATTTTAAAATCCCACCCACACTTATTCTACTTTGCTTCAATTTTGAGGCAGTAATAGGTACATCTGATTTTAAAAAGTTAAAGCAATGTCGGTTTGTTTTGAGACAGCGCAAACCTACACAGGTGTTTTCAGTTTTACTGGCTGAAAAGGCATATGCGTCAGTTGCATGAGGTTATAAAAATCAACAAACCAATAACAAAGAAAAAGCAGTTAGTTGACCCACTTTAAGAGTCTGGGAATTATAATCAGGAAGGTGAAAATCAAGCCAAGGGCCTCCTTTATAAAACAGACTTAGAATAAATTTTGATCATAAGTATGACTTACGCAGAAATCCACGGATAAGTTGTTTTTTATGAAATAGACGTAGTGGTGTTAGCAGTAGCAGTAGTAGTTATTTCTAAATCCTCAATTTAATGTGGAAATGCTCTCACTTCTAAGCAAAGTCTAGACTTGACCTCAGTGATTTTCCTGCTCGTTATGTAGGAGTATTGCAGTTTGGGATGCCAAAGCTTGCAGTGAACCATGCATCAGCTTTATGAAGAGTGACAGAGATATCAATTAAAGGTGTGAGGAATTAATTGGTACATATTCCCAAGCTATGTGTTTGGGTTTGCTTAACAATCCAATATTTAGTTTTAAAGTTTACTTTTCTCATGTTGTCCATAGAAATCCCTGACTTAAGCCTCAGCAATCATTGGTTGCATGACAGGTGCTATCAATTTTAAGTTAATTTGAGAGTTATAGATCACAGGTGCATAAGTTACAAATTACACTCATTATCTTTAATGACTCAAATGTAATCACACTGCTGGAAGTTATCTTAAGAGTAAGTTCAAGTGTGAATCTAAGAACACTTTTATTTAATCAGGGAGATAAAGTGACAACTGTGTGGGTCAACCATATGGTTAGTGTTTGGGTTTTTTAGTTTTTTAGTTTTTTCTTTCCCCAGAAAGTCACCTCCTTTTGTACACAGCTTATGAGACAATAAAGATGGTGTTTATAGTCATCCGAATAAAAATAAATTTCAATATACATTTAAACAGTAACTAATGTATATTTTCTGAGATTAACTAGTATGTTCATGTTTATATGGCACAGTTCACAGCAGACATTTAAAATAGTAGGGTCATTACCAACGATACTAATTAATGTCATAAAGGTACCACTTGTGTTTACTCTACAATTCATATCAACATGGCTGCCATGGAAAGAGCCCAGTCAAGCTCATAAGAAATGAACCATTTTGAGTGAGTCAGCAACCTGTTGCCATGGTAAATGTTACAGCTGTGGCCAGCTTCATAACATTAGGTTAGCTTAACCTAAATATTAATACAATTGCTTGGTTAAAGCTATTCATGAACATTTGCCATAATTATTAGCTACTACAAAGCATGCCAAATAAAAAATAATAAAACCAACACACTGACCTAACGTTACAGTTACAGTTAAAGTAACGTATGCCTTATCTTGTTGGTAAAGTTAGCTCCGGTTTGGGCCTCTGACAAAAAATAAGTCGACACTAAAGAAAAGCTACAGGACGTTTTAAAAAACTTACCTCTCTGTAGAAGACATTTGCAGATTTTTCAACGACTTTTCTATCCAGCTGGAATGAAAGTAAACACGAATTTTACGATGCTTTTGTTATCCTAGACAAAGATGGTTGGACGCATCCTTCGCATTGTGGGTTGTGCTGTTGTGGCTTTATTTACTAGCTAGCCTTCTTATCTAACAGGTGGTAGCATAAGAGCTAATTGCTGGCAGTTGTGTGTTAGCATACCAGGGCTTTACAACCTGTAGACTATCGTGAGGGTGCACTAAGCATTACTGATCTGTTCAAATTTAACAGGTACGTCTCAATCAGATTCTGTGTTAAAGGGATAGTTGGTATATTAATTAATTCATTTATTTATCGAAGTGGGATTGCATGAAGTAGTTATCCATACACCACAAAGGCACACACTTCGCCAAAATATCCGGGGACAGAAAACCGGAAATCCCATTCACAACAATGCAATTTTACATGTTTTTAAATGACAATGTTTTATAAATATTTTAGTTTTACAGATTTTGCATGGAGTCATATCGAGTTAAAAAAAAACAACAACTTTGTTTTATAGACATAATTATTCTGTGCATAAATAAAATAACATTAAAATTAAAATGTCACCTGTCATGATAATTAATTTCAATTTTTAGGTATGTTATTCATTTTATTCTATTTTATATTTGTCAAATACTTTATATTATTTTATCTTGTATTTATTTATTTATTTCTATGTTTTTATTATTATATATACTTTTATTGTTTTAATATTTTCCTCATCTCATTTCTTTTTAATTCAAGATGGCGTTTCCTCAGTATCATGATGTAACATGAGTGCTGATTGTGTGGGTTTGTGTGATCCTGTGTGTGGGTGTGTGGGCGGGGTGGGGGGTGGGTTATTCTCTTTTCTATGATTATAAAGCACTTTGTGCTACAATTCCTTTTGTATGAAAAGTTATATAAAAAATAAAGTAATATTATTATTGGTATTATTATTATTATTATTATTATTATTATTATTATTATTATTATTATTTATGTCCCATCAGTTCTCTCCCTTCCAAGTGGATGAAGTGGATGGACAGATGAGCCAACACAGTCGCCAGACACTGCTTATACTGAATTACCAGGTATCATTAGCTTTCATGTCATCTGTAAATAACAAAACCTGTCAGTATTGATCTAAGCTAGGCTGACAGCTGCCATCTGATGCTGCTGTACTTTAACATTATGCAACTGTTATTTTTTGTTTAAAGGTTTTACAAACTGCTACACAACAGCTTTTTGGCATTGTCCTATCTCTCCCATTATATGAAACCATGACTTTTCCCCCAGAAGGTGGTGTGATGTTGTCGACTCAGGCTGGATGACATATTGCCGGTCTGACATATAATCAATATAATACACAGACATGGCCAAAGGCATTGTTGGGCCCCCAGTTTGGAGAAGCAGGCAGGAGTACCAGCATTGAAGCTAAACAATGCACAGCTGTGGACAGGGTCAGCAGCAAAATGTATTTGAGCCTCTTAAAAAAAGGCCCACCTGAAAAAAAACAATATTTGTTTTAGTGTATGATATATTTTCATCATTTTACCTTACCATCAGACAGCCTTTTCTGACAGGAAACTGAAGTTAAGTCACTTGTTATATGGCCATCTCCCTACCTCCAGACTGCACCAGACACAAAAAGTTATTTTACCTTACAGAACATGGGAGTTAGTGGTCTACTGCTAGTGTGTGACTTTGGTAAATCCAAACTAACCCTTTGAAACATAGAAGTTACAAACCAACCAATCGGGGCAGTGGTAGACCAGCAACTCGTGTTCTGCGAGGTAAAATTATTGTTTTTGTTGCAGGTTTTGCTGCTGATCCCATCCACAGCAGTACATTGGCTTCTGTACTGTTAACCCTGTCAGCTTCTCCAAACTGAGGGTGTGATGACTGCCATTTACTGTAGGTCAATAATGTTAATAATTACTGTTTTGTATATTTATAATCTTTACATATACTGTAGGATAACAGTTCATATTCTTAATGTGTTCCATGAAAGGAGGTGTCACTTCAGGCTCTTGTTTAGTTTAAGAAACAGAGTCCCAACTTGAAAAACAAGCAACATTTTCTTTATTGTGCCGCAAATATATTTTTACATTCAGGCTAGATAAAAAGGTCTTTGAGGAATTTGGAAGCGGCAGTGAGTGTTGTCTGTGACCTACAGGGGTTTTCAGAGTATGGCTGGTATTTATCTTTAAGAAAAACAGATGCTTGGCTCTGTGACTTGAATGCAATTATCACTGCGAAAGTGTTACATGCACAAAGATGAAAGGCACAACTGTGGCTTGTTTGCTGACAGACAGTCATCAACCAAAGCAAACAAAATGAGCTATTAGACTGACAACACCACAGCAGGGTGTACCCAGGAATCCCAGAGTGGACAGAAAATGCTTGCTGCATGTTTCTGATTTAAAGGATGTCCTCTGCTGTGCACCCCAGAGAGATAATCTTGAATGGGCATGCTCCATTTGTCCTGGTCAGAAGAGGTTATCATAGGCTTTCTTATTCCATTCTGAAATTAAATCAAGAATATGAGAAGAGACTGTGTAAAGTAGGCCACTGCCTTCAAAAGAGCTTCAGCTGCGGCTGTGCTGTGGGAGGACACTATTTTGATTACTGTCAAGTCTTAGTAATAGCAAGAACTATGTCTTACATAATCACACTTACAATGAATGTTTCCAACGTCATCTACAGCATAGCTGCTTTATAGCAAGACTGATCATTTTAGCAGCAATTCCACATGCCTGTAGCTTGAATATAACAGGATTAAAACAGGGTTCATGTTCAGAATGTGCATGTCACGCAGATATAGATACATATGTAGATAAATAGATATTTCCTTAAAATAATTGGTGTGGTGTAATGGTGTGCAACTGATTTGCAAGAAATCATAATGTATATACGTAATGCATGTGTGACCCATGCAAGCATTTGTGTCTTGAGATGAAAGAAGATGGTATCTCCTGTCTGGCAAGGAACACAGTAAGAAGTCCATAAACTGGCATCCTTTTGATCTATGCATGTTCAAATTCCTAATGTACCAGAGAGCACTGCTGCGTCTGAATCATACTCAGTGTGTACTTGATCCCACCTACTATAACAGCATGTGTGAAAACTACAGTGGCAACCTCCTATAGTGATCACATCACTCTGGGTCAAATAGATCACTATAAACTGAAGAGTATTACAACTGAATTATTTGGTTTTTCTATATTTCTTGCTATCCGACATAGTAAGTAATATTTGTATATTTATTACATGAATGAAAGGTAATGAAATGGACAGCTTTTGCTAGTTTTCTATCACAAAGAGCCCACTCAAGGGGGCTTTACATGACTGATCTTCGACCACAGCTGCTATCTTCATGTCCATTTGTTTTCTCTCTCCGTCATTAGCAGACTGATTCCCGACTATAAAAGTTTCACTGCTGTGCCTTGGTGGCTGTTTTACAGCAGTTTTTCAGGAGACTACGCTTTAATAGGAACGATTCTGTCCCAGTCTTTATAATCCATATGATCAGTTACCATCACCATGACTACAATAAGTTGCCACTGTATCAACATACCACAACTGGGATTAATAATACATACTGAAAGCCAATCACTGTCTGCTGTCATGTTATTGTTTCCTGAGACTGATTGATCACTCTTGACATGCAGAATTATATGCATGTATTATCTGACACAGGGAAATCTGAAACCCATGAATTACATATACACTTAAGAGATTTTCCTTTAAAACATCTTCAGATTTAGGACGATGCCGTTTTGTAATTGGGGCTCTACGCAGTTTTCAGACATGCTCAGAGGTAAAGAGACAAGATGGAACAAGTCTGCAATGTGCAGTGTAACCTCAGGTTTTAAGAGGGGTTTAGTCTAAAGTCGGAAGTGACAATATGTCAATGTGTCGTCTCTGTTTTTGTGGTCGGATGTCAGATCGTCAGCTCGATAATTAGGGCCCGAGGTGGTGGGAGAGCAGGGTAAACGAGCTAGTAGGAAAGCTGAAGTCACGCCATCGCACATTAGCCCCAAACTATTAATAAAAACTGTCAGTCTAATTAGTGGGTATGAAGAGATACAGCACAAGTTACACAGACAAACATTCTCACAGGCACGTGCACACACAAGGCTAGAACTCTCAGATTCTCACACTCATCACATGCATGGTCATTCTGCACAAAATCTTGTCCAAACTGTCGCTCGAAGTGATAATAGAGACACTTTCAGGAGAGTGTAAGGTAGACAGAGAGGAGGGCAGACAGAGCAAAGAGTTCAAAGGAAGAATCGAGGGGAAATTAGATAGAGAGATGAAGAATAAGCCGCACAAAAAAAAAGAATCTCCAGGCATTTCTCTGGGTCAAGTTAATGACAGACGTTTGATGCATGTGCACGTGCCGTCCTACAGCGCACGTGCCCTGAGATGGAAGGGGTGGACGGCTGCTTTCCAAGACCTCCCACCTCAGCTCACCCCAGCAGCATTAATTATACACAACCCCTTTCCATCCAGCAAGACAAAGAAGTGCTCGCTCTTAAGAGGTTCAAAGCCACTGGATGATTTATATATATGTGTGAGCTGGCTGGTGTGGCGCTCCATGATAAAGATGGCTCCACAGGGTGAGTGGAGAGTTTCTATTTCTCACCAGTGAGTCAACACTCTTATAATAAAGGCACCAGAACTCGACTTGTGCCCATAGGAGAACCGGTTCTTGAACCGGTCTCATTTGAAATCCTTGGAACCTTGGTGCGATCCAGCTGGCGTTTCCACCAGTTTCGAGCAGAACCATTATAATAAATTATGTCATCAACAGAGAGTGCCACACAGTGCACAACAACCTGAAGAATATGACACTCCAACTTTGGGTCCCAAGGAAAACCTGTTCTTTGTTGGTTCCAACTGGGAACCAGATTTTCAGTCTGAGACAATGTATTTTTGGTGGAAATACTTAAATAAATAAAAACTGAAAATAAATAAAAAATTAAGCGCTTGAACGGCAATGGGGCCAGATACATGTTGGTGAACAAGGTCTGTATGATAGGCCCTTTTCAGAGGGTTCTATCAAGAACCTTTCCACCTTCTAAGGGTGTCATCAAGAATCCACCCAGAGGGTTCTATTAGGAACCCTTTCATATTTACAAAGGTTTCACCTATAACTCTCTTGTCATCTGAGGGTTATATTGTGTTTTATGGATGAGACAAAAAGATATTAAATCCCATGCATTGCATACAATAATATTGTGGTCATCCATCATTTTGACAATCTTTGTTACAATTACAGCTGACAAACCCTTTCTTCAAAAAATGGTTCTTCAGAAGCAGATGGTCCAGGGTAGAACTTTGGCCCTGCAGAAAAAAAACCTTTTGGAACCCTTATTTCTCCAGAGTGTACTCACGGACACAGGAGATGCACGGCCTCTCTGAGCTCTGATGTGTGTATTGATCAGTGATTGCTTGTGGAATGCTGACATCCTAATGGCTCAGCAATGAGAACCGTGGTGGAGTGCAGTGTCAAGTCCATGTGCACTTGTGCAGAAATACAGCTTGGCCTGAGGATTCTTGAATGTGTGTGTGTGTTTTTTTTAACAAATCCAGGACACTCCCTATGATCTGAACAGGCACAGCTTTCTCCCAAAGCCAGGCCTCAAAGAGCTGCAGTCATATGTGGGTCCTCATCATGATGCCAGGCTTACGAATTGGTCCTCGACAGTAGATAGATGCTTTTCAGGAGTGTTTTCAGTTTTTGTCGTCACCTGAGCTTTGTTCTTTAGCAGTACTAACTGCTCCTAAACACAAAATCTTTCCTTTTCTACTAGAAACCATCTTTTAAAGGGATAGTCATGATGTAGGACTGAGGTACTTATTGATAGTCGGTGTATTACCGACAGTTGATGGTGGTCTGCGCCCCCAGTTTGGAGAGGCTAGAAAGAGTGTCAGAACGGAAGCCATGCACTGTACTGCTGTTATGTGGACATTGTCAGCAGCAAAATATGTTTTAGCCACTTAAAAAGGTCCACCTAAAAATCAGTACCAGTTAAATTGTGTGCTATATATTTTCACCACTTAACCTTTCCATCAGACAGCCTTTTATGAAGCGAAACTGACATTTTATAAACCAAATATGAGTCTCTGAAAACCAACCAAACTCCATGTGCAAAATCAAAGATTGTCTGTGGAAAGACAAAGCGGTGAAAAAATTCTAAATATAGCATACACTTGCATACACTGATTTTCTTGTTTCTCATCTGAAAAGGCTGGTTGACAGCAGCATAAATATTGCTGACCCCGTTCACAACAGTGCGTTGCTCAGCTTCCATGTTTTTGCCCCTCTCTGCTTCTTCAAACGGGCGGCATGCCCACAGCGCATCAAATAAATAATCCAAACTATCCCTTTAATGCTCCTATGGTCACCTGGAACATCTTTCCCAGTTTACTTTTTATAGAGAACCTCAGGGTTAGCATGATGTCGGATATAGAGCTGTGACTATATATGCAAATATGTTCAAATATAGAATACATGTAAAATGTATGTATTCCTATACCCTCTCATTTATGCAAAATGGCTAAAAATGCATACAGACAAACATATATATATGCAAACACACATGCATGCCCACACACAACTGGCACATGGGCATAACACACACAGACACATACACACAACATTGACCATAATTGAAAAAAAAACAAGCACACACAAAAATGTAATTTATATGTATACACTCGTCCTTGTATTGTATATGAAGCGGTCTCAGTCATGATGTCACACAAACCATGAAATGAAACGAAAATTTCTAATATCAATTATGATTATAGAGCCCCATTCACACAAATATGCTAATTAAATCCCCTCA
Organism: Lutjanus erythropterus; assembly: GCF_056507025.1. NCBI lineage: Eukaryota > Metazoa > Chordata > Actinopteri > Lutjaniformes > Lutjanidae > Lutjanus > Lutjanus erythropterus. Next base: position 18,177,785 of record NC_139332.1, read on the forward strand.
GAACAATAATAGTCACACAAGCCAGGACGGTATGTTCAGTTTTATAATAGACTGGCTGCAGCTGCTCAAGCACATTATTCACAATAGTAAGGGAACATGCAAAATATTTTTGCAGCCAAATGGCTTAACAAATGAAAGCCATGAAAGATAGATGAGGAAGTCAGTGCTTTATTCATATTTGATAGCAGGGCTTAAGATGCATTACCCAACCAACACAACACGCCACAAGCTGACAGTCCCAGAAATAATGAGCTTGAAGGAGCATCTGTGATGGCAGAGGTATGTGTGCATGCGTGTGTGTGTGTGTGTGTGTGCGTGAGTAGATTATGCTGGACAGTGACTTAGAAATGCTGTGTTACAGTGTGGCAGGCGGACAGCTGTTGTCTCTTCTGCCTCGTCTTTTCATGTGCACCGAAAGACGTGAAAGAGGTTCTGCATTAAAGACAGCTGACTCACACCTATATTTATCCACCGACTCGACATACACGCACACACATACTGAAGTGTGTGTGTAGAAATCCTTCAAAGTACTCTCTGCCACCTCATTAAGTCACAAACAAACTGCTCACCTCTATATTTCCTCTAACACACTCTCAAAACATAAACATCGCAAGCACACACACCTGTTGAGCGCGCAGTTTGCTCTGTGAGTGTGTGTGGCCCCAGGTGCCCATTAAAGCCCCCCTCAGTCTGCCAGTCAGGCCGGCATCAGATCAGCTGATGTGGCTGGATCGATAAGCAGGCAGGCAGACTCTCTTCATTAGGAGTCCCTGGGGCCAGGCCACCTGCCACTTACTCACCGGCTCCTCTCTGGCAGGAGCTTCATAGTCGGCCTCCGGCTGCCTCCACTCAATAGATTTCGTGTCTCCCTGTCTTTGCCTTGCACCTTTTTGTGTGTTTGCTTCATGAAAGCACGTTTGTAGAGGAAGAAAACAACATGCTGTACCTGCCACAGTGCTGCCTGACACCCATCAAGACTGTTATTCTGGCATCCAGTGGACGGTCTGCAACAGACATGGATATGATGAAATGCTTTGAATGTCCGTGTCATAACCACGTCATTCACATTCAGAAATCTTGATTAGAATAAAACTGCTCATACAGATGAATGTCCATAAGGTGACTGGTTGTTTTCCTGCCCCGTGTAGATTTAAACCCCCTACACCCAGAGAACTATGTGACATCATCATCAGCCTTGACAACTCTGCAGCAGGTCATGATGAAATCCCAGGTAAACTTGTACAAGAGGTGGCATCTTCAATTCGTGAGTCACTAAATCGTGTCCTCTCAGTTTATTTAAAAAGCAGAATTTTACCTTGCTTCACCAAACTTTCTCAAAAGTTATCATCCTGTATAGACACCATTATGGATTTTGACAAAATCATTAAACATACATGGCTCTCCAGCAGCTCATGCACAAAATCTCTACAGTTTTGAAATGCTTGTAATTGGTATATTCTTGGATTTATCGAAGGCTTTTGATACAGCACAACATAAGATTCTCATATACAAGCTATGTATCTATAAATGGTTTTATCTTAAGCAGAACTAAACTATATTGTGGCGTGCCAAGGATCTATTTATATAAATGACTTTGCTTGGCTGTGTGATACTGCATCGCCCATTCTTTTCTTTGATGATGCTAATATCATCCAAAGGAGGATGCTAAACTGTTAATAATATTGAAATCAATCAAGTAACTTCTGCAAAAGTCCCCTTTTTTATAGCGTAGGTCTCAAATAGTTAATATGTAATAAGTAATAGAAGAAGAAAAAAAACCTGTAACATCCTTTGGGCCAGTACTTATCCTTCTGCCCTTCAAAAAAAATATTTTAATCCAAAAGAAACTTGTCCAGTTGGCAACTACGTCAAACCGCCATGAACCATCTGCTCCTCTGTTCAAGAAATTAAATCTGTTGTGCATTTCCATCATCACTATCTATCAAATGTACCTTTATATAGAAACGTATCTTTTTAGTGAACTGTCATGTTAATTCATATTCAACCAAATAAGCAACAACACCTGACAATATACCATAAAATACATAAGTCATTACATATCTTTATCTGTTTTATAAACCCATTAGGATAAATTGTAAATCCTATAGGGGAGGTTTTATTCGCTACTTCAGGTTTCTTACCTCTCCTGCTATGTTTTTTTTTTTTTCATCATTTCTTGTGTGCTAATAAATTTAAAAAATTTCAATCAGGAGGCATAAAGAAGCAGCGATGAAAGTAGCGTATGAGAAACAAAGACTATAACAAAGAAATAACTGAGGACAGGAGCTGTGACTTTATTCTGAAAGCAGCCACAGGTGGTGAGCCACTTAATCCATTCAAAGGGAAGAGGAAGAATAGAAATGTGTGTGTTCATGTGTCTCTCTCTCCCTCAGTAAATGCCACTTGCTCATACAATACATCAATTACAAAAGATGAGAAACATTTTACCATTATAATACAGAATAAAACCAAAACTTAGAGATTTGGGTATATGGTATATGGTTCAAAATTACTGAAATAAATCAATTCAGAGTCTGTAAATTGGATTGTCTATTTAACCTCACTTCACTTTAATGGATTTTTTAAGCCAAAGTATATCACAAAAAGCAAAATTAAAAGGGACCAAATTTATTATGCAGTATGTTTAAGAAATCAAAATGCTTACGGCCAATTATAATTTTAAGTAGTAATCAAAGAGCTGCAGTGAGAAACAGTTTGGAAGTAACCTAGCCAACCGTTCTGGCACATTCAGCTTCCCCCCCTTCAACATTGCACAAAGGTCTAATGGCTGTGGCACTTGAGCTTGATGAAAGCAGGCCGATGAAAGCAGAGTTAGGCAGTAAGAGGAGTTGGCCCTGCTCGCTGCCACTCCTCCACATGTCTGCAGGCTCCGAACCAGCAAGCAGGCTAAATGAGCGCAGTCCTACAACATTTCCATACCGCTACCCGCTGAGCATTGCTCACCTGTCACTTTTGGGTAATATTATTCAAAGAGCTGGGTATTTATTCAGAACAGTGTGGGCACTTGCAGTTTAGCTTTCCAGGGTGAAACCAGGGCTGTCATATGCATTTTCTTTTGTGCATTTAGCAGATGTTCTTATCCTTGGAAGCTTATGTTTTGTGTTTCTTTTCATTAATCATGTCAATATAGGAGTGCAAGGGCATCCAAAACAAGTACATTTTATGCGACACTATTCATCAAGCCTGTAAAACAGATGTCCGCCACAGTGACTACAGTATTTAAATGAAGGTTATGTGACCCAGTGCTATAATAAGTATATTATGTTTATATATACAGTCAACAAAAATATACATGCTTTTGTTTTTGCTCTTCCTTCGTTGCAAACAAAGGTTTATTTCTCTCGAATTTCATTCACAAATTTGTTCAGTCTGTGTTGGTGATCACCTCTCCTTTGCCAAGATAATCCATCCGTCTGACAGGTGTGGCATATAGAGATGCTGATTAAAAACTAGGATTATTATACAGGTGTGTCTTTGACTGGTCACAATAAAAAAGACAAAATAAAGATATTTATTAGGCACACACAGGCCATGACTTTGTCCTCCTGGGAAAAAAGTGCTTTCTGTAGTTCTAATTTAAATAGTTCAGAGTCTGATATATGATAATTTTCAAGATAAAACTGTGTGGCCTTTTATTGTGACCAGTCCAAGTCTCCCCTGTGCAATAATCATGCTGTTTAATCAGCATCTCTATATGCCACACCTGTCAGGACAAGTGGATTTTGACATTTTAATTTGAACAAAATTTGAAATAAATAAACCTTTTGTGTGCACAAAATAAGTCTGAGATTCATCGCATTAAAAATGGGAGAAAAAAGTGCTGCATTTATATTTTTGTTGAGTATACTGTATTTGTTACTGTGCATGGGATGTTGTGTGTACAGTATGTATATGCCACCTTACGTGACCCAGCGACTTGACCCGCATGACACCCAATGATTTGTGGAGCCACATGCCGCAGAAGGGCCCAGCGGCAGGAGTGCTGGATCGTACCACTGAGATCAACCCAGCAGGGGTAGGTGAGGTTCGCAACCACAAGCAATTAGCGCATCATCTGACAGTGTGAGTCTTCTGCTTCTTGTCTCTCTGCTGAGAGATTTCCGGAGCCCTGCGATGTTGAGCCTTATCGATCGGCACACTGGAAAGGTCAGTGAGTTGGCGCACTGCCGGAACCCCCTCCACGCTCTGGCATTCACTGGAACTCTGCACCCACAATGCTCTGCTGCCCAACCAGGCTGGCACCGTGTGCGAGAAAAGGGAGTGTGTGTCGCAAAGGAATACCCTGCTGCTTGTGTTGGGAAAACACAGTAAACCTATCATTCAATCATTACCAGGCTTTAGTCGGCTTTGAAGGCTGTGTTGTTGGTTATTATAAAACCATTATATCTTAAAAGAGCCTCTGTAATCTGATAGTACATTAAAACTTGAGCTGGAAGATTAACCCCTTAAAGGAATTGTTTGACATTTTGAGAATTGTTTTTTACTCTCTTTTTTAATTAGATCAAAAGATAATTTTCATTTCATTCATTTTTATTATATCTAGTGGTGATCTTGCAGATTGTAAACAGGGGAGCCTATGATGTTCACAAAACTCATGGAAACGCTGTGCAGATATAAATGTCCCGTTCTAAAGTAATCTAAACACGATTGTTATTTTCAAGTGATTATACAATAATGAAAAGATACTATATATTATATTCCATTTATGGCATATTCTGCCAATGAATCCCCTTAAATCTTACACATCAGACCTTTAAATGAAAGAGGTACCAATCTTCGCATCTAAGTGTCTAAATAACCAAATTAAGCAAATTCCTTTAACCTAAACAGCCACCTCACAGAAAAAATGTTCTCAGCACAGGGTAATTCTGGAATTTTTAAACCTAGGCAATATTTTTCACATATTTTGTGGTCTAAATGATTATGAAGTTTAAAAAATGTTTGGAATTGATCCAACAGTGAAACTGAGTACAATAGCTGGAACTTAACTCTAAGGAGCAAATGTGCTCATCAAAGCATGTCCCTTAAAACCTTAGCTTGTTTTTGCCACTGACAGGCTCAGGTTGTTATTTTAAGTGTCTGACAACAGTGAAATCCTTTTTGTTTAATCAGGAACTGCCACTGCATCGCTCTCTTCAAAGCCACCAGACTCCATTGACAAAAACAGAAAACAGGAGCAGCTGGTCTACCGCTGCATCAACTGGACAAGTTGTTTGTGTTACCGTGTGAGTTTTGGGTTTTAAAACATTTAACAAAATATGTAAAATAGTGACAAGGTTTAAAAAATACTGAAATTATGTTCTGGACTGTTTCCTTGCCAGGGGCAGTGACTTTTAGGTGCCTGGCAACCTTATGATGATGTAAATACTCCAAGAAGTCACTGCACCTGGCCATGAAACAGTCCAACACAGACACTGTGAAAACACAAAATGACATTTTTTGGACAATTCTTTTTTTGTAAGGATTAAACAAACAAAGTATAACATGTTAATGAGTGAGCTTCAGAGGTACCTTTACCTTTGGACTGGACTAAAGTGGCTGTTTCCAGTCTTTATGCAATACTAAGCTAACCAGCTTTATATTTAAAAGGGCAATTCATCCTAAAATCAGTAATACACATTTTTCCTCAGGCCTGTCTGTCCGTCCATTTAGTAGCAGAGTTTTGGAGATATAGGCCATAAAAAGATGTCTGCCATCTCTCTATTACAATAAAACTAGACGGCACTACATACATTTGTACACCTAAACTGTCTAGATGGATGAATAGTGGCTCAGATAAGGATAAAAAATGTGTGTTTTGGATTTTGGAGTGAACTGTCCTTTTAATAGAGAGTTATGAGCTGAACCTTCTCATCTTATTTTGTGAGTCAGCAAGAAAACAAACGTGTGCATCTCCATCCCAACATGCCCCCACCTCAAGTCAGATGAACATGGATCATCCAAAATCTCACTCGGACCACTAAAGGTATAATCTGCCACATTTTTCTAAAAAAATTCATGCACTCATATTACAGAATCCCTTTCAGTCCCAGTGTTATTACTCTTTCCAGTAATGAGTAGAATGAGGGATTACAATTTCCAAAACAGTAACTATATTGCAATTACTATTTCAAGTAACTCTAAGTTACTTTCTGACCTAGCCAGGCTATCCTGTGACTTGTACATGTGGCAGGTCAGGGCAGGTCATGTCAGCTGCTAACCAAAATGCTGAACGAAGGATGGAGGGCGAAGGAAGACTGGTGATGGAATCTAAGCTGAAGGCCACAGTTTGCAGACTTTGTCTCCACCACAGCCGACAGCTGGACAGTTCACTGGATCAGCAGTTCGACTTTGAGCCGCAACAGGCCCGCAAACATGGTACAAATGTAATATATTACTTTTACAATTACTCAATTTTGATCCCAAGTAACAAGTAAAGTATTCCTTTTTAAAGGAGTGATAGGTAAAAAGTAACTTATTACACTTCCTGAGTAACTTGCTCAACACTGTTTATGACCCACTAGAAGTGTGTGATAGTGGTTGTATCTGCAGAGAGCCTCCCTTCTGACTGTATTTCCTAATTTTTTCTCATTGTCTTGCTGTGTGTGAGACATTTCACCAACCGAAAACATTGATATTTGACACCCTGATTCATTTAAGAACAGCTCAGACAAATCCTACTGACTCTACCTTTAACGATTAAGGTCGAAGAACAAAGACGTTGTGCCCACTACTGTAAAACCTCTGCAGATAAATCGACATTACATGTGTACTGTGTATGAGAAGATTCACTGGTTGTTTTGAGACACAGTAGAGACTTCACTTCTGCTGTTCAGAAATTGCAGAGTGAGATTGTGCTGCCTGATACTGTTTCCTCCTCACTCTCCCAGGAGATGAAAGAAGTCCTACACCTTGACGTACTCTTGATTTGGAGTGCTAAAGACACTGACATTGCTTGTCACAGTGTATGATTAAATTGAATTCTGCCCTCTCTTGAGGGGCTTTTTCACTTAAGGGGGGAAGTGATGCAGGTCAAATGAACAGATCCCTTGCTGTCTGGGTGTAGTCATGTGTGAATTAAACGCCTCATCACTTTGCAGAGGCAGTGTCAAGTTAATTGTGAAGGTCTTCCACATTTACAATATACTGTACACACAAGCATGCATGAGTCTGTATAAATACAACCTGACACACCAGTCCCAGTAGTCTATTGTCCGCGCTTTATTTTACTCAGCTGCTGTGCTTGAGATGCCACGTTATCACATTCTCAGTTTATTCTGAATGAAAATGTTTGGGGTTTTTTTAAATATCATTTTCCTGCCAGAGAATTAATTACTGTAGTCTATTAATCTTATCTGTTGGTGCAGAGGCAGAGGATAAGAAACTGGTGGGGGAAAAAGTAGCAGGAAGCAGTCAAGCTCCAAGCTCAAGCATCTAAGAACTGGCTAATGTTCTTTTAAGAGAGAGGCAGCACTTAGAGTTCTTTAGCAGTCGCCAAGTCTAGAAGGAAAAAAAAAAAAACTATCCCTGCCTCTGCATAATTCATTACCTATGTGATGATGATGATGTGCTTGGTCAGACAGACAACCAACTACCCCAGCAATGGAAATTTAACTTAGATTGATGCAGCACACACATAGTATTAATCATCTAAGTCATTGAGCTGATGCTTTATCCAGTGTTGATAAAACATATTCATCAGAGGACGTCTGTGGTTACACTCCCACGCTGGAGACATTTTCTTTACAAGTAGTTTTACTTTCTAAAATAAGCACAAACGCAGCACAATCCCACCGCAGATGGAGCAGAGCTAAGAAAGGTGAAGCTGACAAAGGCCGCTGAAAGTTTCTGACAGGTGAAAATGACAAGTAAAGTGGACCTTAAAAGGACAGTTCACCCCAAAATATAAATACAGATTTTCCCTATGGCCTGTAGCACTGTTTATCCATGAAGTTTTTTTTTTAATGTGAGTTGCAGAGTTTTGGAGATATCGGCTATAAAGACGTGTGCCTTCTCTCCAATATAATGAGACTAAATGCCATTTGGCTTGTTGTACTTAATGCACAAAAAAAAACTCAACAGCAATGTCTCTTTCCAGAAATTATGACCCAGTTACTCAAGATAATCCACAGAGCTTGCTGTGAGCAGTTTCATGCCTACTCTTTCTTGTAAAAGTAAGTAGTTCTGGTACATTCTTAATTCAGATGTATTTTTTGGTACTTTTAACAACAAGCCGAGTGTCATCTAGTTCCATTATATTTAACAGAAGGCAGACATTTCTATGCCGGATATCTCCAAAACTCAACAACTCAAATCAGAGCAGCAGATGAATATATAGCACTACAAGCAAAAAATATGTATTTTTGATTTTGGGTGAACTGTCCCTTTAATAGCTCTACTTAAACAGCAACATCTTTTCTCCCCACTTATTTCGTATGTTTTAATGTGTTAATTTGTGGGCTTTAGAGGCGCTTGTAGCTGGGTTTAGTTCCCTTTGGGCAGAGCCAGTCAAACTGATGTCTTGTTGCAGTCTTTATGCTAAGCTAACCATTTCCTGGCTGCAGCTTTGCAGTTAAACGTACAGATATAAGAGTGGTATTAATCTTCTCATCTAACTCCTACTGGCACAGCAAGAGGCTGGCAGCTTTTAAAAAGCCGATGCGCTCAGTCAGTTTGCCGTCAGAACCTGAATGCAGGAGGAGGCCTGCAAAATTGGAACAGAAACACAGTTCCCTGTTCAATTCAGTCTAGATAATATGTAAACCATCGCTAATACTTTCCAAATTTCACTATTCACAGCCTGAAACTCTAAAACAGCTCTAGGCCACTATGTAGAGCTGAATATAAAATATGTGTTGGAAAGGATTAATAATATCTCAGAAACCTGCGGTACACTTGACTGAACCGAACTAAGGCTGATCGAATGCCTAAAAACACAGCGTGCGAGGAAAAATAAATCAACCACGTCTCATTTTGTCCAAAGGAAATACATACAGTATATTTCCCCTGGGGGGGAGAGGCAGTCCATTTAGCAAGCAATCAAGTAATCTGATGAAGTGAAATGAATGGGAGTGGGGTGGAATGGTTAATCGCCTGTGGAAGCATTTTATCTCGTAGGAACACATTAAAGAGGTATTCTGTCAATGTAGGCTATGTTGGGGGAGGCTGTGAAAAATCACAGTCTGCCGGGGTGTGAATCAATGTGACTCTCGTGTTCTCTTTAGCAAAGTACACAATTTCTGCCAAATATGACTTGCTCTCAGACAGGTTTCAAAGATTGCATCTGACAGGGAAAGAAAAAGCACGACGGAGCTGCAGTGGAGAAACACCAGAATCTGAGGAGGAAAATGTCAACATATAAGAAAATGTGCACAAAATGAGAAACCACAGTGCAGAGTATTGTTTCTAGTCCTATTTATATCCCATACTCAAACTTCCAAGGCTCTGCCATGTCCATTAGCTGTGGGAGATGAAAGAGTGACAGACTCCTGTTTATAGCAGACAAGTGTGATATATGCTGTGACTGTTCTCCTCTCTCAGCGTGGAAATGCTTCTCATAATTAAATACATCAGCAGTGTCGCCATAAATATCTGCATTCTGCTATTCTGGTACGTTACAACACCAAGAACGGCAACGAAAAGCCTTAAAATGCACTTCAGATGTAGCTATTCAGAGTAAAATGTGTCAGCACTTCTTTTAGTCTAGATTTTGTCGTTAAAAAAACAGTTTAAGTCCCATAAAATAGATGTTACATTGTTCAACAGGCTCACAAGCCAGTTGATCAAATTATTGAACAAACAGAATAAATGAAGACCAGCAGCTCAGACTCTTTTTCAGCAGAACTTGTATTTCACAACCTGCAGAGAGGCATGATTACAAAACCTCCAACACTACAAAGAAAACGCTCATGAGCTAATTTTTTCCCTGTAATTATCTCCGCAGGTTTAAAAATAATCAATTTGGTCTACATTTGTTGAGTTAGTGACAAAGAATATGCTGCAGTCTGAATATAGAGAGTAACAGCCATGCAAGCCTCTCTGTGATACTGATGGCACGGTGATGAGTAGAGCTGAATGCTAAGGCTAGAACGGCATCATGTTCACAACGATAATGCTCTCATGATGATGTTTAGCAGGTATAATTGCTGCCCTCAAATGGGGTAGTATTTACTGCGTTCACAAGAGGTGAGAAGAGTCTGTATGAACGCCTCCCCTCTTGTCACTGGTGGACTCAAGGAGGGGCGCAAAAGAGTGGATAAAGAGTGATAAAGTGCCCTCTAAGGCACCCTTCTAACATGGTGAAGTGCCACATAGGCTGCCCTACATCCTAGACGATTATTTGTCCTCTACTGACCTTTAAATAGTTAAATAGTTGCCTGTGTGTTTTTATTAGACTTGTAGTACAAAAAGAACTTTAGTTGGCGTGTTAGCAACATGCTAACATTTGCTAATTATAGTTCAAGTACAACCGAGGCTGATGGGTGTAGTTTTGAAGGTATTTGGTAATAAACCAGGTGAAATTCTGATCAGATGACTGTGTGAGAAGAAAAGTTAAAGGACTATTTATCGACCTACAATGTGGTAGTTGGGGATCGCCATAGTAATCCAGATTCATCCTGGATACCTGTAGCCAGTGTCATAGCAATCCATCAAATAATTGCTTTTCTATTCCTAAACTTGGGGGTTTCAAAGTGCAGTCCATAGACCAATGGCGGCCCTCAACCCCACTTTCTTTATGACATATTCAAAATTCACAAGCGGGGTATTTGCTGACATATTTTATGTTGTAGAACAAAACGTGATTTTCTCTTAAGCTTGTGTTAACCACCTAAATTATTACAGGCATATCATGAAAACTAATTCAAAGATCACATTGACTTTTAAGGGGAATGGAAATGCTAATATGCTATCTCATTTCCAGGTTTTAGGACTACACTGATCCTTTATTTTGGTGGACATGTCAGCAGTCTGATGTGGAAGTGAGATGTATAGCCGAGGAGAAAAGAAGGATTCCAGAAAACCGATCGGCTGTTGCTTTGTCAGACCTCAGGGGACAGATAAAGTGATCTAGCTTATCTGCAAACAAGTGAATTTGGTGCTCAAATCTTACGACAGGTTCATGGATTTTCCTGTGCAGCCGTCAAAGTGATGCTGGCTCCCTAAATGGGCGCCGAGACATCAAATCTTTGAGAACCTCTGCTCTAGACCGATGCCACCAGAGTGGGTTGAAAACTATGCGAGAACTAGCTTTACCAGAACATATCCCATAAATCAAAAACAGCAAGAAAACAAGCATGATGGTTGATCAAAAACCACCTGTTCTATTCCTCAGTCTGCAGCAGAGCGCCTGTGGTCAGAATCATCTGTGTAGCAAGTCTGTGCAAGTGACAAGTGAGTCATTATCAAGGACTAGTCCGCTGATGCCGTTTACAAAGCTATGGTCTACTAATTTACAGCTACTCTCCGAGAGTGACAGTAATTGAAAAGGGTGAGATACCATCCACAATCACCTCCATAATCAAAGTCAAATGGTCCCATTTACTTGTTTTAATGATTCTCACTTATGTTCAAACTGCTCGGCCTGAGAATGGGATCAGAAGATTTTTTTTTTTTAAATGAGAAAATTAAAAGTTGGCAAATTATCAATTTACTCTAGCAATAATTTAGCTGTGGTATGAATTTTGGATTCAGATTACTGCATTGCAGAAGGGGAAGAGCAATTTCTTTTCTTGGTATGTGTGAGGTTCTAGGGGGACTCATATTTCAGAAAGACAGAACAATGTTCCTTGACAGGTCCTGGTGAGGTCCAGCTCTACGGGGGAAAAACAGAGGGGGTAACTCAAGGCAAATAAGCAACAAGCAAGCTGCCTTTTTATGCTGTACCGGCTGGTTTTACAGACATGGATTAGATAAGCCTGATCCTACACTGAAGTAGGCTTTCAGCTCAGAAAGGCTTTAAATTGAGGCAGTGAAACGGACCCCTTAAGAATTTGGAGAAAGTCTGAGTACATCATTTGTATCAGATTATTCTTCCCATGCTTACTGTGAGCTGGGTGTGTTACTGTGATATTTGTGTTTCACATCACTGCTCTACAAATGCGTGTTTTTCTGGGACCATAAAGAGGGATAGTTTGGATTATTTGATGATGATAGAGTTATATGAGGTACTTATCCATTGTCAGTGTATTAACTACAGTGGATGCCAGTTTGCACACCCCCGGTTTGGAGAAACAGAGAGGAGTACCTGCATGGAAGCTGAACAATGAAGTGCTGTGGAAAAATATATTTTAGCAGAAAAATATATTTTAGCCATATTTTAGCCACTTTACTTTGCTGTCAGACAGAATATTCCAACCGACAGCTGCAATATTACACTCTCCAAACCTAAAATATTCAATAGGTGAAATCAGTCATTTTACCTCGCAGAACACAGGAGTTGCTGATCTACCACCGCCTCAACTTGTTCCTTTGTTTGAGTCATTGTGTGAATTTGTTTTTTTTTTTAAAAGGGTAGTTCAGATTCACAGAAGCCATGCAAACAAACTAACAGATGGAGGCAGGCAGACCAGCAACTCCTGTGTTGTGAATTACTGATTTTGCCTTTGGAGTTTGGTCTGGAGAGAGAGCGATACTTGACATGTATCACAGTGGTTTGCCATCAGAAGAGGCTGTCTGATGACAAAGTAAAATGGTGAAAGTGTAGCCTTTTTTTTTAGGTAGACATTTTATTTTGTTGCCGACCCTGTCCTCAGCAGTACATTGCTTAGCTTTCTACACAGGTACTCCTCTCTGCTTCTCCTAACTGGGGCTGTGCCATCCATCATCTACTGTAGGTAACACACTATTGATCAGTACCTCCTACAACCCCACTTCAAATAGTCTGCACTATCCCTTTAAATTCATATCTAACGTTAACACTTGTGTGTTGCTGTCTCCCTCTCCTGATTTTCTTCACAGCAGAATCTTTTAGATGTTGCTCGTCTTTTCACAGTTGTACTTAGAAATTCTGAATGTCTGTGTGTCGCTGGCAAGGTTAATTGCTGTTTATGTTTCTCCTTGCTTCCTGAAAAAAAAAAAAATGAAAATGAGGAGTTCTGCCGAATGGAAATGACACACATGATCCAGCAAATAAAATCAGAACACTGCTTAGACACAACTGCTGAACTGTGGAATAGTCGGTTATGGTTATTTTAACTAATTTACCAGCTGAGCGACTTCATGGAAGCCTTGCTGCTCTCTTCACTACATGAGCCACCTAATCAGATGCCAGGCGGTGGCGGTGCATAGGAAATGCAATGCTATCTCTGTATCTAGGCCTCACATGTTTACCGCACCGTCTGGAGTCCCTCCTGAAAGTGAAAGTGTGTCATCTAATGTATGCAGCCAACAGCCACTGCTCCTGAGCTGCTCTGGGTATTGGGGATTACATAAACTGAACAGACATGCAGTGTGGAAATGGCCTCCTGTCAGTGTGTGTGTGTGTGTGTGTGTGTGTGTGTGTGCCGCTCCTCCTATGGTTCCTCTCGCTCCCTGACAACTGAAGCCCGTGCATCTCCAAAGACTTGCACCACGGGGAGCCTTGTTTTGCATTATCATTAAAGACGCATATGGGGTGTGGGAGACTGTGGTGCTGCATGTGTGCCACACCGGATCAAATAACCAGGCCTGTGCTGCGTGCAGAGATTGCAACGACATACAGCATTTCTGTGCTTGCATTTGCTGAATTTCAGGATATTTTATAGCGCTTTCTTCGTACTGTGTATCTCACAGGGAGGCACCCAAAAGATTAGGATGAGACGGCGCTGGAGAGAGCGGCATCACAGCCTTCTGCAGAGCTTCTCATTTTCCTAGGAAGCAGCCGAGTGTTGTCTAGGCAGCATTTGTCAGAATGTGAAGATTTCTGGCAAGTTTTCCATCAGAGCATATCATCCCGTGCAAGAGAGAAACCAAAGAGTACAAATGTTCCCATGCTATTGTTTTCAGCAGTGCCGTTCACTTTAACAGCTTAAATTAAAAGGTGTACTCCTGTGGAATTTCATATTGATAAAAAGGCAACAGTTTTTTGTATTTTTACTATCAATAATGATGAAAAAAAAGCTTGTAGGGTTTTATCTTTTATGCACCACGCTGGATCATATGAAACAAACAACAGAGCATCATCAATGAGTAACTGAGAGAGACTGCAGGGCAGAGTGTCGACACCAGGGGAAACGGGGCGACTTGGCGCGGGCGCAACATTTCACCATCTCGCTCAGCAGCTGGTGATCAAACCAATCAGATATGGTTGGAAAACTCAACCCCCCTTTCCATTTCTCATTTTCCTTCTCTCATTATCTTCCGAGCATCTTGATTCACGTCTCCATCACAGTTGAATGTGGGTGATAGCCTGTTTTTTTTTTCCAATGTAAATGCAGATGAGTCACAGTTTAATTGATGTGCAATGGTGTACAGAGAGATCAAAAGTTGTTGTGTTTTTTTTAAATACTGATGCACATGTTGAAGACCTGAACTCAGTATTAAAGAGATAGTGGACTGCAGTGGACATGGTAAGCAACAAAAAGTATTTTTTCCACTTAAAGAAATCAGTATCAGTTCAAATGTTCGCTATATTTAGAATATTTTCACTGCTTTACCTTGCTGCCTGACAGCTGTTTCCAACAGGAAACCACCATTATTTAAGACAAATATTGCTCTCTCCAAACCAACCAAACTGTCAGTCATCTTACCTCACTGAAGTTGCAAGACTGCCACTACTGGCTTGGATTCACTGAAGTCACATAACACAAACTAAGAGATTGAAAAAGCACAAGATAAAACAAGGTAAAAGGCACAAGGTTTTAATTTTTCCTATGGAGTTTGGTTGGTTTGGAGAGAGCAATATTTGGTTTATATAATGGTGGTTTCCTGTTGGAAACAGCTGTCAGACAAAATAAAGTGGTGAAAATATTTTAAATATAGCATACACTCTTTTTTTTCCATAGACCTATTTTGAGTGGCTAAAAAAACTTTTCCTGCTGACCCTGTCCACTGCAGTATATTGCTTAGTTTCCATGGTAGTACATGCTGACAGGTGTCTACTGTAGAAAATACACTGATTATCAGTAAGTACCACATATCAAATAATGAAAACTATCCTCTCAAAAACAAAAGACATAAGCAAGAACAGACAAAACACAAATCTAACATTACCATTTCTGTTTACTTACTTTGACTCTCAAATGACAACAGTTTAACAGTGACACTGACATCAGATTTGGTCAATTTATTGGAGCAAATACAAAAATATTGTTAATCAGATTCTTCACTTTTCCAATAACAATATAAGGCCACTGGTGTTACAGACAACATTAATACACCAGACAATGTGTTAAATTCCAGCATTATTATTTGCGCATGTTTACCAGTTAAACAACTGAAATATCTCCACTGGGAATTGCTGCTGCATGGTCCATTAGGGCTGTGTGACAGTACAACCAGCCACTTTTCAGGCTAAAGTGCCCCAACAGATCCCTCGAATATCACTACTGTTTACGGCACAGGTTTGCTTGATATAAAAGCCCTATATGGCCTGCCAGAGAGATATGATCCCCGACTGGCGAATATCAATTTTATTGCAGCTACGTGTTCCACATCACATTAACATACAATATAACACCAGAGTAAAAAATGTTTTACTATGTAGGACATGTCTGGAATAACTGATGGCCATTGGGGGCGATAAATAACCCCTTTTAATATCAAGAGTATAATATTTATACTGCACTCACAGGCTAAAGACACAAACCGATGGGAATGGAAAAGCTGTCACTTCTTAAGTGTTCAATACATAAAGCATGAGCACTGCATTAAAAGAGCCGTTTCACCTGTTCCTGTTGAATCTGAGCTCTCATGGATGATGCTCATTGAGGCAGCTTTTCTTAGTTTTAACGGGGTAACTTCGATATTTTTCTCCCTGGAGACTTTCCCCATGTTTTTGTAGCTAAGTAACTAATGGGGAAACCTGTTTTTGAGATTGGTCCAGTGATGAGAAAGAGCACTGCAGCCAGAAGAAGTGAAACTAAACTGCAATGTAATTCTTATGGGCAAAGTACATCCATTAAAAGTGCTTTTTTATTTTTGCTACCGACAGACTCAGATTGTTATTGTAAGTGTCTGACAACATGATGGAAAGGATCATTACAGAGAGGGACTTTTCTTTAAAGAATTAGATACATTTTGTTTAACTAGAAACAGCAGTTTTATTGCTATCACCAAACTCCATTCACAGAAACAGCAGTTTTATCATTGTAAAACACACTTCACTAAAACTCACCAAAAATATGCTGGCTCATCTTTCCTCTGTTCCAACAATCACCGACTCTGGTTATCTGGTCAAAATAAAGCCTTAATTCATCATGTTAAATGTGAAAATATAGGGTGCCCCTATAGCTCAGTTGGTAGGATGTGGACTGTTAGTCCTCTGCAGCGGCTGCCGGTTCGACTCCCGCCTGTGGCTTATTTCCTGCGCGTCATCCCCTCTCTGTTCACCCCCCCTTTCCTGTCATATCTTCAGCTGTCACTATGATTAAAGGCAAAAGCCCAAAAAATAATCTAAAAAAAGTGAAAATATTATATTCTGGCTGTACACTCTGCTTCTCTGATGTCCAACCTTCCTCTCACTCCTCTCATGATATTTTCACATTTCACTCAGTAAAATAAGGGTTTATTTTGACCAAACCAGAGCTGGTGATTGTTGGAGCAGAAGAAAGGTGAATTTGGTGAATTTTAGTTTATTATTATAATAATATTACTATAATTTTCGTTTCCTGTTTGAGTGGAGATGACGATGACAATAATTAAAATCACAGTTTCTGCAAAGGGAGCCCAGTCAGTTTTGACAACATCAACTGAATAACTGTTTTTGGTTAAACTCTTACTCTTTTCCACCTGTGTAGCAGTTCTTTCCATGCTGTTGTCAGATGCTTATAATAGCAACCCAAGACTGTCCATTTGCAAAAACAAGCACTTATACTGGACATACTTTGTCAGGGTCGAAGAATACCAAAGTCACCCTTTAAATAATGACGGGGAAACTTGCCATGCACGTCTAACAGACAACCAAAACTTTTCTTCAGCATCTGGGGCTCTTCTATCAAGATCAAGCAGCAGCGGCAGCACCGTACACAATCAGCCCCTTTTAGCTTTATCGCCCAAAAACATTCACACAGTCCCAGGACAGCTGCCACTCCCTCTCTGGAACTGACCGTAATCTTCCTACTGGTCATTTGGTCCGTTCCACTTATCATCCAGCAGTATCTGCACAATCACGTACCACTCATAATGCCAGCAAAAGCCTTTAAAAACTGCTAGGAACTCAAACTTCACAAAATATGTCCATATTCCAATACACTTGGAAATTATTTTTTGCCTTCCTGCTACACAGCAAAGCTATCTCATGGTGCTCTTTTCCGAGTGAGAAGTAAAGCACATCTTGCGCCTTCCCTTTAGGCCTGTACTATGTAAGCTCATATGGACAGATGTTTCCATGTTCCTGCAACAACTTCACCTTTACACATTACTGTACATTCATTATATTTGGCAAATGAAGGAATTCAGATTCTACTCCCCCGTGATACTGGCAAAAAGGTCTTTTTCCATCTCCCATTCATCTTATTGTGAGTATAGATTCTGAATCAATAACAAAAAATCTATTTCAGTCCGATCGTCCCCTAACATCAATTCCTAAAGGAGCTCCTTGGAGACCAATGGGCCAACAGCCTGTGAAGGTTAATGGTGAGGAAGAGGTCACAAATTACTCCATTCAGACTCCTCCATTATCTGCTTCTGCTGTCAAAAACCGCACTCTTGATGACTTCTGTTCATAAATCAACCCTCAAACACGCTGGCTAGTGCGAGTCCAAAAGTTCAGTCCTCCGCCACACACCTCTGACACATAGAGAGGGAGAGGTGGTGATAAAGAATTCGGGAGAGGACCAGAAAATCAGTCAGGACGCCATCTGGCATACCAGCACTCTGGAGACACCAACGACCGTTGATGCCTCCGTTGCGTTTCCCTCGGTCCCTCTGCACAGCCTAAGGGACCAGCCGCACAAGTGACCACAGGCAGCAGAGGGGTCTATAGTTGTCTGATTCTGATGGATGGAAAGTGCACAAATCAGCAGAAACCACCAGAGAAGTGCATGGACACTCAGGGGAACGTCTTCTTGTAAGTGTGCAGACACTCTGTCACAACTCTAACCACTGTTCTCTTACTGTCTACATTTGGTGGAAGAGCATCTTCCTTGTGATCTGAACCTCAAGGGTTATCTTAAAGGGACAGTATGGATTACTTTGAAGTGGGGTTGTCTGAGGTAATTTTCCACTGTCAGTGTATTTACCTGCAGCAGTTTGGAGAAGGAGCATGAGTACCAGTGCTGGAAGTAAAACAATGTAGTGATGTGGAAAGCGTCAGGAGCAAAACATATTTAAGCCACTTAAAAAAAAATGCCCACCTTAAAAAAAAAACAATATTATCAATGTGACTTCTGTGAATCTGAACTCAAAAACACTATGGCCACACAATGAACAAGCTAACAGATCAAGTCAGAGGTAGAGTCAAGAGGTAAGTCAAAACGACTGACTTTGCCTATGGAGTTGATTACTGAGTACTGAGTTGGTTGATTTGGAAAGAGCGAGAATTGTTCTATAGTATGGGAGTTTCCCATTGGAAAATACCATCTGATGGCAAAGTAAAGCAGTGAAAATAATCTACAGAAACGCGCACTTAAGATGATATTTCTTTTTTTTTTTGTGGGCCTTTTTTCTCTCGTGCTGCTTCTCCACACCGGGGGCGTTCGGACTGGCATCTACTATACACTCACTATGGATAAGTAACTCATACAACCACACTTAAATGATAGAATTCAGCTTTTTTTTTCTTCAGGCACTTTCTATGGGATCCTGTTTTTTTATGTCAGTGTTTATGCTTTTGCACTCAGCATTAAGTGACTAAATTCCCACTTATTTATGACTAAAGTTGAGACACATCTGCAGAGACACTATGAAATAATAACAGTAATTTAGTCTTATCTAGAAAAAATACATAATTTAAAATAAACATAGTTGACTCCACATGAAGTAAACCCATGAAATATGGCTATGATTTAGTCTTTTGAAGCTGCATATCATTTAAAGAGCATGAAACAGAGGCAAGTATGCTACATAGGAAAACAATTGTTAGAAAAATTACTACAAAACCAGCATAATGACTCATGTTGTTCTATCTCAGATAAATATGCATTGCAAAATGACATCAGTCAAAGCAGAGTAAGAGTCTTTCCTGTTATCAGTAGTTAGGTGATTAAGTAAAGAGGTACTAGGTACTTGCATAATGCCTGTGATCTAAGGCTTTTTTTTTTCTAAGCCACTGGTATGTAAGAGTAGCAAGCACTCAAAATGTCCTGAAAAAGGGTCTTATCAAAATACCTGAAGATTTGTCCCACTTTCTCTTGACAAACAGGGAACACAGTGAAAGAAAGCAACCTGCAGAGAGGAGCGTTGGCCCCCTCTACAGGAGAAGACGTGAAACTTTTTAAAATGCCTCCTGCTGCAGCTCCATAATTCTCCATGATGTCAGCTACTAGTGTGAGAGCTTGTTGACCGAGGTATAAAGCAGTTTTTTTTTTCATTCAGAGAGGTGCACACATGTTTCAGTGCTTCTCCGTGTGTGCATAAAGCGAGTGAGCTAAATTCTCAAAGATTGCACCAGTAGTGGAGTGGGAAAAATCATAAACAAGACAAATGTCAGCATGTATGATTGTACATGTTACCACTAATTCTCAAACATCTCCTTGAGTACAAAAATACATTTTCCAGTAGGCTCCTGTCTCCCAGCAACAGCATCGAAGAAAAAAATATTACCATATATATTTACAAAGTACTTCATCATTGGTATGATTTCCTATTGGTCCGTTAAATCCAGCTGGCACAAAAAACGTGCAAAGGTTGAAGTTTGGAAGGGAGCATAGAAGCTTCCTCCTTTGGGCTCCTTTTAGGGCAAGGCAAACATAATCAAAAAACATTTTTGCAATGCAATCCACCCATATCCCTGTTCAGGATATTGGTCCTGAATGATAAATATATTTGCAGATATATTGTAGGTGGATACCGTTACATTCTCTCCTCAAAGAACCACCTTTGAAGAGGGCTGTCGGAGCAGGGTTGGAGTGCGGGGGCTGGTGTCCCGTTGTCTGTCTTGTCCACTGCCTGAACACACTTCTGGCTCATCACGTGGTACAGTGACCCGTCCTGAACACGGCCAGATGGAGAACATGCATTATAAAGTAACATCAGAATAGTAAAATACAATAGTTTCATACTGAGTTAATCACCCAAATGGCCAACAAGTAGTTTTTAAAGTAGCTATTACAGACGCCTGCATACTGTGTAAGACTGAAGCCAGCTGTATTGCTTTTGTCACTTGCCAGATGACTAATTTTATTTAAATAGAAAGATGCACACCCACCTACTTTACTTTACTTTTGCTCACTAGATCAAAGACTTGCTGTACTCTCTTAAGTTAGAGAAAATAAAAAGCTCATTAAGGGGCTCCACAAAGACTTTTTATGAAGTATGGAATCCCTTTGTTAACCAAATTAAAGAAAAAAATCTAATTACCTGCAATTTCACAGAAAGGAAGAAGTCAAAACTTACACTACTCACTTAATAACGTTGTCCTGACAATTTTTTTCTTTCCTTTACAAACACTTATCTGATAGCCTACTATTTGTTTATCTTGGCTTTTGATTTATTTATTTTTGTTTTTTTATTGTAAGCTATTTTTTTAGTTGTCACTATGTCTTGTTCTGTTTTTTCATGTCTTCTTACAATATGTCGCTGAATATAAATACAATATTGTACCATTTGTTACCATTGTTATTAAAAAAGTAGCTAATAGTGCTCTACAATGCATGTCTAATATGAGAGAACAGCTGCTCAGTAAAGTGATCTGATTATCTTTATCACATCATCATTTATCTTCAACACTGTTTGAAGAGCAGAAGCTTACTACTGTAACACAGATATTCTGTCCTGACCGCTCTGCTTGTTCAGTTACCCTTTTTTGCATGTTTGTTTGCTTCACTTTTTCTTCTCCCTCCCTCTGCTGTCCAATGCCCCACTCTTCTGCCTCTCGCACCCCTTCTTACATCCACTCTGTCCTTCCTGGATCTATTTACATTTAGATAGTGTGGTTTAGCTGCTGACATCAGTGCGGAATGACTACAATGAACACATGCTAAACAACTCGCAGCAGTTCGTGGTGAATACCCAGCTTGCTGCTGCCGCCGCTTCTGTGATTTACAGTTTAGTATCAGTCACAGTGGAGCTCAATACCTGTGGAGCGGCTCAGCTATGTGCTTGACATTACTTTGACTGTGAAATATGAATTACGTTGTGGTCCTGGTGGAGACTTGGTGATTCACTTCTCTCAGCTTCATTCCAGTAATAACACTTAAAGGAAACATGTTTTCTTACATCTGAAAAATGAGATTTGTAGGCTAGGGCATCTGAACATTGCACATATTGCATAATAACATTTTGATTAACTGTACAACCCTACTGTGTGGGCATGTATAGACTGTGATTAACTGACATCTTCCTGAGTCTCCCGTTGGCTTTGTTGCACCTTAAAATTACTGTATGATTGGTGACACCTGTTTTTTCCACCATTTCATATCAATATGGCTGCCATGAAAAAGGTCTAATATATACAGAATATTCCCAAAAGCCTATTTAACCAAGATTTTCATGACTGATTTTTTTTAAAGAAAATAATCATAGTATTTATATTTCACCATCCCAACAGACACAGTTATACCTGTGAGTAAAGTGTCTGTAACAGCGAGAAAAGGCAGACGGAGGAGAGGTTTATAAGTGATTGGGTGGGTGTGGAGTTGGAAAACAGGAGCTACACGCAGTCAGTATTTGAGAACTGCTTCTCAGGATATTGTCAAACATTAGAGGTGGTTCGAGAAATAAAGTAACACAAAATGTAGAACTGAAAAACTCATTCCATCCTGCACTTTGACTGCCACTGTGCCACTTTTTGTCTCATTACTCCTTCACCATTGTCTGGCCACACACACACACACACACACACACACACACACACACACTGCCTCTCTAGATTTAACAGATAGACTACAGTTGCAATGATTAGGACAGTCAATTCATTTAAAAAAAAAAATCACCTGATTTCAGCTTTCATATTTTAATATTTTGCCATTTCTTTAAACCTCTAAGACAGTAAACTGAATATCTTTGGGTTGTGGTCAAAACAAGACATTTGAGGACATCACCCTGGGTTTGGGCTTTTTGTAGTAATCATGAAAGTTATCAAAAATAATTGTTAATTGCATCCTTAATAGAATCAGACACTAAAAACAAAACAAAATATGCTCCTTACCTCTCGGAGGACAAATTTCTGGTCTGCAGGCACAGGTTGCCCTCGTTTTCTACACTGTTGGACAGTAAGGTAGGTGCTGATGTTGTCACCCACGATGCATCCCGCCGGTTCCCTCGTGTTATATCGGATCTCACCATCAGAGGAGTGTTCAAAGAACTGCGGGAGGAGACAAACAGCTGGGGTTCAATCTAAATATTTACATCTTTTTATGCAAAATATGAAATGTGAAATAAAAGCTAAATGGAAAAAAACGATTAATTTTTCTAAATGAGAGTTTAGAAATCTCACTTGAAATAAAAATGTGTTTATCGAAGAAGGAATAAGGTAAAAGAAATATTTCATGCAAATGGCTCAAGTGTCAATTTGTCATTTGAACTCAACTGATGGAATCACAACTTCCATTTAATTTTTGCAATATTACAGTTAGAACAGGAGGATGTGATTTCAGGCGCTGTCAGAGAAAGTGGTCATGTATATATAATAGTGCTGTCAATTGATGACAATGACAAAACAGTTCACAACATTCATGTTTTTGTATTAAAGCAGCAGAATCATTTACATCAGTGAGGATGTTTTAGACCACAGCAGACAGCAAACTGCACACCGACACACACCGAGGAGATGAAGAGGAGAGACATTGTCTAGACTCTTCATCGTGACTTAAAATAATGCAGCGAAGTGACAAACGTTTTGTGAAGGAGACGAATGTCTCTCAGTTTGGCCTTTGCAACAACAGATGTTTTTATCTCTTGTGTTTAAACCACAGAACTGTACAGTAACATCAGGATCCATCATCAATGAAGTTTTTATATCGGTCGGCACTTCACTCACTCGCTCCCCCTCCCTCCTTCCTCACTGTTGTGATCAATCAGCATGAAGTAATTAAGTATTTAAAAGTACACAAATCGGACTTGGAGTAAAAGAAATCACGCACAACAGAAGTGTACGGTAACATTATGATTCATTGTCATAAAAAGTTTTTATATCAAGTCGACACATCTGTTCATATTCACACGCTGTCTCCTCTCTCTCTCTGCTGTGGGTCAGACTTATTTTGGCGACTGCAAGCTGATTTATTTCCAGCTGCTGATTCAAACGACGGGTCAGGCCAATATAACAGAACATGTGTTAATCAGGCATCAAAAAAATTAGTGGCGTTAACTTTGACAGCCCTAATATATACACATACACATGCATATTTATGTATGCACGAAAACATATGCAACATCAAAGCAAATGGACACAGTGTACTGAGAGATGGCTTTGTGTCCATGTTTGTGCTCACACACACTCACATGTACTGCAGGTGTGTGTGCAGACTATGAATGAATATGATTCTGCAGCATGCAGAGCACTTTCATAGGGCACAAAACACAAGCACCGCTGAAGCCCCTTCCTACAGAGACAACATCAGTGTGTGTCCACAGAGGGATGCTGAAATAACAATGGTAAATTTCACAGTGCTTCCTGGACTACTGTCAACCAGAGACTATAGAGGTGTTGGGAAACACACTCTCCTTTGTATCAACAGGGCAATCATATCATCATTTTTCAATCTGGGTTAGAAGAACAAGTTAACTGCTCTGAGATCTGTAAGAATAAGAACTACAAACCCTTGTGATTTCGTGTGAAACCTTGTATTACTTTAAGGGAGTCTCAGCAGCTATTGAAGATCATGATTACAGCTGTCTCAGGTAAGGGGAATAGAAAGGGGGGGATAAATCAAAATGAGGCCAGTGACTTAGCCAGGTGATTCCTACAAGAATATAAGGACTCACCTCTGAAGAAGCATTTACAAATTGGCAACTCAAGACAAAGGTTCCTATTAAATTGCAACAAATCTTAATTAAAAGCTCAGTGTAGCTCGTACAAAGTAACTTTAAGCCTAAACAATGTCCACTGACCTCCAAATTGAGATGATTTTGTCTTAAGGAATGCCCCCTAAATATTCTTTTACTTTCAAGTTCACAGTCAAGCATTGACCAAATTAGGATCTCTAAATTACAATCAATTAAAATGGTAAACCTTATTCTCTTACCTTGTGGTTTCAACTTTTAAACAATGTGATGAAAGCTGAAATATTCTATTTCTCCTTTTTTTCTGGGGACCCCAGTTTTATCAGCAAATAGATGTTAAACATTAGACTATATAGTTCTCCAATAAAAATGTGACAAAGCAAAAGGTGTATTAACACTTCTAAATACTAAAAGTAGGACATTTTAATGACCATTACAAATATTTTATGGTTTATGGCCTGAAAAACTGATGTTCATCACCTGGTTCTGGCCCATGCCGTGACACAGGTAGAGGATGACCCTTTGGCCCACCACCATGTGTTCATCTGTAGGGTTGTAGTCAAAACAGTAGTTGGCCTTGCCCCGGTTCTTCAGCTATAACAAACAAAAAGCAGTCACATCAATAGATCTTTTTTGGTATAAAATATGACTTACAGAGAAAATGAAGGCAGAATGAAGGAAACATCATACTTTTTACTTTTAAGGTTTTTTTTAAGTCTCTTGTCTGCACTGCTCAGCTTGATTCAGTTCAACCAAGCTGGTGAGAATTGGTAAAATCAGAATCTTAATTTAATCCTGACAGTCAGCGACGATGTGTTCTCACCATTCCAAACATGCCCGGCTTGTCCTCTGGGACGCTAATGTCGGGGTAAACATTATCCAGGTACCACCTGAAGTTCTTACAGCCCAGCTTCTCTCTCAGCTTCCTCCGCTCGGTCACGTCTCCAAACGCCTCCTAGAAACACAGACCACAAATGACAGTTCCACCATGTTATTTTTGTTCCACTTGTCTGCCTCAAAGCCCAAAGATGCAAAACACTATGAGGAAGAACAGAACTGCTGTAACCATGGATATCACACGATGATAACGGTCAACGGCACCTTCTGAAGACCGCATTTGTGCACGCTCTTAATGTAGTCAGAGTCACACAGCTGCAGTGTCAGAGGACATGGCATGTTCTGTGCTGAAATGGTATACAATAGCACCATCTATAGTTGTTCCACAACTCTGCACATTTATGTCCCTAATAATAAAACACCCTCAAACAAACAGAGCTCCTAACATAAAACCACTCCTACATCCTGGTCAAACAAGAGAAAGTGTCTGGGCGTTATGCAAGCAATTTGTGTGTGCTTAGGTACACACAAACACACACACACACACACACACACACACACACACACATATGCGTGCACACATATGCGTGCACTACATGATTGGTGAGTTACAGTGCAGCGAAGAACACAAAGAACAACGCATTTCATTTGTGGGTGAGCATATGCTCGCCACACGTTCCCTGCTGGAGGAAGGGTTCAGCAGCACCGCAGGATGATGGATGCTGGTAGTTTGCCCAAACACAGTTTTAATTGGGCCTTCATCAATTTATTTGCTCAAGAGAGGGATTCCCAGAGGAGAGAGTTCGTCAATGGGAGGAACCAGTAAGAAACATCAGAGGACAATGATAAACTGCAGTACATGAGGCCAGCGAGGTCAAAATTAAGCACTAGTACAGGTGATACTTAAAGAGTAACTAGCAGTCCAATGACAATCCACTATATGGATCAGTAACGGGTCAGTGAAAAAACTTAAGGAGCAACTAGAGGCCAATCAGACGTACACAAGAGGCCAAAGAGGTGCCAATTAAGAGAGAGTAAAGAGGCAGAGGGGAAAAAAACAGAAACATGTTTTCAGATTCACTCTTTTGTCTGAGTCATCCTTGAAAATGATCCTCTGCTGCATTTAAATCTAGTTTATTAAGGTTTCATTCTGCCTTATTACTTATTTACCAAAAGTTGCACAGATAACTCACATGGACTGACAGGTCAACATCAACATGACAGTTTCTGTGATCATGTCATGCTGAAAATCCTACCACAATGTTTTCTGCTCTGGAGAGGATGAAAACCTTATCACCTACTGGAAATATCAATATAGACTGACTCAAGTTGGCTAAAATATTGGCTTGGGACCAAATTAGGAGCAAAGATGGAGATGTAGTTTAGTCATACCATACCTCAATTACTAATTTACACAAATAAACATCCTATTGCATGATTTTATCTCTGCAAAAAGAAGCTAACTGACCTAGAAAGGACAAAAGGGGGGATTTTATGTACACACCTTTGATACAGAGATTCAGCGGGAATATTAAAATATCTTTTTTCAAGGTATCAAGGTCATATTATCATTACACAACGCAAGGTTACACTGTGAAATGAGAGTTGTACACACACATACACACACATAAAACATATATAGATAATAAATTAAATTCAAAGTAGAATATAATCACAGAATAAACTAAAAAAAACTACATATACAGTTATTTATATGTATATATAATCAAAGATCACTGTGGAAACTACTGTGAGTATGTGATTCCAAATAGAGCTGCAATGATTAATAGATTATGAATAAATCATTAAATGAATCTAACAACTATTTTGGTAACTGATTAATCGTCTTGAGTCATTTTTTAAGAAAATGACAGGAAATGTAATATTTTTGCGTTATGGGCAAAACCAGATATTTGAGGACGTCACCTTGGGCTTTGGGAACCACTGATGGACATTTCTCACCATTTCTGATTTTATAGACCAAGCAACTCATTGATTATTCAGGAAAATAATTGATAGATGAAATGACAATCAGAATAATTGTTAGTCCTAATTCCAAAAAAGGGTAAATGTAAAGAAGGAAGACAGAAAAAAAGAAAAGAAAGAAAAAAGCTAACATAAGAAAAGTTAGATGCTGGAACACTGTACCATAAGAATAAAAAAAAATATTGCAAAATATTTAAGTAAGCTCTGCATGTATGACATATGTCTACCTTTAAAAAGAAAAGGAGCAGCAGTGTTTGATATATTAGGTTTGTAACACCACTGTGAAGTTGGCAAGGCTGCCTCCTCTCAGGGAGATGAGTGCCACCTGATCTGTGTTTAGAGAGCTTCTCCCCTTAACTACACTGTCACAGTGGCCCGGCCCCTCCCACGCACGCATCCACACAAAGGCAGGGCACCCCACAGGTTAGTGCCGCTCTCACCCTGTCAAGGACAGGTGGGTGACACCCGTTGGCACCGAGTGACACGGAAAGGTGGTAATCACACACCGGAACGCCCTGACACCCCTGTCACCTTGGGTGTCTGCCGCTCATGTATCCTAAGTGTCATTTAATCAGGAGAGCTTTTACACCACAGCAGGAGAGCAGTGTGTTAATATGAGAGTGTGTAGTTTGTGAGAGCGGAGAATGCATGTAATTTTGTGCATGTGTGTGTGACTGAAAAAAATCATAGTGGTGAAATCAAGTGATCAATCGGTCTCAAAATTACACTGCCTTCACATACTCCATAATTTAATCACTAATGAGATGGCTTAAAGGGATAGTTCTGATTATTTGAAGAGGAGTTGTTAGAGGTGCTTCTGAAACACCAAAGTCATACAAAAGCACATACAAACTGAAGGTCAAGGCAGCAATAGGCCTTCAACTTCCATGTTCTGCAAGGTAAAAATGACTGATTTCACCTGTGGAGTTCGGTTTGGTGAGAGAGAGAGCAATATTTGGCCTGTATAACTGCGGTTTTCTGTCAGAAAAAGGCAGTCTGATGGCAAAGTAAAGTGGTGACAATGTTCTAAATGTAGCGCGCACTTAAACTGATATAGATATTTTAAGTGGGCCTTTATAAGATGCTAAAACACCTTTTTTTCTGACTCTGTCCACACCAGTACATTTTTTAGCTTCTGTGCTGGTATTCCTCTCTGCTCCTCCAAACTGGGGGCTTGCCAACTGGCATCTACTGTAGCTAATACACTGACTATCAATAAGTACCTTACACAACCCCACTTCAAATAATCCAAACTATCCCTTTAAAAATAGCTTTTGTTATGTTTGATAGCACTGACACATACACACATGCACACGCACACCATCTGTGCAGACTCACCAGTCGTGCGTGGGGGTTTCGATGGTAGTAGACCTCTTTGTATTCATCCATCCAGACCTCAGCGGCTCTCACGCTGTTTGCCAGCGCTTTGCTCCGTGAGTAAGGGGCCTTTTTAGGGAACACATGACCCACATGGGAGCACGGGTGGATCTCCAGGCTGCCCCCACACTGCCAAATCTAAGAAACATCAACAACACCAACGGCACCACGAGGATTTGGTTAGCCTCTCAGCTATGATTCAATCACTCAATCAGGCAACACAAAGCACAGCCTTGTTGTGGAGGAGTTTGGAGACAGAAAAGCTGTTTTGTTGTTGAAGGGAAATATTTTTGGTTCCTTCCCTTTGGGAGATTGCGGTTCTCTGAGAGAAGAGATGTTCAAATTCTTCCCTGCAATTAAAGTATTAGAGTATCTGGCCTGCTTTCACTGCTTGTTTAGTTATAATTCTTTCAGGATGGTTTTCACAAGGAATGAGGAGTCGTCACATGATGAACCTCTTGATAAATGTAAACCAGATCCGGCCTGCCTTTTTACTGCTGTATGTTATGGCGCCTAAAGCTGCGCATATTTCATGTAAATATGGAGACAGTATATGAATTGTGCCTTCTTTGCATAAAGCTCAGGAGTTACATATGAAGAATACGTGAAAATACACAAACACACAAACACATCATGTTATACCCTGAAGGAGAATTCCAGGTTCTCTCCTCCCCACACCTCCATGCCTGTGTCATATGTCCCCAGGTAATGGAAGTATTTCTTGCTCACAGCAAACAGACCACCTGCCATAGTAGGAGACCTGAGGAGAAAAGAGATCAGACTATGAATTCCCTACAATTTATAAGTAATGACCTATCTGGATGAGACAAGGGATATATGAGTTATGAGTTTAGCACCAGCTGACAGGAGTAGGGATGTCACGACATGGATGCATGGATGCAGTTCTCTCGGACTTGATGGGAACAGCATATACACCTACAAGTGTTCTAATCTGCCGTTAATTGCAAAAAAGAGGAAGAAAGGCCAGAAGAACAAAAGGTGGTTGTTCTTCTGGCGCTGTTATAGTAGATAGTGACAGGTGCAGCTGCAGCACCAGCTCTGTGTTGACTTGTTGAGAAGACAAACAGTGAACAGAGTCATTTATGGAGGTACTTTACATTTTACATTTGCAAATAGCAGTATGCAAACAGTGCCATTAAACATTTCAAACAAAAAGAGTAAGAACATGATTAAACAACTCACTAACTTAGAAGTGAATCATCTTTAAGACAGACAGTGAGTGAGTGTGTTATGATTTATGTTAATGTTATGTTAATAATGTATACAAAGTGTTATCTTTGTTATTCATACTCTGAAATACATGTGACCATTATTTTTGTTTGAGACAGCACCACATTTGCAATGGCTAAATGCTAATGGCTGATGAATTTTGGCTGATGTAATGCAACCAAAGGTCGTTTGCATTTTAAATAAATATTTCTGTCTGTTACCATGTCAGTAAATTTAAACTGCTACTACATTAAAAGCCCTGACAAAGACCTGTAACGGTCGACACATTTTGGCATTTTAAATGATTCAGCCACTACAATAAACAATTTTTCCTTCCCCATTGTTGCCATGTATTCTTTGGAGTTCCTGGATTATCTTAAACTCCTGCTTCCACTCCAAGTTCAACTTATATCCAAAGTTCAGCAGATGAAATCAACATGCCCCCTGACAGTGAAGTGTCAGGTTTTTATTTCAGTTGGCAGAGACACACAACAATGGCTGAATTTTATTAATTTTGTTTTTACCATGGCATCAAAATGGAAATTGAATTCTGGTATTATGATGTCCCTCGACATTAATGTAAGGCTTCTTCTGTAAAACTATCCTTAGAAAGTATTCACTTGTCCTACAGACACACCTGATGACATCAGTGGGCGAGCGACGGCGTTTCTGTTCATACTCTGGGATAGTGTGCCAGGTAAACACCAACCGCCAATCAAACCCCCCGATCTGAGGCTCGCCAGAGTTCCCTAAATACTGGAAGGTGTTCCAGTCGATCACGTCGATGACAGGACAAACCACAGCCGATGGTTCCTCTTTGATTCTAGAGGAGAGAGCAGAGAAAAGCTGTTGACAGGGAGAAGCAGTGCTACAAAGCGAAGAAAATTGTTCATCTCAAATGTCAACGCTTTGTGCTGGCCTTGCTCTAAAGAGAGCCCAGCGACTGAGCATATTGAGTCGGAGTCAGATATATAACAGCGCTCCTTTAGCTGCCTGCTAGAGGCTCAGTGCTTTTCTCTGTGACACTTCAGTTTGGCTGAAAGACAGTCTTTCTAACCACAAGGCCACACTTTGACAAAATACTCAAAGAGAGAGAGACTTTTTAAAATTTCCTGCTGAGAGGGTTTTCTAACCTGTGGAGCAGGGGCTCTAACCAGCATTCGTGGCATTCGCAGTGACAGTCCAAGAAGGTCAGCACATCACCCTTGGCAATGGACGCCCCTAGCAACCGGGCGCGCACCAACCCCTCCCTCTTGGTGGCCCGGACCAGACGCACCTTCCTCAAACCTGCGATGTACCTCTCCAACGGCTCCTTCAGATGAGCTTCAGGAAATTAAACAAATAAACACACAACTAATGTAATAAAATGTGTTATTTTCTCTGTGTATAAAGGCCAAAGTAACTTCTAACATTAAATAAACAAATGGACCAAGGACAACACAATTACAATTACAATCCGCTACCAGCTTTTAACAGCAGCTGATTAAGAAAGAAAGGAGAGTGTAATAATTATAATCATCCATCCAGTGTCACTAAAACAATAACACAGCAGTACTTGGATGGCTTTCTATAATAAAATGGACTTTGGTAAATTATCTCATTAATTTGTGGCTCTTAACAGTCTATTAAGGGACAGTTAACCTCAAAATAGATAATGTTCAAACTGATAAACTTTATTGTTTTTTATAAATATACATTCATTCTGCAACACATTCTAAAATGTTTGGACGAGGACAACAAAAAACTAAAGAAAACACCTGTTTGGAACATTCAAAAGGTAAACAGGCGACGGTGTCGTGGATGGGTATTAAAGGGCCATCCTTGATCCTTTTTTGAGAACATTTCTAAACACAAAACTGCAAGGAATTTAGGGAGTTCACCATCTGCAATCCACAATGTCATTAAATGCACACTGTTGCGCCAGCATCTGTGATGGTATGGGTGTGTGTTTGTGATGTTTCAGAGACATCCCTGCGTATTTCGGCAAGACATTGCCAAGACACATTCTGCATGCGTTACAACAGTGTGGCTTCTTAGTTCAGATACCAGACTGACGTGCCTGCAGTCCAGACCTGCCTCAAATTGAAAATGTGTGGTGCATTATGAGGCAAAAATACAAAAAACAGAGAGCCTGGACTGTTGAGCAACTTAAGTCTTAAATCAAGCAAGAATAAGCAATATATTGGGGTTTGTAGACGACTTTCTGTCTACCATAAAAAAGTAGTTCCTACAGGAAAGTGCTCACAGCGAGCTCTGCGGATTATCTGGACTGACAGGATCATGACTTTGGAAGGGCATCACTGTTGAGCAAAAGATTTTTTTTATTGCACTTATCCTCAATTTGATCGTGAATACCGACTAGTTTTCACTCTATATACCTCCTTCGAATGCAGCAATCTGAAACAGGATCATGATTCCGTGGTTTATTTGTTAACCACACTGTAAACCAATGTTAGCGCAGAGGGAGAGGCAGACATTGCTTCAGTTATTGAGTCATAGGCTGAAATGTTTTAGGACACTCCCTTAAAGTGTCTCAGCTCGTTAAATCCGGTCTGGGTACAGAAAACAAGTTGAGAACACACTCATCTCCGTGTTTAATTACTTAAGCTACAGAATTCTGTGTTCTTATTTTTCTTAATACGACAACATGATGACAAAGAATAAATACAAGCATGGTACTTTGTAGTTAATGCTCAGACACATGACAAGAGGTATCTGTGAGTCTATCTGTGTGTGTATTAAATTTCCCTTTGGTTTCACTGCCTGTCACTACCTGTCTGTTCGATTTTCCTAATTGCAAACATGTCCATCATCCATCTCTCATTTCTACCTGACAAACCAGTGACTGCCACCTGTCTGTGTGCCTCCCTGTGTGTCCCTGTGACAATCATTTCTGACAGCCTGCCCGATACACAGCCCCTCCGCCTGTCCATCAGTCAGTCTGTCTGTCTGTGTGTGTGTCTCAGTGCCCCCCGCAGCATACCTCTGTCACTGTAGTCGTCCACCAGCACCACCTCCTTCAGCAGGATGTCAGGCGATGTCTCCAGCACGCTGTGGACTGTCCTCAACAGGGTGGACCAGGCCTCGTTGTAGAAGGCAATAACCACAGAGGTTGTTGGAAGGGACCAGTAGTCATACTTCAGCTCTCTGCAACTGCAATGTAAGGAAGGAGCTTCTTGTAGGAGACAGACTGATGGATTGAAAACATAAAAGCGGCTGGTAGATTCCGGAAACAAAATAATGAATTACTATTGAGTAGCTGAACACTTTAAAATTTAATTTCCCACCCTGAGGGCTGAGTGTCTGGGTTAAATTCTGCAAACTGACATTATTGTAAAAGCTGGTTACAGGAAGCTTAAGCTTTGTTGACTATGTAATCAGTCAGTCTCAAGGAACACAATAGAAAACATTCAGATAAGGCATCAGGACCTATTATGGCAAATGACTCATTAATACTCATTTAAGGACTGCAGTGTCTCAGTGGCAGTTAGTGATTTAGCTAGATTTTGAGCTTTGACTGGTTTCTGTTCTGTGTAAAATCTACAGGTTGACATCACTCACTCAAGTACTTAAACGGACAAATCTGAGCGACTTGTACTTGATTTGAATATTTCCATTTTTAGCAACTCCAACTCCTACATCTCAAAGGCAAATATTGTACTTTTTACTCCACTACATTTATGTGACAGCATTAGAAATAGTTACTTTTCAGATTACATATTTTCATACTCTTCATGTCCAGTTAGTGATTTTGAATTTTAATTTTTGTAATAAAATGAAGGATTAAGTGTTGCCTCATGGACTGAGAAAATTCCCCAGCTTCTTGAGCTAAATCCTCACGGTTCAGCTGGAAAATAAATTGTCACAAAACTGAAAAGTTGTTTTTGTGACACCATGAAACGTTGTCTTTTAAGAGATATGTGGTTCTCACAGGACACCGACATTACAAACATATGATGATTTTTCAGAATATGATGCACTGCCGTAGATTAAACTACTCAACAGTATACTTACTAGTTAAAACCAGGTCAACCTTAAACATCTACAGCAGCAAAATGCAATTTACACATTAATGCAGTATTATCAACTCCAAAATATCAGATATAATGGTAAAACACTGACAGGGACTATTTTATTACACAATAGCCACTTGTACCTACGGTCAGTTTGTCAGTCGGCACGCCTCCTGTTAGGAGAAAACAGAGAGGAGTAGCAGCACCAAAGCTAAGCAATCTACTGCTGATGGGCAGGATCAGCAATAAAAGTTATTTTAGACACTTAAAAAAAGGTCCACCTAAAAAAAAATCTGTATCAGTTTAAATGTGTGCGATATTTAAAATATTTGCCATCAGACAGGCTTTTTTGATGGGAAACCGCCAAATATTGTTCGCTCCAAAGCAACCAGACTCCATAAGATAGGAGTGCTGTTAACTATCTTCCTTGTACTGATTACATAAAAAATAGACTTTTTTTTAACTCAAATGATATGCATAGTGTAGTTTGTTCTTTATACAACGCCAGTTTCCCTAAAATTAGATATAATAGTAACATATCTTGCTTACACTGTTGCAGTATATTGAAATACCACTGCATTGTGATACGTATCGCATAGCCAAATTCTTGCCAATACACAGCTCTCATGATTAAACACGAAAATAAGTGAACAACAGTGGAAATAATTGTTAGTTGCATCTCTAGCTGGGAGATGGATTGACAAGGAGGTGAGAGAGGCTGGGTGACAAGGTTAAGTTTGCACACTGACATCCTGGCAAGAGCTGGTTTTATAGAGTTCAAGCTTTGTTTACTAAGTAAATACTCAGTTATGATGAACGTTGTATCTGATAAATTTTCATAATTTTTATATTTTATCTCATAATGAGGCCTTTTTATCTTTTAAATTTGACTTAAGAAACCTTTTATCTCATAATTAACTTTTTAGCCAATAATTTAGATTTGAATCTCTTCTTTATGACTTTTTGTCTCAGAATTCTGACTTTTAAACTCATTTGTGACTTTCACTCATAATTCCAACTTTTTAACTAAATTTCGACTTTTTTACTTGACATCTTAAACTTTCATCTCATACTTATGACTCTTTAATTATTCAATATCCACCTTTTATTTCAAAATTATCACTTTTTTTTCACAATGTCCACTTTCTAATCTCATATTAATGACTTTTATCTCATAATTTTGATTTACCATGTGGTTATTATTGTACTGAGAGAGATGGGCTTCCATATTATACAATACACCTGAACATGTGACAGTGATAATAGTTGGGATTTTAGTGTTTTGGTTCTCACCACTCAACAGGTTACTCACAGTGGGTTCCATCTCTCTGCCAGCCTGCGGTGCAGCGACACTCTATCACTGACATAAGTGTTAATCTGGTGCTTTTTGATGCTTTCTTCTTCTTTTTTCTTCTCCTCCTCGTTCAGATTCAGTTTGACGGCTCTCCCCATCTCACCCAGGGCATTTAAATCCAGGGGGGGCTTCTCGTACACGGGTTTCTTAAGCTGTTCGTTTTCCACCTCCCGCTCGTCGCCGGGGGCCTCCCGTCGATTTGTGGCGCTCACGTCCCCGGAGTTGTGTCTAAAAAATACGAGATATCCCAGCAACGTGACGCCGAAGAGGCAGAAAAGTAACTTTGGTCGGTTCCTTCTTCCGCAGACTGCCATCGTGTCGCTTCCTTCCTCGGTGCGGCAGGGTCGGGTTGAGGTTTCATGCCCTACGGAGCTGCCCTCGTCCGCTGCTGCTGCTGGCACCTACAGCTGCTGAAGAAATGACCCCTTTCACTTTCACCAGCCTCGGCACGGTTCTGTTTGACCGCTGCGGCTTCACTCCGCATACTTTCAACAGCAGCTAATGTGAGTTTTCATTCGGTCCAAGAAGAAAATGTCCAAACTTGTGAGCTTTGGCTACTTTTTGAAGCGGAACCTTGACGTCTTTATCTTGACGGACGTTGTAGTAGGACACTCCTCCTCCTCCTCCTTAACGGTGCCCTGAAGATAAGTGTGAAAGGATTAACAAACTCGGATTAAGCTAGTTATCTCCTCGGATTATCGCTAGCTAAAACTACCTAACCTGAAGGCTGCCACTGGAAACAAAACCAATCTAGGTCAAATCAAAAAGCCCGTCCACTGCTTCCTTTCATTTTCAGCAAGAAATATTCCAGTTAAATTAACACATATCAGCTCACCCTCAGGACTATAAATATGTCCAGTGTTCAGTTAGTGTAAAGTTACCTCTGGCTGTACAAACAGGCTTAAGTTTACCTCCTGGCTACTTGAACTTGACTGGAAGTTTGAACCAAGTGTCGATCGTTCAACTACGTTTCCGTTTTAAGAATTTCAAAATAAAAGACTGCAATCTGCGCCTACATTGTATTATTATGATTATATAACTTTATATGATAATAATTGTGTTATTAATTATAACAATACACTATTATAATCATGCAGTTAAACCGATTACATTTCCGCAAATGTGATGGGGGGGAACGTAACGTAATTATTTTGATAAGGTTTCTCATTATAATGACTTACAGGATCCCTGTGTTTTTCCCTCACATTGACAGAAATGGTCTTCCAAAATGATTACAGCAGGTAAGATCAAATATAATTATTGTTTGTTTTCTCTTGGATTCTAATCAAAATGTTAAACCCACTGAATCGAATAGAAACTAAGGCTTATCTATTTCAAACAAGATGCCGAGTCACTTTCCATGTAGTTTTGTCTTTGGTGCAACATTTGATTGAAGAGGTGAGACATAGACTCTATTGTTTTTGGTTTTTGTCTTCATGATTAGTTTATTCGGAAACATTAAGGTGCTGTTATTTTTATTCTAACCCTTCTGTTCAAGATTTTTTGATGCAGGCTACCATTTCACGTTTTAACAAATTTTATTCCGACAATTTCCGCGCTTCTAACTTGAAGGCGACTTTGTCATACCGGAAGTTCAATGTATTAGGTCGTGTAACTTGCCCCAGTTGAAGTCGAAGTTCAAGTGTATCGGCATTTAAATAAATCTTTTAGAGAGGACAGTTATTGTAACCTCAGCTGTTTAATCGTGACACTGCGAAATTACTTATTGTTTTTCTGATGTCAGATAAAGAGAGTTAATTGATCAACTTTTTCAGGCTTCGTACAGTGAATACAGTGATAACAACCAGTGACCCCAGGAGAACCCTGGACCCAGTCTCAGAAATCCTTTACCTTGGTGGTCTTCTTATTTCATACGCAGCCAGTTGTCACTCATATGAAACTGATATGAAAACTCTTGACACCAAAGATGAAATCTGACACAAAATGTATGTTTAAGCAAATTAAAATGCTAAATAATTAAGGCGATCATTCAGGGGCGCGAAGGTAATTTGAGTGGCATAGTGTTTGATCGAGTACCCATATTGTGAAAACCACAAAGAGACACGGGAAGGCAACGAGTCAGCCGGAGTGTTGTAATATGCCACGGTAGACTGGGCTCGTCGTGTCTGTCAGAGACACAATATTAATGTTAATGCATGAGGGCGTTTTCATTTAGGAGCGGATGATGGATAACATTTTCCATGCAACAGATATTTGGTGCAAATATATTAACGGGAAAAACACAACAATGCTGAGCCGCATTATGCACCTTTGGGCTAAATGATTATCCTCCCAGCTGTAATTCCACTACAGACAAAAGAGGCTCTATTCATTAAAGGCTTCAGTACTGAATTATCAAAATTTCCTTCATTTTCAATCAGGATTTTTATTTTTACTTTTATATCCCCTGTCTATAACACTTTTTTTTTACCTTTTGATCCATAAGCTATCCAAACACCTTCTAATGCACAACATGAGTCAAAAATGACTGGTATGTATGTTATTTTCTTTTCTTTATGTTATCTTTCTTTGCTATATTTTTTAAAAATCAATTTATTCCGTCATTAAATATTACAAATGTTCATTAAATATATAAATACAAATATTTGTGATGACCAAAAACAAGTTAATTGAGGAATACCCAGAGTACTGACTGATGAAATGAATTAATTGTAGATATAGAAAATAAAAACTCAAGTCATGTCACTTTTGACCCATGTTGTGCATCAAAGGCTTAAAAAGTTAAACCATATAACTAAGAATGGAATTGAATTGTTCCATTATGAAAACAGCCTGACAAAACCAATCCAACAAGAGCAGTGAAGGAGGCATTTGAAAAATTTTAATGGGACTGGTGACAATGCACTTAATTACATTTTAATTGAACTTTGTCAACCTTTTTCTAACACAATAGGCAGCCGGTTGATCCTGTATGTCATACCTCATGTCAGGCTGTGTGACCTTTCTTAATGACTCTGCTTGAGCTGTGCTGCCTTCAAACAGGAAGATAATGGTTTCACATCCAAAGACCGCGACTATGACAGAAAAAGGGCAAATTGCTGCTTCTGTGGAGCAAAAACAGCACAACTAAAAGGGCATGAGGTTTAAAGTTGTCAAAGCACTAAATCAGTCCCATAAACCAAATAAATAAGATGGCACTCTTTGGTGTGAAGCCAACATACCATTAAGCTGTTCTGTCAGGTTAGGTCCTGTAATCATAGAGGCACAAAGGGACATTAGAGACATACTGTGTTCTTAAAAGCACCAATGCCTTAACAGATGACAGAAAACCACAGTATGAAGACAACAGTTGTTGATGCAGCAGGTTACACAAGGACAGCTGCAGCAGCATCAAGAGGATCCAGTTCTCAACAATTATCGCCACACACACTATTTATAGCATAAAAGCAAATCTGTAGAGTGTGTTTCAGTTTGTCTGCAGCCAAACTAGAACAAACATCTAATTTGCTGAATAAATAATTCCAAGTATAACTGGCTACTTTCATGTCCCCTCTTTCTTTCTTTGGTTCAGTGTTCTGCCTCATTACTCCAGCCTCACTCTGGCCCTCTCAACGGAGCTCCTGTTTTTCCCCATCTTCCGTTCTTGATCCCACCTCACCCATCAGGGTGTAAAAACACCGCTGCTCACACCTCTCACCTGCACCAGAAGAAGGCGATGAGATTCAGGATTTACAGAATAATTAACAGTGTGATGACGAGTCAGGTTAAATTTGACTTGTATAGCACAATATCACAAATCACAGTTTACCTCTGTCCTATAGGCTCTTGATTGGGTGAGGAAAAACTCCCCTTTAACGGGGAAAAATGGAACATAGTGTAACATAGTGAAGTAGCATGTTTGTTCTTTTTTGGACATATTGGATGTAAGATTATTATCCAAACTATGAAAACAAATGATTTAAATATTACTAATACTGATAGAATTTATGATCTACCCTCACATACTGTACCTCTGGGTCAGTGATGTTACTGTACACAACCATGCTACTAAAATATATATAAAGACATTTGAAACCTAATGTCATATAACTAAAATTCTTCAACTCCCCACCGTCAGTGCTTTGGGTTGGTAAAGCGTCCCAGCACAGCAAAATTATGAGAAAATAAGAAAATACAGGCAGAGGGAAGCTCTGCAAATACAGACACCAACACACACCTCCAATGGGTCAAAAGTGACGACTGATTCATTTTTTAAAGAAAGATCCTGCATAATACACCTCTGAAATAATGCAAGCCTCATTTTATGACTTAAAATAGATTGATTAGCAATCTTTACTACTTTAAATGTGGCTCAAGGACAGACTAAACAAACCATGGTATTCAAAACGCATTGTGAGTTACACTAATCATTCTGCTCCTGACCTTGACCCTGGGGCCATTTTGGACTATGGATTACCATGAATAGTCAGTGTTATTTGCTTTCCTACCAGTAGGTGGTGCCAAACGACAGTGAATACTGTAATCCCTGTCTGAGTGCAGGAGAAGTGGGATACTGTGGCAGTGACATGCCACAGTAAATTAGTATATTCACATATTTGTTTCAGACTTTCACACGTGTAATGAACCTGCCACAGCTTAGTCCTCTCTTTTTCTGTGTGGCTTATAACAGCAAACAGCAAAGAGAAGATAAAAGCACATGCTGTCACATAGCAGACAGTTTATCTGTACAACTGACTGTGCACAGAAGAAACAAAGAAAACGACAATGTGCATCTGTGGTTAGTTTTTTTTTTTAATTCTTTCAATCATCCCAACAGCTTTAGTCAGCCATGAAACATTTGTCCCATTTTAGTCACCCTCTCCTTCATATCAAGTAATCATCATCGTCATCCCTTTTGCATTATCAGTAGTTTTAGAGGTGCTTTACGATCCCACTCTGGTCCCTTAAACCAAACATTATTTACAAAAGGAAATGCAAAACATTAGTCCTTTCCCATGTTTACCCAATGTATCCCTCAACACGTGAATATTTCATATTCATGAAGTCAAAGGACAACAGATGACAAACATTGCTCAGTGATAAGCAGGCTTCGGCAAATACAGCTGCTTTTCAACAACATCTCAACATCAGTCACACTGCTGCATCTCTTGGTCCTTGAATCCCAGTAGGAACACCGACAGGGACTTCAGTGGGGAAAAAAAAAACAACAACACAGGAGTATTTTTGATGCTGTTTCAAGTACAGTTTACACACAGGAGTCTTAACAAAACAGTGTGGCACAGCCAAGTTGAAGGATTAAATTAAACAGGCGCTACCTAAGGCTTTTTGTGTCTAAACAAAATCAAGTGCATCAAGCCAGTGTTGTTTTAGTTTTTTAGCATTTTAAATGTTCTAAATACATTTGACATCCACTGGCACATTTAATTTCGGCACAAACAAGTTCTTTTTGGGATGACAACCTTTTCAAAGGCACAGTGACAGATGAGTTTGAAAGGTATTCTTAATTTTACATAACAGGGAAGAATAGATTACAACATTCCTGTCATTTTGCTGAGCCCTCTAGGGCAAATTGCACTTAGTACAAATGCTTAATGAATGCTTCAAGTCTTGTTCAGGCAGCATTCTACCATGAAACGGGCTCCACAGACAGACAAGAGACAGGATTGAGAAGCAGTCTAGTATGACCGCTGCTCTCTCTCTCCACTTTTCCCTCTCACATGATGGAGCATGTTAGGAAGTAGCTGTTTTGGGGCAAAAACGCTGCTGACCTTACATTCCTGACGTGTCTTCTTTGAGCAGTCTTTCAATCTGTTATTTTTTGACAACTACAAAACATACAAGCAGGATTTTAACAATAATAATTAATATTAATTGCACATGAAGGTAACATTTTGTAGTGCAGCATGTAGGTTTTTTTTTTTTGTCTGATCTTGTTGAAAGGCACTTCTTTCATGTGCTGGACAGTCAAGTCAGTTTACACTGCTTTCAAGTTGTTGCATTAGATGAAAGAAGAACACATGACAATATATAAATGACACTTCAGATGTGCGCTGGACTCCATTTTGGTTGCAGAGGCACTTGGATGAAAGCAACGTGAAAAGTGAAAGTCCAGCTGGTCTGCTTCAAAAAGACCAAATGAACCTCTCCTTGCAATTCTCATTCACTCCGCCGCAATCTGCACTTATTCAGTCGATCATGTGGGTATAAAAGCGCTGAATTGGGTGAATCATTGGCTTAAAGTGACTTTTTTTTTCCACCACCTTTTATTTGGTCGCCATTCCCATTCAAAAGTGGAGTGCAGACTTGGAGGGCGAGAGAACTGGGAGCAGCAAAGAAGACATCCATCGTAGTAATTGCACTATGGTAAAACAAGGTCACTTGAGGTTCCCTGCTACTTTCTCTCTTCCTCCTCCTACCACTCAAACTTCCACTGCTGGTTCTTGTCTCCCGGGGTACACCGCCTCATCTGGACATCCGTGCGGCCCTCTTGTGTGCGGTAGGCTGTCACACACATGTCTGAGTGAGGGTGGTAGATGGTCCCGTCCTGAAAGGATTTAAGGAGAGGGTTTAAATTAAAGGTGTAAAGGTGAATTTTGGGGTCAAGGACGTCACTTTGTGTTGAAAAGTGCTGGGGACATAAAGGCTCAGAAGAAAAAACATTTTTTTCAATGGTCTTCAACAAATGCGATTTTGGCAATGTAATGGTACGAGCGGTATGACATCAGTGGTCATGCAAATATCACATCTACTGTAGAAAGCATTAGTGCATGTCAGTCAGCCCAACGACCGATGTCCAAAATCAATACCCTAAAATGAGAAAACAAACAACTGAAGGAATGTTGTTAACTTGGGATAATAAAAATTTCGTTTTTTGTTTTTTGGTGCTGCAGGCTTTTACAACAGAGAAACAGAGTTCACAAGAGTTCATGAGTAAAGTTTGACCAGTCATGGCTCATTACCTGTTTTCTTGTATGCAAACAAAAAAATCTTAGTGTTGTTTTGTTAAACCATTTTTATACAAAAATTGGCACATATATGCAGGTTTTAACAAAATTAAAC
This sequence comes from Lutjanus erythropterus, assembly GCF_056507025.1. Classification (NCBI taxonomy): domain Eukaryota; kingdom Metazoa; phylum Chordata; class Actinopteri; order Lutjaniformes; family Lutjanidae; genus Lutjanus; species Lutjanus erythropterus. The sequence goes on from NC_139332.1 coordinate 18,219,842, forward strand.
AAAAAACAGGCAATCGACTTCTTTCCCATTGCCAGTAGACCCGTTTGCCATTATGTGTTTTCTTTGTCTGATGTGTGCTGGAAAGCAGGAGAACAGAGAGATAGATGTTTTTAGTTTTACTTGTGTGTGTTCAGTTCTCAGTACTTTTGTAGCTTCTAACTGAATCTCTGTGATTTGAAGTTTCGTTTCTTTCCTGCACCGCTGTTTTTACTTTCAGGTTATCGGCTTTATTTTACATTTCATTTTCACTTTCAGGACTTGTGTTCAGTCGCTGCTGGTGAAAACCCAACATTTCCCATTCTGCAGCCTCATAATAAAAGCTTTTAGACAGAACAAAATAACAGGGTATGTTTAATATTAAGAAGTTATGCAATGTTTATTGATCAGAACTGGAGCTGATGAATACCCATGACTACTGCAGAGTCATTTGACCTGGGATTGAATGACAATTGTACCCTTTCCCACTGAAGACAAAAACCAAATGTTAGTGAGTTTAGTTAAAAACTAAGCTTGTGGAACATTTTCAACCATTTTTAAAAAGCGACATGTCCCCAGTATCCCCAGTGTAAATGACACCTATGACTGGGGAGTACTTGTGTGTGACCCCTACCTTTTTGAACTCCCAGATAATACTGGTAGGTTTGACCTCCCCATCACTCGGGCAGTGCCTCATCCCAATGGAGGTCTGTCCATCCAGTACTTCGGCACACAGCTCCGTCACAGAGTTGAACCGGATCTCCTTTTGCGATGTGTATTCAAAGTACTGGAACAGAGGAGAGACGTGCTTATTTACTCCGTATATACACACTGAATATGTGATTCTTTGCCATGAAATGACTTTGAAAAGAACCCTGACTGGAAGAAGAGCAGTTGCTGAGATCAAAATGCATGTCTCTTTCTACCTTAATCTCTCCGGTTTATTAACAACCTTTCAACAAGCACAGTCATGCAGTTTGGCATGTTTTTTTTTCTACTAGGAGAACAGGATTGTTTTCCTCTGACTTTGCTGTGGTATCAAGTCCTGGCTAAGCTCCCGTTGCATGGCGTGTCTTTGTGTGTGTCGAGGGACCTCATCAGTAGGAACTTTGCCCTCTCAGTCAACCAGACATGAACATGAACACAAACCCAACTCACCCCCCCCTCCAGGATGCAACACTCCCTAGCCTACCCGTTAAACAGAGGGTCAGGTAATCAATCTTCATACTTCCCCATCCTTCTTTTCATATCTCATACATCTTTCAGGCGCATCGGGGCCCGTAATGGTAGTTTCTAATAAAAGACTCACTCGGGGCCCCTGTGTCTGGCTTCAAACTTATTTACCCAGGCTGTGCCATTCATTCTGCCTGCAAGGCTCATGTATCTTTTAAATGGAACCTGGGTTCTTATGTGGGCCAGGGAAGGGGGGGAGCAGGAGGGAGGCGGTGAAGGGCCCTCAGGTTTTTGTTTCAGCAGAGAGCCATTCAAACATTGATTTTCACTCACACATGGTGCTTTTTTGTGACTGGGGACACCTGATGCGGTGCATCAGTGGGGTAATCAGAGATATCAAGCAGGTTGGAGATTCACAGAAAGGAGCTCTGCCTATTGTCTGACTGCAACATTAAATATACATCCTCACAGACAAATAATCTGCTGGTTCCTAAACCATCCATCACCAGAGATGGCAGGCATTCAGCTTAAAAGTACCACTGATTCAATTGCACGATATTTTTAGGCATATGAGGATACAATACCAAACTTACTTTTCCCTTCATTACATTCAAGTCATGCTGGACACACCAGCAGAGAGCAATTTTCTGGTGTGAATCAACTGTGGCAGCTCGTTTTAGGGGTTAGCAGAAAGTGTTGACATTTCAAGATATATCTCCCACTGGGCCAAGAGAGGTTGTGAGATTGTGGCAGGAGAGAAAACGTGCACGAGACAGAGAGAGAATGGAGGAAGACAGAATAAACGTGTGAAACGCCTAATGCACCTGGTTGCCTCCCTGGCCGTGGCAGCCGAACAGGGAGAGGTGGGCACCAGTGGGGCTGTGCTCGGGAGCGTTGTAGTCCAGACACTCAGAGTGTATCCCTAAGCTCCGCACCTGGCGGGAGGAGAGCAAGAGTAAATAAATATTAAACAAATAAATAAATAACAATAAATATATTATTGATTTGTGTGAGGCAGGTCAGGCTGTAAGGTCACACAGAACAGCACCACTGCAGCTGGTAGATTCAGTCCTCTGATGAAATGAGGCTCCAAAATATCACAACAGACTTTCTCCTGCTGTTTGCTTATTTTCCACATCAACACACACCTATTAAGTAATCAATTTGAAATACTTTTACCAGTTTTTACTTTCTCATGCTTTCAAATTAAAATGCCGATATTCCTACCGCTGAGAAAATGCCATATTTTCAGGTTATGTCATTATTGGTACTGTAGGCGTGAACACAGAAAAATACCATTTCAGATTTTTGGACAGTGCCGTTGTTGCACGCATCAGTAGTTCTCAAATACAGGCCCAGAAACCCCCAGGGGTTGTGAAAGGTTTTCAGATTCATTCATTTAAATTATCATGATGTAATTTTTTTTAACAAACAGATTTAGAAAATAAAAAATTATTTGTTGAAGTATCAGCTGAGATTCTTATACAACAATCAAACATATAGCTCATTCAGTCAACCATATATCACCTATTAATGGGATAGTTCAGATTATTTGATGTGGGGTTGGATGAGGTAATTATTAATTGTTAGTGTATTACCTACAGTAGATTGCGGTTGGCGTGTCCTCAGTTTGTAAGCAAGCAACTGCTGTGGACAGGATCAGTAGCAAAAGATATTTTTGCCACTTAAAAAAGGTCCATCTAAAGAAAAGTAATGTCAGTTTAAGTGTACCAATATTCAGAATATTTTCACAACTTTACTTTGCAGTCGGACAGCCTTTTCTGACAGGGGACTGTGGTTACTAAGGCAAACCAACTAAACTCTGTAGCAAAATCAGTAATTTTACCTTGCAGAACATGAGAGTTGCTGGTCTACAGCTGCCTCAATCTGTTAGTTTGTTTGCATTATAATATGACTTCAGTGAATCCAAACTAACCTTTTAACACACCAAAGTTAGATAATAATACAAACAAAGTAAATGATTAAGGCAAGAAATTCCTGTGCTCTGCAGGGTAAAATTACTTATTTTGCCTATGGAGTCTGGTTGTTTTGAGACAGAGTGATATTTGGCTTATAAAACTGCAGTCGCTTGTCTGAAAAAGCTGCCTAATGGCAAAGTAAAGCAGTGAAAATATTCTACTTCAAATGATACTGACTTTTTTTAGGAGGCCTTTTCTTAAGTGGTTAAAAAACATTTTGTTGCTGACCCTGTTCACATCAGTACATTGCTTGAGAATCTCTGCCACAGAACATGCAACTGCAGTCAGGGTAAAACAAATAGCAAAAAAGCAAGGTGATGGATGTTTGTAAGTTGAGGCCTAAGAAATCCCTCAGGGATTGTTCTTTTTTCTTCAGACAGAATGGGTACCATCATGGTGGCTGAAATTTAATAATTTTAAAACCCAACATCGAACCAACCACGAATTGAATACTCCACCAGGTGTCTGGATTATAATGGTCTTGATCCCAGTCCAAATGGGTTTGAAAGCCTTCTCACTTTCAAAAGGATTTTCCCTTATCGTGACCCTTCCTACGACCCAGTTTCAGACAAAAAATGATTTTAAAAAGCAAGACAAAGCTGCAACACAATTTCTTTTTGACTTCAGTAACTAGGCTGGTGCAAACAAGCACAAAATATGTGATTCCTATAAATTAAACACTGGTGCTGCACTTTGATTGTAAAAAGGATAAACAGTGGAATACAGTTACAGTGGATAGCAGATACTCACAGCCCCATGCCAGCCTGCCCTGTCCTCAGGTACATGTAGGTCAGGGTAGATATTCTTCAGGTACCAGTCGAAACTGTTGCATTTCAGCCTCTCCCTCAGCAGCAGCCGCTCTGAGATATCCCCATAGGACTCCTGTGAAGTAAGCACACAATGAATGAGTCATCTTTCAGAAACTGTGAGTGAAAATCTTTATAAACAAGTTACATTTTGCCTGCAGGAGAGGATGGTTCAGTTTACTAAACATACATCTAAATGAATTATTTATACCATTATTTATAATATTCTCTTATTTTAACACACTCTTCTTTTTCAGCAGTTTCAGAATTATTGTTTATATTCATTGTTTATGTCCACTGTTGTAGTATAATGTATATATTTTTACATACTTCTTATTTTCTTATATTTCCCCAAGCTTAAATTCTGTTCTTGACTGTGACCTAACCCAATTTCCCCCTGGGATCAAGAAAGTATTTCTGATTCTGATTAAATATTTAAAAACAAAAGTAATTATTTACATCCTGGATATGACAGCCGCATCCTACACACAAGAGGCCTTGACCTAATTATATCACCACACAACAAACTAGCAGGTGATTGGCTGCACCTAGATAGCTGTGTTTACTGAGGTGTGGAGTTCCACCTTAAGCAAATCAAAGTCCAAGACATGAACACACCTTATACCTTTACACTGCCTGAGGGTAGAGTCTAACTACTCCAGCAGGTCTCACAGATACATTTGAGTCATAACCACAATGCCCCGGCAAGTGTTTCAAGCAGAGGTGACAAAAGTACATACAGTCTTACTCAAGTACAAGTACAGATACTTGTGTAAAAAAGACTCCAGTAGAAGTAGAAGTACTGATTCAACCCCTTTAATCAAATTAAGTTGAAAAAGTTCAGGTCCTGACATGTACTTAAAGTATAAAAGTAAAAAGTGTCCCTCTGAAGGACATTTTGACCAGCTGCTTCTGTGCAAAGGTAACAAAACCTCACCTCTTCTCCACAGTTGAGTCTCCCTTTCAAAAATAATCCAAAATACAAACACTCAAAAATTAATGCTGGGTATTTTTGTGAAAATCACACAGGTATGTAAATAATTGGAACAACAAATCTGTAGGACACTACAAGTTATTTAATGAAAAACAAATACTGTCTGTAGCGCTGCAGTCTGCTAATATATTACGACAGCAGCATATTAGATTTGGAGCTGCTGATCTGGTCTGGCAGTGCTGTGTTCAATCTCCCCCTGACCAGGTAATTTATTGTTTGATCAAAGATCCCTGACATTAATAATGTACTTTTTTCAGATAGGTGAAACTGAGATACATGAATTTTTGATGAAGCCCAATACTCAGAACCTGAGAGGCACACGGCACACGTACTGCATGCTTGTCACTCGTGCACACCCTCTCACACATACGGCCTGACCCAGTCAGACAGACAGTGTTTCATTATATGTTGACACCTAGACAGCCGGGTGAATTATATCATATGAAACATCTAAATCTAGCATCACAGATAAGCCACTCTCTGCACCATATTAACATGGTGCTGATTGGTGCATCCATTTAGTACCAGTTAAATAAAAACAAGTGTGGAACAGGGAAACTAACAGAAGAGCTCAGGGCCTAGAGAACATATTTGTCCAAATAAAATTCAGGGAGTACTCTGAGGTCAACTTCTCGCATTCCCAGCAGCACGCGTAGCTAGACACACATTGTTTAAAAAAAACTCGGTTCATGCCCTACCTTTCTGGCTGGGGGATTCCTGTTGTAGAAGTGTTGTTTATAAGAGTCCATCCAAACCTCTGCAGCTCGTACAGTATTCTGGAGGAAGTTGGGTCGTGCATAAGGGGCCTTTTTAGGAAACACGTGGCCCACGTGAGAGCAGGGGTGAATCTCCAGGCTGCCCCCACACTGCCACACCTGAAGGGGGGTTAAACATATGACATACTATAGTGGAGATGTCTTTAGTTTCCTTCTACCTCATGATATTGCTTTTTAATGTTCAGTAGAGTACAGCTTATATATTTTTATGGTTAAATAATCCTGTAAACCAGGCATACCTAATCCCTGTACACTATCCCCACTACAAGAATAAATACTGACTATGTTTACATGCACAGTTCCCACGATTATTTAGACACACATGGTGTAAAAGAAAATGTGATTCTTCAGAGCAGGCCACCTTCTTCCATTGCTCCGTGGTCCAGTTCTGATGCTCACGTGCCCATTGTTGGCACTTTCAGCGGTGCACAGGGGTCAGCATGGGCGCCCTGACTGGTTTGTGGCTATGCAGCCCCACACACAACAAACTGCGATGCACTGTGTGTTCTGACACCTTTCTATCAGAACCAGCATTACAAGAAAAGCCCACATTTCTGGTTAGAAGGGGGAACACACCTACTTTTAAACACTATGAAAGACTGGACTGGAAAGACAGGTTTCTGTATATGCACAAATAACACAACAACAAAAGCTACCAGAGGGAGGCTGAATGAATGAAAAATGGTAGGCTGTAAAATGGTGGGAAAGCTTGAAAAAAATAGTATTTTGACACAAAAATGAAAAACGTATGCACAGCGGCATGTAAATGGGAATATTAGTGCCATGTTAATTTTCATTAACCATGTAAGCAGCTAGTGGAAATATTGTATTAAGGAAGGAAGAAGCAGGAAGAAAGTATAGGTAGGAATAAGGGCAAACACCAGAATATTTTGTGTATGTAAACACGGTCATTGAAGAAGGACTGTAAAATACCTGGCAGAATCAGAGAATCAGCAGTTTTGTGGATATGGTTATTATTAACCAAGTACAATGTCTATTGTACATCATGTGTTAAAATATGCCACAACAATAGGTGAACTTTGGCACGTGTGTCTGTCCTTCATGTTTGACATACCTGCCAATAAACTAGCAGGTAGTTTGTAAGAAGCAGCTAGTAAATTTCTCAACCTAATAAATGATGGGATCAGTGCGTAGGGATATATTAAATTATACTTTTATACTATTTTTGCCCAAAAATACATAAGCCTAAATGTCTCATTGAAGGAGGATACAAACCTTAATACAAATAGAACAATATTGTTTATGGTGACTATTGCCATGCTAGAAATCCTCTCTGAATGACAAACAAAGCTGTAAGCTCTTTACCTTCAAACTTACCATGAAAATTAAACCCCCCCGTGAGTCATACGACTGCATTTTAAAACAGCTCTGATTTATGGTATAAATTTGCATTGTATAATTGCTTGATCTTCCAGCATAGAAAAACAAAAAGGCAAAAACAACATCCTTTCAGAATGAAAGGCTGTTAACATAGTCTTTCTTAATACTTGGCTCAGCTCTGCTCCAATCACACAAGGCAAAGTCGTTGTCATATATTCATAGTCAAACAGCCATTAAATGACAGTCCCTTCCATCTTAATTCACCGGGCACTTTACTCTGCACCATATCTTTTTAGCACTCCAAAAACAGGGTTGAAAGGCAATTCACTAAACATAAATTATGTATGGCAAAAAGTCCCAGTGAGAGGCATTTTTATTTCCACATGCATAACGCATCCCTCAGGGGAGCAGCCCATTCGTCTTCACACTGAAACCACATACACACTATAAATCATACACACAAAATTCACATTACCTACCCCTGGATGCTCCTGCTACAAACTCACACATAGCCAAAAATCTGTGCCAATTTGATTGACGCAGACAAGTGAAAAGAGACACCAACGTCACAACAAGGCATCAGCCAATATCAGGGTGCAGTTTCAGATGCCATG